>NC_073224.2:8812500-9412500 GCF_029281585.2 Gorilla gorilla gorilla
CAGACTACTCCTAAAAATGTTATGTTTTTACTACAACACATAAACATTAGCAAGTAGAATCAAAAGCCCTAATACACAATTCTGTCCATCTGAACTGCTCATCTCTTAACCAAAAAGAGATCAAAATCAGAAGTTATATTTTTAAATATCTAATCAGAAGAATCTTTTGAACCTACATAAAGTTGACCTTTTACTGAGTTCAGTGTAAGAAACTCAATAAAAACTGAGAAAGGAACGTAATAAATGAAAGATTCTCCCCGGGGCCTGAAAGCTTGGGGGGATGAATAACTCCTCCCTCCTCAGGCCCAGTCCCAAGGCGCAAGGCCACTTGTGCGACAAGTGCACATCAGCGAGATAGCAGAAGCAGGAAGAGGGCTGGCCAGAAGACACGTATCCCTGAGGATGGAGAGATTGGCCATCCGGGTACCACATAGCAGTTACATCAGACACGGACACTTCCTGTTTACAGGAGACCATAAAACCTCGGCCCCATCCTCATGTGGGGCGGACGCCATTTTAGGCCTCAGCCCGTCTATACCCAGGTGCTCATTAAAACAGTGTGTTGCTCCACACCGCTTTGTGCTGTTGGTTGGTGCACTCTCGGGATTTGAACAAATACTAGAGCCTTGCACCTGGTGCCGAAACCCGGGCCCTTGCTCACAACCTCTGTACCTTATTCCTAAAACTGTCCACTCTCCTTCAATATGTTGATGATCTGCTCCTGTGTAGCCCCTCTCAAAAAGACTGCGATGCCCATGCTATCTGTCTTTTAAATTTCCTGGCAGAGTGGGGGTATCGGGTCTCCCCTAAGAAAGCACAAATAAGCACCCCCTCAGTCACCTACCTAGGCCTAGCTCTTACCCTGCAAACCCGAGGGCTCACAACCGACCACATACTGCTCCTCCAGTTCCTCCCACCTCCGCAAACTAAGCAAGAAATTCTCTCTTTTCTAGGACTAGCGGGATATTTTAGGCTCTGGGTTCCTTCCTTCGCTCTACTTGCCAAACCGTTATACTAAGCTACTAAAGGCCCTCTCCATAAGCCTTTAAACCCTGCACAGCCGATTACCCACCCTTTCCGTCTGGTCCAGAAGGCTCTCACCTCAGCCCCCGTCCTCACTCTCCCAGACTTCACCAAACCTTTCTCCCTCTATCCCGACGAACGGCGTGGAGTTGCACTACATGTTCTAACCCAGTCTAAGGGACCTGCCCTCCAGATTGTTGCCTACCTCTCTAAACAGCTCACAACCACAGTTCTCGGACGGCTTGCCTGTCTCCAAGCACGGTGGCAGCTGCTGTCCTCACCCTTGGAAGCCTAAAACTATCGCTTCGTGCCAACCTAACAGTTTATTCAACCCATAACATCAAAGACATGCTAGCTCACTGCAGCGTACTAAGTCTCATGTCTGCCCCACGGCTCCTTCAACTGTATGCTCTATTCATAGAAACTCCCCAAATCACCGTGCTAACCAGCTCCCATTTAAACCTGGCCATGCTCTTACCTGAAGCCACTACCTCTCAAGACCCTGCGCACTTCTGTGTGGACACCGTTCAAACCTTTCTTATACCTTTTCCAAACCTAACAGATCAACCCCTTCCAGATGCCTCATTTACTTGGTTTGTAGATGGCAGTTCCTTCCTACATCAAGGATGCCGACATGCTGGCTATGCTATAGTGTCACCCGCCCACACTATTGAAGCCAATCTGCTCCCCCTAGGAACCACCTCCCAAAAGGCTGAACTCATCACCCTCACTCGAGCTCTCACTCTAGCAGCTGGACAACAAATGAACACATATTCAGATTCTCGTTATGTGTTCCACATAGTGCACTCACACTTGTCCATCTGGAAAGAACGGGGTTTCCTAATTGCAAACAACACTCCTGTCATAAACGGCTCTCTCATCAGCAAGCTCCTTCAGGCTGCCCAGCTCCTGCAGAAAGCTGCCGTCATTCACTGCAGGGGCCACCAAACCCCAGATAATCCTATATGGGCTGGAAATGCGCTAGCAGATCAGGCGGCCAAACAAGTAGCCCTACAACCGTGCAAGGCCACTTTCTGTCCCTGTCCTTATTCTTTCCTCTTTACTCCTCAGAAGAAAAGGAGGACTTCCAGGCCCAGAACCTCCAAAAGCAAGGACCATGGTACATCAAGGAAGGGCGCTTCTCATTCTTCCTCATGCTCAAACAATGCCTATCCTCCAAAGCCTCCACAACTCTTTCCATGTCGGCTACAAACCTCTCTTGCAACTTCTCCGCCCTATTCTCACTTGTCCTCACCTTTCCAGCCGTGTTCGAGAGATCACCCAGTCCTGCTGTATCTGCCACTCAGTGTCACCCCAGGGCTCCCTCTGGCCACCGCCTTTTTCTAACCACCAAGCCCAGGGCCAGGTACCTGGGCAAGATTGGCAGGTAGACTTCACTCACCTGATAAATGGCTCCATTACCTTCTAGTCTTTGTCTGTACTTTCTCTGGGTGGGTAGAAGCATTCCCAACAACTTCAGAAGGTGCAAATGTTGTCATACAAACTCTCATCATGTATATAATTCCCCGTTTCACACTCCCAACATCCATCCAATCCAATAACAGGCCCACCTTTATCAGCCAAATTACCCAAGTTGTCTCCACATCTTTAGGAATAAAATGGGTTCTCCATACACCTTACAGGCCTCAATCTTCAGGCAAACTTGAAAAGATCAACTCTGTCCTTTTAAAGCTCAACTCACCAAGCTGGCTCTAGAAACCCACCAGTCGTGGACGAGAAATCTCCCTTACACCCTCATGAGACTCCGTGCAACACCAAAAGCACCCTCTTTTTATAGTCCCTTTGGAATCACGTATGGACGAACTTTTGTCTTAGGGCCTCCGCCATCACCAGACTCTGAGCCACTGTGGAATTACTTACGCTCCTGAATCCAGACATGGTCTTTCATTTGTGAAGCAGCGAATGAGGCCATGCCTCTCCCTGCCGACACCTCCTTGTCCTCTCAACATAACTGTCTTGCAGGCACAGACGTGTTTATTGGCCAACCTGATCCTCACAAAAAGCTACAACCAAAGTGGACAGTCCCCTACGCTGTGATACTCAGCACACCAACAGCATGAGAGTCCAAGGACTCCCCAACTGGGTCCATCGTACCAGGGTCAAGCTCACCCAAAGGCTACTTCTTCCTCCAAAACATTAACAGATAAGTGGTTGTCCAGGCCAATTGCTCCTACCAAGCTGAAATTAACCAAAAAATTTTCTTTTTCTTAAAACCAAAACACGAGGAAGACTAAACACCTGCTTCCAGAGATGGCCTGTATCTACCCAATCCGATGCTGTGCCTCACTTCCAACCAGAAGTCTTAATACGGGAATATCCCTCACCATGATCCTTATACGGTCAGTAGCCGCCCTGCTGTCCACAGCAGCCCTTCAGAGCTGCTGTGAGTGTTATCAGTCTTTCCACCACAGAGGAAAGATGCAACAATCCTTCACTCACCATACTCATGTCAACAGTCCTTCACTCACCATAGTCATATAGAAAGATCCTATTGTGGAACCTTAGTTGAGGAATGTGTGTTAAATCAGGAAAGAGTTATTATAAAGTAAAAAATCTAGGAGTATCTGGCAGTCATAATGGGGCTACATGTCCAAAAGGGAAGCAGTGGCTTTGCTTCACCAAAATTGGACAATGGGGAGTAAACGCTCAAGTGCTCGAAGACAGAAAGAGAGAACGGATTATAGCCAAAGCAAAAGCCTCAAAACCAACAACTACCCCTGAAAATCACCCGTGGTATTTCCATCCCTTTATACAAAAACTATAAACAGACGTATCACTTCTCAAGCCAGAAAAAAATCTGTTTGTAGATGTAGGATAGGGCATCTGGCTTACCACGAATGTGTCCAATTGCTGGGTATGCAGGGGAGCCCGCAGGAGTGAACAGTGGCCGTGGCATGGGATAGACCTTCCCCCTTAATTACTAGCATTTCAAAACCCCAGCCTCACTTTGAATTCTCAGGAACGCCCGTCGACCTGGACACTTACCAACCCAGTAAGAGGGACGGCGTGCATATCCCGCAAGTGGACTGATAAAACCCATCGTGCCGTAGGTGAAAGCCCCTGTCACCAAACCCTAACAGTCAACGCCTCCACAGCCGAGTGGTGGCCAAGGTTACCCCCCGGAGCCTGGTCTCCTTCTAACTTCAGCTACCTCAATTGTGTCTTGTCAAAAAAGGCCTGGAACTGTACAAACACCACTAACTCTTCTGCCGCATACCCCTGCCTAAGTGCACTATGCGACAATCCTAGGAACACCAGCTGACGATGGACTGCCCCGATGGATTCCTTTGGATATGGGGAACCCAGGCTTACTCACGGCTACCTTATCACTACCTTCCTACGCACAATTCAACCTGGATTCATTTTACTTCCAAAGCAGGCGGGCAACACCCTCGGAGTCCCTGTGTATGATAACCAGAGAAAAACAGTCCTTAAAGGCAGGAGGAAGCCAAAGACGGCGAGAGGACGAGTGGCCTCCACAACGGATCATCGAATATTACGGTCCTGCCACCTGGGCTGAGGATGGTTCATGGGGTTATCGCACTCCCACATATATGCTAAATAGAATAATTAGACTACAGGCTGCTCTAGAGATAATCACTAACCAAACCGCCTCAGCCCTGGAAATGCTCACGTGACAACAAAACCAAATGCACCCAGCAATTTATCAAAACAGGCTGGCTCTAGACTACTTATTAGCAGAAGAGGGTGGGTCTGTGGTAAGTTTAACATCTCCAATTGCTGTCTTAACATAGACGATAATGGAAAAGCGGTTCTAGAAATCGCTTCAAACATCAGAAAAGTAGCCCGTGTCCCAGTCCAAACCTGGAAGGGATGGGATCCAACAAACCTTCTAGGAGGGTGGTTCTCTAATTTAGGAGGATTTAAAACGCTGGTAGGGACAGTAATCTTCATCACTGGGGTCCTCCTGTTTCTCCCCTGTGGTATCCCACTGATAATAAAAGCCATTAAAACTCTTGTTGAAACTACAGTTAACCGCCAGACAATCCAGACGATGCTCCTGCTACAACGACACGATGGATACCAACCCGTCTCTCCAGAATACCCCAAAATTAAGTTTTTTCTTTTTTTCCGAGGTGCCCACGCCACCCCCTATGTCACACCTGAAGTAGTTATTGAGAAAGTCGTCCCTTTTCCCTTTTTCTATAACCAAATAGACAGGAATGAAAGATTCTCCCCGGGGCCTGAAAGCTTGGGGGGATGAATAACTCCTCCCTCCTCAGACCCAGTCCCAAGGCACAAGGCCACTTGCACCAGCAGCGTGCGTCAGCGAGAAGCAGAAGCAGGAAGAGGGCTGGCCGGAAGACACGCAGTATGGCCAGAAGACAAGTACCCCTGAGGATGGAGAGAGAGGCCGTCCAGGTACCACGTAGCGGTGACATCTGTCAGGGACACTTCCTTTTTACAGGAGACTGTAAAACCCCTGCCCCGTCCTCACGTGGGGCTGACGCCATTTTAGGCCTCAGCCCGTCTGCACCCAGGCGCTCATTAAAACAGCGTGATGCTCCACGCTGCCTTGTGCTGTCTGTTGGCGCGCTCCCGGGGTTCGAAGCAATACCAGAGCCTTGCAATAATTACATTATATCCATTTTAATTTCTCCAGTTGAAAACATTAAACAAAGAAATGGATACTCAATGCTAGAATGCTTCTTCAATATTCTACTCCAACTCATTCTAACGAAATTCTGATATACTTACTCTTGATGTGTTACACAAATTTTCGTAAGCCGTTCAAAATCTTCACCATTAAATCCCTTTTCTGAATTCCTTAGAGCCGTAACTGTATGTGGTTGCACAGTTTTCCATTTTGTTTCTAAATTTAAAGTATTTGTTAGTCACTGGTTCTTACAAAACATATTTAGGAGCAAAAAAACAAACAAAAAAACAGTTAACTAGCACCACTCATAAAGATTTGCATGCAAAATTATCTTTTCAAACAACCCAACAGTTAGAAATAGCTAACTGATTACTTTTCAATATAAGTAAATATCATCCTAGAGACTAAATTAGCCAGTCGGGCATGAAATGTGATTAGGAAAAATGCAAATAGTTGCAAGTATTCTTTTCTTGGCATTGATATGAAGAGCAAAATACAAAGAAAAAAGTCTTCTCACAATAGAATAGACTTGTGGTAAAAATGCTACTTTCTTTGCAACATTAACTTGTCTATGGAAACATCTATTTTCTGATTTATAAAACCAGGTCAAATATGTTAATTTTGTAGATAGTGACTTGTTGGATTACTGCTAATTCCACATTCCATGTTGGTCTGTACTTACCCCACTGTTCTTGAATGGCAGAAAGATTTGCGAGCAATTGCTCATGATACAATCGTTCTAGCTGAATGAATTTCATTGCTTTCTCATCTGAATAGAACATTTAAGGAAAATAGAAATCCACACTATTTACATTATTCCCATATTTGAAGAACAATGTCCTATAGATGTTGAGAAATTTGCAGCTTACTAAAACATGAGAGGACTCTAAATATTTTTAAATTTAAACATATCTAAAGTGATGTTTCTCTTTTTTTTTTTTTTCCTTGAGATGGAATCTTGCTCTGTAGTCCAGGCTGGAGTGCAGTGGGGCAATCTCAGCTCACTACAACCTCCACCTCCCGGGTTCAAGCGATTCTCCTGCCTCAGCCTCCCAGGCAGCTGAGACTACAGGCACCCACCACTGCGCCTGGCTAATTTTTTTGTATTTTTAGTAGAGACGGGGTTTCACCATGTGAGCCAGGCTCGTCTCGAACTCCTCACCTCGTGATCTGCCTGCCTCGGCCTCCCAAAGTGCTGGGATTACAGGCATGAGGCACTGTGTCCAGCATTTTTTTTTTTTTTTTGAGACACAGTCTCCCTCTGTCACCCAGGCTGGAGTGCAGTGGTGCCACCTTGGCTTATTGCAACCTCCCCCTCCTGGATTCAAGTGATTCTCCTGCCTCAGCCTCCAGAGTAGCTGGGATTACAGGCATGCACCATCATGCCCGGCTACTTTTTGTATTTTTGTCAAGATGGGGTTTCACCACGTTGGCCAGGCTGGTTTTGAACTCCTGACCTCAAGCGATCTGCCTGCCTCAGCCTCCCAAATTGCTGGGATTACAGGTGTGAGCCACTGCGCCCAGCCTAGTAATGTTTCTTGGTTTTGAAGTAGGTAAATTTTAATGTGGCATATTATGCAATAGCTACTTGGATTCCACACTATCAGCAAACAGAAACTGAAAGAAGGTTTTAATGCTCAAGGAATGTCTGCTTGCAGAGTCAACTAAAAGTAATTTAAGGAAACAGGACCACATGGAATCCTGGAATCTACATGTTTCCCTTTTTTATTTCTCTCCTTACTTTCTGTCAAAGAACTATGTGACTCTCTGGTCAAGTGTTTCTGTTTCAAGTCACCTTGATCCTTATTATTTCCCACTGAATGCTTTTCTCCCACAAGACCAAAGGATCACATGCCTAAACAATGACAGGGCAAAAACTTATATGGGTCTTTTGTAAACACTCAATTAACTTGCCACAGTGATTTCCATTATTATCACGTGATTCTACTTCTTTGTAAATGATCCTGTGAGCTTTTGCCTTCTCATTTGTATCACACAGATCTGCATCTTGTGAGGTCAGGATACACTGTCCAACTGCCTACCTTCCTCTGGGCAATGCTCTATATGCTGACCCAGAAAAAAGGAAGAGAAAAACTCACTGTTTAGCTTTTTGTCTTCATGATCACTCAGAAGTTCTCTCTCTCTCGCTTGCTACCAAGCTAGCTTTGACATTTACTGCTTTTGGTCAAAATACACTCTTCCGCTAATGCCTTCTTCCAGCTGGTTGTCTTCTTGCCTGCCCTATGTCGTAAAATGGGGGTCCCTTACTGCATTATCCAAGGGGAAGGCAAGACTGGGCTGTCTAGTCCAGGACCAATTACAACGACAGATACGATGAGATTCACCATCACGGGGGCGGCAATGTCCCGGGTCCCAAGTCTGTGGCGCACATTGCCAAGCTCAAAAAGGCAAAGGCTAAAGAACATGCCGCTAAACTGGGTTAAATGTACACTGTTGAGTGTTCTGTATATAAAAATAATTAAAATAATACAAATTTTCCTTCAAAAAATAAATACAAATACTTATTTTAGTAAAATTAAGGCCTATTTATGAAGGTAAACTTTGGATGGTTCTAGGAAATTTTGTGAAGAGACAGAAATTACCTACATTTTGCTTTCTGAGGTGGTTACATGGGTACATACAACTGTCAAAACCACTGAAACCATATGATCTGTACATTCTATTACATGTAAAATATACTTCAATTAAAAAAAATGAATGGTTCTCTAAGAGTTCTAAAAATTTCTTCCTGTAATTAAGAAAAGGATACAGTCCTCCTCCTGGAAATAGGATTCTGCTATCTGTTAAAAACAAAGAAAACACAAAGAAAATTAAATTAACACTTGGATGAGAAGATAAATTTGAAACAAATTAAGATCTTGAAATTCCAAATGTTTTTGATATCAAATTAAGAAAACTCTTTTTTTAAACTACATTCAGCAGTTCAGAAGAAATCTGACTGTAGGCACAGGATGCAATTCTGAAGTTACTCATCTCAAGCAAAGCAGAGACGTTCTTTGGTGTTTACACATCATTCTTCCTACTCTACTTCAAGTCAAAGTAGATTTCCCTGATTCATTAGAGTTTAGGACTCTAAAGAATGAGAAAAATGTTAGAGACTTACAAAAATAGAACACAAATGAAAAAATGATTGTTTATTGTAAATTAAAAGTAGAAATATTCCTTTCAAATGCTGTGAAGCAAACATAAATAAATAATTAATAAAAAGAAAAAGCAGAAATATGTCAAGTCACCTGAGACCTCAACATCCTATTGATTTCATTCCTGTTTCACAAACCACCGGCTGAGGACCTCACAGGACACTGACTTTTTGGTCTGGTCTGATACTTAAGAAAAGGCCAGGCTGAGCACTAACAGTTGATTAATGTTGTTTAGAATATGTACAAAGTGCTACACATGGTAAAGAACACTAGATAAAGAGATCCAAGACTCAGGAGCTGGTCTCAGTTCAGGCTTGTCAGTTATCAGATTCATTCTAAGACATCTTTACATTTAAAGATTCTTTGATTCTAAAAACTTTGGGATATTTTTAGATCTTTATTTAGATATGACATTTATGAACAGATCACTAAAACTAAAAATATTCACTGAAATATTGCATAAACTCTGTATTTTTAAAACAGTTTCCAGCCGGGCACGGTGGCTCACGCCTGTAAATCCCAGCGCTTTGGGAGGCTGAGGTGGGTGGATCATCTGAGGTCAAGGGTTCAAGACCAGCCTGACCAACACGGTGAAACCCCATCTCTACTAAAAATACAAAAATTAGCCAGGCATGGTGTCTCATGCCTGTAATCCCAGTTACTCTGGAGGCTGAGGCAGAAGAATCGCTTGAACCTGGGAGGCAGAGGTTGCAGTGAGCTGAGATCATGCCATTGCACTCCGGCCTGGGCAACAAGAACAAAACTCTGTCTCAAAAAAAAAACCAAAAAACAGTTTCCACCGATTGTCTCTAGTAAAAAAAGGTATAACCTTTATACATCACTATCTCCATTTTCCAGGTAAATTGACAATGCAAAGAGTAATAAAGTACTTGTCAAACCTATAAGCTAGCAATAAAAAGGAATGGATTTTTCCCAAATCCCCCAGGGGAAACAGCATACTTTTAAAGGAAAATACTTGCCTAGTTTAAATCCTACAAATGTGACATTTTTTCCATGAGCCATGTAGATGACTGACTCAATCATCTCTATAAATGATTAGTTTTCAGTTAATATAAAGTTTGATTCCATATTTATGTTATATTAAAGACTTTGCAAGGGACAAACTAATTTTTAAGAATCTGGTTATCTTTTACCAGCTTATTGTTCTAATAATATGTTTTAAAAGTAGTATGAACCAAGTCAAACTGCCAATCTTCAATCATTTCTTTAGCTTACAAAATGAGAATTTCATATAATGGTGTAACCAGCAGTGTGCTAATATTTAACAGTCGTCTCCAGAGTGTTGGGGAGAGCCCCAACTTGCAGTGTTTGCTCATTTCAGTGGTGTCAATACTCCCACCATGGCCAATGTCAAGCTACCAACGTGATGGACGTCAGTAAACATGGTTCTCATATGTCAGTACTAGCAGGTTCCAGCATACTAGGGGGTTACACCTAATTGAAATCAATGATGACATTTCAACTGCAGAGCCGGGCATGGCAGCTCATGCCTATAATCCCAGCACTTTGAGAGACCAAAGCAGGCAGATAATTTGAGTTCAGGAGTTCGACACCAGCTTGGCTAACATGGTGAAATACTGTCTCTACTAAAAACACAAAAATTAGCTGGGTGTGGTGGCGTGCACCTGTATTCCCAGCTACTTGGGAGGCTGAGGCAGAAGAATCACTTGAACCTGGGAGGTAGAGGTTGCAGTGAGCCGAAATTGCGCCACTGCATTCCAGCCTGGGTGACAGTGTGAAACTCTGTCTCAAAAAAACAAAGAAAAAAAAATTTCAAGTACAAACTTCCAGTGAAAACATCTATGGTTTTGCACAGTTTCCTTTCTATATGTGGTATGAGATATAGTTTCAGGTTGCCCATTAAAATAAAATGTCTGGCTCTTCAAAGCCATTTTTCCTGCCTTTTTGCATCTGTGCAAAATTGGCACATGGTTACTTATAAATAGCTCTTATTTGAGGAGTTTTGATGGGGTCCATAACTATTATGTAACCAGATTTCCTGGCACTGCAGAAATTAGCTTGCAGGCTTCTGTAGCAGTTCTAATACCATAAAGTAACTATGCAGAGAAGGTTATGAAACCCAGTGCCTCAAAAGTAAAAGACATTTCCAGGTAAAAAGTCATCTTGAGAAATAAATATACAAAGTATTTCCCCTTTAAAAATCTACCCCTTGCAAGTCTAGCAGGAAGAGAAGATGTGACTTTTCTTAAAGCAGATTTCTAAATCTGAAAGCTAGCCCAGTAGAGCAGAAAGAACATGGGGTTGGAGGTGAATGGCCTGTGTTTTAGTCCAAGCCCTGCCACTTACCAGCTGTGTGGCCCTGGACACATCATTTCACATCTCAAGCCTCAACTTTCTTATCTTAAAACAGGGACAGTAATACCTGCAGCTGTATAAAACAAGGCTGCCATAACGATTGAAAGAGAGATTGTGTTTGCTGCCCAGGTACAGGAAGCAAATGAAAATAAATAAATAAATACAAATTAAAAAAACAGAGAGACTATGTGTCTAGCATAATGCCCAGCACACTACAGTAAGTGCTTAAAATGGTTTTTGAATCTGATTTGGAATGAATTGCAAGATGCTGAGTGGAATCATGTGAAAAAGTTGAAAACTGCTGGGAAGGCAACAGGTGTAAGGTGATCCTGGTTATCCTTTTACCAATCAGGAACCCTCTAAAAAAAGACACTGTGAAGGGCCATGGCCTCAATCTTTGTGTCCCCCTCACAAATTCATATGTTGAAACCGAGTTCCCAGGGGATAGTGTGAAGAAGGGGGTATCTGGGAGGTGATTAGGTCATGGGGGCTCTGCCCTCATGAATGGGATTAGTGCCCTTACAAAAGAGGCCCAAGGGAGGGCCCGATTTTCTATATGAAAGCCTGCCAAGCATATGACTTCAGTTAAACATTTAAAGCTAATCTGTAGTCATATTAACTAAGTCAGTGTAAAAAAGACCACTCATACCTAAGAACAAGAACTTTAAAACAGAACTTTTAAGAGTTCCACGAGCTCAAAATACAAGTATATGTTGTCGTATTTCCATTGGCCTTTAGCACATATTATTCTATATATTATATATCACTTTTTAAATCACAATTTTCCTAAAATTAGTTCTCACACTCGAATACCTTATTTCTGTTAATGGTCCTACAGTCATCTCTGATTTCTCCTTTATTCTCTTTTTACAATTGTGATGGTTAATACTGAGTGTCAACGTAATTGGATTGAAGGATACAAAGTATTGATCCTGGGTGTGTCTGTGAGGGTGTTGCCAAAAGAGATCAACATTTGAGTCAGTGGGCTGGGAAAGGCAGACCCCCTTTTAAACTGGTGGGCACCATCTAATCAGCTGCCAGGCAATATAAAGCAGGCAGAAAAACATGAAAAAGAGAGATGGGCCTAGCCTCCCAGCCCACATCTTTCTCGCATGCTGGATGTTTCCTGCCCTCGACCATCAGACTCCAAATTCTTCAGTTTTGGGACTTAGTCCGGCTCTCCTTGCTCCTCAGCTTGCAGACGGCCTATTGTAGGACTTTGTGATCGTGCGAGTTAATACTTAATAAACTCCCCTTTATATATATAAATATATATAGGATATATATAAATATCCTATGAGTTCTGTCCCTCTAAGAGAACCCCGAATAATACAACAATCTATACCAAGTCCTAGTTATTCTTCCTTCCAAAGATCTCAAATCCATCCCTCTCCACTTCCACTGTCACCACTTTAGCCTAGATGCTTTCATTACCTTATGCCTGAATTATGTCTTCTTTTAGTTCTTATTTTCATCCAAATTTTACATGTCTATGCTTTAAGGAGTCAAATACTTCTACAAACAGGAAAATGATAGAAAAGCCTCTCCCCAGACTCTTGTGATCCACTCGAAACAGGACTGGTTACCCTCTCCTTCCTGGCATACAGCTGTCATCTTAAAATCTCCCTTTGCTTAGATTCCCTTCACCTCTGTCCTGAGTAGGATTCCCAGTTTCCTGTATCTCACACCTTCCTGTTTCTTGGTTTACTCCCTTGTTTTGCTGGAGCACATCACCTAGTGGCTTCCTGAGAAGGAGTAGATAGGAGATACCAGAGGACCTGAAGTGGGAACATCCTTGGTATATCTGAGGAGCTGTCAGAAGGCCAGTGAACCTGGAAAGGAGTGAGTTAAGGAGAATTTTAGCAATGAAGATCCAGGAGGCTAACAGGACCAGATCATGTAGGGCCTTGTAGGCCACGGTAAGGATTTTGGCTTTTATTCTAAATGAGAAGGGAAGCCATCGGAGGGCTTTGCACAGTGGAGTGACAAGATCTGACTTATGTTTTATCTGCATCACAGTGACTGTCATGTAGAGAGAAAGCACTAAGTGGAAGGGAGAGTGAAGGCAGAAAAGTCTCTATAGTGAGAAATTTATTGCAAGAATCTGGGTGAGATTTGATGGTGTACTGTATGGAAATGGTAGCAGTGAAAGAGGTAAGAAGTTCTGGGTATATTTTGAAGTAGATCTGCAGGACTTGCTGTTGGATTGGATTTGGATGCAGGGAAAAGTAAATAAAGTATGACTTCAAGGCATTTGGTCTCAGCAACTAGAGGGATGAAGCTGGCATTTAACAAGAGAGGTAAGACTAGGAAAGCAGCAGATACGGGAGAAAATCAAAGTTTGATTTTGTACATCTTAAGTTCGAAATGCCCATGAGACATCTTGAGTTGCTGGATAGTTAAGTCTGGAGTTCAGAAAAGAAATAGGACAGGCCGGGCACAGTGGCTCACACCTGTAATCCCAGCACTTTGGGAGGCTGAGGCGGGCGGACCACCTGAGGTCAGGAGTTTGAGACCAGCCTGGCCAACATGATGAAACCCCGTCTCTGCTAAAAATATAAAAATTAGCCAGGTGTGGTGGCACGTGCCTGTAATCCCAGCTACTTGTGGGGCTGAGACAGGAGAATCACTTGAACTTGGGAGGCGGAGGTTGTAATGAGCCAAGATTGTGCCACTGCACTCCAGCCTGGGCGACACAGTGAGACTCCGTCTCAAAAAAAAAAAAAAAAAAAGGACAAACCTACAGGATTGGATGAAAACACCAGGAAGTGAATTCAGAATGAGAAGAGATTCAAGAACCGAACTCTGACGCATCCCAGTGTTTAAAAATTAGGGCTGGGTGCAGTGGCTCATGCCTGAAATCCCAACACTTTGGGAGACCAAGGTGGGAGCATCACTTGAGGCCAGGAATTCGAGACCAGCCTGGGCAACATGGTGAAACCCCATCTCTACAAAAAAATAAAAAAATTAGGTGGGCACGGTGGCATGCGCCTGCAGTCCCAGCCACTTGAGAAGCTGAGGCAGGAAGACTACTTGAACCCGTGAGGTGGAGGCTGCAGTGAGCCGTGATGATGCCACTGCACTCCAGCCTGGTGACAGAGTGGGAAAAAAAAAAAAAGGAAAATATGGGAACTCAGAAGATGAGCCGGAGAAGGCACGGCCAAGTGATGTAAGAGGTAAAAGCTAAGAAAAGGGCTCCCCTCTCCCCTCTCCCCTCCCCCTCCCCCTCCCCCTCCCCCTCTCCCTCTCCCTCTCTTTCCACGGTCTCCCTCTGATGCCGAGCCGAAGCTGGACGGTACTGCTGCCATCTCAGCTCACTGCAACCTCCCTGCCTGATTCTCCTGCCTCAGCCTGCCGAGTGCCTGCGATTGCAGGCGCGCACCGCCCCGCCTGACTGGTTTTCGTATTTTTTTGGTGGAGACGGGGTTTCGCTGTGTTGGCCGGGCTGGTCTCCAGCTCCTAACCGCGAGTGATCTGCCAGCCTCGGCCTCCCGAGGTGCCGGGATTGCAGACAGAGTCTGGTTAACTCAGTGCTCAATGGTGCCCAGGCTGGAGTGCAGTGGCGTGATCTTGGCCCGCTACAACCACCTCCCAGCCGCCTGCCTTGGCCTCCCAAAGTGCCGAGATTGCAGCCTCTGCCCGGCTGCCGCCCCGTCTGGGAAGTGAGGAGCGTCTCCGCCTGGCCGCCCATCGTCCGGGATGTGAGGAGCCCCTCTGCCTGGCTGCCCAGTCTGGAAAGTGAGGAGCGTCTCTGCCCGGCCGCCATTCCATCTAGGAAACAAGGAGCGCCTCTTCCCAGCCGCCATCACATCTGGGAAGTGAGGAGCGTCTCTGCCCGGCCGCCCATCGTCTGAGATGTGGGGAGCACCTCTGCCCTGCCGCCCAGTCCGGGATGTGAGGAGCGTCTCTGCCCGGCCGCCCCGTCTGAGAAGTGAGGAGACCCTCTGCCTGGCAACCGCCCCGTCTGAGAAGTGAGGAGCCCCTCCGCCCGGCAGCCGCCCCGCCCGAGAAGTGAGGAGCCCCTCCACCCAGCAGCCACCCCGTCTGGGAAGTGAGGAGCGTCTCCGCCCGGCAGCCACCTCGTCCGGGAGGGAGGTGGGGGGGTCAGCCCCCCACCCGGCCAGCCACCCCGTCCGGGAGGGAGGTGGAGGGATCAGCCCCCCGCCCGGCCAGCCACCCTGTCCGGAAGGTGAGGGGCGCCTCTGCCCGGCCACCCCTACTGGGAAGTGAGGAGCCCCTCTGCCCGGCCAGCCGCTCCGTCCGGGAGGGAGGTGGGGGGGTCAGCCCCCCGCCCGGCCAGCCAACCCGTCCAGGAGGGAGGTGGGGGGGGGTCAGTCCCCCGCCCGGCCAGCCGCCCCGTCCAGGAGGGAGGTGGGGGGGCCAGCCCCCCGCCCGGCGAGCCGCCCCGTCCGGAAGGGAGGTGGGGGGGTTAGCCCACCGCCCAGCCTGCCGCCCTGTCCAGGAGGGAGGTGGGGGTTCGGCCCCCCGCCTGGCCGGCCACCCGGTCCGAGAGGTGAGGGGCGCCTCTGCCCGGCCGCCCCTACTGGGAAGTGAGGAGCCCCTCTGCCCGGCCAGCTGCTCTGTCCGGGAGGGAGGTGGGGGGGTCAGCCCCCCGCCCGGCCAGCCACCCCGTCCGGAAGGGAGGTGGGGGGGTCAACCCCCCGCCTGGCCAGCCGCCCCGTCCGGGAGGTGAGGGGCACCTCTGCCCGGCCGCCCCTACTGGGAAGTGAGGAGCCCCCCCCAGCCCGGCCAGCTGCCCCGTCCGGGAGGGAGGTGGGGGGGTCAGCCCCCCGCCAAGCAAGCCGCCCCGTCCGGGAGGTGAGGGGCGCCTCTGCCCGGCCGCCCCTACTGGGAAGTGAGGAGCCCCTCAGCCCGGCCAGCCGCCCCGTCCGGGAGGGAGGTGGAGGGGTCAGCCCACCGCCCAGCCTGCCACCCTGTCCGGGAGGGAGGTGGGGGGGTCAGCCCCCCGCCCGGCCAGCCAACCCGTCCAGGAGGGAGGTGGGGGGGGTCAGTCCCCCGCCCGGCCAGCCGCCCCGTCCGGGAGGGAGGTGGGGGGGCCAGCCCCCCGCCCGGCGAGCCGCCCCGTCCGGAAGGGAGGTGGGGGGGTTAGCCCACCGCCCAGCCTGCCGCCCTGTCTGGGAGGGAGGTGGGGGTTCGGCCCCCCGCCTGGCCGGCCACCCGGTCCGAGAGGTGAGGGGCGCCTCTGCCCGGCCGCCCCTACTGGGAAGTGAGGAGCCCCTCTGCCCGGCCAGCCGCTCTGTCCGGGAGGGAGGTGGGGGGGTCAGCCCCCCGCCCGGCCAGCCACCCCGTCCGGAAGGGAGGTGGGGGGTCAACCCCCCGCCTGGCCAGCCGCCCCGTCCGGGAGGTGAGGGGCACCTCTGCCCGGCCGCCCCTACTGGGAAGTGAGGAGCCCCCCCCCGCCCGGCCAGCCGCCCCGTCCGGGAGGGAGGTGGGGGGGTCAGCCCACCGCCCAGCCTGCCACCCTGTCCGGGAGGGAGGTGGGGGGTCAGCCCCCCGCCTGGCCAGCCGCCCCGTCCGGGAGGGAGGTGGGGGGGTCAGCCCACTGCCCAGCCTGCCGCCCTGTCCGGGAGGGAGGTGGGGGTTCGGCCCCCCGCCTGGCCAGCCGCCCCATCCGGGAGGTGAGGGGCGCCTCTGCCCGGCCGCCCCTACTGGGAAGTGAGGAGCCCCTCTGCCCGGCCAGCCGCCCCGACCAGGAGGGAGGTGGGGGGGGTCAGCCCCCTGCCCGGCCAGCCACCCCGTCCGGGAGGTGAGGGGCACCTCTGCCCGGCCGCCCCTACTGGGAAGTGAGGAGCCCCTCTGCCCGGCCATCACCCCGGCTTGGAGGTGTACCCAACAGCTCATTGAGAGCGGGTCATGATGACAATGGCGGTTTCGTGGAATGGAAAGGGGGGAAAGGTGGGGAAAAGATTGAGAAATCGGATGGTTGCCGTGTCTGTGTAGAAAGAGGTAGACATGGGAGACTTTTCATTTTGTTCTGTACTAAGAAAAAATTCTTCTGCCTTGGGATCCTGTTGATCTGTGACCCTACCCCCAACCCTGTGCTCTCTGAAACATGTGCTGTATCCACTCAGGGTTGAATGGATTAAGGGCGGTGCAAGATGTGCTTTGTTAAACAGATGCTTGAAGGCAGCAGGCTCGTTAAGAGCCATCACCACTCCCTAATCTCAAGTACCCAGGGACACAAACACTGCGGAAGGCCGCAGGGTCCTCTGCCTAGGGAAACCAGAGAACTTTGTTCACTTGCTTATCTGCTGACCTTCCCTCCACTATTGTCCTGTAACCCTACCAAATCCCCCTCTGCGAGAAACACCCAAGAATGATCAATAAAAAAAAAAAAAAAAAAAAAAAAAGAAAAGGGCTCCCAAAAGGCAAATAAACAAAATGCTTCAAAACAGAGTATGTGATCAACTTGATGTTTCCAATAGCTCCAGTGAGATGAAAACTGAGGTCTGACCACCGGATTTAACAACATGGAAATCACTGGTGACTTTTACAGTGCAATTTTGGGGGAGTGGTGGGAACAAAAACCAGATTAGAATCAGTTCAAGAGAGAATTGGGTATGGAATGTTACCTAAGTAAATTCTTGCCCAGAATGTTTAACCTGAATCAAATCTTAAAGAAATAATTAGGCCGGGCGCAATGGCTCACACCTGTAATCCCAGCACTTTGGGAGGCCGAGGCAGGTGGATCATGAGGTCAAGAGATCGAGACCCTCCTGGCCAACATGGTGAAACCTTGTCTCTACTAAAAATACAAAAATTAGCTGAGCGTGGTGGCACGGGCCTGTAGTCCCAGCTACTCAGGAGGCTGAGGCAGGAGAATGGCTTGAACCCGGGAGGTGGAGGTTACAGTGGGCCAAGATCACGCCACTGCACTCCAGCCTGGGTGACAGAGCAAGACCCCATCTCAAAAAAAAAAAAGAAAGAAATAATTAGACAAATCCTGATTATGGGACATTCTACATGAATTCTTAGACTGTTCATAAATGTCAGTGTGAAAGAAAGAAAGGGGCGGAGAAAGAAAGACTGATACAGATAGAAAAGCAGGCAGCATTCTGGATTACAGGAGACTAAAGAATACTGACAGTTGAATGCAATATGCCATCCTGCACTGAATCCTGCACTGGGGGAAAACAGTTGCACAGAACATTTGTGGAACTACTTGGGGGAAATTTGAATATGGATTGTATATTAAATAATTTTATTGCATCAGTGACTCATTTCTTGGGGTTGATAATGGCCTTGTATGTTATGTAGGAGAGTATCCTTCTTCTTGGGAGATTTATGTACAAATATTTAGGGGTGAAGTGTCATAATGCAAATTACTTTCAAGTGTTTCAATGGAAAAAATACGTGTGTGTGCACGAGAGAGAGCAAGAGCAAAAAGGCCAGGCGTGGTGGCTCACGCCTGTAATCCCAGCACTTTGGGAGGTCGAGGTGGGTGGATCACCTGAGATCAGGAGTTAAAGACCAGCCTGAGCAACATGGTGAAACCCCATCTCTACTAAAAATACAAAAATTAGCTGGGCGCAGTGGCACATGCCTATAGCCGCAGCTAAAAAACAGAGCAAAAATTTGATAAGAATGTCAACAACTGGCAAATCTAGGTGAAATATACCATGTGATGTGCTGGGAATTACTAAAATGAATAAAATATACCTCCATCCCTCCCTGATTTGTGTGTCCCTTGGGAGGTGACAGGATATTCTGTCTTCTTGGGCTGAGGAGGCAGCCATCAACCGAATCTTGTCACCCTGACGTCTCAGCTTTCTAATGGCATCAGTATTTCTTTGCTGATCCCCAGCCTTGATTTCCAATGAGCAATCTCTGAATTAGTGACAGTAGGAATAGAGTTTAAATGTTTAATATTTCTTTGGCTTTTACTGTACGTCAAACATATGTTAAGTGCTTTTACATGCATTATCCCATTTAATCCTCTATTACTTTACAACAGGAGAAACCAAAAGCCACTTAGCTTGTGGTAGGGCCAAAGCCCCTACTTTTAAACCACCACCATATTCTCTGACCTTCTTTCCCAGGAGAGAAAAGATTGCCGTGCAATCCACTGTTCAAATGCAGTGAAAGCTGAGTGATTAGAAAGCTGCCTTGGTGTTGGTGCTACTCAACAATGGTGAGTTCGTGACAGCTTAGAGGCCAGGAGTATACATTTCCTGAAAGGCATTCTTCAAGTTCATAAAGGAGATAATACAAATTTGTAAAAGTATACATTTTCCTGAATTGGGACAAAACCTATTGAACTTTTTGTTTGTCTATTTTTAGACGGGGTCTTCCTCTGTTACCCAGGCTGGAGTGCAGTGATGGAATCACGGCTCATTGCAGCCTCAAACTCCTGGGCTCATGCAATCCTCCCACCTTAGCCTCCTGAGTAGCTGGGATTACAGGCGCACGCCACCGTGCCTGGCTACATTTTTTTTTTTTTTTGTAGAGACAAGGTTTCACGATGTTGCCTAGGCTAGTCTTGAACTCCTGGGCTCAAGCAATCTGCCTGCCTCGACCTCCCAGAGTGCTGCATTACAGGTATGAGCTACCGCGCCTGGCCCTATTTTCCCTTTTTTTTTGAGACAGAGTCTCACTCTATCACCCAGGCTGGAGTGCAGTGGTGCGATCTCCGCCCACTGCAACCTCCGCCTCCTGGGTTCCAGCAATTCTTCTGCCTCAGCCTCTCGAGTAGCTGGGACTACAGGCGCGTGCCACCATGCCTGGTTAATTTTTTGTGTGTGGATATTTTTAGAAGAGATGAGGTTTCACTGTGTTGGCCAGGCTGGTCTTGAACTTCTGACCTCACATGATCCACCCACCTCGGCCTCCCAAAGTGCTGGGATTATAGGTATGAGCCACCGTGCCCGGCCTACTTTACTTTTTATCCCATTTTCTGTTTGCCCTGAGAATACTCTTGTCTCTGATCCTAATGTAACATCATATCCGTTTTTGTTACATTAGGATTAGAGACAAATTCTGTTTGGAAATAACTCCAATTTCTATGTTATTTTCACATTGACAATTATTCAAATTTGCTTCAGCCTCAAAGAGCATGTTTATGTAAAACTGGGCACTTGCAGCCAGCTGCACTATTTTTTTTTCTAAATGGGTTAAAAATTAAAAATTATTCACTTCTCATTACAAAAGTAAATCACTTTCTCCATTCCCATGTACCAGTTATTTTCATTTTATGTAAAAATAAAATGCAGGCTGGGTGCAGCGGCTTGCGCCTGTTAATCCTAGCACTTTGGAAGGCCGAGGCGGGTGGATCACTTGAGGTCAGGAGTTTGAAACCAGCCTGGCCAACATGGTGAAACCCCATCTCTACTAAAATACAAAAATTAGCCAGGCGTGGTGGTGTGTGCCTGTAATCCCAGCTACTCAGGAGGCTGAGGCAGGAGAATGGCTTGAATCTGGGAGGTGGAGATTACAGTGAGCTGAGATCACGCCGCTGCACTCCAGCCTGGGCAACAGAGTGAAACTCTGTCTCTAAATAAATAAATAAATAAATACAATACAATAAAAAATAAAAAATAAAATGCAGCTCAAATATCTTAATTTCTTCTGAATTAGCTCTTATGTAAAAAAAAAAGTTCCCTCACCACCGGCCTAAAGGCTCCCCAGTCTCCAGCCTCTCCATCCTCTAACATCTACACCCTCCTAATCCTCAAAAGAGTTCTTCTTCTAAAATGCAAATGTGATTCAGGCACTCTTAGAATTAAAAATTCCCAGTCCCTAAAAATAAAGTCTCAATGTCACCAGCTATTCAATCTCACCTCCTCTTTTAACATCTTCATCTCCAATAATATCCCAGCCACGGCTTTCACAGGCTGATCTCTTCCTGGACCAGCTCATTCTGTTAACCCACTGAGCGCCTAATAAGCCTGGAAAACCCAGCTCAAGAGTCGCCTTCTGTTCCCAAGTGTCCACAGGGCAGAATGAATCACTCATTTTGTGCTGCTGAATCTTTAACATATGTTTACTCTAACGCTGAACACAAAATTCCGCACTTACTTATCGATAGAACTGTTGCTTCTGTTCTGCAGGGGCTCTCTTACGGGCATATTCTGCCAAGTAATCTTTGTTTACTCATGTCCAGCAGGCTCTTTGGCACCTGGTAGATGCTTATCAAACTCTTACACAGCTTAATCACTGATTTAAAAAGTGAACCATGTTTAAACTATGGATTATCCAAGGCCAAGGTGTGGCCATCAATTAGTAATATGATAAATATCCCACGAGGGTCACCCTCCCCCGGGCTCACCAGTGATGAGTGGGATACAATCAATTACAGAGATTGCATTTTATTTTTATATTTATTTATGTATTTAGAGACAGGTTCTCTCACTCCGTCTCCCAGGCTGGAGTGCAGTGGTGCAATGTCAGCTCAATGCAACCTTTGCTTCCCAGGCTTGAGTGATCGTCCCACCTCGGCCTCCCAAGTAGCTGGGACTACAGGTGTGCACCACCATGCCCGGCTAATTTTTGTATATTTTGTAGAGATGGGGTTTCACCATGTTGCCCAGGCTGGTCTTGAACTCCTGAGCTCAAGCCATCCACCCACCTCAGCCTCCCAAAATGCTGGGATTACAGGCATGAGCCACTGCGCCCAGCCAAGACAGCATTTTAGATCATTCCAAACACTGCCAGGAGAATTTTCGTGAGGCTGAAAGTGAAGGGTTTACCAGAGTACCTGATGAAGGCAAAGGGGAAGTGCTCTTGAATCCAACTGCTCAACTTCACCTCGTATAAGTGAAAACAGAGACTGCAGAACAAGCTTCGGAGCCTCTGGCTGCTCATTAGCATTTACTTCAGCAGCTTCTTCATCACCAACAGCATATGTGACTGCACTTAGTACTTTTTCTTGCATTAAAGGTGCAATATCTCCTGAAAAAAGTCCTTTAAGAAGTAAAGAAAATGCCTATGTTAGGATCAATTCCCATGATGGTGTAACACATTAAAACGATTACATACAGTTTGATGCCCTGGTTTGCCCAAACGAAAACAGACCTGAACAGGAAGGTAAATGTGTTTATCATACGAAACCGCTAAAGAAGTTGAGTCTTTCTGATTAAACTCTGTCTGATAACATCAGAAATACTTCTAGATGCTAGGAGAGTAGCAGGAATTCAGATGCCAGAGCTAATGGCTAGTCAAATGTTTTTCCTAATAAAAAGAAGTAACACAAACTTCTCAAAAATCACTAATAAATAAATGCTTAACTAACAGCTACTGCAATACACCAAATTTTAAACACTGTTATAAATTATAACTTCACCCTTCACTGAAATCTCAGTGTCAGTTTTAATATTCATGTTCAAATTTAATAGACTATCTGCCTATGTGCATACCTTTAGCTAGATTGCCTCGGAAAGGATCTTCTTCAGTAATACCGTATGTATGCACGACTGAAGCCATCCTCCCTGTAGTGCCCAGAGCCCATCATGTGTATGCACGACTGAAGCTGTCCTCCCTGTAGAGTGTGCCCAGAGCCCATCGTGTGTATGCACGACTGAAGCCGTCCTCCCTGTAGTGTTCCCAGAGCCCATAGTGTGTGTGCACCACGACTGAAGCCGTCCTCCCTGTAGAGTGTTCCCAGAGCCCATCGTGTGTGTGCACCATGACTGAAGCCATCCTCCCTGTAGTGTTCCCAGAGCCCATCGTGTGTATGCACCACGACTGAAGCCGTCCTCCCTGTAGAGTGTGCCCAGAGCCTACCGTGTGTATGCACCATGAAGCCGTCCTCCCTGTAGTGTTCCCAGAGCCCATCGTGTGTATGCACGACTGAAGCCGTCCTCCCTGTAGAGTGTTCCCAGAGCCCATTGTGTGTATGCACCACTGAAGCCGTCCTCCCTGTAGTGTTCCCAGAGCCCATCGTGTGTGTGCACCACGACTGAAGCCGTCCTCCCTGCAGAGTGTGCCCAGAGCCCATCGTGTGTGTGCACCACGACTGAAGCCGTCCTCCCCGTAGAGTGTGCCCAGAGCCCATCGTGTGTATGCACAATTGAAGCCATCCTCCCCGTAGAGTGTGCCCAGAGCCCATCGTGTGTATGCACGACTGAAGCCATCCTCCCCGTAGAGTGTGCCCAGAGCCCATCATGTGTATGCACGACTGAAGCCATCCTCCCCGTAAAGTGTGCGCAGAGCCCATCGTGTGTATGCATGACTGAAGCCATCCTCCCCGTAAAGTGTGCCCAGAGCCCATCGTGTGTATGCATCACGACTGAAGCTGTCCTCCCTGTAGAGTGTGCCCAGAGCCCATTGTGTGTATGCACGACTGAAGCTGTCCTCCCTGTAGAGTGTGCCCAGAGCCCATCGTGTGTATGCATCACGACTGAAGCCGTCCTCCCTGTAGAGTGTGCCCAGAGCCCATCGTGTGTATGCATCACGACTGAAGCCGTCCTCCCTGTAGAGTGTGCCCAGAGCCCATCGTGTGTATGCATCACGACTGAAGCCGTCCTCCCTGTAGAGTGTGCCCAGAGCCCATCGTGTGTATGCACGACTGAAGCCATCCTCCCTGTCGAGTGTGCCCAGAGCCCATCGTGTGTATGCATCACGACTGAAGCCATCCTCCCCGTAGAGTGTGCCCAGAGCCCATCGTGTGTATGCATCACGACTGAAGCTGTCCTCCCTGTAGAGTGTGCCCAGAGCCCATCGTGTGTATGCATCACGACTGAAGCTGTCCTCCCTGTAGAGTGTGCCCAGAGCCCATCGTGTGTATGCATCACGACTGAAGCTGTCCTCCCTGTAGAGTGTGCCCAGAGCCCATCGTGTGTATGCACGACTGAAGCCATCCTCCCTGTAGAGTGTGCCCAGAGCCCATCGTGTGTATGCACCATGACTGAAGCCATCCTCCCTGCAGAGTGCTCCCAGAGCCCATCGTGTGTATGCACCATGACTGAAGCCACCCTCCCTGTAGAGTGCTCCCAGAGCCCATCGTGTGTATGCACGACTGAAGCCATCCTCCCTGTAGAGTGTGCCCAGAGCCCATCGTGTGTATGCACTACTGAAGCCGTCCTCCCTGTAGAGTGTGCCCAGAGCCCATTGTGTGTATGCACCATGACTGAAGCCATCCTCCCTGTAGAGTGTGCCCAGAGCCCATTGTGTGTATGCACGACTGAAGCTGTCCTCCCTGTAGAGTGTGCCCAGAGCCCATTGTGTGTATGCACGACTGAAGCTGTCCTCCCCGTAGAGTGTGCCCAGAGCCCATCGTGTGTATGCACCATGACTGAAGCTGTCCTCCCCGTAGAGTGTGCCCAGAGCCCATCGTGTGTATGCACCACGACTGAAGCTGTCCTCCCTGTAGTGTGCCCAGAGCCCATTGTGTGTATGCACGACTGAAGCCATCCTCCCTGTAGTGTTCCCAGAGCCCATCGTGTGTATGCATGACTGAAGCCATCCTCCCTGTAGAGTGTGCCCAGAGCCCATCGTGTGTATGCACGACTGAAGCCGTCCTCCCTGTAGAGTGTGCCCAGAGCCCATCGTGTGTATGCACCATGACTGAAGCTGTCCTCCCTGTAGTGTGCCCAGAGCCCATTGTGTGTATGCACGACTGAAGCCGTCCTCCCTGTAGAGTGTTCCCAGAGCCCATCGTGTGTATGCACCATGACTGAAGCCATCCTCCCTGTAGAGTGTGCCCAGAGCCCATCGTGTGTATGCACGACTGAAGCTGTCCTCCCCGTAGAGTGTGCCCAGAGCCCATTGTGTGTATGCACCATGACTGAAGCCGTCCTCCCTGTAGAGTGTTCCCAGAGCCCATCGTGTGTATGCACGACTGAAGCCGTCCTCCCCGTAGAGTGTGCCCAGAGCCCATCGTGTGTATGCACGACTGAAGCCGTCCTCCCCGTAGAGTGTGCCCAGAGCCCATCGTGTGTATGCACGACTGAAGCCGTCCTCCCTGTAGTGTGCCCAGAGCCCATCGTGTGTATGCACGACTGAAGCCGTCCTCCCTGTAGAGTGTGCCCAGAGCCCATCGTGTGTATGCACGACTGAAGCCGTCCTCCCTGTAGAGTGTGCCCAGAGCCCATTGTGTGTATGCACGACTGAAGCCGTCCTCCCTGCAGTGTGCCCAGAGCCCATCGTGTGTATGCACGACTGAAGCCGTCCTCCCTGTAGAGTGTGCCCAGAGCCCATCGTGTGTATGCACCATGACTGAAGCTGTCCTCCCTGTAGAGTGTGCCCAGAGCCCTGCCTTCTACTGCCCTGCAGTTCATATCTTTGGATTTGAATGTGAAACCCACTGCCCTGGCCAGACTGGTCCATTCTTCATCTCCCAAAGTAAAACACTTCCTGCCTTTCTGAGCAATTACAGATCCTAACGGCTAGAAGATTTTCCTCCTGTTTAAGCCTATTTATGTTCTACTCTAATAAAATCCACATCTTTCCCTATAACATGAGCTTGAAGTCAAGTTACTTTCCTCTGAACCTGGTATATGGCCTCGTATGATGCTAGGTTGCAGTACAGTAATTGGTTTAAGACGTCATCTTCTATTTCACATCAACTCCGGCAGCACAGGGGTTATTCCAGTGATACCCAGCATGGTGTCTTCAACACTACAATTCCACGTGCTGTGCTTCTTTAAAAAATCACCTACAGTGATTACTTGTATTTTAGAGAATTCTCTTCTAGACACTTTATGTTGGTATACATCTTGGCCATTAGAAGTACAAGGCCCAGTGATGGCCTGCCATTTTTTAGGGTATTTCTAAAAACAGAGGTGATTCTTCTGCTTTCTAATTTTCTAACCACCATAGCAGCAAAACCAAAAGGGTACCAATGTGGGTGAAGGAGTTTTCCACGGAGAACTACAAAGAAACTAAGAGAATTAGTGTTTTTTTTTTTTCCCTTTTCTCCAGCTACACTACTATGCCCAAGACATTTAATCTCATAGACTGTGATAAGGTCAGCTTCCCAAATTCTATTCTTCTGTTGATGACATTATTCCCCTATAGTTATCAGGGTATTACTCCAGGCTTCTTTTTAAAAAAACAGATGAGATTTTGTGATGCTCGTTTTTAGTAAAAGGGAGCTAAATAAAACCCTTGAAGACTATTGCCAAAGAAGGATGGGCTTTCAAAGTTAAGGAAAAAGGACAGAATTGATGACTCCCTTTCCAAAGGAGATCAAAAAAGGGTCCTGGATAATCGGCAACCTGCATCGTGGTTATCTCGGTTATTTAGCTAGCATCGATTTGTAACGGTCAAGTTTCCTGCTTGATCCATTTTATCACCTACTTTAATATTCAATGTTACTGATATTAAAAAGCAATACATTGGTAAATAAAATGATGTAACCAGAGAAACTCAACAGAAGGGGGACTATTATTCATGAAACCTAACAGCAGAAGTTCCAAAAGCCCACAGAAGTCTAAGGATTCCAAGAGCAGCAGGGGGCTAATGGGCAATTAGAAAGAATATCGTACTTTAATCATTGAATGTAGGGAGGGGAAGGAAAATATGATCTAGGCTCAGAGGGGTCACACTAAATCACTGAAGACATTAGCAAAACTACAAGACTCATACTACAAAAGGATTATCTGTCAGGCCTTAAACAACATGAGCTTCAGAGATAACCATTACTATACAAAACCATCTTACCTTGAGATAACATTCCTTGTGGGGACAGAGTAATATAAAATCAGAGAGCACTGGGAAAGGAGCAAGAGACTTCAGTTCTGCTATGATTTTTCCAAGAGACCTTCGATTAGACATTTTACTTGCTGACCTATATAGTTTCCTTATCTAAAACGAAGAGATTGGATGGAGAAGTTCTCTAGTTCTGACCATCAAAAACATTCAAAATCTCCAGAGATTTTGCTACATAAGAAATGCAGACCATTACTGTGGAGAAGCTTGAGCAACTATTGACGATAATGGAAGGTAAGGTTATCCACCTAATACAAGTATCTTCTAGTTCCTTTCTGGGTATATTTTTAAAACCATTGTTCCTCCCTTGCCTAGACTGGTGACTATACAAATAGTGGTGTGTTTGCTTTTCAGGCAAGAAAACTGAATGTCCTTGCAAGAAGCGTGCTGCAATACTCCCTACCAAAGAGCAGGTTGTTCTTCTAGCTCTGCCAAGCTCTTAGAATTCTATCGTGGCTCAAATAATCATAGCAATTGTTATACGTGTTATGAAATGACCAAGGATGTACTTTACTTTAGGCACATATAAAATAGGAAAGTAATACTAGCCGTATTCTGGTTGCTTGGAATTTTAAGCCACTTAAAATATGGTGTTCTTAGTTTCACAACATTAATGGGGTAAAGAACTCATATTAGAAAACTGTTGCCAAAGAGTTGGAAGAATGACATGGATATTAAGGCAGCCCTAAGTTCTCAGCATGCTTCACCTACTTATTAGCCATACTTTTGGCAAGTTAATGTCTTTGATCCTCTATTTTTTCCTCTGTAACATGGGGGCTGTTGCATCTACCTTATAATATTAGTGTGAGGATTAAATGAGACAGTGCATGCAAAAAGCAGGAGTGCCCCTAAGTCTCAGCCGGAAAAACAGCTTTATTGTCACTTAACTGAAAAAGGTCACAAGAGTGGTAAAGCAGTTCTGAGACAAGTCCAATCTTATTTGAGGACAAACATTCAGAGGCAAGTGTAGTTAAAGCTAATAAAGTTTATATGACTCATGTCATAGTGAATAACAGGAGTTATAACAACTAGGCTGGAGTATTAAATTGCTTAGGTTATTATTCACCAATACTGTAGGTTTGAACATCATTGAGCTTGTATATATTTTTTCACATTTTATCATACAATATGTAGCCTTTTCAGATTGCCTTCTTTCACTTAGTAACATGCATTAAATTTTCCTCTATGTCTTTTAATGCTTGACAGTTCATTTCTTTTTAGTAAGGGATAATATTCTAAGAGCTCATTTTTAGTAAAAGCAATAATAAAGAAAATAAACATTAGCATAATCAGGAGTACTTAGACTGATGCGCTGTGAGTTGACAATTGTGAATTGTGTGTCTTTATAATATACTAAGATTTTAAAGTAATATTAATAAAGCATTCATGATGTAACATGGAAAAAAATAAGTCTTGGCCGGGCGCAGTGGCTTACCCCTGTAATCCCAGCACTTTGGGAGGCCAAGGTGGGCGGATCATGAGGTCAAGAGATTGAGACCATCCTGGCCAACATTGTAAAACCCCGTGTCTACTAAAAATACAAAAATTAGCTGGGCGTGGTGGCGTATGCATGTAGTCCCAGCTACTCGGAAGGCTGAGGCAGGAGAACCGCTTGAACCCAGGAGGCGAAGGTTGCAGGGAGCCAAGATTGGGCCACTGCACTCCAGCCTGGCAACAGAGTGAGACTCCATCTCAAAAAAGGAAAAAGAAAAAAATAAGTCTCATTCTGTTGCTCAGGCTGGAGTGCAGTGGCCCAATCATGACTCACTGAAGCCTCAACCTCCCAGGCTCAAGCGACCCTCCCACCTCAGTGTCCCGAGTAGCTGGAACCACAGGCACACACCACCAAGCCCGGATGATTTTTAAATTTTCTGGGGGGGGCAGTGGGAGTGGTGTCTTGCTATGTTGCCCAGGCTTGTCTTCAACTTCTGGCCTCAACTGGTCCTCCCATCTTGGCCTCCCAAAACGCTGGGAGTACAGGCGCCAGCCACCATGTCTGACCTAAAATTCCTTCTAATACACAAAAAGTTTTCAAGGTATATTTATAGTTAAGGAGAAAAACCAAATCAAAACATACCGCCCCATGTAATTCCCTACAAAATCTCACTCAATATAAATGAAGCTTTCTGCTGCCACATATGAATCCATACAGCTAGACAAGAACAAAAAGTTCTATTTATCGTTGTCATCCGTGAAAGCCAAGTGACCTATAGTTAAAAACTACCCATTAAATAACTTGGTGATGCTATTTATAAGTATTTAAAGACAGTAACAGGCACATTCATAAGAGCTGATTTAAGACCTGTCAACCTCATTAAGCTCTAAAATGGAGATGACAGTTTACATGTAACTACTAAGGGTTTCAGAGATGTGGTTTCTTTTCTTTTTTTTTTTTTTTTGAGATGGAGTTTCTGCTCTTTTTGCCCAGGCTGGAGTGCAATTGCACGATCTCGGCTCACCGCAACCTCCACCTCCTGGGTTCAAGCTATTCTCCTGCCTCAGCCTCCCGAGTAGCTGGGATTACAGGTATGCACCACCATACCAGGCTAATTTTGTATTTTTAGTAGAGACGGGGTTTCTCCATGTTGGTCAGGCTGGTCTTGAACTCTCGACCTCAGGTGATTCACCTGCCTCGGCCTCCCAAAGTGCTGGGATTACAGGCGTGAGCCACCGCGCCCGGCCCAGAGATGGGGTTTCATTATGTTACCCAGGCTGGATTTGAACTCATGGACTCAAATGATCCTCCTGCCTCAGCCTCCTGAGTAGCTGTGAAGAGGTATTATTTCTTTTTAAAAATTATTTGTGGCCAGGCACAGTGGCTCACGCCTGTAATCCCAGCACTTTGGGAGGCCGAGGCAGGCGGATCACGAGGTCAGGAGATCGAGACCATCCTGGCTAACACGGTGAAACCCCAACTCTACTAAAAATATAAAAAATTAGCCGGGCCTGGTGGCAGGCGCCTGTAGTCCCAGCTACTCGGGAGGCTGAGGCAGGAGAATGGCATGAACCCGGGAGGCGGAGGTTGCAGTGAGCCGAGATCACGCCACTGCGCTCCAGCCTGGGTGACAGAGCGAGACTCCGTCTCAAAGAAAAAAAAAAAAATTTTTTTTTGTAATAACCATGGGCCAAAGACTGGGGAAATTACCTTGATTGAGAAATTTTATTCAATTGATCACACCGCCTGAATTCTGTGTCAGTTCTAACATATAACTGCTCCACTTAGCTTAGAATCTATCTCTGATAATGGTCAAGAGGCACTTTGTGAAACAATATAGTAGTATTCTTTAATGACTTTTACCTTAAAACACTAGGAATGTACCCTGACATTCACGTTCCTTTTAATAATCTAGCATTGATCGGCAGATATTCACAAGCTCTGTGAGTATAACTAAGGATATAACCATTTCTCCGCATGATTGGGAAAATGATGTGACTGGATGTTTAAGAGCAAAATCTCACAGCTGGTACTCTAGTTAGTAAGTAATTAAGAGAATAAAAAATTATTGCAGTCAGCCAGGCATGGTGGCTCACATCTGTAATCTCAGCACTTTGGGAGGCTGAGGTGGGCAGATCACGAGGTCAGGAGTTCAAGACCAGTGTGACCAACATGGTGAAACCCCGTCCCTACTAAAAATACAAAAATTAGCTGGGCGTGGTGGTGCATGCCTATAATCCCAGCTACTCAGGAGGCTGAGGCAGGAGAATCACTTGAACCCAGGAAGTGGAGGTTGTAGAGAGCGAGACTGTCTCCAAAAAAAAAAAAAAAAAAATTTATTGCAGTCAAAATGGGGACTGGAAAGATGTCACACAGAAAACACCAAGGCCTAGGTAAAGAGTGGCAATTATTATATATACGATGATACAGGTTAAGCATCTCTGATCTGTAAATCTGAAATCCGACATGCTCCAAAACCTGAAACTTTTTTAGTGCTGACAAGATGCCACAGGGAGAAAATTCTATACCTAACTTCATGTGAGAGGTTACAGTCAAAGTTTTATTTCATGTATAAAATTATTTTAAAATATTGTATAAAATTACCTTCAGTCTCTATATACAGGGTGAGTATATGAAACATAAAAAAGTTGTGTTTAGACTTGGGTCCCATCCTCAAGATATCTCATTATATATATGCGAATATTCCATAATCCAAAAAAAAAAATCTGAAATCTGAAACACTTCTAATCTCAAGCATTTTGGATAAGGGATGTTCAACCTGTAGTGTTACTGATGACAAACTAAGCTGATGGGCATTTTTGAGGATAGGGAAGGGTTATTTAAAGACTTCACACAGGCCAAGTGTGGTGGCTCATGCCTGTAAATTCAGCACTTTGGGAGGCCAAGGCGGGTGGATCACCTGAGGTCAGGAGTTCAAGACCAGCCTGGCCAACATGGTGAAACCTATCTATACTAAAAATACAAAAAATTAGCTGGGCATGGTGGTGTGCACCTGTAGTTCCAGCTACTCGGGAGGCTGAGGCAGGAGAATCACTCGAACCTGGGAGGTGGAGGTTGCAGGGAGCCGAGATCAGGCTACTGCACTCCAGCCTGGGAGACAAAGCTAGACTCAGAAGAGGGAGATGGGGAGAGGGAGAGAGGGAGAGAGGAGGAGAGGTAGAGAGGAGGAGAGGGGAGGGGGAGAGGGAGGGGGAGGGGGGAGGGGGAGAGAGGGAGAGAGGGAGGGGGGAGAGGGGGAGAGGAGAAGGGGGGAGATGGGTAAGAGGGAGAGAGGGAGAGGAGGAGAGGGGGACAGGGAGAGAGGGAGAGGAGGAGAGGGGGAGGGGGGAGAGGGGGAGAGGAGAAGAGGGGGAGATGGGGAAGACGGAGAGAGGGAGAGGAGGAGAGGGAGAGAGGGAGAGGAGGACAGGGAGAGAGGGGGAGGGGAGAGGGGGAGGGAGAGGGAAAGGAAGAGGGTGGGAGAGGGAGAAGGGGGGGAGAGGGAGATGGGGAGAGGGGAAGAGGGAGAGAGGGAGAGAGGGGGAGAGGGGGAGAGAGAGAGGATGTGAGGGCGAGGGAGAGAGGGAGACGGGGAGAGGGAGAGGAGGAGAGGGAGAGAGGGATGGGGGAGAGGGAGAGGAGGAGAGGTAGAGAGGGAGAGAGGGAGAAGGGGAGAGGGAGAGAGGGGGAGAGAGGGAGAGACAGAGGATGTGAGGGAGAGGGAGAGGGGGAGAGAGGGAGAGGGGGAGGAGGAGGGGGAGAGAGAGAGGACGTGAGGGAGAGAGAGAGAGGGAGGGGGGAGAGGGAGAGGGGGAGAGGGGGAGAGGGAGAGGGGGAGGGGGAGAGGGAGAGGGAGAGGGGAGGGGGAGAGGGGGAGAGAGAGAGGATGTGAGGGAGAGGGAGAGAGGGAGAGGGGGAGACGGGGGAGAGGAGGAGAGGGGGAGGGGGGGAGGGTGAGAGGGGGAGAGGGGGAGAGGGGGAGAGGGGGAGGGGGAGAGGGGGAGGAGGGAGGGGGAGAGGGGGAGGAGGGAGGGGGAGAGGGAGGGGGAGGGACAGGGAGAGGAGGAGAGGGAGAGAGGGAGAGGGGGAGAGGGGGAGAGAGAGAGGAGGTGAGGGAGAGAGAGGGGGGAGGGGGAGAGAGAGAGAGAGAAAGAATAAAAAAAGGCCTCATACAGTTCAAATATTGTATACTACTGTTCAGAGTACAAGTACCCTATCATTCAAAACTACATTCGCTGCTTTTATACAAATACTTTCTTTGATCCAAGTGTTAAAGCTTCCTTTCACTGCAATGAAACTAGATCAAAGTAAAAATCTGAGAGAAGGTTATGCCATTATTCAGAGACGATTACTGAAACAAACCCAAATCCACTACTTCCCTTAAGAGTGAACCATCCACCTTTTCTCTGATCATGTTTTGTCTTGCTGAGGCTGGCAGGCAGGAATCATAGCCACCAACACACCCTGAGGAAAGGAATGTGCAGTAATTGTTCTGTGGCAAATTGTGGAAAGTCATGTATTGCTTTAAGCACACTTTTAAAGTTCAGCAAAAGTGAGAGAGTATAGTTTAACCATTAGACACAAAGTCTGAAGTCAGACTACCTGGGATGAAGTCCTGGGATGTACTTTATCTCAGTGATATACTTTTCAGCAATGACACTGGGCACGTTACTTAATCTCTCTGTGCTTCAGATCCCACATCTATAAATTGGAGCTAATTGTATTATGCTTGATAAGACTGTGACAAGGAGTAAACGAGATAATCCACATAAAGCATGTACCACAGTGGCTGGCATATAGTAAATAATAAATGCTCGAGAACTATGTTTTAAAACTCAGCAAATTTCAATTAGTTAAGCTTTGTATGTCCCTAACACTGAGTTTGGAGTGTTATATATATATTTTTTGAGACAGGGTCTCACTCTGTCACCCAGGTTGGAGTGCAGTGGTACAATCATGGCTCACTGCAGCCTCGACCTCCCCAGTTCAAGTGATCCTCCCACTGCAGCCTCTGAAGTAGCTGGGACAACAAGTGCACACCCCCTGGCTAATTTTTGTATGTATTTTTTTAGAGATGGGGTTCCACCATGTTGCTCAGACTGGTCTCGAATTCCTGGGCTTAAGCAATCTGCCCGCCTTGGCCTCCCAAAGTGCTAGGATTATTGGATCGAACCACTGCGCCTGACCTGTTATGATTTTGGGGGACTATTTTTTTAAAAAACATAACACAAAATGTAACATTTAAAACATTTTAAGGTATACAATTCAGTGGCATTAAACACGTCCACAGCTGGCCACGGTGGCTCACGCCTGTAATCCCAGCACTTTGGGAGGCTGAGGCAGGTGGATCACCTGAGGTCAGGAGTTCGAGACCAGCCTGCCCAACATGGCAAAACTCTGTCTCTACTAAAAGTACAAAAAATTAGCTCAGCGTGGTAGCATGCACCTGTAATCCCAGCTACTTGGGAGGCTGAGGCAGGAGAGTCACTTGAACCTGGGAGGTGGAGGTTGCAGTGAGCCAAGATTGTGCCACTGCACTCTAGTCTGGGCAACAAAAGCAAAACTCTCTCAAACAAACAAAAAAATACATTCACAATGCTGTTCAATCATCACGACTATCCATTTCCAAAACTTTTCATCATCCCAAAGAGAAACTCAGTGCTCATAAAATACTAATTCTTCATCCCCCTTCGCTCCAGCTCTGGAAACCTCTATTCTACTTTCTGTCTCTGTGAATTTGCCAATTCTACATACCTTATATAAGTGGAATCATACAATATTTGTCCTTTTGTGTCTGGTTTCTTTTACTTAGCATACTGTCCTCAAGGTTTATCTGTGCTGTAGCATCCATCCAACCATACGTAGCGTGTATCAGATTAGCATTCCTTTTTAAATCTGAACATTTCATTATATGTATATACTATATCTTGTTTATCCATTCGTCAGTTGATGGACATCTGGATTGTTTCTACCTTTTTGCTACTGTGAATAATGCTGCTACGAACCTTAGTGTACAAGTATCTGCTCGAGTCCTTGCTTTCTATTCTTTTGGGTATATACCTAGAAGTTAATGGCTGGATTAAATGGTAATTCTATGTTTAACTGTTTTCCTAAAGCTCTATTATTTTAACTCTATCTCAACCAGTGTCTTGAGACTTCAATATCTGTGCTGTTTTTTTCCATCTCTAAAACAGAGATAATATTACTTCCCAAAGATTAATTGGTTTGAGTTTCTAAATCAATGACATCCTTATCTAAAATATGCTTTTGTATAAAAATATGAAATAGTAGTACTCTTTCAGAGCAGTTCGATCTAATTCCATCCCTCTGGGCACAGTTCTTGCTACTGGAAGCCCTAAAATGAAAAGGCCTTGAGTGTCATAAGCAAAATGACAGAACAGGCAGCTTCAAACTCTGAGGCCTTCACAGAAATATTTAAAAAAAAAAAAACATCCAGAACTATAAGATGTAACTTTCTTAGAACTCTGGAAAACAAAGGTATGCCTGAACAAGACAGTGACCACCGAATCAAGAGAAAGGCAATGTCAAAAGAGTAGCAAAGCTTTGGGTGTTTTTACTTGCCCTTACCTCACCCCTTTCCCCAGCTCAACAGCAGCCCTCATTCCCAGTGTGGCACCCCAGTACTTGCTTTTGAAGGGAGCAGAGCAGATCTTACTTGCAAATCACTGTGTTTGTTCTAATCTGTCTGGGGCTACCCAAAGACTGAAACAAGGCACTTGCCTCTCTGTTGCAAAACTCAGAACACGTTCAGAGCAGAAAAGCAGCAGGTGTTGCTGGAAAATATTGTCAGGTGATCAAAAACCCACAGCCAAGCAGGCGGGGGGGTGCAAAAAAAAATATGGTTGAGACATAAACTAGACAATCTAAAGCCAGGGGGAAAAGCCAGGAAGATCGCTTCCTTGGGAAATCAGAGCATTCAAAAATGTTTGTGGTACTGTAGAATTCAGAAAGCTACACGCGACAGCTCAGGACACGACGCACGCTTAGAAAGGGCCAGAGAAGACCCATAAACTTAGTGCAAGCAGAAGTGAAGGCTGGGGCAGAATTATAGATGACCTGGCTAAGTGTTAAAGGAGTACCTGAGCACAGAGCCAATCTGAAAGACTGGAAAAGAAACACAAGCTAAGGCTTCAGCAATCAAGAACAGCCAACCCTGAGCAAAGGCGAGACCCTAATTTCCGGAGTTACCACATCATAATACACCAATGTCCGGTTTTCAATACAAAGAAATCACCAAGCATATCAAAAAAACAGTACAGTGTGGCCCATTCTGGTGAAAGAAATACATAGACAGAAAACATCCCGGAAGAAGCCGAGACATTGAATTTCCTGGGCAAAGAATTTAAATCAACTGTCTTAAAAGAAACCATAGATGAAGAACTAAAGGAAATCAGGAAGACAATGTAGGAAAAAACGAGAATATCAATAAAAAGACAGAAAATATAAAAAAGAATGGGGAGGTTTTTTGTTTGTTTGTTTGTTTGTTTTTGCGACGGAGTCTCGCTCCATTGCCCAGGCTGGAGTGCAGTGGCACGATCTCAGCTCACTGCAACCTCCGCCTTCTGGGTTCAAGCAATTCTTTGCCTCAGCCTCCCAAGTAGCTGGGATTACAGGTGCTCACTACCATGCCTGGCTAATTTTTTGTATTTTTAGTAGAGATGGGGTTTCACCATTTTGACCAGGCCAGTCTTGAACTCCTGACCTCATGATCCACCCGCCTCAGCCTCCCAAAGTGCTGGGATTACAGGCCTGAGCCACTGCGCCTGGCTGGGAGTTATTGTTTAATGGCACAGAGATTCTGTTTGGGGAGATAAAAGTTTTAGAAATAGATATAAATGATGGTTGCATAACATTATGAATGTAATTAATGCCACTGAACTGTAGAGTGAAATGGTTAAAATGGCACATTTATGTACAGAAAAAAATGTCTTCAGTTCTGTGATTTAATGAGTCTTTGAGTCATTGCATAACCGAATTCCTCAAACCGCCTTACCCATTAATGCTGATGCATATCTTGGGCATAATTTTGGAAGGCAGATAAGAAATAAATTTTAACACACGCTTGATGTGGTTCCTGTGAAGAATCTCTCTGCCCTGCTCCCTTTTTCTGACATGTTTCATCCTCTGAGGTTCTGATCAATGCCATGAAAATGGAAAGGAGGGTGAAGGACAATGCTCACTTTTTTTTCTTTGAGACAGAGTTCCGTTCTTGTTGCCCAGGCTAGAGTGCCATGGCATGATCTCGGCTCACTGCAGCCTCCGCCTCCCAGGTTCAAGCAATTCTCCTGCTTCAGCCTCCCAAGTAGCTGGGATTACAGGCGCCCACCACCATGCCCATATAATTTTTTGTAGTTTTAGTAGAGACGGGGTTTTGCCATGTTTGCCAGGCTGGTCTCAAACTCCTGGCCTCAGGTGATCCGCCTGCCTCAGCCTCTCAAAGTGCTGGCATTAAAGGCGTGAGCTGCCGTGCCTGGCCAGTGCTCACCTTTTAAATACTTCCAGTCATTGGCTAACCATACCAAAGCAGCAAACAGGAAACATCCCTTCCTTTTCCTCAACACTAGACACGGGTATTATGACTGAAATAAATCTGGAAATTAGTCAACTTCCTTCTGACCTGACCTCGGGCCAAAAGAATGTATTATGTGATTATGACATAATTACCACGTGCTGAGTGTGCCATGCTCCCTCCCACACCCCCGGGTTGCACCCTCTGCCTGCAGAGGGAGTGATGCAGGGCTTCACTGAAGAGCTTAGGCTGGCGTCCAGCCGCCCTGTTAACCTAAAGCAAGCAACCTGACTCGTTCAACCCGTCTTCTTGTAAACTAATGGCAAAAGGTTAAATAAGGTGACGTACAACGTACATCCAGAATTTACTAGGCACACAACGTGGCGACACTATTCTTGCACTTGAGTGTTGACTAAGTGGTTTTAATGTCAATACAGGGACGGGAAGACAGGAACAGCCACTGGACTTGATTTCAGGTGGCAGTCTTAAAATAAACCTCATGAAACTCCAGTGGAATTTGACAAATGCGTGGGAACAAGAGCTCCCTTAGGCTGCTAACGCCCCAGGCTCCCCATCCCTTGGTGCTTAGGTTGTAAAAGCAGTTAACCCACGGGCTTAAATCCTGTTGATCACACAGCATTTATGTGACTCCCGCAAGCTCCACCACTGTCTAGAGCCTGCTTCAGGCTTTCTAATCAAGGCACAATCAGTACACATAAATATTTCTGGGATTTAGCATCTAAATTATGTAGAACATGTCCATAAGCACCAATGTTTGGATTCTCTATTTTTCCTCTCAGAAGTTTGATTAGACATTTTACACTTTAACGCGTTTTATTAAAAACTACAACTGTGTAAGACATTTGCCCAAGCATGCAATTTGTGATGCTAATTCTTAAACCTCTTCTTTTTAAAAAAAACGTTAAAGACAGGGTCTCTGTTGCCCAGGCTACAGTACAGTGGCAGGATCATACAAACTCGAACTCATGGGGTCTAGTGATGATCCTCCTACCTCAGCCTCTTGAGTCAATGGGACCTCAGGCACATACCACCATGCCCAGCTAATTTAAATTATTTATTTATTATTTATTTATTTATTTATTTATTTATTTATTTATTTTGTAGAGACAAGTTCTCTATGTTTTCCAGGCTGGTTTTTGTTTTGTTTTGTTCTGTTTTGTTGTTGTTTTGTTTTTTGAGACAGAGTCTTGCTCTGTTGCCGGGCTGGAGTGCAGTGGTGCAATCTCGGCTCACTGCAATGTTCACCTCCCCGGTTCAAGGGATTCTCCTGCCTCAGCCTCCCGAGTAGCTGGGACTACAGGCGCGTGACACCATGCCCGGCTAATTTTTGTATTTTCAGTAGAGATGGGGTTTCACCATGTTGGTCTGGATGGTCTCGATCTCTTGGCCTCGTGATCCGCCCACCTCTGTCTCCCAAAGTGCTGGGATTGTAAGCGTTGAAAGATTCTCCCCGGGGCCTGAAAGCTTGGGGGGATGAATAACTCCTCCCTTCTCAGGCCCAGTCCCAAAGCACACTTGCGCCAGCAGCGTGTGTCAGCAAGGTAGCCGAAGCAGGAAGAGGGCTGGCCGGAAGACATATACCCCTGAGGATCGAGAGAGAGGCCATCCGGGTACCACGTAGCAGTTACATCAGACAGGGACACTTCCTGTTTACAGGAGACTGTAAAACCCCTGCCGGGTCCTCACGTGGGGCTGACGCCATCTTAGGCCTCAGCCCGTCTGCACCCAGGCGCTCTTTAAACAGCGTGATGCTCCACACTGCCTTGTGCTGTCTGTTGGCGCGCTCCCGGGGTTAACTCCCCCGAAAATCACCCGTGGTACTTCCATCCCTTTACACAAAAAACATAAGCAGACGTATCCCCTCCCTAGCCAGGAAAAAACCGGTTTGTAGATCTAGGAGAGGGCATCTGGTTTACCACGAATGTGTCCAATTGCTGGGTATGCAGGGGAGCCCGCAGGAGTGAACAGTGGCCGTGGCATGGGATAGACCTTCCCCCTTAATTACTAGCATTTCAAAACCCCAGCCTCACTTTGAATTCTCAGGAACGCCCGTCGACCTGGACACTTACCAACCCAGTAAGAGGGACGGCGTGCATATCCCGCAAGTGGACTGATAAAACCCATCGTGCCGTAGGTGAAAGCCCCTGTCACCAAACCGTAACAGTCAACGCCTCCACAGCCGAGTGGTGGCCAAGGTTAGCCCCCGGAGCCTGGTCTCCCTCTAACTTCAGCTACCTCAATTGTGTCTTGTCAAAAAAGGCCCGGAACTGTACAAACACCACTAACTCTTCTGCCGCATACCCCTGCCTAAGTGCACTATGCGACAATCCTAGGAACACCAGCTGACGATGGACTGCCCCGATGGATTCCTTTGGATATGGGGAACCCAGGCTTACTCACGGCTACCTTATCACTAGCTTCCTACGCACAATTCAACCTGGATTCATTTTACTTCCAAAGCAGGCGGGCAACACCCTCGGAGTCCCTGTGTATGACAACCAGAGAAAAACAGTCCTTAAAGGCAGGAGGAAGCCAAAGACCGTGAGAGGACGAGTGGCCTCCACAACGGATCATCGAATATTACGGTCCTGCCACCTGGGCTGAGGATGGTTCACGGGGTTATCGCACTCCCACATATATGCTAAATAGAATAATTAGACTACAGGCTGCTCTAGAGATAATCACTAACCAAACCGCCTCAGCCCTGGAAATGCTCACGTGACAACAAAACCAAATGCACCCAGCAATTTATCAAAACAGGCTGGCTCTAGACTACTTATTAGCAGAAGAGGGTGGGTCTGTGGTAAGTTTAACATCTCCAATTGCTGTCTTAACATAGACGATAACGGAAAAGCGGTTCTAGAAATCGCTTCAAACATCAGAAAAGTAGCCCGTGTCCCAGTCCAAACCTGGAAGGGATGGGATCCAACAAACCTTCTAGGAGGGTGGTTCTCTAATTTAGGAGGATTTAAAACGCTGGTAGGGACAGTAATCTTCATCATTGGGGTCCTCCTGTTTCTCCCCTGTGGTATCCCACTGATAATAAAAGCCATTAAAACTCTTGTTGAAACTACAGTTAACCGCCAGACAATCCAGACGATGCTCCTGCTACAACGACACGATGGATACCAACCCGTCTCTCCAGAATACCCCAAAATTAAGTTTTTTCTTTTTTTCCGAGGTGCCCACGCCACCCCCTATGTCACACCTGAAGTAGTTATTGAGAAAGTCGTCCCTTTTCCCTTTTTCTATAACCAAATAGACAGGAATGAAAGATTCTCCCCGGGGCCTGAAAGCTTGGGGGGATGAATAACTCCTCCCTCCTCAGACCCAGTCCCAAGGCACAAGGCCACTTGCACCAGCAGCGTGCGTCAGCGAGAAGCAGAAGCAGGAAGAGGGCTGGCCGGTAGACACGCAGTATGGCCAGAAGACAAGTACCCCTGAGGATGGAGAGAGAGGCCATCCAGGTACCACGTAGCGGTGACATCTGTCAGGGACACTTCCTTTTTACAGGAGACTGTAAAACCCCTGCCCCGTCCTCACGTGGGGCTGACGCCATTTTAGGCCTCAGCCCGTCTGCACCCAGGCGCTCATTAAAACAGCGTGATGCTCCACACCGCCTTGTGTCGTCTGTTGGCGCGCTCCCGGGGTTCCAACTGATATTAGAGCCTTGCAGGCGTGAGCCACCGCGCCCGGCCCAGGCTGTTCTTTAACTCATGGACTCAAGCGACTCCCTTGCTTTGGCCTCCCAAAATGCTGGGATTATAGGTGTGAGTCACCATGCCTAGCCAAATTCTTAAAACTACTTATCCAGGTCCACAAATAACTCAAGCACCATATTTTGGATTTTTCAAATCCGATTAAATTCATTGTTTATCCATTGGAAGTACACTGACTTTGCTAATATCAAAATGGCTAAATTTTACCATATTTTCCCTGTTCATTCCAAGCACACTGAATTCATCAACTATCAGAATTCTCAAAATTTACATGACCTTATAAGAAAGTATATGATTTTCTTACAAGAAGTATATGATTTTCTCGTATGTCTGAAAATAAACATATTTTGTTTCTCTAACAAATATAAAGGCATGTATTTAAATTCAAAACAAAAATAATGGTGCATGTGCGGTGGCTCACTCCTGTAATCTCAGCACTCTGGGAGGCCGAGGCAGGCGAATCGTGAGGTCAGGAGTCTGAGACCAGCCTGGCCAATATGGCAAAACCCCATCTCTACTAAAAATCCAAAAATTAGACAGGAATGGTGGTGCATGCCTGTAATCCCAGCTACTTGGGAGGCTGAGGCAAGAGAATCACTTGAACCCAGGAGGCAGAGGTTGCAGTGAGCGGAGATTACGCCATTGCACTCCAGCATGAGCAATACAGCAAGAGTGCAACTCAAAATAATAATAATAAATATAAATATTATATATATATATTCTGTCTCCTGAAAATATATATATTTGTGGGAGAAGGGGGAGAGCCTAACAGCCAAAGCAAACCAAACAGTGAAATCTTCCTTAAAAGCCCCCCTTCTTTAATATTCCGTAATTCTCTAAAAGCTACTGACATCACAGATTCTCTTTGCAATTCATGAAATCATATAAGAACGGAAGCATTAGAAGCCCAGGGGTTAACCCTGAACTTTCAATAGGTCAAAAGAAAGGCACAGAGAAACACATTTAATGGCATTTTATTATAGTTTACAGAAAATTGTTACATCAATTTCCATTACACTAGTAGTTTTTAAATTTTGTGGAGACAAATAACTACACCGTTTCTTCATATCACCAAACCAACTATCACCAAGCCCCCCCCCCCCTTTTTTTTTTTTGAGATGGAGTCTTGCGTCTTCGCCCAGGCTGGAGTGCAATGGCGCGATATCAGCTCACTGCAGCCTCTGCCACCCGGGTTCAAGCAATTCTCCTGCCTCAGTCTCTCCAGTAGCCGGGCAGGGTGGCTCATGCCTATAATGGTACAGGCACGCGCCACCACCCCCGGCTAGTTTTTGTAGTTTTAGTAGAGATGGGGTTTCACCATGTTGGCCAGTTGGCCAGGCTGGTCTCAAACTCCTGACCTCAGGTGATCCACCCGCCTAGGCCTCCCAAAGTGCTGGGATTACAGTGTAAGCCATCACGTCCAGCCTTTTTTTCTTTTAATGGCTTTACTGAGATATAATTCTCATAACACATAATTCAATGGCTTTACTTCAGTACACTGTGTTGTACAACCATCACCATGTTACATTTTGGAACGTTTATTACCCCAAAGAGAAATCCCACATCCTTTAGCTGTCACCCCATCCCCCTACTGCCTCCCTAGCTCTAGGCAGCCAACTCATCTACTTGCTGTCCGTATAGATTTGCCTATTCTGGACATTTCACACATATGACCTCTTTCACTTAGCACCTTTTCAAGATTCATCCATGTTACACCATGTATTAGGATTTTATTTATTTTCATTGCCAAATAGCATGCATATAACCTCTACCTGCTTTTCATTTGTGTGACTACATTTTCAAATGTTCACTTGTGTGCCTTTTACAAACTAAGAGGCAGGCGCATATAACTTTGTTTAAAAAAACAAGACAACAAAAAACTCTTAATTGTAGTTCTCACCCTATCAGTGATGCCTAGAAACCATTATTTTAAACAAATGAAGACAAAACAGTCACTCTTTGTAGAGATCGTGATCCAGTAAAAACAAAAGGAGTAAACAGAAAAGCAAAAGGTGACTATTTAGAAAATGATTAAATATTGGAAAGTTTGACTTTCACAGTAAAGAACTGAGAAGCCAAGAGTCCCTAAACTCCCACCTAAGCTTCCACTAATCTGAGTCCTATAAAATCAGTAATAAAATACCGTATTTTAAAATATAGCCTATATTCTTATATCTAAAAACTTTTAAAAAGTCTTCATTCATCTAGGTTAATATGTATGTAACTGCATAAATACTCCCATGCATCTGGAGGTAAATCTCTTAATTTCTTAGTTTTGATTTCTTAATTTTTCTTCATATAAAATATCACATTACTTAAAAAATACCTAACTCATTACTGAGACTTGGAGAATGCTGTTTTTTTGGACAGAATTTGAAAGGTTTGATTGATTGTAATTCTTTTCTTTTTCACCTTCTCTCTGCATAGATACTGCATTTTAACAGCATGACTGAAATCATAAAAAAAAAAACTAGACAAAAAGAAAACTATCTAACTGGGCTGTCTGTACTATCATATATCCTGGGTTCCACCTGCAATCTCAGGAAAGGTGTTCAGAGGGAAAAAAGGAACTGTGAATAGAATTGCCATTACATTCTCACGGGGCCCTTGCCACAATCTGAGGCACCGACTTTCTCCTGGCATCCTTTAAGATGGGCCCCCGTGATCCCTGCCTCTTGGTATTTGTGCCCTTTTACAACCCCCTCCCGTAAGTACAAGTTGGACCCAGTAACCTGCTTCTAATGAAAGGAATATGCAGAAGTGATGGAATATCACTTCCAAAATTAGGTCATTAAAAAGGTATGACTTCCAGGTTGAGTGCTCTCTCTCTTTGACTGCTAGCCCTGGAGGAAGCCAGCTGTCATGGTGTAAGGCAGCCCTGTGGAGTGGGCCGTGTGGCGAGGGTCTGAGGCCTGCCAAGAACCATGTGACCTTGGAAGCAGATTATCCAACCTCTATCAAACCTTGAGATGACTATAGCCCTGGCCAACCCTTGACTGCAACCTCATAAGAGACTTAAGTCAGAAGCTCCAAGCTAAGCCACACACAGATTCTGACCCACAAAAACCACGAGATGATACATGTTTGCTGTTTTCAGCTGCTAAGTTTTGTTAGGCTGCAAGAGATAGCTAATACACAGACCATGCACAATTCTTCAATTTTCTGCTTTTTTATTATATTTTGTTGATCCCTTCCTCTGACGTTTGTACTTTCAATTGTAACAAACACCTTTCCCAACACTCCTGGAAATGGTGCAGTCTGTTGGAAAGAGCTAGATAACAGCAGGGAATGCATTTCTATCATTCTAACCATCAGTTTAGGGTCCTCTTATAAGTAAGTGGTATGTTACTCCCAACTATCAACCCTTAACTAAGCTTTCCACTAAAGGGTTTTCTCTCATTAGCATTCAGAATATCCAAGAGGTAATACTTCAAAACTCATCTCCTACCATCTTCCAAATTGCTCTCTCCATTCCATTCCACACACACACACTGAATGTGTGTCAGTTCTAGAAGCAAACAGACTATACACCCTTGCAATAATTTTATTTATTTATTTATTTATTTATTATTTTATTTTATTTTTGAGACTGAGTTTCGCTCTTGTTGCCCAGGCTAAAATGCAATGGCGTGATCTCGGCTCACCGCAACCTCCGCCTCCCAGGTTGAAGTGTTTCTCCCACCTCAGCCTCCTGAGTAGCTGGAATTACAGGCATGTGACACCACGCCCAGCTAATTTTGTATTTTTAGTAGAGATGGGGTTTCTCCATGTTGGTCAGGCTGGTCTCGAACTCCTGACCTCAGGTGATTCACCCGCCTCAGCCTCCCAAAGTGCTGGGATTACAGGTGTGAGCCACCGTGCCAGGCCATTAATTTTATTTAATACCTGCCTTCCCACTGGACTCCACCACGGGTCTAGGAGGGTAAGCACAAGATCTGCTTTGTCCTTACTGTATTCCTAATGCTTGGCAAATATTTCTACAATAGAAAAAATCACTAACAGTTGGTGGCTCATTATCATTTTTACCCTACCAACAGAACCTCATTGTTTTGTATTGTTTTGTTTTTTAATTTTTCGAGACAGGAGTCTCATTCTGTCACAGGATGGAGTGCAGTGGCGTAATCATGGCTCACTACAGCCTTGACCTCCCAGGCTCAAGTGATCCTCCTGCCTCAGTCTCCCGAGTAGCTGGGACTACAGATGTATGCCACCACACCTGCTATTTTTTTTTTATTTTTTGAAAAGACCAGGTCCTACTGTGTTGCCCAGGCTGGTCTTGAAACCCCTTGACTCAAGCAGTCCTCCTGCCTCGGCCTCCCAAAGTGCTGGGATTACAGGTGTGAGCCACCATGCCTGGCGTCTCATTGTTTAGTGCGAGAAGTAGGCCTCTGATGCATAGAAAACACATTCTAGCTCATTAGGAGCCCTAGATTCACATCCTAATTCTTATTCTGTCTCCTGCAAAAATGAACAATGTATTCTCTCAATTAAACCTTTAACTTCCTCACATGTAAAATCTAAGAAGTTAGACTAGGTCACTTTTAAGGCCCTCTCTGGCAGCTCTCCCAAATCTGTATCTCTAGCCAAGACCAGAAGCCTGTTTAACAGGTCTACTCAGACATCTACGACACCCCAGACACCTGACCCAAAAGCACAACACTGTCTTCTACTCTCTTCTCTCCAAACTTGCTCTTTCTCTCCCTGTATTCCGATGCTCAATAAATCAATAAATGGCATTATCAAGCATCCTGGTGCTTAAACCAGATAACTGGGAATTAGATTATCCTGGACTTTTTTTCATAACTAATTAATGATCCAGTCCTGTTAATTCCACCTCCTTAGTAACTCTGAATTCACTTACTTCTCTCCAGCCGTACAGCTACTCTCTCATTACAGATCACCAGCATCTCTGGCAGATATTATTGTAAAACCCCTTAACTCTGTATTGCTCTAATCTTGCATTGCTCCAACCAATTCTCCACACTGCAGACTGAGGAATCTTCTCAAAAATGCAATTCCCTTATTCAAACCTGTTGTTAAGGCCCAAACTGGTCATGTTAAAAACAATTTATAAGCTGGACTTTGCTAATCTTCTAAGCCTCCATCTCTCTACTGCTCTACTCTCTACTATTTCCCCTTGATTCACTCTTTTCTTTTATTCTGCTCAAGCAGGAATATTAGCAGATACTGAAATGTAGGATGCTCTCTTCTTGTCTTGTAAGCTCTAGCCCATGGTACGCCTGCCATCTCTGACGTCCTTCCTCTCCTCTTTGTCCCCACTGCTTTTACTTCACTAGCACCTATTTGTCCTAACTCAGCTTAGATACCAACTCTTCCTGACAACCTTCCCTAACTCTCCAGGACAGGTTACCTCCACGACCATGTGCTTACTTATGACTCCCGTCTGCTAGACTGCACTTGTTAGTTACGTGGCTCCCTCACTTGAGCATACAAAACTGAAAGGGAGGTGCACCAGCAGTTTTATAGTGCCCAGCAACAATGCTCAATAAATATCTATTGACTACGTAATCCTGTACGGATCTACAAAATAATGTCAGAAAAACTTTTATAAAGTGAAGAATTATTCTGTTATGTAAAGTTATCATCTAGTCTATATTAATTAAAATCTTTTTGTGGTAGGCAGAATAACAGCTCCCAAAGACGCGCATGTCCCCATACCCAGAACTTATAAATATGCTGCCCGCTTTGGCCTCCCAAAGTGTTCGGATTACAGGTGTCAGCCATTGTGCCCAGCCCAGCTGATCTTTAAAAAGGGAGATTATCCTGCAATATATGGGTGGACCCAGTGTAATCACAAGGGACCTTAAACGTGGAAGAGAGAGGCAGAAGTGTCAGCTGGTCAAAGTGATGCAATGTGAGGACTTGGGCTCACTTCAAAGCCACTGCTGGCCTTGAAGATGGAGGAAGGGTAACAGAAGCTGGGGAATGTGGGAAGCCTCTAGAATCCGGAAAAGGCAAGGAAACAGATTCTCCCAGGGAGCGTCCAGAAAGGGACACAGCCCTGCTAACACCTTGATGGTAGCCCAGTAGGAACCATGTCAGATTCTTCACCTACAGAACTGTAAGATAATAAATTTGTGTTGTCGTGTGTTTAAAGCCACTAGATTTGTAAATTTGTGATAACTTGTTCCGGTAGCAATAGAAAACTAACACACTTTTAATATTGGGGCTTTTTTTTTTTCCTAAGACAGTTTTGGCTAGTGACCTTGAAGTCTCTTCTGACTGTGAAATTATTTGACTCTATATAAATCAGGGACTCTTTATTCTATTCTTACTAGCTGACCTTCAGAAAAGACACGACCTGCCTTCATTGATCAATCCCTTAAAGAAGGAAGAGTAAAATGAGAGGCTACTGTTTCTGCATGTCATTGTCCAAAGAAATGTTAACTTAAAAGAGGTGGAACATCTACTAGGAGCAGAAATAAGGTAAACCAGGACTTCTGAATTCTGAAAGTGTGGTATGTACTCCTAAGGGAGTTAAACTGTCCGTTTATCTACCTAGTGAGTAGAATGGGTTACAATCACAAAACATCAACCCCAGTCCCTATCATTCCGCTTACAGGGGCTTAGCCAGGCATTTACATTTTAAAAATTTGAATGCACTTAGGCAGGGCATGATGTAGACTCCTGTTCACCACAGTCCCCACCAATCTCAGGGATCTCAACTCTGGCCAGTACAGATATTACCCAATTGTCTCCATAAAGCTGATTTAGAGGCCAGCTATCAATGTTCTACTATAGCCGAAGTCAATATATAAAAATGCAAATAGGCCTTTGGGGATTCATATTTTATGGCATTACTAGTTATTACTTTTGATATCAGTTAACATCCCAAAAAGCAGGTTGCATCTGACATTAAACTAGTATGGAACTGGAAATATATTTTTAGGAATGTACATTAGGGGAATGGGGCAGGGACAGGTACATCTGAAAAGAGACAGTATTAAAAAGTTCCTAGGAAATAAAAATAGTACTGACAAAAGAAGTAAAATGGACTTAAAGTCAAATCAAATTAATTTCTTAATTTTGCTTAATGGTACTCCCAGTCACGCCACTCAAAAATCATCTTGTGTAGCTGGTGCAGTGGCTCATGCCTCTAATCCTAGCACTTTAGGGGGCCAAAGCTGGTGGATGGCTTGAGCCTAGGAATTCAGGACCAGCCGGGGCAACACGGCAAAAACCCGTCACTACAAAAAAAAAAAAAAAAATTCAGCTGAGCGCAGTGGCATGCGCTTGTAGTCCCAGCTACTTGGGAGGCTGAGGTGAGAGAATCACCTGAGCCTGGGAACTTGCGGATGTTTTTGAGCCACGAGCACGCCACTGCACTCCAGCCTAGGTGACAGAACAAAATCCTGTCTTAAATAAATAAATAAATAAATAAATAAATACCATCTTGTGGCACACATAAACACAACAACTACCATTTAGAAGAACCTGTTTTATGCTGGGTACTTTACAAAGTGCTTTACATACAGAGTCATTCATTCTAAGGACAATCCTGCAAGACATGTAGGGTCAGCCTTCCTTACAGATGAGAAAAGGGGTTCAGGGAAATGAGCTCCTTTTCTAAGATCATATAGGTAAGAACAGGCAGAACCGAGACTCAAATAACAAAGATTCAAATCCAAAGTCTTTGTTCTCACTACACCCGCCTGACTCAGGCTTTTTAAGGTTCTAGCTTCCTTGTCATCCTTCAGCTGGCCACACTGTGAAGGCCTCCAGAGAAACAAGTCAGGGCACTGATAGTGGCAGGTCAATTGAGAAAGGTCTTCCCTTCCCAGTTTCCATGTGCTGCCTATTTCTGGCTTCCCGCCATTTGCTGAACTGTTTTGTTAAATGCTTTGATACTATGGTGACTAGCGCTGAGTAAATATCTAATGTTGTTATGACAACCATAAAACACATAATCTAAACTTGTCTCATACAAATATATAAAATTTATGGGACAGTGGTAGCCACGGCTTGGGGAAGGGAAGAATGAGGAGTGACTGCTAATGGGTACATGATTTCTTCCTGGAGGATAAAATGTTCTGGAATTAGATTGTACAACTTTGTGAATATACTAAAACCACTAAATTATACCCTTTAAAAAGGTGAATTTTATGGTATACGAATTACAAGTTTTTTAAAACTACATGGAGATAATCAAATAGTCAGATATTAACAGGTGTTGGTGAAGATGTAGAGAAACTGTAACCCTCATACAGTGCTGGCAGGACTGTAAAATGGTGCAGTTGCTTTGGAAAACTGTTTGGCATAAAGTTACCATATGATCCAGCAATTCCACTCCTAGAGATATATAACGAAGAGAAATGAAAACACATGTCTCTACAAAAACTTGTACAGCAATGTCCATAGAATAGTCAAAAAGTGGAAACAACCCAACCATCCCTCAGCTGATGTATAAATGAAATACGGTCTATCCATGCAACAGAATATTATTTGACCACAAAAAGGAACAAAGTACTGATATATGCTACAAAATGGGTCAACCATGAAAACATGTTAAATGAAAGAAGCCAGTCAAAGACCATCTATTGTATGATTCCACTGATATGCAATGTTCAGAGTAGACAAATCTATAGAAAAAGAAAGTAGATTAATGGCTGCCTCGGGTTGGGATGTCTAAGTGGAAGTAAGAAGTGGGTGCTAATATGTAAGTGGCTGCTTTGTGTGGTGAAGAAAACATACTAAAATTGACTGCTGATGGTTACACATCCCTGTGAGTATACCAAAAATCAATGAATTATATATTTTAAGTAGGTGAATTGCATGTATATGAATTACACCTTAATAAAGCTGTTTAAAAAACACATTAATTTCCATTGTTTTTCTCCCCCCAGGTAAGAAGTAATGTGAAAAATAATAATAAATAAGTAATGGTCATTAGTTTTTAGGATAATATTTACCTAAAGCTTTCCCATTTTAACTACAGTGAAAAATTTTTTCTTTTTTTTTTTTTTTTTTTGAGACAGGATCTCACTCTGTCTCCAAGTTGGGGTGCAGTGGTGCAACCATGCAGCTCACTGCTGCTGTGATCCTCCCACCTCAGTCTCCCAAGTAGCTGGGACTACAGGCATGTGCCACCATGCCCAGCTAATTATTTTACTTTTTGTAGAGATGAGGTCTCCCTGTGTTGCCCAGGCTGGTCACAAACTCCTTGGCTCAAGCAATCCTCCCACCTTGGCTTCTTAAAGTGCTACAATTATAGGCATGAGCCAGTGCACCCGCCCTATAATGAAAACTTGTTGTAACACAGCTTGAAATCCTGCTTAGTTAAGCATATCAAGGGGATTCATTTCTCTTAAGAGGGAAAAAAAAAAAAGCTCTTTATATGATGACACCTGGACTTCCCTGAGGCTAAGATCAAGGTTTTAGCCACTGACACAAATACTGCCTCCAGCAAACCCATAAACAGTGACATGTCTCCTAATGACATGACTATTAGGAATGACGTGACTATTAGTGACAAGAGTCCTGCACTATCATTTTTTTTCCAGTACTAGCCTTTGGACAGTAGTAATTGAAAAATGACTACAAATTAAACTAGACAAGGGAGCATAAGAGTGAATAAATTTACTTTATTTTACATGTTCTTTTTTTGTCTTTTTTTTCTTTATTTTTATATTTTACATTTTCTAAAAAGTGTTACAAGAACATCTACCTACAAAAAACTGCATTTCTGGTTTGCAACTGAATATCATGTTTTTTATACGTCATTTCACATTTGAGAAGCTATTCAATTATTAGAAAAGTACGCATCTGAAAAATTTGAAACTTTATTTACTTAGGAGCTACGAATTTAACCGAAAAATTAGAGTAAACACATCCTTGTCTAAACTCCTATGCATAAACTCTTTGCATTATTTTTGACATGGAGGATGGAAGCAAGATGGGAAACAAATGTAGGGGGCTTTTGCAGTACTCCAGCTGAAGATGCTGCCGAACTGTGGCAGTGAAGATGGAGAGAAACAGACTGACTTGAGAGATCACAGGGAGATAACATTACTCAGACCGGGTGATGGATACATACTGAGAGACGACAGGCTGAAGCAAGTTCTTAGGGTGGGGTCCCAGCAACTAAACTCTGAGGGAAGCTTTCCAGGCAATACTAAAGCTTCTTCCCATTCTAGGTCTCTTCCACATCTAGAAAGGATTAATTCCACACCCAAAAGAATCCTATTCAGTTTAAAATTAAGGGTCCCCCATCTCAAACACCTGTGCCCTGCTAACTCACCCCAGGACACTCAGTCCCACCTCGTCCACGGCCAGCCCGGGCAGACAGGAGTATCCTTTCTTTTAATTTATCAACAAAACTTAAAAGACAAACAAAAATGTATCTGTAAAATATAAAAACTCTATAGATGCACTAGAGGCGAATCACCACATTTTATTCAAGTATAGAGTATACCATCTCTACCATGAAATCTAAGAAACTCAAAGCTTAAAAAGGAATTTCATAGATTTAGGTAGATGAAGATCATCATTATACAGATGACAACAACAAAGTAGAGACTGCTTCAGTCTCACCAAGTGACCTGGAATCATAAGATTTGTACTTGGGTTTTATAACTCCTCATTCTGTTTTCTTACTCTTTTGAGACAAGGTCTGGCACTATCGCCTAGACTGGAGTGCAATGGCAGGATCTTGGCTCACTGCAACCTCCGCCTCCCAGGCTCAAACCATTCTCTCACCTCAGCCTCCCAAGTAGCTGGGACTACAGGTGCATGCCACCAGGCCCAGCTAATTTTTGTATTTTTTTAGAGATGGGGTTTCACCATGTTGGCCAGGCTGGTCTCGAACTCCTGAGCACAAGTGATCTGCCCTGTCAGCCTCCCAAAGTGCTGGGATTACAGGTGTGAGCCACCACGCCTGGCCTTTCTTACTCTCTTAAACTCACTTTATATAAGATATAGAAAATAATGTTTAAAGTAAGCTGTATAAAGACTATCCCTAGATTTTATAAATCATATGTTTCAAATGCATTAGGGAATAGTAATATTAAACATATCTTCTCACAGTATTATAAATACTAAATAACTTTAAATTATAAGCTGGGCCCACTGGTGTACACCTGTACTCCCAGGTACTCAAGAAGCTGAGATAAAAGGATCACTTGAACCCAGGAGTTTGAAACTAACCTGGGCGAGGTAGCATGATCCTGTCTCTAAAATAAATATAATAATAATATAATCACACCTAAGGAAAGTGGAATAAAGGCCATGGAAGGGAGGAGTAAAAGGACTCACAATCTTAAAGCTATGACTGACTCACAGGTATGCAACTAAGTATCAGTTCTTAAAGACATCACAAGATGCCTGTAATCCCAACACTTTGGGAGGCCTAGGCAGGAGGATCGCTTGAGGCCAGAAATTCAAGATCAGCCTGGGCAACAGTGCGAGATTCTTTATCTACAAAAATAAAAAGAAAAGAAAAATTAGTCAGGCATGGTAGCACACGCCTGTTGTCCCAGCTACTCCAGAGGCTGAGGTGGGAGAATCGTTTGTGCCTGGGAGGTCAAGGCTGCAGAGAGCCATGGTCACGCCACTGCACTTCAGCCTGGGTGACAGAGTGAAACCCTGTCTTGAAAATAAAATAAAATCACAAAATCAGATTGAGAGGCCTGGTGAATTTGCCCTTGAATGATAGTTATAGAACAAACTGATTTATATATACATAGTACTGTAAATATCCTCTGCTTATTAGATCTTTTAAGAAATGCTTTTGCTGGGCACGGTGGCTCACGCCTTTAATCCCAGCACTTTGGGAGGCAGAGGTGGGCGGATCACGAGGTCAGGAGTTTGAGACCAGCCTGGACAACACGGTGAAACCTTGTCTCTATTAAAAATACAAAAAAATTAGCTGGGCATGGTAGTGCACACCTGTGATCCCAGCTACTCAGGAGGCTGAGGCAGGAGAATCATCTGAGGCAGGAAAATTGCTTGAATCCAGGAGGCGGAGGTTGCAGTGAGCTGAGATTGCACCACTGCACTCCATACTGGGTGACAGAGTGAGACTCGCCTCAAAAAAAAGAAAAAAAAAAAAAAAGCTTTCATATCCCTGGTTAAAAATTATTTTGAGTCTACTAAGAAAAAGATACAGGGACAGGAAAAGCCAAATTATGAGTTACATTAACCAGAAAGCCGGATTATGAATTATATTAAAAAGTTTTCAAATTACTTTATTGAATAAATATGGATTTTGTAGAAACTGAAAAGTTTTGTATTTTACTTCAAATTTTAAAAATACAAATAAAAATATGATATAGACAGGTATATTTCTAATTAACCAAAGAAGAGAACAGAAGATGAAGAGACATTCTTCTTCATCTACTTAGTTCACCAGAGTCTGATGTAAAATCTGTTGGCTTGGGTAAAAAGTGGTACTACACTAAGGAATCCAGTCTAGGGCATACCAAAACTTTCTAGTCCCACATGTTTCTGATAAAAAAAATAACCAGAGGCTGCCTTTTCCCAAGGGAGCCCTGTGATTCAGGCCAAAAATTCCATAGCTCTAAACTTCAACTGCCAAACTGCATACCAAACAAGAAATACTCTGAATTACTTTCTAACCAAAGTGATACAGATAATTAGAACCAGACGTCTTATTCAACACTACATATTAAAGTGTATATTAATATATGTTTATGTATTTTATTTACCTGCTGAGTGAGATGGAAAGATCTATAAAGAGGTCATAGTAGCATCTAAACTCACAGGTTAGAGATCAAAGCCACAGGAATGACAGAAGGCAATTTTTAAGGTTGATATTGGTAGAAAATGGTCTAATTTATAAAGGAGGGAGAGGAGATTGCATATATTTAAAGTACCTAATGTGAAAACATGTACAAAGGATGTCAATTTCAGCACTTTTTCTTTTCTTTTTTTTGAGACGAAGTCTCACTCTGTAGCCAGGCTAGAGTGCAGTGGCGTGATCTTGGCTTACTGCAACCTCCGCCTCCCAGGTTCAAGCGATTCTCCTGCCTCAGCCTCCAGAGTAGCTGGGATTACAGGTACACGCCACTGCACCCAGCTCATCTTTTGTATTTTTAGTAGAGATGGGGTTTCACCATGTTGGCCAGGCTGGTCTTGAACCCCCGACCTCAGGTAATCCACCCACCTCGGCCTCCCAAAGTGCTAATTACAGGCGTGAGCCACCGTACCCGGCCTCAGCACTGTTTATGATAGTAAAAGACTGGGAAGGGCCATAAGGAAGTGATTAAATAAATTGTGTTACACCCACACGGTGGAACAGCGTGGAGACGTATCACACTGGAATATCATGCAGTTGGATCTACTTGTGCTATGGCGGAACTAGCTCCAGAATATCGTAAGAAAAGAAGCAAGATGCGGGACAGTAAACACAGTATGGGAGGGGAAGGAGGTTTATTTTTAATTAATTAAAGAAGAGGATAAATACTATTTTAAAAAATACCTGGTGGTATCTTCTTAGCAGTCCCTTTTTTGCTTCTTGGACTTCTTTTTCCAGGTATTTTTTTGTCCTTTCCCAAGAAGGCCTGTTCATCTCTGGAGGCTTCACAAAGGGTGTTTTGCGAGTTCTCACCTGCAGCCACCTCGCAGCTCAATGTGCAGCTTTCATTATTATTGAGACTGTCCTGCTCAGACACTTGGGGCTTTCCCATTGCACTGTCACTGCTGGTCAGATGCTCATGCCCCTCCCCGTCAAGCTGATTTTCATTTTCATCTGATGCAGAAGGCAGGCAGGTCACACTCCTTTCCACGCTGTCACCAGGATGACATCCATCTTGTGGTTCTATTTGCAGATTATATGTAGGAGTATCGCTGTCATCCATTAGAGCATCCTTTGGTGAACCATTTAAAGTTACATTAAAGACCTTCCATGTCTACAATGACAAAAAGAAAAAAGCTACTTCATTTTCTAACCTTTGCAGATTCTCAGTGATCTTTGATTTTCCCCTTCTCTTAGGTTGTTTCATTGTAAACAGGGAAGAGAAGGAAATGACTTAAGTTTATTCCCTTTCACCATACGCAACCCAACCCCAAACTCAGCTAGTTCTCACGGGAATACTACAGGTGTCAAGCCTGTCTCCTCATGATGATCACCTGAGAGGCTGCCCAAATTCTATTCTAGACCATTACATCAGAATCTCTGAGGATGGAACCTAGGCACCACTATTTTTTAAGTTCTCTAGGTAAGTCTAATGTGCATCAGGTTGGGACCACTGCCTGAATGAAATGACTAGTTAAATAGGTTATGTGCTGAAATTAGTCTCTTATGTTAATCCCTGGACACTCAGCAGACAACTGAAAGCTAGTTGTATAAGTTCTTCTCCGGCTAAACAGCAGCAATATTTGGAAATGAAAACGTTTGAAGATTTTTTAAAAAAATAACCTAGAAAAAAGTATGTGAGGGGAAGTTTAGGTAGCATATATTTATACTATCGTTTTATCTTTTATTTCCTAAAAATAAGCCCTGGAAGGTACCTTAGAGTTGTCATCAAAATCCTTTTGAACACTTAAAACAAAAAAAAAAAAAAAAAAAAAAGGCCATGGTTAACTCTAGGCTACTCTTAGTGTAGAATTGGAAGAAATGCTAAATCTGCTTGAAGGATACCACTAATATTTTTAAAATTTACAAAACAGACTGCAAGCCCTTTATCAGTCATCTTTTATTTCCTCTTATTATCTACAAGTGTATTACATTTTAAGAAAAATGATAGGTATGAAAGAAATAATCCAGTAATTCTGGAAAAAAACCTCAGCGAGAGGACTTCTAAAGATTCTTCAACTTAATGAGTAGAAATGCTTAATCTTTAGAAACTACATTGTAAAGTACAGTCTCTAAAACCATGAAAAGTACAAGATAAAATATTCACCCTATACCATTAAGGAAGGAGACCACCACTTCTCCTGCTGCCCTCCTCTCTCCCACTTTTGCCTAGTTTATAAGACAGGCGAAAAGGGAGAAAGCAAAAAGTTGGAAAGAAACAGAAGTAAGATAAATAGCCAGATGACCCTGGCACCACCACCCGGCCCTGGTGGTTAAAAAAATAATAATAATATTAACCCCTGACCTAAAGTACTTGTGTTATCTGTAAATTCCAGACATCGTATGAGGAAGCCCTGCAAAACTTTCTGTTCTGTCAGCTGATGCATGTAGCCCCCAGTCACATTCCCCACGCTTGCTCGATCTATCACAACCCTTTCACGTGGACCCCTTAAGAGTTGTAAGCCCTTAAAAGGGCCAAGAATTTCTTTTTCAGGGAGCTTGGCTCTTAAGATGCAAGTCTGCCGAGGCTCCCGGCCGAATAAAGCCTCTTCCTTCTTTAATGAGGAGTTTTGTCTGTGGCTCGTCCTGCTACACCATCACATATTTTCAGCATATTTTGCAACTGGAATATTTTATTTAAAGATAAAAGTATTGTTTGACAAATACTAAAATATCTAAATCTGGCTGGTATTATTTTCCTTAAAATATATACTACCTATCTCTACTGATCTGTGAAACTGGTAACATCCTCAGCTGTTTTCCCATTTATGTAATTAAGAGGTATTCTAACACGTATTTGCAACTGAAAGCATAAGGTTTTACTTTCACCTTCAAGAGACATGGAGGTCACATGCCAAGGGGGATGGTGGAACTAGGAAGCATCATATAGAGAGCCCAAAACAGTAACAGTCACCTCTTGCTAAGGCTCTATCATGCAACAGAAACTGCGCCAGGGACCAGGTACAGTGGCTCACACCTATAATTCCAACACTTTGGGAGGCCAGGGTTGGAGGATAATTTGAGTCCAGAAGTTTGGGACCAGCCTGGGCAACACAGTGAGACCCTGTCTCTCTATATATAAATTTTTATAAATTAGCCGGATGTGGTAATCGCACCCATAGTCCCAGCTACTCAGGGGGCTGAGGTGGCAGGATTGATTGAGCTCAGGAGGTGGAGGGTGCAGTGAGCCAACCAAGTGAGCCATGATCGTGTCGCTGCACTCCAGCCTGGATGACAGAGTCAGACCCTGTCTCAAAAGACAAAACAAAACAGAAGCTGTGCCAGGAACCTCATACCTTCTACCTTATTTCTAGTACTCAAAGCAAGCCTACATCGTGGGTATTCACAGGGTTTTAGACGAAAAATCTGAAACTGAGAGAGGCAAAATAACTTAAGATCATATTCCTGGAAAGAAATGGAACTGGATCTGAAACTAGTTCCTCCTGACATTGGATCCCAGGTGGTACAGCATCATGGGTAAGAGTGCAGGCAGACCTAGGTTCAAGTTTGGCTCTGCCATTTAACAAGCTGTTTTTGCAACTTTACTAAAGTTACTTAGCATCCACAAGCCTCAGTTTTCTCATCTGTAAAACTGAAGAACTGTAATACCTACCTCAAGGGGTCATTTTTGAAGCTTAGACAACACCGCTGGTAAAGCAGTTAGTCGAGTATTTGGCCCACAGTAAACGCTCAATAAAAGTTATTACTTCCCAAATCTCACAGGTTGATACAAAGCACTGATAAGTTTACTCAACTGAGTACTTAGCCTTACTGTAGGTTCTGTAACAGCTTTTCCAGACATCCCACAAATGATCAGGTTCCTAACGACAGACTGATGCTAAGCAGCATCATTTGAGAAGGCTGAAGTATGAATTTATGATAGCGATATCTCATTCAGTTCCTGGAGTGTTTAATATCCATTCTCAGCACTCTGTTTCAGATGACTAAGAAACTTAGAAATTAGTCATTAAGACCTCTTGCTGTGGCTGGGCTTGGTGGCTCATGTCTGTTACTCCAGCACTCTGGGAGACTGAGGCCAGAGGACTGCCTGAGGCCAGGAGTTCAAGATCAGCCTGCGTAACATAGCGAGACCCTGTCTCTTTAAGAAAAACTAAAAACCAAAAAATCGAAAGACTCTTTGGTAAGTATTAAGTTACAGATCATATTTACAGCTTTGTTGAGTGTCATGTGCCAAACCCTGACTTAAACTGTTTAGACTAACACTCCTATTCAATTCCTGCAATTACCCTAGCAGACAGGTAATCTTAGTGCCATTTTACTGATAAGAAGCCAAGACTCATATCTCATCAAGTCCCTCAGCTAGTAAGTTTAGAAATGGAATTTAGACCAGTTATAATCCTGATGCCATACTCTTAATCGTTCCACTCTATGGACAATAGGGAGAGAATAACTTCAAGAATATTTCATTCCAGCTATGGTATGCCCCAATTAGGGATCCACCCTACAGCAGAGGATACAAATCTAATGACCAATAAGTTCAAGTTCCTGGAAGTGCTTCTCTCTTTCCCTGGGAAGTACTGGATCCACACAGTACATCATTTCCTATATAGCTCAACTTCTGTTGGAAACTTTCTTAAGCAGGTGGGTGCAGGGAGGATATACTATTTAAGTAAAGTCGCTATTACCAGTAAAGTACATACCCCTTTCTTTGGGCCTCAAGACATTTTGCCTGCAACTCTTGTGATGACATAATTTAACTCATAAGATAATTTTATAAAATATTTTTAATATTGACTTTCATGCCCTTTCCAAGGTGTGAATATGCTGTAGTTTAAGAAATAGGATACCTGGCCAGGCACAGTGGCTCATGCCTGTAATCCCAGCACTTTTGAGATGCGAGGCAGGTGGATCACTTGAGGGTCAGGAGTTTGAGACCAGCCTGGCCAACATGGTGAAACTCCATTTCTACTAAAAATACAAAAATTAGCCAGGCATGGTGGCGCATGCCTGTAGTCCCAGCTACTAGGGAGGCTGAATCAGAAGAATCGCTTGAACCTGAGGGGTGGAGGTTGCAGTGAGCTGAGACTGCACCATTGCATGCCAGCCTGGGTGACAGAATGAGACTTTGTGAAAGAAAAGAAAAGAAAAGAAGAAAAGAAAGGAAGAAAGGAAGAAAGAAAAGAAAAGAAAAAAGGAAAGGAAAGGAAGGAAAGAGAGAGAAAGGGAAAGGAAAGGAAATGAAAGGAAAGGAAAAGAAAAGAAAAGAGAAAAGGAAAGGAAAGGAGGGGAAGGGGAGAGGAGGGGAGGGGAGGGGAGGGGAGGGAAGGGAAGGGAAAAAATAGATTCCTAACAACGCATCAAGGTCTGGCTCAAAAGTCACTTACCCTAGTTTGCCTTCCCTGATTTCTCCATCACAAAGACCCACACATAATGTACAACAGCACTGTTGTCATTCACAGTCCTTCCCAAATATGGCTCTGCACTCTGTATTTCTGCATATATGTCATACTAGATTTAAGCCATTTGAATACTGATAACCCAGGCATAGATAATTTTCATTTTTTGCAATGTTTAGCCCTGGGCCTTGTACTTACTAGATTCATGAAAGAGTAAGGAAACAATTTTCTACTGTTTCTCTCTGAAAGGGAGAAAGTCAGACACACAGACTCCCATCTGCATCCCTGCCCCTACTCTGAGAGGCAAAGGGACCTCTTCCGTCTGCATCCCTAACACATTTCAATACAAATGCCTTAATTTAAGCAATAGGATAAACTTCCTAATGGGATTTCTAATCAGTATAGTCTTACTGCTTTTGGAAACAGTTATAAATTAAATGTTTATTTTTGTCTCTTCTTCTTCCTCTTTCTTCTCCCTTAATGCTACAGGAATAGCATTTCAACAGGCTGATCTTCTGGTATACCTAGTATCTCACTACAAAGCACCTGGGCAAGAGAAAATTCACAAGGAGAAAGATGCCCAGTTAATACACAGTATTTTAAAATATGTGCTAATAGTTCGTGGTACCTGTAGTTCGTGGTACCTGCGGGTTATTAGTTGAGACTGCATTCAAACTTATTTGCTGTATCTAAACAGTAAAGCTATTTTGTAGTAATCCCTATGTCTATACAAATTCTCACAAAAGAAACAGTGACATGCTACAATCACTGCTACAGCACTGATTGTGGCATATTTCGTCTTTTAAAAGCACCACAGCGAGTGCTGCCCAAGATTCCAGACTCTTGTGGCAAAAAAGCATTCCAAACGTGTACACTGTATAAAAATCATTTGATGCATTGACTGTCTACAGCTTAAGAATTTCAAACAAACATATTAAAGCGAGGCTTATACAAAACATGAGAACCCCAAAACTTTAAGGAAGAAACATTAAATAAACGAATAATTTAAAGTAACAGGCTAAGAAAAAAAAATCCCTGGCTGGGCGCGGTGGCTCATGCCTGTAATCCCAGCACTTTGGGAGGCCGAGGCGGGCTGATCACGAGGTCAGGAGATCGAGACCATCCTGGCTAACACGGTGAAACCCCGTCTCTACCAAAAACATAAAAACAAAAAAAATTAGCCGGGCGTGGTGGCGGGTGCCTGTGGTCCCAGCTACTCGGGAGGCTGAGGCAGGAGAATAGCGTGAGCCTGGGAGGTGGAGCTTGCAGTGAGCCGAGATCGCGCCACTGCACTCCAGCCTGGGCGACAAAGCAAGACTCTGTCTCAAAAAAAAAAAAAAAGAAAAAAAAATCTCCATTTTACCAAAAGCATATCTCAATTCTGGATAGGATTTGACTTCATTTTTTATGCATCTTAATGGATGTCCAATGAGATTAAACATTAGGTGTTACTAAAATTTTTAAAAATAGTTTATGGGAATACATAGTGAAATACGTAATATTATCTCATTGAAATGCTTTAAGAAGACTATGGGTGCCATTTTTCTGTATTTCATACAAATCAGATAAATACTGTACTTTTACTTTTGAAGCCAAGATCCTTCTGAAGAATAAAGATTCAAGCCCAAATTTAAATTTGATTTATAGTCAAATCAACATTTAAAGGAATAGTCACCAAACTAATAATGCAGTTTATTAACACCAAGTTCAAATTTGTCTATTCCGAGCCAATTCAGAACTGAGGAAGAAAGTGACCACATCCAAGGCCAGGTGTGATGGTTCATGCCTATAATCCTGGTGCTTTGGGAGACCGAGGCAAGCGTATCACTTGAGGTCAGAAGTTCAAGACGAGCCTGGCCAACACCGTGAAGCCTCATGTCTACTAAAAAAATACAAAAATTAGCTGGGCATGGTGGTGGGCGCCTGTAATCCTGGGTAATTGGGAGGCTGAGGCAGGAGAATAGCTTGAACCTGGGAGGCAGAGGTTGCAATGAGCCAAGATCTCGCCACTGCACTCCAGCCTGGGTGACAGAGCAAGACGCTGTCTCAGAAAAGAAAGTGACCACATCCATATTATTCTGTTTATCATGGACATTCCATACCACTTTATGTTTATTTTTACCACTTTACTCATTAGATATGTTCCAATACCACTTATATCTCATTGCTAAAAATCTATAGTTTTCTTCTCTGATTAACACTCTTTGTTTAAACAAATATACCCTTAGGGAATATTCAGTATACCAACAATCAAAAGTATGCCTCAGAGGGATGACAGTCAAAAACTGTGACACACAATAAAAAATTCATTTTTCATTGAGCTCCTAAACACACAAAATACATACATTTATGCAGCTAAAACTTAACACAGGTGAATCACTCTGATATGTTTTTGTTCCATTCAATACAATTTCATATATTTTAAAAATGCTGATCGAGATCCACTAGGTTGATTTCATATCCCACTGATGAGTGTTGAGCACAGCAATATGCCATAAGGCAGTTTCTAGGAATTAATAGTATCTCAGCCTGAGGACCCCCAAGTGAGGACCACAGAAGGTAGCAATGATCTCCAAACTGTTTTCTGAAAATAATGCAGATCATTTGGAATTTACATATAAACTTCACTTAAAATGTCATTCTCATCATTTCAATGTACTAACGTTTGCTAGGCCAGGCATGGTGGCTCATCTGTAATTCAGCACTTTGGGAGGTGGAGGCGGGTGGATTGTTTGAGCTCAGTTGTTCAAGACCAGCCTGGGCAACACAGTGAGACCCCCACCTCTCCACTAAAAATAAAAATGAGCCAGGTGTGGCGATGCATGCCTAAAGTCCCTGCTACCTGGCTGAAGTGGGAAGATCACTTGAGCCTGGGATGCAGCAAGCTATGATCTCACCACTGCACTCTAACCTGGGCAACAGAGTAAGACTGTCTCTCAAAATAATAATAATAATTAGATCCCATTTGTAAATTTTGGCTTTGATCAGATAGTTGTAGATATGCGGCATTATTTCTGAGGGCTCTGTTCTGTTCCATTGGTCTATATGTCTGTTTTCGTACCAGTACCATGCTGTTTTGGTTACTGTAGCCTTGTAGTACAGTTTGAAGTCAGGTAGCGTGATGCCTCCAGCTTTGTTCTTTTGGCTTAGGATTGACTTGGCAATGCGGGCTCTTCTGCACAGCAAAAGAAACTACCATCAGAGTGAACAGGCAACCTACAGAATGGGAGAAAATTTTTGCAACCTACTCATCTGACAAAGGGCTAATGTCCAGAATCTACAAAGAACTCAAACAAATTTACAAGAAAAAAACAAACAACCCCATCAAAAAGTGGGTGAAGGATATAAACAGACACTTCTCAAAAGAAGACATTTATGCAGCCAAAACACACATGAAAAAATGCTCATCATCACTGGCCATCAGAGAAATGCAAATCAAAACCCCAATGAGATACCACCTCACACCAGTTAGAATGGCAATCATTAAAAAGTCAGGAAACAACAGGTGCTGGAGAGGATGTGGAGAAACAGGAACACTTTTACACTGTTGGTGGGACTGTAAACTAGTTCAACCATTGTGGAAGACAGTGTGGCAATTCCTCAGGGATCTAGAACTAGAAATATCATTTGACCCAGTCATCCCATTACTGGGTATACACCCAAAGGATTATAAATCATGCTGCTATAAAGACACATGCATACGTATGTTTATTGTGGCACTATTCACAACAGCAAAGACTTGGAACTAACCCAAATGTCCAACAATGATAGACTGGATTAAGAAAATATGGCACATATACACCATGGAATACTATGCAGCCATAAAAAATGATGAGTTCATGTCCTTTGTAGGGACATGGATGAAGCTGGAAACCATCATTCTCAGCAAACTATCTCAAGGACAAAAAACCAAACACCGCATGTTCTCACTCATAGGTGGGAACTGAACAATGAGAACACATGGACACAGGAAGGGGAACATCACACATCGGGGACTGTGGTGGGGTGGGGGGAGGGGGAGGGATAGCATTAGGAGATATACCTAATGCTAGATGACGAGTTAATGGGTGCAGCACACCAACATGGCACATGTATACATATGTAACTAACCTGCACATTGTGCACATGTACCCTAGAACTTAAAGTATAATAATAATAAAATAAAATAAAACAATAATAATAATGATTCAGGGTTTCTTAGCTGACATCTTCAACTGTGAGCTCTATTCTATACCTATGCTATTCAAAATGGTAGCCACTAACCACACAGGGCTATTGAGTACCTGAAATATGAACACACACTGAGGGACTCAATTTTTCATTTTTATAAATTTTAATAAATTTAAATTTTTAAATGGACATCAATTCAGTTACTGAAAAACTTAAGTATGTTTGGAATAACTTCGGTATGTGAATGTTTTTCACCTGTACATTTTATGAAATTGAAATATAGTTCAAGCATTTCCAATGAAAATTGTGTCCAAATTAAGATGTGCTACATTTATAAAATACATACCATATTTCAATGATTTAGTATGAATAAAATCAATATAAAAGAATTTATTAATTCTACATATTGATTGTATGTTGAAATAATACTTTAGATATATTGAATAAACTATTACTAAAATTAATTTATCCCTTTGAAAATTTTTAATGTGGTTACTAGACCACAAAATTACATATATGTCTCACATATTTCTATTGGATGATGCTGCTGTCTATGACATTGCCTTGACAGTGTCACAGTAGCCAAATATGGCTCATGGTGAATCACTCCATTCTGGATTCTTCCTTGCTAATACAAGTTATGCTATAGGTATTTCCTGGATATAGATATTATTATTACTGTAATTAAACAAATGCAAATACTTGTGGAAGGAAACAGATACTATTTAAAATTAATTTTTACCTCCTTATTTCCCACATTCACAATGTAAATCACTAGATCATGCTGTTCCTTTTTTTTTGTACTTCCCCATATTCAAAATACCCCTGGCACTTCATAAAAGTTAAATAGTATTGTCATTAAAACTAGTAAAACGGCCTTTCAGTAATCATTCTAAATACTTAAATTTCTACATAATAGTACAGTACAAAAGTAAATCATACTGTTTTAACATTTCTTTAATAAAAAAATATAATTTCATAAAGATTTAGTTCTTCATTTAGCAAAAAGAAAGGCCACAGAAGAGAAAGTTTATGCTATAAGGTGGGCAAGAAGGATAAAAATGTGACAAAGTTACAAGACACAAAAGGAAAAACAAGAATAAATGTGAAGATAATGATTCTAAGGGAAAAAAACATCAAATACAGATTTTCGGTTATGAAGAGAAAGCACTGTTAAAAATATGAAGAAATTAACTGAAACTATGTGACTCATATTCCGAAAAAAACCTTGGGGCAGATAAAGTGAATGAAAGGAAGCATAATTTGTTTCATATTCCTCAATCCTGCCTTTCACAATGGGGCTTGGTTCAAGATCGCTTACGTATTTACAGGGCTTTTGAGTTCAAAATCCATTACATAAATGGAAATGACAGGTCAAAAGCCTCATTGTGGGTATACCCAAGCAGTACGAAGATAAAGAGTCATCTCTCTTCTCTTTTCCTTCTCTTATGCACAGATATACACAAGTTTTACTTAAATACACAAAAGAGAAGTAAACACATCCAAATTGTACTTATTTGGTTTTAAGTACCTCTTTGTTGTAAAAATGTACTGCAATCATACTTTTAAGCCACAACCAACAGAATCTAAGACTTGAAAATACTTTGGTTCAGATTATAGCCACCTCTTTTAAAACAAAAATCGTGTTTACTGCCTGTATCAACTATATATCCTCATGGAAACTGTCTTATACTTTACTCATTAAATAGACACATAAAACTATACATTGTTTTAAAATGTCAATTCTTGTAAATACAATGGCAAAAGCAAATAATTTATTAGAACCTTCTTTTAAGATGTCTGACAAAATAGCTTGCATTATCTGAATAAAATGCTGAGACTAGTCGGGCACAGTGGTGTGCCTGTAGTGTCAGCTACTCAAGAGGCTGAGGTGAGAAGCTTGCTTCAGCCTGGGAGTTCCAGACCGGCCTGCGCAACATAGCAAGACTCCATCTCTTTAACAGTTATTGAAGATTTACTAAGCATCAGTGTTTTAAGTTTATTACATATACATAATTTAATCCTTATAAGTCCTATAAAGTAGTTCTAAAATTATTTCCATTTTTTACAGAAGTAAACAGCAATAGAAAGATTAAACGCATAGGCCTCAGTCACGCTGCTATTATGTGGCAAAGTCAGGATTCAATTTAGAATCTGATTCCAGAGCCTGTATCCTTAACCACTATAATCATTTTTAAATTACTTTTAAAAACCAGCTGTTTTCAGGTGTATATGTTGTAAATGCCAAATTGCTACTTTAAGGAGGCCACAAAATGAACAGTTTCCAATATCTTGAGATGTTTTCCAAATATGTACAATGTAGAAAAATAGGTTACACAGCAAATAAATAAAGCCCACCAATAAGACTCTTTATTTGCTGCATTCCTTTAATGTTATGAGTTCATTTCTTCAGGTTTATATGTTGGGCTATATAACCGCCCCATTAGAAATTATCATAAGATATCTGACATTCATCTTTGTGCATTTAGAAAAATTTTTACCAGGCAGGCCACAGATACTTACTGAACCAACATCACGTTAAAAAAGAGGGACTAACATGCAAGAGTCTCCAAACTTTGGTGGTGTACTTATATTTATATATTTATATATTATTTATATATCTCAGATATAGCTAAGATATATATGAGATACATAAGATATAGCTTGCATATATATCATATATAGATATATATAAAAGATATGTTATATATTTGATATATCTTTGATATATATCTTTTATATATCTATGTATCTTACTTATCTCATATAAAGTTGATATAGATGAGATACATAAGATAGAGCTTGTATATGTATCTTATATATAGAAATATATCAAAGATATATAGCTTTATATATAATATATATCAGATATAATAAAAGGTATATATTATATATACTATATAATACAGATACATATCAAAGATATACCATATATCTTTGCTTATAAGCATACTATCAGTAATATATATACACAAATACACACACACACACACACACACACATATATCTCCCCCTCTCCCCCAAGACATGGTCTCACTTTGTCCCCCAGGCTGGAGTGCAGTGGCAAGGTCATAGCTCATTGCAGCCTTGAACTCCTGGGCTCAAGCAATCCTCCCACCTTAGCCTCCCAAATAGCTGGGACTACAGGTGCGTGCCATCACATCCAGCTAATTTTTTAATTTTTTGTAGAAACAGAGTCTCACTATGTTGCCCAGGCTGGTCTCAAACTCTTGGCCTCAAGTGATCCTGCCACCTCAGCCTCCCAAAGTGCCAGGATTACAGATGTATGCCACCACGCCCAGCGTAGGCAAAGAAACTGATCGTGAGTATACCCACTGTAGGTATATCTGTTCATAAATCATATGCACTTATGCTGTATACATATATGTGTGTGTGTGTGTGTGTGTACATATATATATATATATATATTTTTTTTTTTTTTTGAGACAGAGTCTCTGTTGCCCAGGCTGGAATGCAGTGGTGTGATCTTGGCTCACTGCAACCTCTGCCTCCCGATTCAAGTGATTCTGCCGCCTCAGCCACCTGAGTAGCTGGGATTACAGGCATGCACCACCACGCCTGGCTAATTTTTGTATTTTTAGTAGAGGCAGGGTTTCGCCATGTTGGACAGGCTGATCTCGAACTCCTGACCTCAAGTGATTTGCCCGCCTCGGCCTCCCAAAGTGCTGGGATTACAGATGTGAGCCAGCACCTGGCTCCGTCATTTTAAACATGTGCAAAAACAAACATTAGAAAGCTTGTACTTCTGGCAAGGGCAGACTGGCTCACTTCAGACAAAACCCTCCTGCTGATCACTAGAAAAGCTGGCAGAAAGCTTCAGTTTGGAAGCCGGAAAAGCTGAGCAGAGTGTTGAGTAGGCTCACAGAGCTGGACGAAAAACCAGAGTTCGAGCTCTTCCAAGAAGAGGGGACCACAGGCCTTGCGGTGGGACCTAAAAGTGATACTCCCCAGAAGAAAAGGCAAGCCTGAAATAGATCAGTGCTCACAGGGACTAAGGCCCAGCAGAATCAATCATCTCATCTCTGGTTGAATTAAGGTGGTGTGTTCTAACCTGTTGCCTGCCAGAAACTAAAGTCAATCCTTTCTGCAAGAAAAACCCAGCAAAGGCTGAAACTATTTCCACAACTTTTCATATGTAATATTCAGTATATAATCCAAAACAACCAGGCATACAAGAGATCACATCTTGATTTAAAAAAGAAAACTGGGGGAAAAAAACAGCAGAAACGGACTCATAGGAGACCCATATACTGGAGGCGGGGAGGGAGTGGTATGTTGGGAGCAAGGAGTTGGGGAGCATATAGAAGGTTTAAAATAGCCAGTGTGGGAAACTGAACAGTAACTGTCCTGGCAACTGTGGAGGGCTGCAGGGCTGCCGGGAAGGTCTACTGAGATGAGTTCCACTACACACTTCATCTCCATTCGACTTGGTTTCATACACTGTCTTCAAATCAATCTCATCATGCAGATCATCCACAATCTAGCTAAAAGAATCCTATACCTTAATCTTCTACTAGAGTACAAAGTATCAATAAGACTGATACCTACGCTGGGATTTTTTTCATCACAATGAAAGACCAGGTTTCTTCAGTCTATCTCGACACCACTTTTCATTTGTGCTCCCTCTTTATTCTTGACTGCACCGCCATTCTTCCCACTTTATGTGGACATCTGAAAGCATTTTTTGAAACTCTTGCCCCTGGTTTATTTCACTTAAAGAAAATTAATTCTTAAAATGTTGACTTACATAAGTGAATTTGAAATTTCATATTTCTTAGCAATTTCGGATTCTTCTAACATAGATACATCACTGAATTCTTATACCTATACAAGAAAGCCAACGTACGTGGCTGGGCATGGTGGCTCAGCACTCTGCGAGGATCGCTTGAGACCAGGGATTTAAGACCAGCCTGGGTCTTAAAGCGAGACCCCATCTCTACAGACACTCTAAAATATAAGGTGAGCATGGCGGTGTGTGCCTGTGGTCCTAGCTACTCGGGAAGCTGTGGCGGGAGGACTGCTTGAGCCCAGCAGTTCAAGGCAGCAGTGAGCTATGACCATCCCTTCACTCCAGCCTGGGAAACACAGCAAGACCTTGCCTCTTAAAAATAAAAAAAAAAGTACAGTTACAGGCAAATTCACATATATTTTCTTCTGCCATCCTCATTGTCTACTTTTTCTTATCTTGAAAAATTATGATATAATGTTGCCCTTTGAATGGGAACACGATGCTCCTGCCCCACATTCAGAGGAACACTGGTTTTAAACTGCTTATGCAATACAAGTGCTAATTCTTTGTCTTACCCAGTGCTCTTTGTAACCAAAAGCCACTTGGCCAGCATTCAAGGTTACTATGAGGACGTGAAACAAAGCAAATAAGTCTCCACATGAGACTGAACTCTGACCTCAGAGGTTGAGTGCTTTAACTAAACTTCACCAGCCTTCAGGGTAATCAATTTTGAGTGTCTACAACAAACAAGATCCACATACTAAATACAATGAGGCAAGAGAGAGACAGATGAGACACAACATGCCCTGAGGACTATATATTCTAAAAGTAGCTAATAAAAATACAAGAGCTGATACTCTAGCAGGTAATGAATTATACGCTATGTCTATAAACCCTGCCCTAACATTCCTCTTCTCTCAAAAAAACTTTGCTACAAAGAAGAATGTGATCAATGACAGGCTATTTCTTTGAGAGTCAGAGGAATGAAGGTTACTTTTACTGTGGAAAGGTGTAATGCGTGAATATTTAAGAATATCCAATTCTATTACAGAAAATCAAAGATACAAATAAAAGAGATGAAAATAAGTGCAGAGCAAACAGCGTGAGAAGTTAGACACAGAGAAAGTAAACAGGGCATCTGTATGGTAAACACAGGAAGGAATGAAAGCACTCATAACCACCAAATATTCACAAGACCAGAGGAGACACAAAATACTCATGAAGGTACTGATATTCATGAGGTATTAAATCAGCCAATCCAATTGGTAGTATCCACTTCTATACCTACATGCCCCCCTGCCCAAGAAACACAGATGAAATCCACAGCTGCTCATCACGCTAACGGGCGGACAACAGGGTCAGGGAGGTCCCTGCATTTCTCAGATAGGGCGAATGAGTGCTGGCCCCAGGCACCTTCAATCTGCTGAGCTGCCTTGTTCATCTTCAGCCATGGTCTGGAGGAAATGTTGATATAGCAGATAACACTAGACAAGAGAACATTGTAACCCAGCTCTGAGATGGTGTGTTCCCTCCATTCTACTCATACCTGAGGTGCACGGAGAGGTAATCTCAAGAGAAGAAATAAACAGGACCAGATAAAAAGGTGAGGAAGTACAGAATGAACAGCGAATAGTTAGACTTTGGAATAAGAGCGCTGAAGTAAAGCAGTGAGTGACGAGCCTGATAAACGGAGGCGAGGCCAGAGCCCAATACAGGAATTTAGACCAGCGCTTTCCAGACTATCTGTTGTGAAAGACCATCTTTTTTTCCCCTAGTGGGCCATGAACCAATTACTAGGGGGTAAAGGGGAGAAGGATACAAAACGTAAGCCCGGCCAGGCTCAGTGGCTCATGCCTGTAATTCCAGCTACTAGGGAGGCTGAGGCAGGAAAATCACTTGAACCTGGGAGGCGGAGGTTGCAGGGAGCCGGGATCACACCACTGCACTCCAGGCTGGGAGACAGGGACTCCACCTCAAAAAAAAAAAAAAAGCATGGAGGTGGAGTTCACAGTTTGCAGGACTGAGCAGATGCGGAAGGTAAAAGACAGTTATGAACCCACCTCCAGGTACAGGTCCCTCTATGCTGATAACTGTCAGTAACAGATGGTGAGAGATAGAATACAGTGGGAGAAGGCAGAGGAAAGAAAAACAGCAACAGCAAAGTCGTGTTTAACTTCGTTTTTTGATTTGTGTGAAGGGCCAGTAAATCTGGTAACTCTTAGCATATGGATCTGAAAAATTTCATCTTGCTAAATATAAGGAGTACATACATATAAGATTATTAACAACTGCGTACTTGACTTACATGAAAGTTTACAACCATCTTTTAAACTGTAATGAAAAGACACTTCTATTTAAAAAACCCCCAGTTAAAGGATATTATATTATACTGGATACCATTAAATTATTTAGATATAATACATATTGCAAAAATACTTTTGCCTATGATATTAGCAGATATCTCATAAAATTTTGCCTATAAAACATTTTTCATTTCTCCCTATAGAATCCAGCTCAGACATATGAATAAAAAATAATATAAACCAAGTACTAACTGGCTGCTGGTAAAGGGCATCTCCTAAGCTACTAACGTTTCTTCAAAGCCACAAAGAACACTTTATCAGCTATTTACTTATATTGCTTTTGTGAAAGTTTGTAAGAAATGGAAAATGTAAAATGCAATGTCCTCTAGAACACATTAGGAGTTTGCAGCTGTAATGGAATGTTTTTAAGCAACCATGTGCTTTACAAGGACCCAGTCTACGTTTCTAAAAGACTGGGATGGGCCGGGTGTGATGGCTCACGCCTGGAATCCCAGCACTTTGGGAGGCCAAGGCGGGCGGATCACCCGAGCTCAGGAGTTCAGGACCAGCCTGACCAACATGGAGAAACCCTGTCTCTACTAAAAATACAAAATTAGCCAGGCGTGGAGGCGCATGCCTGTAATCCCAGCTACTCGGGAGGCTGAGGCAGGAGAATTGCTTGAACCCGGGAGACAGGTTGCGGTGAGCCAAGATTGCACCACTGCACTCCAGCCTGGGCAACAAAAGCAAAACTCCGTCTCAAAAAAAAAGAGTGGTATGGGTAGAAAAAGTACAGCATGGAGACACTGATGAAGCTTCATCCAATGTGGCTGTTACCATATCCATGTATGGGAATGGTTAAAGAAGAAAAGCATACAATTGCAATGAAAATACAGGACAGAAATAGCAGCTAAAGACAGAAGATTATTACTCAAGGAAGTATCAGGATGTGAGTGGATATTTCGATGAATTACATTTTTTTTACATGCTATAAAGAAACCTTCAGGCTGGGCGTGGTGGCGCATGCCTGTAATCCCAGCACTTTGGGAAGCCGAGGTGGGGGGATCACTTGAGGTCAGGAGCTCAAGACCAGCCTGGCCAACATGGTGAAATCCAGTCTCTACTGAAAATACAAAAATTAGCCGCGCGTGGTGGCGCGCGCCTGTAACCCCAGTTACTCAGGAAGCTGAGGCAGAGCAATCGCTTGAACCCTGGGGGCAGAGGTTGCAGTGGGCTAAGATCATGATACTACACTCTAGCCTGGGCAACGGAGTGAGACTGTCTCAAAAAAAAAAGAAAAAAAAAGAAACCTTCAGAAAGACACCAATGTTCTCAAAATTAAATCCCCGTAAAATATGCTGAATCTTTAAAAGATAATTCAATTAGCATCAGCAATACAGAAGGGAGTAAAGAGATAGCTCCTTTTTGCATGAAGCCAACCAAATATTTGAAGGTCTGCTATGAACAAAGTACTGTGGAAGTTAATAGAATCCATTTAGAAAGAAACGTGTCTGAAAATTCTGCTTCCAGTCCTCCTGAATAAGTCTAATCAGAGAAGTGCAATTTCTTAACTGTTCTTACCTTTCTCTCTGGTCTTTAAGGTATATTAAAAAAAAAGTATATTGGTAAATGGCAAAATAATGTCCAACTGTCTGTAATGAAATGATTAGGGATTATTTTTAGAATTTACTCAAAAAAGAGTACAGTATTTCATGCATTCATTTAATTTCTGACCACAAATACTTTAAATGCTACCTGACCCTTAATATTTATATGTCCAGAATGAAATCTACATACAGTTCTCAAAAAAAGGTACAAGAGATTATTTATTTAAAAAAAATCTAAGGAAAGCATCAATAAAAGAGAAAACTGGTAATGTTACATCTTAATTTTTTAACCTTAGAAATTTAGTACAGTTTATTACCACTTTCAAGAAGATAAGCCCCGTCATTCGTAAGTACCAGAAGTTCCCTTTCAAAACAAGAACTAAGACTAGAGATAAGACAGAGCAGTAAGAAAGGAAGCTCTAATTTTGGAGTCATTCCCTTCTCAGTGCAAATACAGGTTTCTGATACTCGCCAGCTGTGAAATCTTAGTCAAATTAGTTCAACTCTATGAGCCTTTGTTTCTTTGCTGTAAGAATAAAATGAGACAATTTATGGGAAACTGCTAAAGTCATCCATAAAGATACATTAAGAACATCCTTGTAAATAGTCTCCAGATGTCAACCACTAGAAATTTTGTTTTATTTACTCTGCTGAGGACTCTGTGTGATTTTTATTTTTATTTATTCGAGACAGAGTCTCACTCTGTCGCCCAGGCTGGAGTGCAGTGGGGCAATCTTGGCTCTCTGCAACCTCCGCCTCCCAGGTTCTAGTGATTCTCCTGCCTCAGCCTCCCAAGTAGCTGGAATTACAGGTGCCCACCATTTTTACATTTTTAGAAGAGATGGAGTTTTACCATGTTGCCTGGGCTGGTCTTGAACTCCTGGTCTCAAGTGATCCTCCTGTTTTGGCCTCCCAAAGTGTTGGGATTACAGCTGTGAGCCACCAAGCCCAGCTACTGGCTATTTGTGAATCATGATTTTTCTAGTGATACCAATATGCATAGCACTAAGAGTTCAATAATCACATTTGTTGTCATCACTGAAACAGCATTGCTCCTTGGGAGGAAGAGCTTATAATAAGCCAGTGAAAAGCACACATGCAGAACCTAATGGGCAACAAGACAGAATGAATAAATACTTAACAGAAACAGGAAAGAGAAAAAGCTGACCAGGGATCTGCAAAGTCACAGGATGATAAATGGACACTCTCTGGTAACATCAATTCACTTCTAAAGGTGAGGATGGAAGACAGATGCTAATTTTATGTTAACACAAACAGCTATTATAGAGCAGAATATACAAAATATAAAATTCCAAAAAATATTTAAGCTCAGATAAATCACTTTATAGAAATGTTTATGTTTAAGTCTATTGTGAGAAGTGACCGTAATACCAGAGTATGAGAATAACAAGACACATTTATATAGTGCTTACTCTTTGCCATGCATATAGTAACAATTCCTCACAACAGTCCTATTAGGTAGTTATTATTAGCGCTACCATTTTACAGACAAGCAAATTGAAGCACTAATAGGTAAAGCAACTCATCCAAAGTCAAACAGTTCTCAGAATTAGGACTCAACCTAGGCAGACTGGCTCCAGATTCTGTGCTGCTTGTGGTATGTAGGGCAGATTCCATAAGCAAGATGGAATTTGAGCTGGGGTTGAAGAGTTTGATAAGTTAGGAGGAGAAGGAGGAACAGAAATTGTAATAATACTATTTAGCCTTAGAAGAGGCCAATTATAATTTGAGGCAATAGTTTTTTTTTTTTTTTGAAACGGAGTCTCTCTGTTGCCTAGGCTGGAGTGCAGTGGCACGATATTGGCTCACTGCAACCTCCGCCTCCCGGGTTCAAGCAATTCTCCTGCCTCAGCCTCCCGAGTGGCTGGGACTACAAGCACATGCCACCACACCCGGCTAATTTTTTGTATGTTTAGTAGAAACGGGGTTTCACCATGTTAGCCAGGATGGTCTTGATCTCCTACCTCATGATCCGCCCACCTTAGCCTCCCAAAGTGCTGGGATTACAGGCGTGGGCCACCACGCCCAGCCGAAGGCAATGGTTAATACAGAATCCACACTGAAACATTTTCAGAGACCCATTTTTTAGAGCACAATAATTTTAGAGCTTATTTTAAAGCACTGTAACTTATTTGGTATTTAGCAGACACTGTCTCGAATTTGCTTATTTATTGTTTTAGAATTTTTCTCAAGTTATTTCATGCATATATACTATTTCCCATCTGGAATTCAAGTGCTTGAATGCTTGTAGCAGGAGAATGTGCCCATTACTTCTTTTACAGTCCTCACCAAAACATAGCCCAGGCATATGAATGGTGTTTAATTAATGTTTGTTCAATTGAACTACAATACTAAAGTCTCTCACTACCTTTTACCCAAGGAAACAGATGTAGAAAAAAATGGTTATATCTCTAAAGATGATGTTTAAAATGTACTTAACAACAAAAAAACCACAAGTATTATCTGGTAGGAAACAGAAGAGGAAAACTTGAGAACAGAGGATATTTTTGTCAGTGAAAGATTAATACAGGGACGAGTCAGCAAAGTCCAAAAAAGAAGCATGAATTAGTAAAAACGCGAAGAAATGATAGGTGTGAGCCACCATGCACAGACTGTTTTAGTTCTTTTCTAAAGTGGGTATGAGATAAATGGAATTAGGCCAGGGTCAAATTTATTTTAACCTAGCCTTTCCACTTTTGTTTCTTCAACTACAATTTTACTTGAAAGGTTCACCTCACATTCTTGACTAGGTTTCTCGGCTACAGAAAAACATGAAAGAGAATTCTATGCCCATTAAAAAGGCAAAATGAAAATCTATGAACTAAATGGGATAAAACTGGTTCCTGTAAGAATTATGACCACCTTTACGGAAATTTTTAAAACTCATTGTTTTACTAATAGGATGCTCCTGGAATTTTAAAGGTAAAGTCTGAACAACAGTAGAGTAACCTCAAATTCCAAGCAAAAGTGAAGACAAACTTTGAGTAACAGCTACAAAAAGGTAGTACTTTAATCCAAAGTTCAGTTCAAAATAAACGTAGAGGATAGTAGAGGGTCTAGAAAGAGAACCGGAATAAGGAGGTACCAGTAGGAAGAGGCTATAAAGGGAGTGACGCTGTGGTGGGGAGGTATGGAGGTGAGAACAACAAAGTCATAACAACAGAAAAACAGGGTTTGCTTGTACTGTTGAAATTTACTTCATGAGAAATATCAGTTCTGAAGAACATTTTTAATCACAAAAGCATTTTCACCTGAATAATTCCTTTAGTACATGTTCTTTTCCCTACTGAAATGAAAGATGCCCATCTTAGTAATCTTCAAAACAGCCTATTAATTTGGCAATGTCCCGTCAAAAGCTAGAAAAGGGAGGGCAAGATGGTTCTAAAAACATAAAAACCTAATCCAATTTAAAAAAAATTTTAAAGTAAAAACATGTTAGAACGAGACTTCCAAATGTTTCCACTCTGGTGCTTGCCTGAAGTCTGAAGGCCAAGTTCCCATGGATTCCTACAGGCGAAATTAATCTCCTTTATCTTAAAGCACTGTGGATGTGGGTGGAGGGTAGGGGGTGGTAGCCAAGGGAAGGGGTAATAGGATAAAAAGAGTTAAGAAATATAATTTGTGGCTGGGTGCGGTGGCTCACGCCTGTAACCCCAGCACTTTGGAAGGCTGAGGTGGGTGGATCACCTGAGGTCAGGAGTTAGAGACCAACCTGGCCAACATGGAAAAACCCCGTCTCTATTAAAAATACAAAAATGTGCCGGGCGTGGTAACATGCCTGCAGTCCCAGCTACTAAAGAGGCTGAGGCGGGAGAATCACTTGAACCTGGGAGGCAGAGGTTCCAGTGAGTGGAGCTCATACCACTGCACTCCAGCCTGGGTGACAGAGTGAGACTCCATCTCAGAAAAAAAAAAAAAAAGGATGTAAAAACATAATTTTTATGTGCTTCTAACTCTAACACAATTAAACCAAAACAAATTTACAAATTATGACATGCAAAAAAAATCAATAAAGGTAAAATAATAGTCACTTAACACGATGCTGCTCTGTAAAAATCAAAGTTTTGTCCACTAGTGGAATACGGTATACACTGTGACTGCACGGTTATCATAGGCACGTGAAGATCCAACTCTCCCAACACCAATTACTGAGAAATCTTTGTTTCTAAAACATGATGTGATGTTGTCCCAAAGGCAAAATTAATTTAATTCCCCCCCCAACCAGTTATAAATAGAAATACAACCTTGAGCACTGAAATCTTTTTTTTTTTTTTTTTTTTTGAGACAGAGTCTCGCTCTTGTCACCCAGGCTGGAGTGCAATGGCGCCATTTCGGCTCACTGCAAGCTCCACCTCCCGGGTTCAACCAATTCTCCTGCCTCAGCCTCCCGAGTATCTGGGATTACAGGCGCCCGCCACCATGCCTGGCTAATTTTTGCATTTTTAGTAGGGACACGGTTTCACCATGTTGGCCAGGCTGGTCTTGAATTCCTGACCTCAAGTGATCTGCTCGCCTCGGCCTCCCAAAGTGCTGGGATTACAGGCGTTATAGGCGCGAGCCACCGCGCCCAGAGAGCACTGAAATCTTATATGAGAATGTTGTTTTAAAGTGTCAGTATTGTTCTTGAATAAGCTTATATTATTTTTTATCATTGAAATAAAAATAGGGAATTTTTAAAAATGCTAATTACTTTTTTCCTCTTCCACTTCTCTGTATTTTACATATTTTCTATGATAAACTTGTATTTTTTCTAGTTGAGTTTCATGACAGCTTTATCAACATATAATTCATATACCATACAATTCACCCACTTAAAATGCACAATTCAATAGCTTTTAGTATATTCACAAAATTGTACACAATCAATTCTAGAACATCTTATCACCCCGAAAAGATCCCCCCTGCCCTACATACCCACTAGCAGTGATTTCCCATTCTCCTGCACCCCCACCACAGCCCCAGGCAATCACTCAAACCACTCATGTACTTTCTGTCTCTATAGATTTACATATTCTGGACATTTCACGTAAATGGAATTATACAATATGCGGTCTATTGCAATTAGCTTCTTTCACTCAGCATGTTTTCAAGGGGTATCCATGTTGTACTATATACTGATACTTCATTTCTTTTTATTGCCAAAGAATCTTCCACTGTACAGATATACCACCTTTTATTTATCTATTCATCAGTTGATGGACATTTGGGCTGTTTCTACTTTTTGACTCCTGTGAATAATGCTGTTATAAACATTTGTGCACGTTTTTGTCTGAACACTTGACAAAAGGTCAGGAGGTCAGGAGTTCAAGACCAACCTGGCCAACATGATGAAAGCCCGTCTCTACTGAAAATATAAAAATTAGCCAGGCTTAGTGGCGGGCACCTGTAATCCCAGCTACTCGGGAGGCTGAAGTGAGAATCACTTGAACCCGGGAGGTGGAGGCTGCAGTGAGCCAAGATCGTGCCATTGCACTCCAGCCTGGGCAACAGAGTGAGACTCTGTCTCAAAAATAAATAAATAAATAAATAAACAAATAAATAAATAAATAAATAAAATACTTGAGGAAGATTTGTTCAGATTTGTTCTTTGACTCACTATGACTTTCCTTCATAATCTATTAAATTATTTTTGTTTTAAATAAAATACTACTAAAAATGATGCTTTTACATAGGAATCCTTATAAAACCATAGCTGCTTGTAAGAGAGATTTAGGAAGGACATGCAATAACCAACCAAGTCAAATTGATGCTGTGGTTGTTGTCCTTTTTTGAGTAACATATTCCTTGAAAAATCTGATGAAAGTTGAGAATTCCCTCTGAAAAATACACGTATTGTGCTTTGGGAGGCCAAGGCAGGAGGATCGCTCCTGGAGGAGGCCAGGAGGTCTAGACGAGCCGGGGCAACACAGGGAGGCCCTGTCTCTGCAAAAAGTTAAAAAAAAAAAAAAAATTAGCTAGGCATGGTGGTGCATTACCTGCAGTCCCAGCTACTAGGGAGGCTGAAGTGGGAGGACTGCTTGAGTCCAGGAGTTTGAGGCCGCACGGAGCTATAATCTTGCCACTGCATGGCAACCTGGGTGATAGTGCGACAAGCTGTCTCTAAAAAAAATTTTTTTTAAAGAAAAAGAAAAAACACGAATTTTTGAATAACCATGTTTTCCTCAAGTTAAAATTTATTTACCTTTTTAAAAAATCTTTGGAGCGGCTGGGAGCGGTGGCTCACACTTGTAATCCCAACACTTTGGGAGGCTGAGGCGGGCAGATCACAAGATAAGGAGATCGAGACCATCCTGGCTAACTCGGTGAAATCCCGTCTCTAATAAAAATACAAAAAATTAGCCGGGCGCGGTGGCAGGTGCCTGTAGTCCCAGCTACTCAGGAGGCTGAGGCGGGAGAATGGCGTGAACCCAGGAGGTGGAGCTTGCAGTGAGCTGAGATCACGCCACTGCACTCCAGCCTGGGCAACAGAGCAAGACTCAGTTTTATTAAAAAACATCTTTGGAACATTATTACTTCTGTAATCAAGAAGGAAAAAAGAGGCAAAGATGTGTACTTCTACCCCCCACCACTTCGAGTTTCTAATAAAATATGACCTATTCTGACCTGTCAGCTTTCCATGGAAAAAACTAAAAGGTGAGGGAAGGCAGAATAATCTATAGAGACATTCTGGGCACATTTTTTCACTTACACTGAAGAGCTGGAGGAAAATGGAAACTCTCCAGCAAAGGCTATACAAAGTACATGGTTTTACACAAAGCGTTACACAAGTACATGGAAGCTTTAGTTACAAAACAGATATTCTTAGAATATGTTTCCTCAGCCCAGATAAGTGTTCCTGGAGCAGAAATTTTGCTCATAAGGTTTTTGCACTCGCAGCTGTTCTCTTTGAGGCTTCAGGGAAGGCAAGCCATGGACACATAGGTTAAAGCTCTGTTGGCATTCACCGGGCAATCCCTAGGTTTTCCCCAGCTATGCAGTGGAGACAGGAAGGATAAAAAGCCTGCAGGCATCAGAATGCACGAAACTATAACCAACCAAGAGGCCACCTGATATAATAAAAACTAACTTCTTGAATTAAATACTATTTTACTTTAGGTTATTTTGAAATACAGCTTTCTCTGGCTAGTGAAAAGATGAGCTTTGGTGAATACATGATCTAACAGATTAATTTTAAAACAAGAGTTCAAATGTAATGGTAATAAGACAATCTTCTTCCAAGTCACAAAACCTGTGTTACATGATTAAAATAGGGAAGAGCAAGGGTATTACCTCTAATTTTGGCTCTTTACAGTGCTTATCCAATGCTACAGGTATAATTCTAACTGGCATGCCAAAGAACTCCACAACAAAATTTTTAAAATACTTGTAGCAAAAAGAATCTAGAGATTACTGTGTAAATCATTTAAAATAAAGCCTGATGGCTGAATTTGAATTAAGATGCCAAAAATGGGTATCAATAATGACTTTTCCAGGAAACTACACTTCACAATATCATAACCAGTATAATTTGCACAAACGTCCACCCCTCTTTTCATCTGAGTTGACGCTGAGGGAGGAAATCCTGCTGGTTACATGAATCCTTGTAAGATCCAATTTAAGTAAACTTTTTCACGCTTCACAAGTGGAAAAAAAAATCTAAAATGTTAGTTGTTGCTTCATGAGGTAAAAACAAATAACTCGGGCCTGGTGCAGTGGCTCACACCTGTAATCCCAGCACTTTGAGAGGCTGAAGTAGGCACTCTGCTCGAGCTCAGGAGTTCAAGACCACCCTAGGCAACATGCCGAAACCCTGCTTCTATTTTTCTAAAAAATTAATAATTAAAAAAACCACATACCACACACATAAATAAATAACTCCACTATTTATTATTCAATAAATAAAACATACATTTGGCTGGGAGTGGTGGCTCACGTCTATAATCCCAGTATTTTGGGAAGCCAAGGCAGGAGGATCACTTGAGCCCAGGAGTTCAGGACTAGCCTGGGCAAAACAGTGAGATCTCATCTCTATTTAAATAACAAACCACACACATTTTCACAAAAATCCTTATTGAAAAATCTTAGGCAATGTTTTTCAGTTCATCTAAAAATTATTTTTAAGACTTAGTTGTATACTGGGAATAAAAGCTGCAGAAGAGAAAAATAATGAACAAGGACAATGCATACAAAAAATCAAAATATAAGCAGTATACTATCAAATACTCAAGGACAGCAGCATTTGATCTTATAAAGTTCCCAAATTTTTTAATAACTTATTTCAAAATCTATAATATAAAAAAGTACTTTATTTAATTCATTTATGTATGTATTTTTGAGACAGGGTCTTACTCTGTCACCTAGGCTGGAGTGCAGAGCACAGTGGTGCAGTCATGCTTCACTGCAGCCTTGACCTCCTGTGCTTAGGTGATCCTCCCACCTCAGCCTCCAGAGTAGCTAGGACTACAGACGTGAGTCCCAGGCATGGCTGTGACTGGCCAAAAAGCATTTTTAAAGGTTACTTTACCTTCATTCAAATTAGAAAACCACAGTCACCTAATTCACTGAGTTTTCAAAATGCAGCTAAGATAGAAAAAATATGTAATTATTTAATCAGGTAGTGGCTCTCCAGAAAAAAACAGGGCAACTATTCTCATAAGAAAATTTAATAATATGCCAGCTGCAAAATAATGTTAATTTCTATAATTGCCTAGATACTGTCAATTTAAATATCAAATGCCCAAATGTCAATGAAGGGTGACTAACCAGACAGTGTGGCACATGCCTATAGCCCCAGCTCAGGAGGCTACAGCAGGAGGATCACTTGAGCCAGGAGTTCAAGGCTAATCTAGGCAACATAGTGAGACCTCATCTCTAAAATAAGTAACTAAATATGACAAAATTTACCATTTACTGTTTCAGAATTTTTCTTAATTTAAAAGGAAAAATCATCTTGATTTGTCAGTATTTTCATAGGCACACACTGTCTTTCCTTTCCACGTGGCTAACGATGATGAAAAACAGGAAGTCCTAAGAGATGGAAGGGTGGAGGGTATAATGGCAAAAAGTTTCCATCTCCAAAATGTTAAAGAGCAGGATCTCAAAACTAAGATAAAAACCATTTGGCCTGTCACAGTGGCTCACGCCTTTAATCCCAGCACTTTGGGAGGCTGAGGTGGGCGGATCACTTGAGGTCAGGAGTTTGAAACCAGCCTGGCCAACATAGTAAAACCCTGTCTCTACTAAAAATACAAAAAATTAGCTGGGTGTGGTGGCACACGCCTGTAATCCCAGCTACTTGGGAGGCTGAGGCAGGAGAATCACTTGAACCCAGGAGGTGGAGGTTGCAGTGAGCTGAGATCTCGCACCACTGCACTCCACCCTGGGCAACAGAGCAAGACTGTCTCAAAAAGGATAAAAACAATTTAAGAAATCTCAAGCTATTATAAAACTTCTGAATTCTGCTAACGATGTGTTCTTTAACGAATATTACAAACAATTATTTCAAATGCTTAAAAAACAAAATTATTCCCTGAAAGGATATATAATTTCCCCCATGAGAATGATTCCTACATAAAGGAAAGCCTGTATTCATGTGAATCTTGAAGGCCCTAAACTGGAAAGGTTACATAACAGTATCAAGACATACATATATTAAGTTAGAATTTCTCATTAAGCATATAATGCTTTTAAAGCCCAGTTAAACCTTATCAGGGCTTTTTAAAAACTGAAGATTACTGCACTATCAATTACTCTTCCTAAAATAACTACAATAAATTTGCTAAGACTCACTTGCAGAAACCAAGCAATGTATTTTCTCTTACCCAACTAAAAGGGTGCCAATAAACAGCAATCTAGTTTTAAATACAAACGAAAAACATTATTATTTTCTTATAGAACATCCACACATCTCTCACAGAACAAGTAACATCCAGTAACTATGCCCCTTCCCCAATTCTGTCTTTGATCCTCTAACACTCCCCATAGCCCCTACATTGTGCCAGGTCTATCATGACTATATTTGACAGGGGGAGTTTGTTCACTGACCAAGTAATTTAAAATTTCTTCATACTATAAAGGTTGAGAAGAGGGCATGTTTCCTGTATTAAATTACACTGAATATTAATTAGGCCTTCAGGCTAATTTAGCTATTAATGTAGATATAACACACAGCAGCTAAAGTAGTATTTAGGGAAGTTTATTAGAGCACAGAGGTCAAGACAGGAACAGTGATGGGTCTGACTGATCCCCATGGAGGTTAACTGGCTTTAGAGTTACCTTTGTTACAGCAGCTCTGAACCACTGACGGTTCTATGTAAATCACCACCCTTGTTGCAAAAACAACTTGAATGAAGCACGTATGGAGACAGTATGTCAGTTGCTTTATATAAAAACTGCCATCTTTCCTTTTAAATTCCCCTAAACCACCATACACAAGTTAATCTTTTACTTTACTCAGGCTCCCAGCATTCTACAGCCATAAAACCTACTCTCTTCCTTTCTAAATTTTGCTCAAAGGTTTGATCTTTCCCTTGGTAAGAAACACCATGATATAAAGAAGCACATTTATAAAACTCTTAGCCTTACCTGAAACTGACTCAGAAAATAACTCTGCAACAACAGGCACTCTACCTGTTCACAATAAAGTTCAATCTTCTTGAAGGTCCTCAAGCTCTCCCTACAATTTAGTCGACAGAAACTCATACTGTGCCTTGACACACTGTTGACGTGCAGATGTAAATAACTAGTAACAATGACACGCCAGGAAATGACTGAACACTATTCATCTTATGAGCCTCATTAAACAAGCATGGGGCTCAACGTTAACACAGTCAACACTAAGAGAAAGAGGCTGGGCATGGTGGCTACGCCTGTAATCTCAACACTTTGAGAGGTTGAGGTGGGAGGATCATTTGAGCCCAGGAGTTCAGGGCTCCGGGACTGCCACTGCACTCCAGCCTGGGCAATAGAATGAGAATCTGTCTCAAAACAAACAAAACAAAACAAAAACACTAAGAGGAAGAGACTTAGAACTCTCTTCCTGCATAGAAACTTCTCAAATTAAATACCGCAGTACTTCAGGAAGAGGAGTTTTTAATTTACCCCACAGAATCAGACTCTCAGTGTAGGAAGACAGCTTAAAAATCATGTGACCATCCTATCATTTGTGCTGCTCAGTAAGGTAACATTTAGCTACATGTGACTGTTGAGCAGTTGAAATGTGGCTTCTCCAAATTGAGATGTGCTGTAAGTATAAAATACCAGATTTTATAGATTTAGTATGAAATAATGTAAAATATCTCATTTTAAAAATTGATTTCATGTTAAAATAACATATATAAGATTAAATAAAATATACTACTAAAATTTTACCTGTTTCTTTTTACTTTCTTAATACCACTACTAGAAAATTTTAAATTACTTATATGGCTTGCATTGTATTTCTATTGAAGACTGCTGCTACAGACCTACAGCCTTAATTCTAACAGCAAGCAAGGACTATCACTTGGCATTTCCCAATTACAGTTGTCATTTAAAAGCCAAAAGAGGCTGGGTGTGGTGGCTCATGCCTGTAATACCAGTGCTTTGGGAGGCTGAGGTGGGAGGATTGCATGAGGCCAAGAATTTGAGACCAGCCTGGGCAACATAGCAAAACTCCGCCTTTACAAATAAATAAATATATTTAAATGTAAAAAGCAAGAAAAAAAGTATTTTAAAGGCGTGGTGGCTCACGCCTGTAATCCCAGCACTTTGAGAGGTGGAGGTTGGAGGATCACCTGAGGTCAGTAGTTCAAGACCACCCTGGCCAACATGGCGAAACCCCGTCTCTACTAAAAATACAAAAATTAGCTGGACATAGTAGCAAGAGCCTGTAATCCCAGCTACTAGGGAGGCTGAAGCAGGAGAAACTGCTTGAACCCGAAAAGCGGAGGTTGCAGTGAACCGAGATGGCACCAGCCTGGGCGACAGAGTAGACTCCATCTCAAAAAAAAAAAAAAAAAAAAAAATTACTTCAAAAAGGCAAAAACAGCATAGGATAGAAAACCACACTTCTTAAGAAAAAAGATGGGAAATACTGCACACTAATCAAGTTTTTCTAATAAAGTATGTCTAAATCCTGATCATAAAGTTCATCTTTAAGGTGAAATCAACATTCTCAGCACCTGGGACCTCAGAAAAAAAAATAAGATGTACAAAAATCTCTTTTTATTATTCAAGTACCTTCAATTACAAACAAGTGAACCATCAACACTGTAAAAAGGGAATATTATAATGTAATTCTCTTTCCCAAAATCAAGAGAAAATAATAACACTCAAAAGCAAAATAAAAAATGACATCAGTTTTTCTAGGACTCAGTAGGCTAACTTTGGTCCACAAACATTATGAAATAAGACAGTGCATTTTAAAATAACTGTTTTGTTTTTAACCACAATGTGTTTATTTTTCTTTTTCTCTTTTTCTTTCTTTCTTTTTTTTTTTAAGGAGACAGAGTCTATGTTGCCCAGTCTGGCTTCGAACTCCCGGCAGCAAGTGATCCTCCCACCTTGGCCTCCCAAAGTGCTGGGATTACAGGCATGAACTACCATACCCAGCCACCACAACGTTTTTTTAAAAAGTCAGAAATTCAACGACACATTTCTATGAGTGAACCATGGAGACATAATTCTATTTTATCTGATTTAAAAATATTTAGGACTCCAGGTCCTGGAGGGGGAAAAAAAGTGTATTTCTGAATCTATGAAAATGTTTTTTAAGGGGAGAGGGGGAGGCAGCTCAGTAATGGAGAGAGGTTCAGAGGATGCAAAGTCACCTCTAGAAAATTGTCAGTGAGAAAACTGTACGAAAAAAGAATTTAAGCAAATTAAGACCAATGAGTGAGTCCCCACAGTTTGCACAACAGTTGATGAGATATTTTCTATGATGTCCTAACAAATTTATAATCCACAAAAGGTCATATTTAGTTGTCAATTCTTTATCCGCTTGAGCTTCATCAGATGAGTATAATCTTCAGACTATTTCCTAGGTGATACATTCCTTAGGAACCTTTTCCTTGTGCATTTAAATGCCAAACTCAATTACGCTCTCAGTAGAGTAAGCAGAAAGGATTGTACGTATTCTAAGACACGGAGTTGATTGGCTGCCGTTTCTTGCCTTGGTGGTAAGGATAATGGGTAAAAGCTGTAAGTTTGATCCTGAAACACGGAAAACACTCTCAAAGAACCGTGTCTTCTAACATTGCCCAATAGGTAAAAAAAAAAAAAAAGACTGCCAACATTTCCATTACAGCATCCTATTTTTAGTCTTCAAAATTGGGTCTTTTAACTCGCATTCCACAGTACGATGTGTTTGACTAAGTTTACATAAGGAATAAAACAAGCATCCTAAAGTCTTAATCTTTTTAAGCTTAGAAAGGAATTGTAAGCTTTTAAATCTTCATTTTTAATCTTAACTTTAAGTCTTTTAAACACACAAACTGAAAAAATTAAGGAAAATATTGGCCCAGAGAGAGGAATGGAAGGGAGACACCACGCGGTTCTTGACAACCAAAGTGGTAGTGATGGGGGGGACCAGGTGTTGGGGGGAAATGAAAACCATCCACAAGGGTGGGGAGAGCGGGCTGTGGGCCACACAACAGAAAGGAATGGAGACCGCGGAAGCCGCAGGCTCCTCCAGGAGCCGGGTGAGGAACGACTTCTGGCGCTAGTCCCCTAGGGAGGGAGAAATTGGCGCGACGCGCAGCAATAGGAGACCTACAGTAGCTGAGAAAGGAGAGGAAAACAGGCGACCTGAGAGGCGGAGGAGGTAAGGGGACCGGGCTACACCTCACCGGGAGGGCAGAGGCTGCGCGGCTGGAGGAGGACAGCGCAGGGGGAGGAGCGAGAGGCTTCCGAAAGGCTTTCCATCCCGGCCGCGAGCCGGCGGGTCCCCTGCATCCCGCTCCTCCTCTCCTCACCTGGGAATCGGAGGCGCAAGGAGGGCTACCGCTGGGCGCCGGGTCTGTTTCCAGCCCCACTCGGCGACATGGCGGCCGACGTGCTGTCACGGAGCTTGCTTGGGTTTCCCCTGGCTCCGGTGGAGGAGACACCTCTCGCCTTTCCGCCCCGCCTCCCTCTGCGCACCCCTCACGCCTGGCCGGCTGGAGGCGGGCGGCCCGCGACCGCGGAGCATAGAGCACTGGCGGCTAGAGAGGAAGCCCAGAACGCGGACAACCATAGACTACGAGTCCGGACACCAGCCGGATGGTCGGTCGCTCTCCTCAACGGTCCACTCACAATCCTCGGGCGGCTGAGCCGAGGCGGAAGCGGAAGTGAGGGAGAAAAGCAGGAAGGCTCCGCTGTTCGCATGCGCAGGATCTAGTGTTTACTTCCGCTTGACCCGGCCCGGACGCCAGAAAATGTTCCACGTGGGATACTCTGCGTGGGGTTCACTGTAGTAGCTGCACTAGGTGATTCTTGGAGCGGGCCTGAGAGACAAGGACATGTGGATCCCAGTGGTCGGGCTTCCTCGGCGGCTGAGGCTCTCCGCCTTGGCGGGCGCTGGTCGCTTTTGCATTTTAGGGTCTGAAGCGGCGACGCGAAAGCATTTGCCGGCGAGGAACCACTGTGGGCTGTCTGACTCCTCTCCGCAGCTGTGGCCCGAACCGGATTTCAGGAATCCGCCAAGGAAGGCGTCTAAGGCCCGCTTAGACTATAAGCGTTACGTAACCGATCGGAGATTGGCTGAGACCCTGGCGCAAATCTATTTGGGAAAACCAAGTAGACCTCCACACCTACTGCTGGAGTGCAATCCAGGTGAGTCCAGCTGAATTGCATTTTCTTGGATGTTCATCATTTATTCAAACGTATTGACCCTCCTCGGGGTGCTATTTTAGATACTGGGGTTTTTTTTGTTGTTGTTCTTTTGCTTTGAGACGGAGTCTCGCTGTGTTGCCCGGCTGGAGTGCAGTGGGGCGATCTCGGCTCCCTGCAACCTCCGCGTCCCGGGTTCAGGCAGTTCTCCTGCCTCAGCCTCCCGAGTAGCAAGAACTACAGGCGCGCACCGCCACGCCCAGCTAATTTTCTTATTTTTACTAGAGACGGGGTTTCGCCGTGTTGGCCAGGATGGTCTCGATCTCTTGACCTCGTGATCCTCCCGCCTAGGTCTCCCAAAATGCTGGGATTAGGGGCGTGAGCCACTGCGCCTGTCCAGATACGGGTCTTTCTTTGAAGCTCCTTAGTTGGAGAGATTGCCCACTACATAAGCGTAGTTATGACACCACAAAATATTTCTGTAGCAGCTTGCACTTTACACAATATTTTGATAAAACATGCTCTTAGATCTTATCTTTCCCCAAAAGAGTTGCAAGCCTCTGCCAGCTGAAAAAATGATGTTATCTTATTCTTCCGTGCATTCCCTATAGACCATAGCAGGATGCTAAGAACACAAGATTTATAGGCTTTTTGAATGATAATTTTTTAAAGCACCATTTCATATCACAGGGAGTCAGTTCTGTTTAGGCTTGACAATCTCTTTGATGGTTAAAGCATCCGTGTAGTCCGTGAGAAAGTGATAGGCTAGAGGCAATCTATTTTGCTGTGATTTTTTTCTTCTAAGAGGTAGTGACTCATGGTGATGAAGAGTGCAAGTTTTGACCTGGTGTGGTGGCTCACGCCTGTAATCCAGCACTTTCAGAGGCCGAGGCGAGTGGTTCCCTTGAGGTCAGGAGTTCCAGACCAGCCTGGCCAACATGGTGAAACTCCGTCTCTGCTTAAAATACAAAAATTAGCCGGGCGTGGTGGCGGGCGCCTGTAATCCCAGCTACTCGGGAGGCTGAGGCAGGAGAATCGCTTGAACCCAGGAGGCAGAGGTTGCAGTGAGCCGAGATTGCCCCACTGCACTCCAGCCTGGGTGACAGAGTGAGACTTCGTCTCAAAAAAAAAAAAAAAAAAAAAAAAAAGAGTGCAGGTTTTGCAGTCACTGACAATGATTTCAAAGCCAAGCTGCACCACTTTTGATGCTGGAGTCAAATAAGTATATATAATCTTCTGTTTCCTTATATATAAAAAGGAGAGTGACATCTACTTTGCGGATGCTGTCAGATTTAAAAACCAGGTAATAACGTGTGAAACATCTAATGAAAGTTTGGTATTGAAAGAGATTATGTTGTTTCTTGTGCAAATAAACTTTTCGTTCTGTTAATGTGCCAGGTCCTGGAATCCTGACTCAGGCATTACTTGAAGCTGGTGCCAAAGTGGTTGCACTCGAAAGTGACAAAACTTTTATTCCACATTTGGAGGTATATTTTTAGTTTCTCAACGTATGTTATTGTTTGTTCAACTATCTGTGAGTGGTTTAAGGAAATAGAATTAAGCACACAGTGTTTTAAATAGAATATCTTTTAGGGAGCCATCTCTGAAATATCTTGTTTATTCCCAAAGACTAGAACGCAGTTAATATTCAGTGCTGTTGAATGGCTGAAACATGAGGAGTTCTAAGACTTGTTTGCTAGTTCTAGGTCGGCTACAGCCTAGTTGGGTGACTTTGAACAAAACGTATAACTGGCATCCCTAGGCTTGTTTCCCCATTTCTACTAAGCTGCGCTGTGCTCCTTTCTTCTGTGAGCTTGGAATCTAATTGGAATAAGTGCTAATATTAGGTTAATGGATCTGTGTAACCTCTATATTTAGGGTTTCAAAGGCAAGAAAGGTTGGCATACAAATTAAGTATCTTTTATCTGAAATGCTTGGGAACACAACTGTTTTGGATTTCAAATTTTTTCATATTTTGAAATATTTGCATATTCATAATGAGATATTTTGGGGATGGGACCCGAGTCTAAAAATTCCTTTTTTGTTCCATATACATCTTATTCATAAGACCTAAAGGCAATTCTGTATAATATTTTAAATAATTTTGTGCATTAAACAAAATTTGTATACATTGGACCATCAGAAAGCAAAGGTGTCACTATGTCACCCACCCATGTGAACAATCTCCTTGTTTGACATCGTCATCATCCCTGACTTTTTTTTTTTTTTTTTTAAGATGGAGTTTCTCTCTTGTCACCCAGGCTGGAGTGCAATGGTGCGATCTCGGCTCACTGTAACCACTGCCTCCAAAGTTTAAGCGATTCTCCTGCCTCAGCCTCCCAAGTAGCTGGGATTACAGGCGCCTGCCACTATGCCCAGCTGACTTTTGTATTTTTAGTAGAGACGGGGTTTCACCATGTTGGCCAGGCTGGTCTTGAACTGCTGACCTCAGGTGATCCACCCACCTTGGCCTCCCAAAGTGCTGGGATTACAGGCGTGAGCCACCATGCCTAGCTCCTGACTCTGAATTTATATGCTTCTGATAAGCCATCATTTTCTTACACTTATTCACACATGAGTGCTTAACAGTAGAAAAAATGACATACCATTAGTACAGTAAAAAAAAAAAAAAAAAAAAGTGTGTTCAGAGAAACTAAGCAGCACAGCAGCAGCATCAGAATCCCTGTGTCAGCTGTTGAACAGTGGAAACACACAGCGGCAGGCTTTCAGTCGCCTGGGATGCTGTGTTTTCATTAAAAGGTTATTGTACACCACATTTTATTTTTTCTTAAGAAGAAACATCAGAAGCAGCTGAGGGACCAAGAAGCAGGTCCATTAAGAATAAGGAGACATTCTGCCGGCTGGCTTTTAAAAATGTTTCCTGTGGGCCTGGCGCGGTGGCTCACACCTGTAATCCCAGCACTTTGGGAGGCAGAGGCGGGAGGATCACTAGGTTAAGAGACTGAGACCATCCTGACCAACATGGTGAAACCCCGTCTCTACTAAAAATACAAAAATTAGCCGGGCGTGGTGATGCATGCCTGTAGTCCCAGCTACTCGGGAGGCTGAGGCAGGAGAATCGCTTGAACCCGGGACTCAGAGATTGCAGTGAGCTGAGATCACACCACTGCACTGCAGCCTGGGCGACTGAGCTACACTCTTTGTCTCAAAAAAAAAAAAAAAAAAAAGTTCCCTATGGAGTCATCTGCCTTATTAACAATGGTTTTTGTCTTAGATGACTCCCTTCGATTTTTATAAACTGACCTCATCTTCGTGTTGTATACCTGCATTTTCACTGCAAACCTGTCACAGAAGGTCAGGTGTGGGATTTTCCACTTTTGGCATCATGTTGACACTCAAAAAGTTTCACATTTTGGAGCATTTCAGAATTTTTGGATTAAGGATGCTCAGCCTATAGTCAGATATAGTTGCATAGAGTGAAGGCATCATCCAAATAGATTTTTCAGTGATTGTGCTTCTTAAAAAGCAGACACAATTACATAACAATGAAGAAGTGGAAATCCTTTGCATCTTTAACCAGTCTCTTACTCTCATTCTCCTTCCCTCTTTTATAATCTTCCATTTCAACTTAGGAAACTTACATTTCTCTATGCCAACTTTGTGAAACTATGCAGAATGGCTGTATCCAAAATTGCATGACAACAAAAAATTGTGAAAATGTCTGTCAAATCCAGTTGTTTAATTCTCTTAAAACTATGAGTATGAAATTATTGTTATTCTACCACTTACTGTTTTGAAAAGAGTTCAAGGTTTTAGCTAGGTTATTTAATTGATGTTAAATCTGAGGGAGTTCCAAAAATGTGAAGAAAAAACACATAATTGTCCGAAGATTTAAGATCCTGAAATGTGATTCAGTAAACATAGTCATCTGTAGTTTCAACTTGGAAATTAAAAACGAGAAGATAACTTTTATCCTGTTTTGAGGGAAAAAAAGCCTATATTTAAAGGTTAATCTACATATTCACAAAGTAATTAAGATTGTATTAAAATGTCTTTGTTTCTATTTAAAGTTTGTTATTCTGTAACACAGTAGTTGCTTTTTTCTATAAGATCTTCAAGGCTGAGGACCGAGGCCCATGCCTGTAATCCCAGCACTTTGGGAGGCCAAGGCGGGCAGATCACTTGAGGTCAGGAGTTCAAGACCAGCCTGGCCAACATAGTGAAACCCCATCTCTACTAAAAATACAAAAAATTAGCTGGGCGTGGTGGTTCATGCCTGTAATCCCAGTTACTTGGGAGGCTGAGGCAGGAGAATCACTTGAACCCGGTAGGTGGAGGTTGCAGTGAGCCGAGATCATGCCATTACACTCCAGCCTGGGCTACAGGAGCAAAACTCAGTCTCAAAAGAAAAAAAAAACCTTCAAGACAACAGTTTAATTTTAAAACAATTGTTTAATGAAAAAAGGAAGGTTAAGGACTAGAGAATTTTTGAAACAATAATTATGATAGGAATATCAATAACAAAATGTTTCTGAAGCTATAAATGTCAGCTAAAAATATAAACATCATTGACTAAATCCAGTCTTTGATTAGAACTAGTTTTTTCTCTATTAAAGCTCTTATTTTCTACTAGCACTGACTTGTACTCAACCCTTAGTACATATTCTCTCACTTTTTAGTAACCATTGTTATGATAAATTGAAAAGCCATTCAAATAAAATTTTGTGTGAATTAATCTGTTTGCCAGAGTGAAAAGAGAAGTAACAATAGGTAAGCAGAACTCTTGTGGCTCTACGTCAGGGACTTAAAGTGCTGCGCTTAGCAGATAATGCTTCTGGCCACCTAAAGTTTGTTCCTGAAAACTGAAAGGAGTTTCAGTGGTGATAGCTGGGATTACAGGTGACCGCCACCACGACCGACGAATTTTTTGTATTTTTAGTAGGGACGCGGTTTTACCATGTTGGCCAGACTGGTCTGGAACTCCTGACCTCGTGATCCGCCCGCCTCAGCCTCCAAAGTGCTAGGATTACAGGCTTGACCCACTGCACCCAGTAAATGAAACAAACTTAATGACTAACTTAAGTACCTAACTTAATGACTAGTAGAAACTCAAGGGTTACTTGCCTTTTCTCTGTTCTTTTCCCGTTCTGTTTTTGAATCCTAATGCAATCCAGTTGAATTTTCAAATGTGATCTGTTGTATGAATTGAATTATTTATCCTGAAGCTTTGATTATTATCATGTTTGAATCGTTGAGTGTTAACTGAGAAGTGCTAAAGCAAGAATGTATGGTGCCCTCTCAGAACATACAAGTGTATTGAAGCCATAAAGTGTTCATTGTTTATACATTTTCTTTTTCTTTTTTGAGACAAGGTCTCACTCCCATTGCCCAGGCTGGAGTGCAGTGCTGCAATCACAGCTCACTACAGTCTCAACTTCCCAGGCTCAGGTGATTCTCCCACCTCAGCCTCCCAAGCAACTGGGATTACAGGCACACGCCCCAACACCTGGCTGATTTTTTGTATTATTAGTAGAGACAGGGTTTTGTCATGTTGTCCAGGCTGGTCTCAAACTCCTGGAACTACAAGCATGAGCCACCACACCTGTGCTGTTTAGCTTTCCTTAATTACAAAGATTAAACTGCCTTTTTGATAACTTGAAAGATTATGTTAATGCTATATCAGGGGTGTCCAATCTTTTGGTTTCCCTAGGCCACCCTGAAACATCAACTGTCTGGGCCATACATAAAATACAGTAATACGAACAGTAGCTGATGAGCTTAAAAAAAAAAAGTCCATGCATACATCTCATAATGTTTTAAGAAAGATGACAAATTTGTGTTGGGCCGCATTCAAAGCCGTCCTGGGCTGTATGCGGCCCTCAGGCCACAGGTTAGATAACCTTGCTATGCGTCTTGACTGACAATCATATACATTACATAGGTACTCTTTCTTTTAGCTTCCATGACACCACACTCTTCTGGTTTTCCTCCTTAGTTGTATTCTCAGTTTCTTGTCATTAGACTTTGGACATACTCTGCCTTCAGGGCTAGTCCTCTGTTTCTCCCTAGTGTAGACCCCTGACTTAAATTACCTTCAACAAGCCAAATTCCCACACGTTTATATCGTCAGCCTGGACCACTCCACTAAGCACCTTATTCAGGTCTGCAACTTCCTACCTGGCACCTCTACCTAGATCACATAGTAGGCATCTCGAAATTAATGTGACCAAATGTATATGATTTCCACCCCCAGTCTTTCCCTTCCTCTAGTCTTTTTAAAACTTCCCCTTGAAAGTGATCGTTAAAATGTACTAGATTTTTTTGTTCGTTTATTTACTTTGGAGGTGGAGTCTCACTCTGTCACCCTGACTAGAGTGCAGTGGTGCAATCTCAGCTCACTGCAACCCCTGCCTCCTGGGTTCAAGCGATTTCTCCCACTTCACCTCCCCAATAGCTGGAGTTACAGGGATGTGCCACCACCCCTGGCTTACTTTTGTATTTTTAGTAGAGACAGGGTTTCACCATGTTGGCCGTGCTCATCTCAAACTCCTGACCTTGGGTGATCCGCCCTCTTTGGCCTCCCAAAGTGCTGGGATTACAGGTGTGAGCCACTGCACCCGGCCAAAATTTACTAGATTTTGAGCTGGACACGGTATCACACACCTGTAATCCCAGACACTTAGGAGGCTGAGACAGGAGCATCACTTAAGGCCAGGAGTTTGAGACCAGCCTGGGGACATAGTGAGACTCATCTCAATTAAAAATAAGAAGAAAAAGTATTTTACTAGATTTAGAAATAGGATAATATAGGTTGAATGCAAATGCTTAAGAAAAACTAGGTGTTTGCATTAATAACTTTAAGTTACATCATTTCCAACCTTAATAAATATTAATAGAATTTTCTGTGCACAGAAACATCAGTGTACACATTAAAAACATAATGCCTTCTTACTGATTTTTTTTTTTTTGTAACTTCAAATTAAGTTTATGGAGTCTATAACTGATTCTTGCCCTAACTATGAAGGTCTCTAGTACTACTGCAAGATGAGCAAATCAGAGCAGTGAGAAGACTGAGATATATTAGAATTCTTCCAGCAAACAAGGTGTATAGTTGCTTCTGTCTTTAGAAAAAGTAAATGAAAATTATGGAGATGAGCTAAGTTCATTTGTTTGGTGGATAGCTGACTAGATTCCCCTAGAAGAAAGATGTTCTCTTGAATCCATCTGCCTTTCACTTTTATATTTTAATTGTTTTTCTTTACTGTGAAACATCTTTCATTTTTTCTTCCCATGACCAAAGCAGATGGCTCACAGTTCTCTATATGAGGCCAACCATGGTGTCAGAATCTTTGCCCAGTGCTTCAGGTAGCCACTACTAAGCAGGCAGGGAGTGGCGTGAAAAGCTTTTGAATAGCTGAAGCCATTATGATAAAGAAAGCAAGTGGGGCCGGGTGTAGTGGCTGACACCTGTAATCCCAGCACTTTGGGAGGTCAAGGTGGGCAGATCTCTTGAGCTCAGGAGTTTGAGACCAACCTGGGCAACATGGCAAAACCCTGGTGCTACAAAAAATCCAAAAAGTGGTGGGGCGTGATGGTATGCACCTGTAGTCCTAGCTGCTTGTGGGACTGAGGTGGAAGGATCACTTAAGCCCAGGAGGTCAAGGCTGCAGTCAGCTGAGATTGCGCCACTGCACTCCTGCCTGGTCGACAGCTTGTCTCAAAAAAAAAAAAGTAAACAAATAAATAAAAATTTATGATAGGTTATTTCTGTTTGGGGGGCTTTTTCTTGGTAATATTGTACTTTTGCCACTTTTCAGGTATTAATTGATTTTTACTTCCTCTGTTAAATTTTGGGTATGTTAGTAATATTTTCTTTACATAGTTATGGAGGTAGAAATATTTTTTGTAAAAAGGTAATTCAGCCAGGCGTGGTGGCTCATGCCTGTAATCCCAGCACTTTGGGAGGCCAAGGTGGGCGTATCATGAGGTCAAGAGATTGAGGCTCTCCTGACCAACATGGTGAAACCCCATCTCTACTAAAAATACAAAAAACTGGCTGGGTGTGATGGCACGCACCTGTAGTCCCAGCTACTTGGGAGGCTGGCACAGGATCACTTGAACCCAGGAGGCGGAGGTTGCAGTGAGCTGAGATGGCGCCACTGCACTCCAGCCTGGCAACAGAGCGAGACTCTGTCTCTCAAAAACAAAACAAAACAAAACAAAAAAAACCCTGGTAATTGAATTATTTTTATTTTTACATTTTATTATGGTTTTTTGAAGTAGAGTTTTTTGAATTGTTGCAAAGTATACTTAATGCTGAAAATTTTTAACATGTTATCTTTGTCTCTCTTTAGTCCTTAGGAAAAAATCTGGATGGAAGACTACGAGTGATTCACTGTGACTTCTTTAAACTAGATCCTAGAAGTGGTGGAGTAATAAAACCACCTGCTATGTCTTCTCGAGGGCTCTTTAAGAATTTGGGAATAGAAGCAGTTCCTTGGACAGCAGGTCATTTTTGGAATTTACTAAAGCAAATACCTAGAATTCGCCAGGTTTCTCTAGCAGTATAACTGATTTGTTGATGAAATTTGTGTTTTATTTATTTGTTTGTTTTCTGAGATGGAGTTTCACTCTGTCACCCAGGCTGGAGTGCAGTGGCGCGATCCTGGTTCACTGACCCTCTGCCTCCAGGTTCATGTGGTTCTCCTGCTTCAGCCTCCCGAGTAGCTGGGATTACAAGTGTGTGTCACCACACCTGGTTATTTTTTTTGTATTTTTGGTAGAGATGGGGTTTCACCATGTTGGCCAGGCTGGTCTCAAACTCCTGCCCTCAAGTGATCTGCCCACCTCGACCTCCCAAGTGCTGGGATTACAGGTGTGAGCCACCGTACCCCGCCGAATTTGTGTATAATTTATATTAATACAATTTATGAGCAGATGCTCTGACTCTGAATATGGCATTTACCTCACCTGGACACAGGTACCCAGTTTATTTCCCCAAAAGCCAAGTTCCATGCCAAGGAAAGATATTGAGGCTTAGTTTTAATTGAAATAAACTTGTAATTAATATAGTTTGTTAACTTAGTTTGTCTCAAAAAAAATATGGACATAGGACAAAATGCTAAGAACTTTATTCAGATCTTTTTGCTTATATTCCTAACAGACATCCCTTTAAAAGTAGTTGGAATGTTCCCAAGTAGAGGTGAGAAAAGGGCACTTTGGAAACTCGCATATGACTTGTATTCCTGTACTTCTATATATAAATTTGGACGAATAGAAGTAAATATGTTTATTGGTGAAAAAGAATTCCAGGTATGTTATTAACAAATACCTATTTTTTGTTCTGAAAGAGTCTGTAATTTTTCTCTGAGTACTCTTAATCTGTGCGATTTTAATTTAGGGCTCATGACATTTGAGGGTCTAAGATTGTTTTTAAATTCTGCAGAGCAGTCTTATGCTCAGGTTGCTTTTTCAGTGTACAGTTGAGTGGTTTTAAGTGCATTCCCATTGTACAGCCATTACCATCATCTGTCTCCAAAACTTTTCATCATCCCATACCAAAACTCTGTACTCATTAAACACAAACTCTCTTGTTTCCCTCTTCCTGCGTCCCCTAGTAATCATTATTCCACTTTGTCTCTATGAATTAGACTATTCTCTTTACCTCATGTAAGTTTACTCTACAATATTTCTTTGTGTCTGGCGTATTTCACTTAGCATAATGTTTTCAAGGTTCATCAATGTTATAGCATGTGTCAGAATTTCATTCCTCTTTAAGGCTGAATAATATTCCATTCTGGCCGGGCACGGTGGCTCACTCCTGTAATCCCAGCACTTTGGGAGGCCAAGGCATGCTGATCGCTTGAGGTCAGGAGTTCGAGACCAGCTTGGCTAACATGGCAAAACCCCGTCTCTACTAAAAATACAAAAATTAGCCAGGCGTGGTGGTGCATGCCTGTAATCCCAGCTACTTGGGAGGCTAAAACAGGAGAATCGCTTGAACCTGGGAGGAGGAGGTTGCTATAAGCCCAGATCATGCCCCTGCACTCCAGCCTGGGCAACAGAGCAAGACTTTGTCTCAAAAAAAAAAAAATCTATTGTATATATATACTACAGTTTGTGTGTTGATGTATCAATGACATTTGGTTGCTTTTACCTTTTGGCTGTTGGGAATAATGCTGCAATGAACATGAGTTTACCAATATCTCTTCAAGTCCTTTGAGTGTACAGCTAGAAGTAGAATTGCTGGATCATAATAGTAATTCTATTTTTAGTTTTTTGTGGGTTTTTTGTTTTTTGTTTGTTTGTTTTTTGAGACAGGGTCTTGCCCTGTTGCCCAGGCTGGAGTGCAGTGACATGATCACAGCTCTCTGCAGCCTGGACCTCCTGGGCTCAAGCGATCTTCCCGCCTCAGCCCCCAAGCTGGGACTGCAGCCACACACCACCAGGCCCAGCTTTTTGTAGCGATAGGGTCTTGCCATGTTGCTCAGGCTGGCCTCCAACTCTGGGACTCAAGCAGTCCTCCTGCCTCAGCCTCCCAAAGTGTTGGGACTACAGGCATGAGCCACTGTACCCAGTCTATTTTTAGTTTTTTGAGGAACTGCCATACTGTTTGTTATCCATCGTGGATGCACCATTTGACATTCCTACCAGCAGTGCACAAGGGTTCCGATTTCTCCACAGCATTACTGAGAGTCGTTTTCTGGGTTTTTGGTAATACCTCTCCTAATGGTATGAAGTGGTATTTCATTGTGCTTTTGATTTGCATTTTCCTAATAATTAGTCATGTTGAATATATTTTTATGTACTTACTGACTGTATATCTTTTAAGAAATATCTGTTCAAGACATTTGCCTATTTTTAATGGGTTATTTTGTTTGTTGCTGAGTTTTAAGAGTTCTTTATATATTCTGGATATTAATCTCTTATCATACATGATTTACAAATATTTTCTCCCATTCTATGGGTTGCCTTTTAACCCTGTTAATTGTGTCCTTTGATGCCCAGAGTTTTTCATTTTGATGAAGTCAACTTTGTCTCTTTTTTCTTTTGTTGCCTGTGCCTTTGGTGTCATACGTAGCTCAGCGGTCCGCAACATCTTTGGCACCAGGGACCAGTTTTGTGGAAGACAGTTTTTGCATGGATGGCGGCGGGGATGGTTTCAGGATGATTCAAGTGCATCACATTTATTGTGCACTTTATTTCTATTATTATTACATTGTAATATATAATGAAATAATTATGCAACTCACCATAATGTAGAATCAGTGGGAACACTGAGCTAGTTTTCCTGAAACTAGATGGTCCTACTTGCGGGTGACAGGAGATAGTGACAGATCATCGGGATTAGATTCTCATAAGGCCCTTGCAACCCAGATCCTTCGCATGCGCAATAGGGATTGCGTTCCTATGAGAATCTAAGGCGGCTGCTGATCTGAGAGGAGGTGGAGCTCAGGCGGTGATGTGAACGGTGGGGAGCGGCTATAAATACGGATGACGCCTCGCCTGTTCACCTGCCGCTCACTTCCTGCTGTGTGGCCCAGTTTCTAACAGGACACGGACTGGTATCAGTTCGTGGCCCAGGGATTGGGGACCTGTGTCGTAGCTAATAGATCATTGCCAAATCCAGTGTTGTGATGGTTTCCTTGTGTTTTCTTCTAAGAGTTTTATAGTTTTGGCTCTTGTTTAGGTCTTTGGGCCATTTTCAGTAAATTTTGTTTATGGTTTCAGTGTCCAGCTTCATTCTTTGATCTAGTTTTCGCAGCACCGTTTGTGGAAAGACTGTTCTTTACCGCCATTAAATGGCTTTGGCGTTGGTGTCAGAAATGATTTGACCATATGTGTACGCGTTTATTTCTGAGCTCTATTGTATTCTATTGATCTAAATATTTGTCCTTAGGCCAAGACAACACTGTGTTACTACTGTTAACCTTGGTAAGTTTTGAAATCAGGGGCTGATTCATCCAAATTTATTCTTTTTAATGATTGTTTAGGCTATTTGAGTTTCCTCGAGATTCTATATGGATTTTAGGATGGATTTTTCTGTTTCTCCAAAACACGTTAGGATTTTCCTAGGGATTGTGTTGAATCTGGAGATTGCTTTGGGTGGTAGTGGCATCTTAACAGTATTCAATATTAAATCTTCCAATCCACGAACATGAAATGTCTTTCCATTTATTTGTGGGTTTTGTTGTTGTTGTTGTTTTCATTTTTGTTTGACACAGGGTCTCACTCTGTCGCCCAGGCTGGAGTGCAGTGGCAGGATCACAGCTCACTGAAGCCTTGACCTCCCAGGCTCAGGTGATGCTTCCACCTCAACCTCCCCAGTATGTGGGACTACAGGCGTGCACCCCCGTGCCTGGCTGATTATTGCCTTTTTTGTAGAGATGGTTTTACCACGTTGCTCAGGCTGGTCTTGAACTTCTGGGTTCAAGTGATCCTTCTACCTCAGTCTCCCGAGGTGCTGGGATTGCAGTTGTGAGCCACTGTACCTGGCCTCCATTTATTTGTGTTTTTAATTACTAGCTTTTAAGTTACTTTTGGTGCTATTGGAAATGGAATTGTTTTTCGAATTGTCCGTTGGTAGTGCATAAAAATGCAACTGATTTTTGTATCCTGCAGCTTTGCGGAATTTATTAGGTTTTTTGTTTTGTTTTGTTTTTTTTAGATGGAGTCTCGCTGTGTCGCCCAGGCTGGAGTGCAGTGGCGCAATCCCGGCTCACTGCAACCTCTGCCTCCCGGTTTAAGTGATTCTCCTGCCTCAGCCTCCTGAGTAGCTGGGATTACAGGCACGCGCCACCACGCCCAGCTACTTTTTTTGTATTTTTAGTACAGATGGGGTTTCATCATGTTGGTCAGGCTAGTCTCAAACTGGTGACCTCATGATCCGCCTGCCTCAGCCTCCCAAAGTGCTGGGATTACAGGTATGAGCCACATGGCCCAGCCAGGTTTTTTTTTCCCCCCTTTGTTTTTAAATAGAGACAGTGTCTCACTTTGTTGCCCAGGCTGGTCTCAAACACCTGGGCTTAAGTGATCCTCCTCCCTCGGCCTCCCAAAATGCTGGGATTACGGGTGTGAGCTACCATACTCAGCTGAATTTATTAGTTTTAACAGGATTTTTTTTTAATATTTAAGGGGTTTTATAATTAATTTTTTTAACTTTAAAACATTAGAAGAAATTTTTTTAGAGACAGGGTCTTGCTCTGTTGCCCAGGCTTGAATGTCGCGGTATGTTCATAGCTCACTGCAGCCTCAAACTCCTGGGCTCAAGTGACACTCCTGCCTCAGCCTCCCTGTAGCTGGGACCACCTGTACACACCACCACACCCAGGTAGTTGTTTATTTTCGTAGTGACAGGGTCATGCTGTGTTGTTCAGGGTGGTCTTGAACTCCTGTCTTCAAGTGATTCTCCTGCCTTGGCCTCCCAAAGTGCTAGGATTACAGTTGTGAGCCATTACACCGAGCCTAAGATTTGAGACTCTAGTTCAATTCTCTGTAATGGAAGGTCTTCCTGACAACCTTGATCTCGCTATGAGTGTCATCTTTTCTGCCCAGAATGTTTCATGTTATTGATCTGTTAATCCAGTTTGACGGGAAATGCTTGTTTGTCTTGCTGTGTTGCCCATGCTGGAGTGCTATGGCTTTTCACAGGCACGGTCATCTCACACTGAACCCCCAAACCCCTAGACTCAAGCAGCCCCCTTGCCTCAGCCTTTCGAGTAGCTGGGACGACATGTGCACACCACTGCACCCGGCTTTTTGTGTCTAATTCTAGTTTTCTCTGCTTAAATTTCTAGATGCTGTTAAGATAGTACTATTAAGACTCAAAGAAGATTAAGATTTTTATAATGCTTATTTGTATTGCTATGGATTAGGATAGTGGGGCAAAAAATGAAGGGATGATTTGCTCCCCAGACCCATTTAGTAAATACATATTTGCTAGCCATGGAAAGACAGCGGGGGCCTCAGGACCTTGGGGCTGTGCATACACTTAAACAAAGGAAAGACAAGGAGAAAAATAGGAAGTACTGTATTAGATTCCTGCTGCTAGGATTATAGTCCAGTGGCCCATGCCTCTTTTGCCATGGACCTTTTCACATGTGGTTTCTTGTCTGCAGAGTGCCTTCCCATTCATTGAGGTAACCTCGGCCTTTCAAGTCAGCCTTAACGCTTGTGTGTTGTTGTTTTTTAAGAGATGCGGTCTCACCATGTTGCCCAGGCTGGTCTTGAACTTCTAGGCTCAAGCAGTCCTCCCACCTTGGCCTCCCAAAGTGCTGGAATTACAAGCGTGACCCCGCGTGCCCTGCCGTTGCCCCTGCTGGAGTGCTGTGGCTATTCACACGCACAGTCATCTCACACGGAACGCCCAAATTCCTGGGCTCAAGCAGTCCCCTTGCCTCAGCCTTTCGAGTAGCTGGGACTATAGGCGTGCACCGCTGCACCCGGCTTTTTGCATCTAATTCTAGTTTTCTTTTCTTAAATGTCTAGATGCCATTAAGATAGTCCTATTAAGAGTCAGCATTTGTTTTTAATTGATTATAGATGTGTGTAACATGTAATTTTTATTTTCCTTTTACTAGAAACTAATGGCAGATCCCGGAAATCCAGACTTGTATCATGTATTAAGTGTTATCTGGCAATTAGCTTGTGAGATTAAGGTTCTGCACGTGGTGAGTAAAATCCTTCTATTTAAAAACGTTTCTCTTTAGCGACAGGGTCTCATTATGTTGCCCAGGCTGGAGTGCAGTGGCACAGTCATAGCTTGCTGCAGCCTTGAACTACTGGACTCAAGTGATCCTCTCACCTTAGCCTCTGGAGTAGCTGGGACTACAGCCAGGCGCCACCATGCCTGGCTAACTTTTAAAATGTTTAAGAATATTGCCCAGCCTGGTCTTGAACTCCTGGCCTCAAGTGATCCTTCTGCCTTAGCCTCCCACATCACTGGGATTACAGGCGTGACCCACTGCACCTGGCTCTAATTTTTATTTTTTTATTTTTTGAGATGGAGTCTCACTCAAGTCACCCAGGCTGGGGTGCAGTGGTTCGATTTCGGCTCACTGCAACCTCTACATCCTGTATTCAAGCAATTCCCCTGCCTCGGCCTCCCGAGTAGCTGGGACTACAGGCGTGTACCGCCACACCTTGCTAATTTTTGTATTTTCAGTAGAGACAGGTTTCACCACATTGGCCAGGCTGGCCTTGAGCTCCTGACCTCAGGTGATCTACCCGCCTCAGCCTCTTAAAGTGCTGGGATTACAGGCGTGAGCCACTGCGCCTGGCCCTGGCTCTAATTTTTAAATATTTACAATGTGGATCTTCACGTGTTCTCGTCACTGCTTCCGCCTGAGAATATGCTGAGGTCTTCAGTCTGCACCTTGCTGTATTTTTTTTTTAAGCTCAGGAATGTTATCTCATTTGATTTTTGCTTTTGTTCCAATTCTTTTTTTTTCCCCTCAAAAACATTTGAGGTTCTTAGGTTGGATCTCTGATCCTTGTCTTTGGTGTCTGTCATGCTCTCATTGTTTTTCTCCATTCCCAGAATCTCTTCACACTTAGTCTTCACATCACTGATTCTGCTTTCTGCCTGCACTGTATATTGTACTCTCAGTACTATAGTTCTTGGTTTCTCTAAAATTCTTCCTTACCCACTGATCTTGTCTCATTCTGTTGACTTTCATCTCAAGTCTTCTGTCCTGGTAGCTTTCAGCTAGTTTCTTCAGAGAGGCCCTCTGAGGACTTTAGCTTGCAGAATGTTTTCGTCTTCTTGTTCCCTTAGTATTTGTTTTCAAAGGTGCTGTGTTAGGTTTTGCCATTTACTAAACTCCAGAAAGGAAAGGTCTTTCTGGACCTAACATTTCTCAGCACTTGCTCCACAGCGTGTCCACATCTGTAGAGTAAGTTGTTGAAGTCAGTTCCCGGTGTCTTGCAGGTTTTCCTCCACTGTCCTTGATGAGGGGAAAGCTGTTGAGGCTCGACCAGGCGTGTGGGAAGTGGCAGTACTCATTGTGCACGGCTGATGGTGCTTTTCTTCCCCCACTTAAAGTGACATTCCTGGAACTGCTAGGAATTTCACAATTTGGCCACAATTATATGTTTTAGCCACTCTCATTGCCCCGTAGTTAATAATAAATTGTTATTTGACAGTAGCCTTTCGGACCTTGTGTTCAATATTGTTTAGTCTTTTAAGCCTGTGTCAGATCTATTTTAACCCACTCTTATTTTGGAATTTAATATGGTTATGGGTATGTATAGTTTTTTTAATAGAGAATACTTTTTCAGGTGGGTCGGTTTTTTATTTTGAGACACAATCTCACTCTGTCAGCCCAGGTTGGAGTGCACCAGCACAATCCCGGCTCACTGCAGCCTCCGCCTCCCAGGCTGAAGCAATCCTCCCGCCTCAGCCTCCCAAAGAGCTGGGACTGCAGGCATACACCACCACACACAGCTAATTTTTGTATTTGTTGAAGAGACAGGGTTTCACCATGTTGCCCAGGCTGGTCTTGAACCCCTGAGCTCAAGCGGTCCTCCTCCCTCTGCCTCCCAAAGTGCTGAGATTACAGGCATGAGCCACTGTGCCTGACTGGATCATCTCTCAAAATTGCCTTATGCACAAAATTCTATTACAAAAGATAGATACTGAAAAATAGTGATCCATTTTAAAATTGACACTAGGTTTTTGTTATTGTTGTTTTTGGATAGGGTCTCACTCTGTTTCCCAGGCTGGAGTACAGTGGCTTACTGCAAACTCCAGCTCCCAGGCTCAAGCAACCCTCCCACTTTGGCCTCCCAAAGTGCTGGGATTATAGGCATGAACCATAGCACCTGGTCGACACTAGTATCTTTATTTGTGTATTTCCATATATGTTCTAACATATTCAAATAGTTTGATTAATAGGCTTTTCCACTAAAGTAGGGCGAAAAGAAATCCTCAGCATTAATCTAATATCCCTTAAACTGCTGATTCTGACTGTGATATGGAAATATTGAGTGGTAAAAATTATAACAAATACTTATTTGCATAATTGCATAACAGGCGAAGTCATGTTTAATAAGGAAAAGAGGTACTAGTATTTGGGTAGACTTTTGATCCTCCTCCTCTTTAAAAAAATTAAGGAGAGAGATGTGTATTATTTAGCTATAACATGCTTCTCTTAAATCCAATTAGACTGACCATTCTCTTATTTAGGCAAGGTGTTTTTTAAGGAAGTAATAATTTGGGGCACTTTGACCAAAGAGAAATAAAAGATGTTGTTTTGCTTTGTTTTTCTTCCCCAGGAGCCTTGGTCATCATTTGATATATACACCCGAAAAGGGCTGCTGGAAAACCCAAAGCGTAGGGTAAGGATAAAATAATACCTTTTCCTTTTTCTCCCTACGTGACATATTTTTTATTTTTATTTTTTTTAGGACTATTTGGTAGTCTGTATTTAACTTTTTAATTTTAAAATATCTAGAAACATTCTTTAAACATATCTTACTACTTTTAATGAATCAAAAGTATTTTGGAAGAGTTTTATCAGCTTTTATACAATGGATGCTAGCATAGTAATAGGCTTAAAAACAGAATCTCAGTTCTCTTATCTCTTTTGAAATGAAGGTACGTTTCAAATTTGGAAAATAAAATCATTTTAATATTTATCTAATTCGATTAATTAGAAACAAAATTTTATGACGTATTAATCGATTAGAAATTTGTGATATTCAAGTCAAGAGATCGGGACCATCCTGGCCAACATGGTGAAACCCTGCCTCTATTAAAAATACAAAACTTAGCTGGGTGTGGTGGCGCATGCCTGTAGTTCTAGCTATTCAGGACGCTGAAGCAGAAGAATCACTTGAACCTGGCAGACAGAGGTTGCAGTGAGCCAAGATCGTGCCACTGCACTCTAGCCTGACGACAGAGCGAGACTCTGTCTCAAAAAAAAAAAAAAAATTGTGATATTACTACTCTTATTACATGGTTGAATTCACTGATAGGTACTTCTTGATTTTTACCCAGGAGTTAGGCCTTTATTTTTGTTCATTTTTTAATCTTTGTATGTAAGAACCAAAGTGACAATGTTATAATCCTCCATTTAGTTTATCTCAGGGCTAGTTGTGAAATTCTAATAAAGTAGCTAAAGTTTCACAAAGCAATTTTTTGACTCAATTCAGAAGTTTCACTTTAGAATTAGATGCCTCTCTTTAAGGTTTGGGGCTTAAAAAAAAAAAACGAATTAAATGCTAACAGTGGCCTAATCTCAGCATAACAGCTTAGTCTGAAGATCTTGTTTGTTTGCTTACTTATGTTTTTTTCTCACACTTGCCACTAAAGGAAAAAGAAAATTACCAGTTTTCTTTCAGTGTTGTGATTTTAGAGTGATCAGTCATCATTGTGCTTTTAGTTCTGTTTGACTATTTATACAGCATATTTATGTAGTCCCAAAAAACAGAATAGGAATAATACATGTTGTCTAATACAGTACATTTGGATACTATTGGGGACTTATCCAAATATTCCACAGATGAACAATCCTGTATATAATATACTTTCTCAGTTTTTCAGCAAGAAGCTGAAAAGCTTAAGTTTTTTTGGCCAACTTAAAAATATAAACTTGGCCAGGCGCGGTGGCTCACACCTGTAATCCCAGCACTTTGGGAGGCCGAGGTGGGTGGATCACGAGGTCAAGAGTCTGAGACCAGCCTGGCCAACGTGCTGAAACCCCGTCTCTACTGAAAATACAAGAATTAGCTGGGTGTGGTGGTGCGCGCCTGTAGTCCCAGCTACTCAGGAGGCTGAGGTGGGAGAATCAGTTGAACCTGGGAGGCAGAGTTTGCAGTGAGCTGAGACTATACCATTGCACTCCAGCCTGGATAACAGAGTGAGACTTTGTCTCAAAAAAAAAAAAAAAAGTGTGTGTGTGTGTATATATACATATATAAACTTCTAGGGATGAAGATGAAATAAGCAAATGCCATATTTTATGACAGAATTTATTTTAGATATTTCACATGTATCTTTGATATCAAGGTGCTCATATTGCTATGGAAGCAGTTTGAGACATTTAACAGGTTTTTAGGGCCTGTCATTTCTATCCAAGTTTTGTTTGAGACCTACTTTTTAAATATCCGATTAAAAATTTTAGTCAATAACTTTTTTTGTCCTTTGGATCCGATGGTGATGTTTTATCTTGAATATAGCAAGGACTCAATATATGTTAATGCCATGTTTGGGATTTTTTTTTTTTTTACTTTTTTTATTTTTTATTTATTTATTTTTTTGAGGCAAAGTCTCATTCTGTCACCCAGGCTGGAGTGCGATGGCATGATCTTTCCTCATTGCAACCCCTATCTCCCGAGTTCAAGTGTTTCTCCTGCCTCACCCTCCCGAATGCTGGGATTACAGGCTTGCTCCACCACGCAGGGCTAATTTTTGTATTTTTAGTAAAGATGGGGTTTCAACCATGTTGGCCAGGCTGGTCTCGAACTCCTGACCTCAGGTGATCCACCTGCCTTGGCTTCCCAAAGTGCTGGGATTACAGGCGTGAGCCGCCACGCCCAGCCTATTTTTTTTTTATTTATTTTTTTTCTTTTTTTAAAAGACAGTGTCTCACTCTTCTCCCAGGCTGGAGTGCAGTGGCACGATCACGGCTTACTGCAGCCTCAAACTCCCGGGACTCAAGTGATCCTCCCACCTCAACCTCCCAAATAGCTGGGACCGCAGATGTGCATCCCACGCCCAGCTAGTTTGTTTGTTTGTAAAGAAGGAGTCTCCCTGTGTTGCCCAGGCTGGTCGCTAACTCTTGGGCTCCAGCGATCCTCCCGCCTCGGCGTCCCAAAGTGTTGGATTGTAGGTGTGAGCAACCCGGCCTCATGTCTGGGATTTGATTTTACCCTACTTACATGTTAATAAATGTTACTGTTTCTCGGATGTTGGCCTAAGACTCCTGGATCAGACAGAGGATGTTCTGTGCCTCTCTTCCCATGGAGTGATGTGAGGTGGCTCAGTTGGGTGCCTTGCATTTAGTGGACTTGCTTTGCAGCTGAGAAGTACAGAGCTGGGGGAATCTAGGTCTTTTTTTTTTTTTTTTTTTTTTCGAGTCAGGGTCTTGCTCTGTCACCCGAGCTGGAGTGCAGTGGCGTAATCTCGGCTCACTGCAAACTCCACGCGGCAGTCTCAAGCATCCTCCCATCTGAGCCTCCTAAGTAGCTGGGGCTACAGGCATGCACCACCATACCCTGCCAATTTTTGTACTGTTTGTAGACACAGGGTTTCGCCATGTTGTCCAGGCTAGTCTTGAACTCCTGGGCTCACGCGATCTGCCCACCTCAGCCTCCCAATGAATCCTCCTCTTTCATAGCAAACATTAAGCAAGCCTGCCTGCCCTTTTGTTTTTTTAAGACAAGGCCTGGCTCTGTCAACCAGCCTTGAGTGCAGTGGCATGCTCTCAGCCTCCACCTCCTGGGCTCAAGCCATCCTCCCACCTCAGCCTCCCGAGTAGCTGGGACTACAGGCACACACCACCACACCCAGCTAATTTATTTTTTATAGAGATGGGGTTTTGCCGCGTTGTCCAGGCTGGTCTTGAACTCCTGACCTCAAGTGATCCACACCTTGTCCTCCCAAAGTGCTGGGATCATGGGCATGAGCCACTGCACCCAGCCACAAGCATGCTCTTTGTCCTGGAGAGAGACGTTATCTCCTCCCTCAAGGTTACTCATCGCAAACAACTCTGAGAAATGGCCCAATTCATTGGTAAAGACCAATTAGGGCTTTGTGTTCTTGGTGTACACAATAAGAAAATGTGGGCCGGGCACGGTGGCTCACGCCTGTAATCCCAGCACTTTGGGGAGGCCAGGGCGGGCGGATCACGAGGTCAGGAGATCGAGACCATCCTGGCTAACACGGTGAAACCCCATCTCTACTAAAAATACAAAAATTGGCCAGGCGTGGTGGTGGGCGCCTGTAGTCCCAGCTACTCGGGAGGCTGAGGCAGGGGAATCACTTGAACCCGGGAGATGGAGCTTTCAGTGAGTGGAGATCACGCCATTGTACTCCAGCCTGGGCGACAGAGCGAGACTCCATCTCAAAGAAAACAAAAGAGAATGTGAAGACACTAAGGGCCTGTGGTGATTGTGTCTTTCAGCAGATAGCCTGAAGGAAGAAGCGAGCAATGTCTTACTCTGGCAATATTTTGTGACTAATGCAATTCATTTTTTCTTCTCTCCAGGAATTATTAGACCAATTACAACAAAAGCTGTATCTTATTCAAATGACTCCTCGTCAAAATTTATTTACCAAGAACTTAACACCTATGAACTATAATATATTTTTTCACTTGTTAAAGCACTGTTTCGGGAGGCGCAGCGCTGCTGTAATAGACCACTTACGGTGAGTGAAAAGAATAAAAGCAAGTATAAAGTAGCAACGATGCACAAATTATTCTTTCATGCTAGAGGTCTAGTTTTATATCTTGATTGACAGAGTGAGGTACCATGTTTTCCCTCATATTTCTTCAAAATAATTTGTTCTCCCTGGTGTACATTTTGAGGAAAATATATTTTTCCCATAATCTCTCATTGAGTTTCATTTATTTTTCCTTCTTTGAAAAAATGCCCAGGTTGTTTAATCTTTTTGAGAGTATAGGCCTAGCTTTATCTTACAGGAAGCACTAGCTGCCTACCACTAGTGGGGTGGAGAGAAATCAGCATTACTGGAGGCATGCCCACACTTCCTCTCATTGCTTGTCTTCAGTGGTTCTGTTTCTTAACCAGAGTAGGGATAGATAATTATACCACCCTGGTTCCCTTGCTCTGGATCAAATTTTGTTTTTACCCAAAGCTTTGTAAAAATAATAGCTTGTAAGTAACACTACTTGCTTTATGTCTATATAAGTGAAAAACATTTTTTTTTGTTGTTAGAGACAGGGTCTCGCTGTGTTGTCCAGGCTGAAGTGCAGTGGCACAGTCTCAGCTCACTGCAGCCTTGTCCTCCCAGGCTCAAGTGATCCTCCCACCTCAGCCTCCTGAGTAGCTGGGACTACAAGCATGCACCACCACGCCTGGCTAATTTTTATATTTGTAAAAATAAAAAATTTTTTATTTTGTGTTTATAAATTGTATGCCAATTTTTGTAGAGATGGGATTTTGCCACATTGCCCAGGCTGGTCTCAAATTCCTGGCCTCAAGCAATCCACCTTGCTTGGCCTCCCAAAGTGCTGGGGTTACAGGCATGAGCCACTGCACCTGGCCATCCATGTAATTTGTATGTAGGGCTGATGCACACACCTCTGTAAGTAGTGCTGGGGTTACAGGTGGGAGCCACCATGCCTGGCCATCCATGTAATTTGTATGTAGGGCTGATGTACACACTTCTGTAAGTACAGCTCGGGTTACCAGCATGAGCCACTGCGCCTGGCCATCTATGTAATTTGTATGTAGGGCTGATGCATACGTCCCTGTAAGTTGTGCATTATGCCTTGTAATCAGCAGCCCATAGTCATTCAAAGTCTCGCCAGAGGATGGGTAAAATGTTAAAATAATTATTTTAACAAATTTGATCATTTAATATTTAACTCTGAATGAGCTGTTGACTAGACAATATTTATCTAAAAATAAATGTTAAAAGTGGCAATAGCCTGGGTGCAGTGGTTCATGCCTGTAATCCGAGCATTTTTGTGAGGCCAAGGTGGGAGGATCACTTGAGGAGGCCAGGAATTGGAGGCTGTAGTGAGCCATAAACTCACCACTGCACTGCAGTGTGGGACACAGAGCAAGCTGACCTTGTCTCTAAAAAAAAAAAAAAAAAAAAAATTGGGAGGCAGAGAGCGCCAACAAGACTTTGAGATGAGCCTGGGTGACAGAGCAAGACTCTATCTCTAAAAAAAAAAAAAGTGGTAATAGACTAGTAAAAGGCAATAGACTAATAAAAGGCAATCTATTATTTTTCATCTTGCCACCTTGTGGTGGCTATTTTGAATGAAAATATCAAGAAAATAGGGAAATAAGGAATAAATGTTGTAAATGATGGTGCAAAATATTAAAAATGCTCCTGGTAATCTCAATGGACTAGAAACATGTTACCAAGATTCTATTCAATATCAAAAAGTATTGGAATTGAACAGACAGTCTTACTCTGTTGCCCAGTCTGTAGTACAATGGCACAATCATAGCTCACTGCAACCACAAACCCATTGCTCAAGTGATCCTGCCTCAGCCTCTTCCCTGAGTAGCTGGGACTACTATGCCCACCACTATGCCCAGCTAACTTTTTGCGGTTTTTGTAGAGATGGGGTCTCACTATGTTGCTCAGGATAGTCTTGAACTCTTGGGCTCAAATGATCCTCCCACCTAGCCTCCCAAAGTGCTGGGATAACAGGTAGGAGCCACCACACCCAGCCCAAAATATTTTTTTACAGTTGTTTAGTTATTGTTGTTGGAGGCTTATCGATGGTTTGTTGCTAAGCTGATACACAGTTATATACCTCATATTATGGTATATAATATACCTCATTGATTATATATTGTATATATATTATATAATATACCTTATATATATAATACCTCATAATGAGGCATGTTCGTTATACCTCGTTGCAGTCAGTAGTGGACCAAATGTACAGTAGTGGTCCCATAAGATTATAATGATGCTGTATCATTTACTGTATCTTTTCTATTACTTACCATTGTGTTACAGTTGCCTACAGTATTCAGTACAGTAACATGCTGTGCAGGTTTGTATCCTTGGAGCAATAGGCTATGCCATATATCCTAAGTCTGTAAGAGGCTATATCACATAGGTTTGGGTTAAGTACTCTGTAAGATGTTCAAGCAACAATGAAATCACCTAACAGTGCATTTCTCAGGACATACCTCCATCATTAAGCAATGCATGACTGTATAAGGAAGTTCGCGGCTTTATAATGTATTTACCAATGATGGTTACATCAAAATGTGAAAAATGATTCCCTCTTTGTAAACTGCCAAACAGCAACTTCTGCTGTTTGTAGTTACTGAACTTTGACATGAACCAAAAGAAGTTAAGAATATTTTTTGCAGAAAGGAAAAGGATGAAAGAGGTAGGCATAATAATTTTTTAAAGGGCAGTGATTAAACTAGAATTCAGTGTAAAAATTGATTAGAGTATGTGAAAGCCTAAACCTGCTATTAATATTTTCATTATAGGTTAGCTATGAAACTTTAGAAATAAGCATAAAGTTACTGGAAGCTCTTAAACTAAATAAGATTGCTTATATATAATAAGTTAGGCTTTTTTTTTTTCTTCTTATTTCAATAGCCTTAGGAATACAAGTGATTTTTTGGTTTCATGGATGGGTTGTTGAAGTCTGGGCTTTTAGTGTACCCATCGCCCAAATAGTGTACATTGTACCCAGTAGGTAACTTTTTATCCCTCACCCTCCTCCCATCCTCTTCCCTGCTGATTCTTCCGTGTCCATTATGGCACTCTGTATGCCTAAGTTAGACATTTTAAATTCAACTTAGAAGCCATTTCTGTCCCCATGAACTGATAGATGCATGAAGAAGAATTAAGTGCATTTAGTTTGTATTTCTTTTGCAGTTCATTGACTCCACTTGATGCGAGGGACATATTGATGCAAATAGGAAAACAGGAAGATGAGAAAGTGGTTAACATGCATCCTCAGGACTTCAAAACACTGTTTGAAACTATCGAGCGTTCCAAAGATTGTGCTTATAAATGGCTGTATGATGAAACCCTGGAAGATAGGTAGCAACTAGACTGTCGGTTTTGCTGGAGCGGTTCATTTATTTGGAAACTATGACATGAAAACCAAATTTGAAAACTCATCCTTTCAGCAGAAGGTAACTGTTCTTGTTTTGCACAAGCCAGGCAGATCATTTCTCCTAAGCTGATATCATTGGCTTATTGGATGAAACAGTGTCTGCTATTTTATTCACAATTGAATAAAATGAAAACTTCAATTAATTGTGGATTTGATCAGATTGAATTCGTTTTGTTTCAGATTCCTATTTAAATATTTTACTTGTACTGTTGCTGATTTTTGCATCTTCTTGAAGAGCAAGAGTCTGTACATTATTAAGCTTAGAAAGTAAGCAAAACTGATTTACTGATTTGCCTTTCAGTTTGTTGAAATGTATTGTCAAGTACTGTACAATGAAATTGTTTAAATTTTAATATGATTTAAGCTTTTTAGAAATTAAAATATTTTAAATAAGATTTTGTGGTTTCTTTTGGTCTCTAAATACCTAATGAAACATTAAACTGACCCTAATTTACTCCTTTTTAGTTCTGTCATGTAGCGTCAATATAGTTTTGGTGAATAATTCAGTCTATATTACTGAAAAGTCTCCTGCACATTTGTTCTATCAAGAAAATTCATCTGAAGTTGGATATGAACCTAAATGGAATTTATGTGAACCTAAATGGAATTAAGAATATTTTCTTGGCCAGGCACAGCGGCTCACGCCTGTAATCCCAGCACTTTGGGAGGCCAAGGCGGGTGGATCACGAAGTCAGGAGTTCGAGACCAGCCTGGCCAACATGGTGAAACCCCATCTCTACTAAAAGTACAAAAATTAGCCTGGTGTGGTGGTGGGCGCCTGTAATCCCAGTTACTCTGGAGGTTGAGGCAGGAGAATCGCTTGGACCTGGGAGGCAGAGGTTGTAGTGAGCCGAGATCATACCACTGCACTCCAGCCTGGGTGACAGAGCAAGACTCAGTCTCGGAAAAAAAAAAAAAAAAAAGAATGTTTTCTTGCCAGGAATGGTGGTGTGCACCTGTAGTCCCAGCTACTCAGGAGGTGGAGGAGGGAGGACATCTTAGCCCATGGGTCTAGCCTGGGGGCAACATGGTGAAACCCCCATTTCTAAAAATATAAAACAGCTGGGCATGGTGGCAGGTGCCTGTAGTCCCAGCAACTTCCGAGGCTGAGGTGAGAGGATCACTTCAGCCCAAGAGTTCGAGGCTGCAGGGAGCTATTATTTATTATACCTGTGAAGAACCCCCTGCATTGCAGCCTGGGTGACAAAGCAAGACCCATCAAACAAAAAGTTCCTAGGGTGGGCCAGGCATGGTGGCTCACGCCTGTAACCCCAGCACTTTGGGAGGCCAAGGTGGGCAGATCACCTGAGGTCAGAAGTTCGAGACCAGCCTGTCCAACACGGCGAAACCCCATCTTTACTAAAAATACAAAAAATTACCCAGGCATGGTGGTGCATGCCTGTAATCCCAGCTACTTGGAAGGTTGAGGCAGGAGGGTTGCTTGACGCCAGGAGGCGGAAGTTGCAGTGAGCAGTGATCGTGCCACTGCACTCCAGCCTGGGTAACAGAGTGAGACTGTCTCAAAAAGAAAAAAAAAAGTAGAGTGTAAGAATGAAGTCAGCTGAGGAGTATTTTTAAATACAGCTCAGAGGGATCAACATAGTTGTAGGAAAAGGGATGGGGTCCTAAGACTGGTAAAGCACATTTTGCTCTTAGCTTAGATGAAAGAAATTGACTACATGTGTTCCTTTTTAGATAAATTAATGACCTACAGGTGCCATATTCTCTCAGAAAACACAAGCAGTGTTACTTGAGACAGAATAGAAGAGGAGCTGAGAAGGACGAGGAGCCGTGGTCACTGCTGTGGACAATCGGGGAATTAAGAAGGGATACTATGCAGGGCCTTTTAACTGTGGCTTCAGTGTTCTCTACTATTGTCTGATTTTCAACAGTAGGACTAGAGTAATGGGGACCGCGGATGATTAGATTAATACAAGAAGTGTGTTAAGGGAATGCCCATTCTGTAGACATACAGACCTCCAACAGGCAATTTTGGCTCAAAGACTCCCTGTGGCCTGGCTGAATTTTGCTACAGTCCAGTCCTACTCAACCCTCCTTCCTTCCCTCTCTCCTTCCATAGTCAGACCTGCAATCAGTCTGAAGATTTGTCCTGCCTTCTGTTCCTTCTCTAATAAACCTCTTTCACATGTAGTCCTTGACATCTACTTTTCTGTAGACTTGAACTAACACAGGAGTCAAAGAATTTGAAAATCCCAGGAAGAAAGGAGTTGAAACAATGAAGCAAGTGCTAGAAAGCTTAGTTTTAAATCGTGAATGCTGGCATTAAGGACACAAAGCACGGAATGATTCCTGGTGATGACAAGGCCCAGCAACAAGTAATTGAGGATTAAGCACTTACAAAAATAATTTACCAAAGGGCCTATTCTTTTTGCTGATGGATGAGGATAATGGGCAGTTCCTTTGGATCCCCAAACCTGATGAATTTAGTGTACTGTTCAAGTAGACCACTGACAAAGCCTGTCCTCTCTGAAGAAAATTTTTCGGACTGGGAACAGCGGTTTACGCCTGTAATCCCAACAATTCAGGAAGCCAAGGCGGGAACATTGCTTGAGCCCAGGAGTTGGAGACCAGCCTGGGCAACATAGTGGCGAAGTGGCATCGTTCATCTGGGGTAAAACCCAAGGTTCCTTGTCCCATGCCAAGGAAATCAAGGACAGACACACAAGGAGTGAGGTTAAAAATGGAGGTTTAATAGGTGAAAGAAAGAGAAAACCTCTCTCCTGAAGAGAGAGGAGGTCCCAAGCAGGTCTTCTGGTCTGCAGTGAAGTGCAGGAGGTTTTATAGATTTGCTTGAGGAGGTGGTGTCTAATTTACATAGGGAATGAAAGATTGGTTGGACAAGGTGTGCCATTTGCATAGCATTCAAAGAACTGGTTAGGACTAGGTGTGCTGTTTGCATACTGCACAAAGAAGCTGGCCGCCCCACCCTGATCTTTTATTATTCAGATGGATTCTCTACCTGGCCGCTGCCATGTTGCCTGCTTTTTTACTGTACACATGGTGACAAAAGGGAAGATGGAGCCTCCATGTTGAACATGCCTGGCCCCCGGTAGCTTGCTTCTATCAGCACAGGTGCCGGCATCCCCCCGTGCAAGCTTCCAACTTGCTTACCTATGTTTGCAGCTCAATTTTTCAGGCTGCTCTTTGTTAGAAAAGAAATGATTTGGGGGCTGCGTTTTCTTAAAAGGGAAGCCTGGCTGAGGACTTATTCACCCTCACTGTCTGCCAAATAATTTCTTTCTAGCTCCTGTATCATATTTCCCCTCTCAGGAGTGGTAACCCTAACTGCTGTTGGGGGTGTTGGGCGATGACTTTCTGGCTACTTCCTGCTGAAGAGAGGGGCATTGAGTGGGGCACAGCAGCTAGAGCTCCTCCTGGAGTCAATCTAAGCGTCCTCGGAAGAATGGCATGTCCATGCGAGGTTCCATCCGCAGCGCCGTTTGGAGTTTAATAGCTTCTAGGTGAGAGGAAATAATTCAAGTTACCGTATTGCGTATACAAGGTCCAAATATTAGTACAAAACACACAAGCAAGAGGGGGCTTAAAAAAGGAACTAATCAATTCCATAAAGAAGACTGGAATCCACGTTTTCTCTTAACTTGTCAATGATTCTAATTTGGTCTTTAAGCACCTGTAGGTTCTCTTCTACTTGACTAGAGATGCTGATCCAGAAGCAGCATGTTTCATTTAAAAGTGCACAGGTAGGCTGGGCACAGTGGCTCACGCCTGTAATCCCAGCACTTTGGGAGAGCAAGGCGGCCAGATCACGAGGTCAAGAGATCTAGACCATCCTGGCCAACATGGTGAAACCTCATCTCTACTAAAAATACAAAAATTAGCCAGGCGTGGTGGGGCATGCCTGTAGTCCCAGCTACTTGGGAGGCTGAGGCAGGAGACTTGCTTGAACCCGGGAGGCGGAGGTTGCAGTGAGCCAAGATTGTGTGCCACTGCACTCCAGCCTGGCGACACAGCGAGACTCCATCTCAGAAAAAAAAAGTAAAAAAGAAAAAGAAAAAGTCCTAGCTGACTCAGTGATAGTAAAACCTTCATGTTTACCTGTCGTCAGTAACTATTATCCCTGCTATAAGGATAATAATTAAGCAAAATACTTCAGTGATTGAGATTCTTCATCCAATATTCCATTCTGGGGGTGTGACAGTATACAGTCCTACTGCAAATAGAGTGAGTACAACAATTCCTGCAAGGGAGGTATAGTAGATAATTTCCATCTAAAATTTTACTCACCAAGATATAGAATTTTCCTCTGGGGGTCTGTGAAGTTACAACTGTAATCCCCTGGATAATCAAAATCTCTCTGAAAGTACATTTCAAAAAGAAGTTTTAATATTTGATGGCAAATCTCGAGAGGAAAAGTAGAAATGACTGAAGGTATATGGTAAGGTAGTGGTGTGACTGAGTAGGAAGAGAAGCCCTCACTCATTTACTTATCTATTATGATTTTCAGCTTAACATCTTCTATTTCTTCACATTTATATCCAGGACGTTCCTCTGGGCTGTCAGGGGTTGCCTCTTAGCTTTACAGGCTTTGACTTGAGTGTGATGTATCCAGAAGTCAATACCTATAACTTGTACTGCTGAGGGGGTTAAAAGAAGAACAGTGTAGAGGCTGGGCGCGGTGGCTCACGCTTGTAATCGCAGCACTTTGGGAGGCTGAGGCACGTGGATCACCTGAGGTCAGGAGTTTGAGACCAGCCTGATCAACATGGAGAAACCCTGTCTCTACTAAAAATACAAAATTAGCCAGGCATGGTGGTACATGCCTGTAATCCCAGCTACTCCAGAGACTGAGTCAGGAGAATCGCTTGAACCCGGGAGGCGGAGGTTGCGGTGAGCCAATATCACGCCACTGCACTCCAGCCTGGGCAACCAAAGAGAAACTCTGTCTCAAAAAAATAAAAAAATAAAAATAAATATAAGAAGAACAGAATAGGGCCCTTCCCAGCTTGGGCGTGGGGGAGGAGAGAGAGAAGGGAGAGCTTTCGCCAAGACGAAATCCTCTGGGTTAAATAGAGGTGCTCCTGTTTTTGATGGCTGGGCTTTTGCCAGTTGTGTTCATTGCTGTTGAAAGTGAGCTAGAGGTCGGGCGTGGTGGCTCACGCCTGTAATCCCAGCACTTTGGGAGGCCGAGGCAGGCAGATCATGAGGTCAGGAGATGGAGACCATCCTGGCTAACGCAGTGAAACCCCGTCTGTACTAAAAATACAAAAAAAAATTAGCCAGGCGTGGTGGCGGGTGCCTGTAGTCTCAGCTACTCAGGAGGCTGAGGCAGGAGAATGACGTGAACCCAGGAGGCAGAGCTTGTAGTAAGCAGAGGTCGCTCCACTGCACTCCAGCCTGGGCGACAGAGTGAGACTCTGTCTCAAAAAAAAAAAAAAAGAAAATGAGCTAGAGAGGTTACATCCTTAGCCAATTCAGCGGTCTCCTGGTCTAATAAGAAATCACTGGTAAGGAAAGGCCATCCATACAGCATTTCAAAAGGGCTCAGACCTAACTTTGAAGGGGTATTTCCTACCCGCAGTAAAGCCATGGGAAGAAGAGTGACCCAAGGAAGGTGAGTTTCTTGAGACAGTTTTCTGATGTGTCTTGATAACATCGTTGGTCATCTCTACCTTTCCTGAGGACTGGGGTCTCCAAGCACAATGGAGATGATACCATATGCCTAGTGCCTTTGAGAACGCCTGTGTGATGGCTGCCTTAAATGAGGGGCCATTGTCACTTTTGAGGTACTTAGGCACACCAGAGTGAGGAGTTATTTCGTTAACTCACACTTTTATTACCTCAGAGGCCTTTTCTGTACGGCATGGAAATGCCTCTACCCAGTTAGTGAAAGTATCTACCCATACTAGGAGGTATTGGATGCCCTTCATCTTTGGTATATGGGTGAAGTCTATCTGCCAGTCTTCCCCTTGATAGCTTCCCATCCTTTGGGTTTGAGGAGGAAGGAGCTGCCTGTTGAGGGGATTATTTTTAAGACAGACTTCACAAGCATTAACAACCTATTTGACTGTTTTTAATAAGCTCTCTCCTGAAAACGATCTCTGGGCACACTGATCAGTTATATCCTTTCCCAAGTGAAAAGCTTGGTGAAGGATTTTAAGGGCTTTCCATTGGCTGAAGGCTGGCAAGGGGAGTTTTCCATCCTCTGACTTCAACAGTCCTGAGGGCTGGAAAGTGTACCTTCGAGAGGTGGCCCATTCTATCTCTGCAGGGGAGTACTGAGGCTTCATTTCTCTTACGGAGCCTTCCCAAATTCAAGCGGCTTCAAGTGTGTTGTGCCCTGAGGCTTCCTTGCCACTGACTTGGCTGTCTGATGAGCTGACATGTTTCCTTCAGCTACTTCATCTGTTCCCTTCTGATGTCCCTTACAATGCATCGCTGCTACCCCTTGTGGAAGGAAAACCGATGATAATAACCTGTTAATTTCCTGATGATATTTTATAGGAGATCCATTAGCAGTAAGAAAGTGTTTTTCCTTCCAAATGGCAGCATAAGCATAGAGAACTAAGAAAGCATTCTTGGAGGCAGTGTAAATATTAGCTACTGTTCCCTTCCTTAATTCAAGTGCTCTTATAAGAGCTATTAGTTCAGCTAGTTGAGTGCTTGTGCCTGGAGAGAGGGTTTAATAACACCATTCAGAGTGATGACTGCACATCCTGCCTTACAGACTCCTTGCTCTACAAAGGAACTTCCATCCACGAAAAAGGTCCCGCCTGGATTTTGTAGGAGAGTGTCCCTGAGATCCTCCCTGGCTGCATAGGTCTGTACCACAACTTGCTCACAGTCATGTTCAGGTTCCCCAGTTTCCTCGGGGAGGAAAGTGGTTGGGTTTAGGTGAGGACAAGTTTTCAATTGGATTGTAGACCCTTCTAACAGCAGAGCTTGATATTTAAAGAGCCAGCTGTCTGTTAGCTAAAGGCTTCCCCTAGAAGACAGCAATTCTGCTACATTATGTGGGGGTATAAATAGTTAAGTCATTTGCCAGGGTTGATTTGGTGGTGTCTGGTACCAGTAGGGCCACAGTGGCAACTGCTCAGAGGCATACTGGCCATCCTTTAGCCACGAAATCAAGTTCCTTACTCAGGTAGTCCACTGGCTATTGAGCTGGTCCTTAGGCTTGCATTAAAACTCCCAGGGCCATTCCCCTCCTTTCTGATACATAAAGATTGAAGGCCCTCCCTATGGGAAGGCTGAGGGCAGGTGCCTTATGTAAGGCTTGATTTAGCTGGCTAAATGCCTTTTGAGCTTCAGGTTCCCAGGTTAGGAGATGAGCTTTAGCCACTTAAGTTTCTTTCATGAGGTGATATAAAGGGCAAGCTATCTCAGTGTACCCAGGTATCCATGGTCTGTAAAATCCTCTAATGCCCCGAAATCCTCTTAGTTGTCTGAGGGTTGGGGGAGGGGGAAGGAGGAAATGGGATTAATCCTTTCTTCTCCTAATGCTCTGGTCCCTTCAGACACACTAAACCCAGGTACTTCACCGAGGTTTGGCAAAGCTGGGCCTTGGAGTTTGAAACCTTATGCCCTCTCTTGGCTAAGAAATTCAGAAGAGCTTCAGTGCCTTCCTGAGAAGCTTCCTTAATTGGGGTACAGAGCAATATGTTATCTACATATTGCAAGACCCTAACCTGAGGATGGGAAAACTCAGAAAGGTCCTTTGACAATGCCTGTCCAAACAAGTGAGGACTGTCTCAAAATCCCTGAGGCAGCACCATCCATGTTAACTGGGCAGTTTGGCTGGAGGGATCTTTGAAGGTAAATAGGTATTGTGAGTCAGGATGTAATGGTATACAGAAAAAGGCATCCTTTAAATCTAGGACTGAGAACCATTTAGTTCCTTTAGGTATTTGAGTCAGCAAGATATAGGGATTAGGGACCACTGGATGAATTGGGACTATGGCCTCATTAATGAGGCAGAGGTCTAGAACCAGTCTCCATTCCCCATTGGGTTTTGGCACTCCTAATATTGGGGTATTGCAAGGGCTGTTAGAGGGCTTGAGGAAGCCCCTCATCTTCAGGTTATTAATAATGGCTTCTAGCCCTTTCCTAGCCTCTGGCTTTAGGAGATATTGTCTCTGGTTAGGAAAAGAAGTGGGATCCTTAAGGTGGAACTGAACTGGCCTAGCAGTTACAGCTCAATCTATTCTTCCTTGAGTTGCCCACAATCCTGGATTCATATTACCTTCCACCAGGGGGAGAAAAGAGTTTGTCCTGGGGCTATGAGGATGTTGATCCCCATGCGAGCTGAAATGTCTCTACCTAGTAAAGAAGTGGGACTTTCAGCTATGATTAAGAAGGCGTGCATAAATAATAGATCCCCCCAACTACAACTAAGAGGTTGAGAAAAATATCAGGTCAGAACCTTTCCTGAGACGTCCCTTACAGTTATGCTATGGGAAGAGGGGAAGCCTAGATCAGAGAGGAGAAGAGAGAAGCTGGCTCCAGTGTCCAGAAGGAGGTCCACCTTCCTTCCTTCCTTCAATTTCCAGAATCATTCAGGGCTCCTGTGCTGTAATGGTAGTTTGAGCTACTGGATCTGGGGGTTTGAACCCCAAGACCCATCAGTCCTGTTGGACCATCTATGAAACTGGTTCTGAACCTGGTGACCTCTGTCTCTGGGGGCAGTCCGTTCTCCAGTGGTCCCTGCCTCAGGCTGGACAGGGTCAAAATGGTTTTTTCTTGCTGCCTGGGCGCTCCTTCTTAAAGTGCCCCGACTTGCCACATTAGTAGCAACTAGCATATGCACCTCGGGGATCCTGGACTTTGCAAGCCTGCAAAGCAGCTACTAGAGTCTCTGTCCTTCTCTTGTGCTTCCTTCCTTTCTCTTGGGCCTCCTCCTGATCCCTATTATAAAAAACTAAGCTGGCTACCCTCAACAGGTTCTCCAAGGTACTATCTGGTCCTATAGCCTGCTTCTGCAGTTTCCTTCTAATATCAGGAGCTGCTTGTGTAATAAACTTCTCCTTTAGGATGAGCTGTCCCTCGACTGAATCAGGGGATAAGGAGGTGTGTTTTATTAGTGCCTCTCTCAGCCTTTCCATAAAGGCTGCAGGATTCTCATCTGGCTTTTGGCCTATCATGGACAATTTAGAGTAATTAAGGTGTTTGGCCCTAGTTCTTTGTAGGCCCTCCAATATGCACATTAAAAAGTTTTCCTTTTCCATTCATCTGTGGTATCACTGGGGTTCCAATCAGGTTTGTCAAGAGGTACTGCCTTTCTTCCTATTGGGAATGATGGTTCTCCATTCTTCCTTTCTTCACTTTCCCTATTTTCTCTTTCCCTTTTTGGCCTACTATAGGAGACATATTGCTCATCTCCGAATTTCTCTGCTGCCTTCAGAGCTGCTTGTTTTTCAGCCATAGTAAGTGTATGGTTTAGGAGCAGCATAACATTCCTCCATGAGAAGCTAAACACCTGAGTTAAATTTTGGAAAGCTTCTATATATCTATAAGGGTCATCAGAAAATTGACCTAAGTCCTCCTTTATTTTCCTAAGGTTCTGCAATTAGAAGGGAACTTGAACCTTAGTGGCATCACCTCCATTGGGCATTTCCTGTAGGGGGATGTGGGGAGTTTCAGAGGTGGTAGGGCTGAAGGAGCTAATGGCATGGTTGGAGGGGGCCCCAGAGAAGGGGGACAACAAGGGCCGGGACACTCAATAGCTGCCTCAGATTGTTCCCCTGGAAGTTGCTTCTCTAGTTTTGGGGAGTCATTCCCTTTCGGCCCATCTGATATGACTGCTAAAAAAGTTGAGTCAATTGTGCAACACTTGCAAAGATCTGGGTTGTCTTGCAGGGCAAAGAAAGCTTGTACATAGGGGATCTCGGACCATTTGCCCTCCTGTCTGCAGAAAAGATCTAATTGTTGGATACTATTAAAATCAAGGCTCCCCTCCACAGGCCAGGCTGGTTCAAGATGATAAGAAGGCCATGCCCTTGCACAAAAGAAAATGAGCTGCTTTTCCTTCAAAGTCTTGGGGTCAAAGGAGTCCCAGTGATTCAGAATGCACTCTAGAGGAATACAGGCTGAAGTTGGTCTTTACCTATCTAGAAAGAGAAGCAAGAAAAAGGCATCCCTTTGGTCTCCCTCCTTTAATGGCTCAGGGTGGAGGGGAAGACAGTGGGGTCGACCCCCCAACTGTTTTTCCTTCCTTGGTTCCCTGAGCCCTGGCATCTGTTAAAGGTGCTGCCCAGTAATGCAGATATGACCCTCAGCCATGGAATCGGAGGAACTAAGCAAAGAGATTAGTCACATTCATCCATGTGACTCTAGTTCTCTGCTGGTGATTTCCCTTTGACTTCTTAGACTTGTGTGACCTGTGTGGTTCCCCAATAGATAGATCTTGGGGAGGACTATGTAACAGTTGCATTTGGGCAAGGCTCCTTAATGGAGGAAGTATGCTGGTTTGAGCTCTACAGTTTGTTATTATGGTCTATACTAAGGTATTTATTCTTAGGTAGTGGCTCTAGTTAACTTCCGGGCATAAAATCTACTTATTAAATTTTTTTTTTTTGAGATGGAGTCTCACTCTGTTGCCCAGGCTGGAGTGCAGTGATGCAATCTTGGCTCACTGCAACCTCTGCCTGTCAGGCTCAAGAAATTTTCCTGCCTCGCTGGCCATGGTGGCTCATGCCTGTAATCCCAGCACTTTGGGAGGCTGAGGGGGGGCAGATCATGAGGTCAGGAGTTCGAGACCATTCTGGCCAACATGGTGAAACCCCGTCTCTACTAAAAATACAAAAAAAAAAAAAGCTAGATGTGGTGGCACGTGCCTGTAAACCCAGCTACTCGGGAGGCTGAGGCAGGAGAATTGCTTGAACCAGGGAGTTGGAGGTTGCAGTGAGCCGAGATTGCACCACCACACTCCAGCCTGGGTGACACAGTGAGACTCTGTCTCAAAAAAAAATAAAAAAATTTCCTGTCTCAGCTTCCTGAGTATAGGCACATGCCACAACACCTGGCAAATTTTTTGTATTTTTAGTAGAGATGGTGTTCCACAACGTTGGCCAGGCTGGTCTTGAACTCCTGACCTCAGGTGATCTGCCTGCTTTGGCCTCCCAAAGTGCTGCAATTATAGGCATGAGCCACTACACCCGGCCTAAGTACCATTTTAATTGGAGGCAGAACAGGTGCCTTGAAAGTACGTAGGACTGAATGGTGGTTTTCCTGCTGATGGGACAGTATCAAGATTAAAATTTGGTTTTGGAGGACATTTTCCTTCTCATCGTTGAGTTTTCCCATTTACAGAAGGGGCAGAAAGCCTGGTGTCTAGTAGAGGGGTTCAAAAAGGGAGAATTGGGAAGCCAGAATGTTTCTGCAAAGGGCTGACAATGTGCCTCATGGAGAGGATTCCTACTCCGCTAGGTGGCGATTTTGACCTTGATATACCATGTGCTCTCCAGATCAAGGGTAAAGAGAGAGATGCTCACTGCAGTGGGGTGGGGGTTTGGGGGCAGTTGGGGAGGCCCTCTGTTTCTAGAAAATCAAGAAAACAGCAGTCCCTTATGGCATTTCCTGATCTCGCCTAACAGGATTACTTCCCTGAACTGTAAAAATTCCTGCAGCATTGCATACAGAGAGTGGATAGGAGATATGGTGGTCATGAAAAGGAGAAGAGGAAAATTGCGATAGAAGAAGCTTGGAGACCCGGTTGCCATCACCCATTGGGCTGTCAGAGGCTGGGGTTAGTTCAGAAGCCTTCAGGTAACACTAGCGTGTGGCCTTGGCCAGGAACCCTCAGTTGCCCCTGGACCTCATCCAGCCCCATGTGATGGCTAGGTTCTCTGTGAAAGGAAATGGGTTTGAAACAAAGCCAACATTCCCAGCACCCTGAGGACACTGTGAGACTCGCTAAGTCCTCCCAGGCAAGCCTGTCCCCTGAGTTTTATTTATTAATTAATGTATTAAAAATAATAAATTACTCAACATGAAAATGTCTCTTTAGGAAGATGCACCACATTTATCCCAAGGACTCACACATTCTCTGCACACCTGTTTTCCCAGGGCTGGGGTACTCCAGCTGAAGGACTGTGGTTCTGATCTGCCTCCTTTATTATAGGTATAATCCAGTTACCAAGATGTGACTGTCAGGAGTGAAGGTGCTATTCAGGTCAACTTCACACTTGTTCAATCGTCAGCAGATTTAAACAATGAATCAAAGAAAGAAAAGGGGGGCACCTGCACTGATGATGCCAGCAATCCAACTACTAAAGAGTTTGAAACCTTAATTAAAGACCTTTCAGCTGAAAATGGTTTGGAATGCCTCACGTTATTCTCCTCCTCAAATCTGGCTCTTTATTGATACCATTCCTACAAACAGGCATCACGGTTCATAAGAAGACACAACAAAAATCCGGTGAGGAAGGGCAGCCGTCAAAGGTTTTAGTCTCCAGGAGAAGAGGTTCTTGAGGGCTGTAAGCAGCAGGCAGAAGCCTTTATTATATGTGTGGTTAGTCAATGGCAACCTACAGGTTGCCCTGGTACTGTGATCAAGAATGACCCGACCTCCTACTCATGCACCTCTCTCCCTGTCTCTCTCTTTGCTTTTTATGTCTCTCTCCCTATCTCTCTTCCTCCTCTTCCTCTCAGCCTCCTCTGTCTCTCTCCCTATCTCTCTTTCTCTGTTTCTTCCCCCATCTCTCTTCCTCTCTTTCTATCTCACTCTCTTCTCCCCATCTCTCTTTCTCTCTCCTTCTTCTCCACTTCTTTCTCCCTCCTCATCTCCCTCCCTGCCACCATTGAAGCTCCTGGGACCCCACATGGATGGGCGCACAAAAGACTCCTAGGCCACCTTTCAGGGCATACACACAGGGATAGAGCACATTGGTCCCCCACCTCCCAGCGCCCTCAAGGTCAGGGGTGTGGGGCGTACCTGTGATCTCCTGGGTGGGCACCCCACGATCCAGGAAGCAGAAGTCACAGGTCACCACTGGCTTGAGAGGCACGCCCACTAGGCTGCCAGCTTCCATCTTGTGATCTGCTGAGACCAAAGCAGAGGACACACGCCCAGGCCCAACTGGGGTAGGGGTGCGCTTGGGGGTGGGGGTGAGGATGGGAGCAGCCACTGCAAACTGGTCCCTGGCCAGCTTCCTGTCCTGTCCTGCCATGCAAGGCCTCCTCTCTCACCCTTCCCCCTGCCCTCACCAGCTTTACCACTAGAAAGCCACAGGCACAGGCTCCAGAAGTCTCCCTGGATCCAGGAACTAAGGGCAACCCCTAGGCTCCACAGCCTCTAGACCAGGTGCCAGCGGTCCTCTCTGCGAGCTGACAGACCTTGGCTCTTACTTATGTCCTGCCCCAAGCCAGCCACACACCTCCCCCCTCAGCATAACCACCTGCTCCTGACTTTAGCCCTGACAGTCCTGCTTCCTGGTAACCTTCCCCGCTCCAACCATGGTCCAGGCAAGCCCAAAGGCCAGCACCCTACACCCCACCCTTCCTGGGTGCCACTCTATTGTCTGCTTGCCCAGATAACTTAACCTGGTTTTACCAAGATAGAACAAAAACAAGGACGAACCCCCAGCCTCTCCCAGGAAGGTGCGGCAAAATGCTCTCCATTTAGAAGCAGGAACAGTGACAGGACCTAGGGATGACCCAAAGCTTGTCACCCAAGCAGCAAGAAGGGCAAGGAGCCCAGTTTCATGCCCTCACCCTGGGAGGACGTGGCCAGGGCTCCATCATGCCCTGCAGGGGGCTGGCAGGAGAGCAGAGCCACCCTCCTCTTGAGGGAACAGGCCGCCACTCCAGGAAGCCGCAGATGGGGATGCACAGGCAGAGCCCCAGCGTGCTGTAGAGCAGGGCCAGAGATCAGATCTGCACTCAGCCTGAGCCCTGGGGGAGCACGAGACAGAGTGAGCCTCTGATAGGTTTGACTCTGTGTCCCCACCCAAATCTCATCTTGAGTTGTAATCCTCATGTGTCAAGGGAGGAACCTGGTGGGAGGGGATTGGATTTGGGGGCAGTTTCTCCCATGCTGTTCTCCTGATAGTGAGTGAGTTCTCAGGAGAGCTGATGGTTTTAAAATGTGGAGCTTCCTTATTCTCCACTCACTCCCTCCTGCCGCCTTGTGAAGAAGGTGCCTGCTTCCCCTTCGCCTTCTGCCATGATTGGAAGTTTCCTGAACTGTGAGTCAATTTAGCTGCTTTCCTTTATAAATAACCTAGTCTCTGGTATTTCTTTATAGCAGTGTGAAAATGAACTAATGCAGACCCCTTCTCTGAAGTTCCTTCTGCTTAGGCCACCAGCTGCCCCCATGCTCCCTCCTTTGCCCCATGGTCTTACCTTCCCCCTCATTAGGCCCACGTGATCCACACGGCCAGCCGCAGTCCCATCCTACTGCAGACCTGTCAGGCTCCTTTCCTGACCCTGAAGCTGGCTGATATGCTCTCTGGATCCTGGAGGAGATTGACCCCCTACCCGCATCCTGGTGGCAACTTCTTCTAAGACTTCAAAGCTGGACAATGTGAGCAGGTCTTTTTCTTTTTCTTATTCTTCTTTTTTTAATTATTATACTTTAAGTTTTAGGGTACATGTGCACGATTTGCAGGTTTGTTACATATGTATACATGTGCCATGTTGGTGTGCTGCACCCATTAACTCATCATTTACATTAGATATATCTCCTAATGCTATCCCTCCCCACTCTCCTCACCCCACAACAGTCCCCGGTGTGTGATGTCCCCCTTCCTGTGTCCATGTGTTCTCATTGTTCAATTCCCACCTATGAGTGAGAACATGCGGTGTTTGGTTTTTTGTCCTTGTGATAGTTTGCTGAGAATGATGGTTTCCAGCTTCATCCATGTCCCTACAAAGGACATGAACTCATCCTTTTTTATGGCTGCATAGTATTCCATGGTGTATATGTGCCATATTTTCTTAATCCAGTCTATCATTGTTGGACATTTGGGTTGGTTCCAAGTCTTTGCTATTGTGAATAGTGCTGCAATAAACATACATGTGCATGTGTCTTTATAGCAGCATGATTTATAATCCTTTGGGTATATACCCAGTAATGGGATGGCTGGGTCAAATGATATTTCTAGCTCTAGATCCCTGAGGAATTGCCACACTGTCTTCCACAATGGTTGAACTAGTTTACAGTCCCACCAACAGTGTAAAAGTGTTCCTGTTTCTCCACATCCTCTCCAGCACCTGTTGTTTCCTGACTTTTTAATGATCGCCATTCTAACTGGTGTGAGATGATACCTTATTGTGGTTTTGATTTGCATTTCTCTGATGGCCAGTGATGGTGAGCATTTTTTCATGTGTTTTTTGGCTGCATAAATGTCTTCTTTTGAGAAGTGTCTGTTCATATCCTTCGCCCACTTTTTGATGGGGTTGTTTGTTTTTTTCTTGTAAATTTGTTTGAGTTCATTGTAGATTCTGGATATTAGCCCTTTGTCAGATGAGTAGGTTGCAAAAATTTTCTCCCATTCTGTAGGTTGCCTGTTCACTCTGATGGTGTTTTCTTTTGTTGTGCAGAAGCTCTTTAGTTTAATTAGATCCCATTTGTCAATTTTGTCTTTTGTTGCCATTGCTTTTGGTGTTTTAGACATGAGTCGGTCTTTTTCATTGTCTCTACTTGCTAGGGCTGTCATTGAGTTGTTATACTGTATTGTTTAGGGAATGGTGACAGGAAAAAAGTCTGTACATGTTCAGCAGAGACATAGCCATCCACACTCCCTTTTCTGAATATTTTCCACCCACTGTTGGCTGAATCCACACTTGCAGAGCCCACGGATACCAGGGCCAACTGTGCTTTGAGAGTATGACGGGTGAGGTTACTAATGAGTACAGGGGAGCAGGTGTTAATGAGGAGGGTCCTGCATCGGGACATCTGGACCCCCTGTGTCTCAGGACTCGAGCCTGCAGGTTTGGATGGCACAGGCAAACCCAGCCCAGGTCAAAGCCTTCCCCTTAAACCTTCTTTTTATCCCAAGCTCTTTCTGGTCTCCGGAACTCGGCATCCCCTAGGACTTGGGTGGATGGACAGGTGAGCCAGATTTCAGATAACATGTCTAGAAGAGTGAGCCCCTACAGTGTGCCAGGCACTTTCCCCACAGGACCCTCTACCTAGAATAACCAAGGGTCATGGAGAGAAACACATCATTAAAATATCAGAAACAAAAAGGGATACCATTAAGAGTTCCTACAGATACTGAAAGGTCATTAGGTAACAGTATTAACATTTTTATTCTGATATTCAACAGCAACAGTAACTTCCCTATGTGTATCCCAGGACCACCCTGGTTGGGGAGGGCTGAAGTTAGGGAGCACCCATGGATGCTCTGATGCTGGTCCTGGGCCTCGGGGGTAACAGTGATGAGGAACTGGGTGCAGACATGAGTGAGGCAGCCAGGCCCGGCCAGAGAAGCAACACACAGGTGCACAGATGCGTTTACCCACGTACACATGTGCACACATTGCATGCAGGCATGTTGACGCCTCAGGCAGTGGAGGACGCTGACTCTGGGCCCTGATGACCCGGGCAAGGCCCCATTGTGATGTGTGCCATGACCTCAGAATGTCACTGGTGCTGAGCACCCGCTCGCCCTCCAGCCTGCCTCTGTGTTCCAGAGCAGTTGCACACACACAGTGCTATCTGTGAGCAGTTCTGTGTCATGAGAGTTTGCTACATGTGAGGCATAACTCAGCCCAGCTAATTCATCAGAATCAGATGAGTGTGACATTCTCTCTTCCCTTCATGCTGACTTGGGGACAGTGGCTATGGGGTGGGTAGTGCTGGCCTCTGGGCAGCTGCCGAGGAGGGTCATCCCTGAGCACTCACCAGGTGCCTGTTCTGTGCTGCCCAGGCAGACGATACACGTATGGGTGGAGGGAAGTGACTGCTGCTGTTGAATATCAGAATAAAAATGTTAATACTATTACCTAATGACCGTTTCAGTATCTGTAGGAACTCTTAATGGTATCCCTTTTTGTATTTCTGATCTTTTAATGATATGTTTCCTTCGTCCTCATGGTGGCTCCATAGGGTGGGTGCTGCTCCCAAATGTGCCCATTTGACAGGTGAGACATCTGGGGTCAGAGAGGTGGTAACTGGCTAACCCCAAGAATCCAGATGTGACCCTGGGTTGTGCTCTCACCCCTGCCCTGTGCCGTGCTGGACTTAAGGCCTGAACCCTGTGACCTCCCTGCCCTAAATCCCAAATGTGTCCAGGGTTCCAGATCCCAATGGGGCAGAGCTTGGCCCTGGCAGAGCTGCTGGGATGGATCCACTGTGGGTGGGGTGGAGGGGAGGGGCCTCAGAATACGTCTCTGCCCTAAGCTGGGTCCTGATGGTCTCTGTGGGACCCACTGGACACACACAGTTCCCTGTCTGGGAGTGGATGGGGAGCCTTCTGCCTTTGGGCAGTTGTGGAAAATGAAGGAGTCCTGGAGGGCTGCCTGGATGGAGACTATCTTCCCTCCTGTTCAAAGGGGTACAGGAACTGGGGTTCTCTTCAAGTGTTTCTTTCTCAGTTTGGTCCTCCAGAGGCCTCGCCTCCCTTTTGCCCCGAGTGGTCCCAGGAGGAATCGTTCATCTAGGTGTTCTCCAGGACCAAGGACCCAGAGTTCTCCTGTTCTTTCTCAGTGACCCGGGAAAATGAAGCCTCCCACACCCTGTAAGGATAGCTCAGAATTGTGGAGTCCACCGTCCCTCCCCCAGCGTCATGGTTTCCACCAGCACAGAGGCTGCTTTGGAGACAATAGATCATTTTCTTCCCCCAAAGCAAACACCTTCCTGCTCAACTGGCATTATTCCTAAAGCGGCTTCACTGGTCAGACTGAAGGGCCATGGTAGCCCAGGGGATGAGTGGAGTAGAATTGGGAAGTCAGGAGATATCTTGTTCTCCATAGAAAACTGGGCAACTTTGTGGTTTCTGAGTGATCCCAAGAGGCTGATCATACAGAGACCTCTGGTCCCTGACCCCAGTCTGCCTCCATATACCTGGAATCACAGGCTCTTCACCCCCGGCAGGTGGACACCTTTCAATCTGTTGGGACAAGATATGTTCCCATTTCATGGCATTTGGGGACAACGGGATTCTCTGTCCAGGTCCCACTGTTCTCAAGTCCTTAGGAAGGAGCCACTCCTGCTTGGGGCCTGAGACTCCAGAGACCCGGGCAGGTGTGGGCCACTGTGTCTGGCCCCTTTTCACCTGGAGGTGGTGATGGAATGGGGGTCACACGCCGCCAGCATCTGGGAGCCCGGCAGTAGTGGCTCAGGTGTTCTCCGAAGCTCTCGGGTACAATGTCAACTTTGGACGATTTGTCTCGCTGGATGGACATGGGAGAGAATGTGGATACCCTGCTGGCACAGGAATGAGGGGACATCATTACCACGTATGAGCAGGTACAGTCAGTCTGCTCCCTGGACGGAGGCCTCTCCCAGTGCGCCCTGCTCAAAGGGTCCTGGGCTCCCCAGGAGCACAGGGTGTCAACAAGTTGACAACACCCCCAGGCCCTTGCACCTTTTACCTTGGATGCCTCACCCTGGCTCCCTCTGGGTTTCAGGGATGTGGAACTAGGCTGCCAGCGGACATATAGCCTGGGCATGTTAACATCTACAAGATCTCTGATTGCCTTGGGATTCTGCAGTGAGTTCTCTGTGCTCCTCTCACCCTCTAAAGCACAAATCTCAGCTCAGGGATGGGTTTCGCTTTTAGAAAGGTCTTTCTGAGGCAGGATGTGTCTCCTTGGCTTGGGCCTACCTCTTTTCTAGGGTAGAACTCCTCCCGGGCTCCCCTGCAGGTCCAGCCCGTGATTGTTGTTAGGCCAGAGGTGCGTGGCTCATCTAGGGAGCGTGGCTCATCTAGGGAGCGTGGCTCATCTAGGGAGCGTGGTTCATCTAGGGAGCGTGGCTCATCTAGGGAGCGTGGTTCATCTAGGGAGCGTGGTTCATCTAGGGAGCGTGGCTCATCTAGGGAGCGTGGTTCATCTAGGGAGCGTGGCCCATCTAGGGAGCGTGGCCCATCTAGTGAGCGTGGCTCATCTAGGAGTGTGGCCCATCTAGTCAGCGTGGCTCATCTAGGAGCGTGGCCCATCTAGTGAGCGTGGCCCATCTAGGGAGCGTGGTTCATCTAGGGAGCGTGGCCCATCTAGGGAGCGTGGTTCATCTAGGGAGCGTGGTTCATCTAGGGAGCGTGGCCCATCTAGGGAGCGTGGCCCATCTAGTGAGCGTGGCTCATCTAGGAGTGTGGCCCATCTAGTCAGCGTGGCTCATCTAGGAGCGTGGCCCATCTAGTGAGCGTGGCCCATCTAGGGAGCGTGGTTCATCTAGGGAGCGTGGCCCATCTAGGGAGCGTGGTTCATCTAGGGAGCGTGGTTCATCTAGGGAGCGTGGCCCATCTAGGGAGCGTGGCCCATCTAGGGAGCGTGGTTCATCTAGGGAGCGTGGTTCATCTAGGGAGCGTGGCCCATCTAGGGAGCGTGGCCCATCTAGGGAGCGTGGTTCATCTAGGGAGCGTGGCCCATCTAGGGAGCGTGGTTCATCTAGGGAGCGTGGCCCATCTAGGGAGCGTGGCCCATCTAGGGAGCGTGGTTCATCTAGGGAGCAGGTGGGAATGGAGAGGGGACTAGGTCAGGCCCCTGGGGTCTCAGTAGTTCTGTCTCCAAGTTAGCAGAAGAGGAGGCAGGCAGCTTGAGGGTCTGGCCCTGTCCACTTGGACACTATCCTAGTGAGATCCAAGGGTTGTGGCCACAGGGTGAGGGGGCACCTGGTCCAGCCTTGGGGCAGCTGTCCAGCAGGTCTCTGAGGGCCCACCTGCCCTTCTTCTCCCCATTCCCCTACGGCCACAGCCCTCACTGTCCCCATGCCCTTCCCCATGGACCATGCCATGGTTCCCCCAAGGACCATGCCCTTCCCCATGGGGACAGTGAGGGCTGTGGGCCTAGGGGAATGGGGGAGAAGATGGGCAGGGTCCCCCATTCTAGGCATTCTGGCCAGGCGGGCAGCAGAGCTTATGGTTAAAGGCCCTGGGTCTGGTACTAGGACGGTATCTGGGGTCAGATAAGAGAGCCCAGCCTGGAGCCAATCCCTCAGGGGTCACAGGATGGAGAGACAGAGGACCCCGGGGGAGGTGGGATGGGAATAAGCCCATGGGCTGTGCCACGTCGGAAATGCACCCCAATGGAGCTGATGGTCTGGGGAGGACAATAGATGGGGTGGGGCCGAAAACACCAGCTCACCTGGGACTTCTCAGCAGAGGGAGTCAGTCCATCCCCAAGATTCTACGTGGCTTTCCGGAGACTCTGCTTCCAGTTGGCTTGGACAGCACAGTGGGCAGAGGGTGATTGGGGGACTGACCTGGGGCAGGCAGGATAGTTGGGGAGAACGGCCAGGTGTCCCCAGTTCCAGCTGCTGCAGTGTCTGGGAGGAGGCTGAGGGCTGACAGCCAATGGCTCCGATAGCCAGGTGAGGCAGGAGGTGGGGCCAGGAGGCTGTCCTGGAAGCCTGTGGGGCCCTTGGTCACCCACGCCGCCCCTGGCATCTCTAGAGCAGGCAAGGCAGGCATGAGAACAGATCCGGAGAGTCTCACTCAGGGGTTCTGACAGGACCAGGGTCAAAGCAGACCCAGGGTGGCTGGAGAGACGTTCACAGTTTTTGGGTTGGACAGGATGGCGGAAATCAGGGAACAAGCAGGGTGTGTGGCTCAGGTGCAGGGAGAGGCAGGTGGGCTCCAGGTGGTCAGACCCTGCGAGGACCTTGGGAGTGTCAGGTGGGATGGGCCCCGGGGGCACCGGGCAGGTCTCAGGCCAGGCACCCAAACCCCAGCAGGGTGATGCAGTCACTCCCTGAGAGACTCCCGTCCGGGCGCAGCCACCCACCCTGGGCAGCAGCAGTCCCATCTCAGAGCTGACATTTCTCAGCTCCAGCAGAAGGCACCACCTCCAGTCCAGGAGGGGCAGCCCCATTGTGCAGCCTGACCATCCCCCACACCAGGGGCCCCTCCTGGGAGTGTGCCCCACAGGGCCCTTGTCCTCCCTTCCCTGTGGCTTCTCCCGAGCTGAGACCTGGGATGGATGGGGACAGAGCCAGTCCTTTCTGGGGGTGGACTCCTGGACCGGATGGCTCCAGGCCCTGTGCAGGTCCTCAGCTCTGTCGGGTGCCTTCCAGTGAGACAGAGCTGCCCCCTGTCAATGCCCTGGAGGTGAAGGTAAGAGCCTGTCCCTGATGCTTGGGGAGCTGGTCCAGGGATGGGGACTCAGCGAGTGGTCGGTGAGGCAGAGGAGGCAGTGGGCCTGGGTGGTGGTGGGTGGGAGGGAGCAACATACCGTCACTGGGAGGGGCAGCTGTCCCTGCTGGACCTGACCCCAAGTCTCTGTTTCTCTGGCAGTTTGCTGAAATTTCAAAGTGAGAACAACAGTCATGGCTTGGGGGTGGCTGCCCACTTGTGTCAGGATACCACCTAGAGGCTGTGACCCGACCCAAGACTGGTGTGTCTGTGGCCTGAGGATGGCACGTCCCAGGGTCACAAGGCCAGCCCACTGGTGCTCATTTGCTCAGAGGGTCTCAGCCCCCAGGGTCTGCCCTTCCCTGGCTCCTTCCAGCTGGGTCCCACTAGGGCTCCAGAACCCAGGACCCAGCATCCGTGGGCCACTCCGGGAAGCATGGCGGCTCCACCAACTCCAACAATCCTCATTTGACAGCAAATGTGACAGGACATGAGACCCCCATATCAGGCCCTGCCTAGGCCCATCAGGACTAAGAGGGAAGTTGGGAGATGCCCCCACAGCAGCATGGGCACCTGCATCTGGCCCCCTTGGTGGCCAATGATGGGCATGCCTAGTAGGAGCCAGGGTGGCACCCCACCAGCTGCCCCGCAATCCCAGACACTTTGGAAAATACTGTTCAATGAGGAAGCCGGTCCCGTCAAAGCCATGAGAGAGAAAGGTGAGCATGGCATCCCTGCAGCCCAGCCAGCCAGTAGCATGCCCTGGGTCCTTGGTCCCAACCTGTGGGACAGTGTTCCCCTCCCAGGGCACAATTCGCAGGCCAAGAGGGGCCTGGCCTAGACCCCAGCCCTGGGAAGAGCAGGGAACCAGGGGTGTGGTGGGCTCCCAGCTGCAGTCAGCATGGCCATGCAGGGGGCCCTGGTACCACGGAGCTCTGCACTGTCACAATTCACCTCGCAGGGGCCGGCGAGATCCCGAAGCCTCGCAGCAACTGCTGCAGCCACAGTAGGCGACACCACCACATGCTTTCCAGCCGCCAGTGCAGGGTTTCCCGACAGCAGGGTGTCCTGCAGCCCTTGCCTCAGCGGCTCAGACACTGAAGGTATCTGTGGTTCATGTTTCTAGTGCTCCCACCAAAGAGAATCACTATGGAGGATGCTCTTGGTCCTGAGGTGAGCAAAACAGCACGCCCTGTGAATGGAGCCGGCTTTTTTCCCGGCCACCGTGCTTGCTGGATGGGCCCACGGAGCAAGTGGCCTTGAGACGGGCATGGGAACGGAAGAGGCTCAGCATCCTGCACGTGCCCTTACCGAGGCTCACCAGGCTGACACCACTGCTGAGCGCCCCTCCGTGGATGAGACACTTGCACCCAATCTCTGGGTTGCCACCATTTCCCAGGAGGACCAGCTGGCCACCTGCACAGGCTAATCACACTGCGGAGGGGGCTGAGATTGGCTTTCACTGCACCAAGCCACAATGTGGACATGGATTTGCCCGCCCTGCAGTGCACACAGCACTGCTTCTGACCAGGACACCCCATTCACAGCTGGGGATGTGCAGCATTGCACTCCCACCTCAGGCCTTGGCTCTGCCACCTCGACTTGGAATGTTCTCAGCTCCCTCCAGGCTTCTAGAAGCATCTGGGACACAGATGGCTGGATAAGCACCCGAGGCCCCACGACCCAAACTAGCTTCCCATCCTCATTTTATTTTTTGTCAAACTTATGAAAATTTATTAAGATATGACTTACATCCCTGGTAAGTGCACAGCTTAAAAGATATTCACAGATGGAACACACCAGCCCCTAGATCACAAAGCCAACCATGCCCAGCCCCTCCCAGCACCCCCAGCCCTGAAACCAGTGTTCTGACTTCTGACGGCACCACGAGCCTGCCTTTTGTACTTTACACTCATGGAAGCATAACCACCTTCATGTTTTAAAATAAATGTTTACTTTTGAAATGACTTTAGATACACAGAAAAATTGAAAGGCACTATAGTGTACTCCTACACCTTCCATCCAGCTGCCCTTAATAATGACATTTTGCATTACCATGGCACGTTTGTCCAAACTAAGAAATTTAGGCCGGGTGGGCCGGGCGCGGTGGCTCACGCCTGTAATCCCAACACTTTGGGAGGCCGAGGCGGGCGGATCACAAGGTTAGATCGAGACCATCCTGGCTAACACGGTGAAACCTCGTCTCTACTAAAAATATAAAAATTAGCCGGGCGTGGTGGCAGGCGCCTGTAGTCCCAGCTACTCAAGAGGCTGAGGCAGGAGAATCGCTTGAACCCGGGAGGCAGAGGTTGCAGTGAGCCAATATCGTACCACTGCATTCCAGCCTGGGCGAGAATGAGACTCCGTCTCGAAAAACAAAACAAAACAAAAAAAACCCCCAAAAACAAAAAAGAAAACTAGGCTGGGTGTGGTGGCTCACACCTGTAATTCCAGCAATTCGAGAGGTCGAGGCACGAGGTTCAGGTTCACTTGAGGCCAGGAGTTTGCGACTAGCCTGGGCGACATAGGTAGACTGTCTCTGGAGGAAAGTAAAAAACATTAGCCGGGCATGGTGGCGTGTGCCTATAGTCCCATCTAGTCAGGAGGCCCAGGCGGGAGGATTGCACATGCCTGTAGTCCCAGCTACTCGGGAGGCTGAGGCAGGAGAATCGCTTGAACCCGGAGGTCGGAGGTTGCAGTGAGCCGAGATCTCGCCACTGCACTCCAGCCTGGGCGACAGAGCAAGGCTCCGTCCTAAAACAAAAAAAAGTTACAGTGCAAAGTACTAGTTGTGATGTCATGATGCCTGCAACTTTGAAATAGTTTAACGACAATACGTGCATACATAGGTACAGGTGGGGAGAGAGTGACGAGCAGAAACGGCAAAGTGCTAGGTTGTCTGATTTAGGCGGAGGTAATATAGGTGTTCACTGCACTGTTTTCAACTGTTCCGTATGCGTTAAAATGATCGTAGTACAATGGTAGAGGGGGAAAAAAACCCCGCCTGTCTTCTGCGCAGTCGCCATGGTCACGAGCCGCACGCGGAGCCTTACGACTACCTTCAAGTCCCACACACTCCACTCCAGCCGTCCCTCCAGACTCCATCTGCGCATGCTCATGCCCCATCGCGCCCGCCCCGCCCCTCGGGCGTACGTGTGCGCGCAGGGCGCAGGCGCGCGGGTCCCGGCAGCCCGAGAGACGCCCGCTGCTGGACGCGGGTAGCCGTGTGAGGTGCCGGAGCTGCGGGAGGATGGAGCCGCTGAAGGTGGAAAAGTTCGCAACCGCCAACAGGGGAAACGGGCTGCGCGCCGTGACCCCGCTGCGCCCCGGAGAGCTGCTCTTCCGCTCGGATCCCTTGGCGTACACGGTGTGCAAGGGGAGTCGTGGCGTTGTCTGCGACCGCTGCCTTCTCGGGTGCGTCTGGAGCGCCCTCGCCCACCTGAGTCGCGAGCTGTGTGGGGTGCTGGGGTGGGGGGGCGTCGGGCGGGCGGCAGCCGCGGGACTCCTCCTGAATTGGGCTGCACAGGCAGCTTGGCGGTGCTGCCCCTGACGCGCGTGTGCCCGGGGGCGGGTCGCTGCTGACAGGCCCCGCCCGGACACCCCCCGAGGTTGCCGCAGCGGGGTTGGGGAGGGGGCCCAGGCTCAGCCACTGCCCCCCAACCTGGGCTGCGGTGGAAAGGGGAAAGCCATTGGGCAGACTTAAGGGGGAAGCGTTGTGCCGGCGGTAATTTTGCTGGGAAACGACAAGTCTGTGTGCTGGACAGTCTTCCTTGGTGCGGCTGTGGAAATCACCAGTGGCGGGCGTGGGGCTGGGTGGGAGCTGGGATGAGTATCAATCAGGCTCCCCTGCAGAGGCCCCACCGGTAAAGCCTCAGGCTTGCAGGAGGTGGAAGAATCTTGATGTTTACAGTGCACCTCTGTGGTCTGGGTTCTGTGTGGCCTGGGGATACGAAGATGAACGGGACCTCCTCAAGGAGCTGATCAAGTGAGAGAGATAATTACAGTGTACCAGAAGGGCTGAAATAGAGGGGCAATTAATGTGCTGTGGGAGCATCAGACACGGGTCCCCCTTGTGCTGTGCCATTTAATGGCTGTGCAGGCATGTCTAACTCTTAACCACCATTCTAGATTCAGGGATCCACCTGAAGGTGTTTTGGAAGCCTGGACGCGCTGTGCCGATGTAAAGTGCTATGTGAAAGCAATTTATGGAAATGTGTAGCATACGTGAATAGTCATAGGAACTGCATTCAGTCAACAAATATTATTGAGCTTCTGTGTGCGAGGAAGAAGAGTTCTGGTTTGAGATGAGTGCGATGATTTTTTGCATGGCCGCTTTTCAGACGTGCCAGTCTGAGATTTAGGTGGGTGGAGGTGGGACGGTAAGTGCAAAACTCGTATCTGTAATTTGACCATTGTTCTTACTTTGTTCTCATTTGATTCATAATTCAGGAATATGACTTTGCATTTTAGAGCTACCAAATAATAATTTTGTCTGTTGCTTTCTGAAGTAATGATAACAGCGAAAACATCTGTTCGGGAGAGAGCAGCATCTTGAAGTTTTTGTAAACTGTGTGGTTGAAAACAATTCGTTCCTTTCAAGATAGTTCTTGGAACAGAAAAGTTTTGGAATGAATAAATGGTGACAAATTGGCAATTGAATCATTAGAGCTGAAGTTGAGTCTTGTGACACACGGAATTGTGCATTTCCAAAATAAGCTACACAAACCCTTTGTGGGTGGGATGCTTGTTGATTTACCATACTATTTCATTAGTCTCATTCATTTTTCCTGTTTGCAGTAACTGTGGGGATTTAAGCAAAAAAGGAATTTCATGAAAGAGTTTTGGGGGAGTTCTCAGTGTTGCTTTAAAGTCTGCCAAGACTTGACTGGACATCGGCTGAAACCAAGTTAGCATTGCACTGCAAAAGTAGTTGGGGCTGGGATCTGGGGTGTATATCACTTCTGTCGCCTGATAATATTGGATTCTGCAGTAGGTACCACGAACACCATAGACACTGGACCCTGGTGCTGCTGCTGCTGCTGCTCCTTGGGAAACTGGCTGTTGCTGGAGAGTGATTCTCTCAACCATTCTTCTTTGTGATACTGGCTTTTATTCAAAGTCCTCAGTGAGTGTCTTGGATTGGCTAAACTTAGGTCACTGCCTGCACCCCTAGCTGCGAGGGGGGTTGAGACGGTATTTAGCCTTTTTGGCTTTTAAGATAGAAGGCAGGCTCACTCTACTTCCCACCGATAGTTATCCAGTGGGGAAATCAGCAAACATAAACATAGAAAAAGGGATGTAAGTAAATGCTAAGCATCTAAACAAAACAAGCTAAACAGATTCTTCATAATGACTGACAAATACTTATTAGTATTTTACACAGACACAAAATATTTGCCCTTATTTTGGATTGCCAGGATACACGGTTCACTTGTGTTGTGGTAGTAGTTGCTCTGTTTGAACACTCCCATTTTAGTGGTTATAGTGTTCCAAAGAGACTGGTTGGGAATCACTGCAACCTGAAAATAGTGTTAGGGAAATGTTAGTGCATTGTTTGATGCAGTTTTCTGCCACTGTTGAATGCCTGTCCTTGAGGGATAGGTTTCTGTATTACTTGTCATCTTGTGAGTAAAATTTGTTTCTCTTTATTCACTGTCCATTGTGAAGTCTTTAAGAATAGTGCCTCTTTCAATTTTTGTAGCCCTGGTGTCTAACACATAGTAAGCCCTTAGTTTTAGTGTGAATGTCTGACAGAATTTTCCTCCTAACTGGCCCTGTCCTTCTGCTGCCTTCCATCTGAATTAAGTATGGAATGAAAATGTTAGTTTGTAGCAATTAACAGTTACATGGGAAAGGAAAAATCAAAATAGAATTAAAAAAACAGATATTGATGATAATTACAGTCATGTACTGCATAACGACATTTTGGTCAGCGAAAGACCAGATACATGACAGTGGCCCTGTATGATTATATCATTTTTTAACTGTACTTCTTCTGTGTTTAGGTACATTTAGATACACAAATACTTACCATTGTTTTGCAGTTACCTACAGTATTCAGTACAGTAACATGCGGTGCAGGTTTATAGCCTCAGAGCAGTAGGCAGTACAGACAATACCTGCTAGCCTAGGTGTGTAGCAGGCTGTATGCACAGTCTAGGTTTGTGCGAGGATACACCATGATATTCCTACAACAATGAAATCACCTAATGATGTCCTTAAGGGATGCACAACTCTACTTCCTTAGGCTCCAGAAATAATGGTTACCAAGTTTTACATGATTTCCTTTGCTCTAGAGCTGTTTTGATTAGTAGCTTTAGTTCTGTATACTTGTTTTTGTTAATGGAGAAAGCTGAACCTGCTTCATGGCTTATCTTACCTTTTTCCTCTCATTAAGGAATGGCTTCTGGTTTTACCGTGTTGTGCCTGGAAAAGAAAATGAAGTATGTAAGTTGTAGAAAGAGTAAATGGCAATGAAATTATAATCTGAAATCACTTTTTTTTTTTTTTAAGATGGAGTTTTGCTCTTGTTGCCCAGGCTGGAGTGCAATGGTGTGATCTTGGTTCACCACAACCTCCGCCTCCCAGGTTCAAGCGATTCTCCTGCCTCAGCCTCCTTAATAGCTTGGATTACAGACCACGCCTGGCTAATTTTTGTATTTTTAGTAGAGATGGGGTTTCACCATGTTAGTCAGGCTGGTCTCAAACTCCTGACCTCAGGTGATCTAGCCGCCTCAGCCTCCCTAAGTGCTGGGATTACAGGCGTGAGCCGCTGTCCCCGGCCTGAAATCACTTATATTGTCCTTCTGCCGTTGCATGCATTTTTAATTTGACGGAGGTAGAACAGGTTGGTTGACAATTTGGTATGAGTTATGTGTATTTCCTGTTTGCTTTGGTGAGTGCAGCACATAAAATTCTATTGTTATGATTGTATTTGTAAACCTTCTCACTCTCTAGTGTAGTGTTCTAAGTCTAATCTTTTTTATATCCCCAGGGCCTACCACATGGGAGATGTTAATCATTCAAGGATTAATATTTTGGGGAACTTGAAGTCGCTGTATGTTTGTCTTTGGTTTTCTCAAATTCCAGGTTGCCTGCAGCTTCCATATCAAGAGTTACTTCTGGCAAACTCTAATGATAGTTTCTTCTGTAGGGTAAAGAGAATATCTCATCTGGCATTAAGGCTGAGAATGAGGCTTAGTGCCTCCCAGGAGGAAGGAGGATGACTTGGGAGTAGACGTGTCATCCCTTTCAGTCCTGGTGGATTGTGGGAAGCGGGGGGACAGAGGTAGGGAAAACAGATTGTGAGAAATATGTGTTCTGATCTTTCTTGGCTGGCTAAAGTTCTAGGTTAGGGTGGGGATGTTAAATGGGTTGAGAGGACGGTCAGCAGTAGAAGGCCTTTCGCTCTGCTCCTTATGTGGAATCTTGAGAGGAGATGTTATGCAGGTTAGTGATAGGCCAACACGGGCCTATAGCACAGCAGTGGTAGAAGGAAGTGGCTAGATAGTTGAGTTTGTGGTACCAGGGGATTCTGAAATGCTCTCATACCACTGTGAAGGAGGTGGAGGAGCTTATTGGCCTGGTGGAACAGTTGGCATCATGACAAAAGACTGTGTGACTATAGACTGAATGTCAGGATCACAGACTCCAGGGATGAGAGCCAGCATGACATCCTAAAAGATGAGATGGGACCAGTTCAGCCATAGGACCTGATTACCTCCTTGCAGCAGAGACCAGTGAGGATCCAGAGAAACAACACAGATCCAAGGTCTTCTTGCCACTATTTCTTCTAGGATGTCCGATAAGACCTTGGAGGGAAATCTACCCGAAAGCAGCCATTTAAACCAGCCCGGGTAAGGAGTTAAACAAAGTCTGAGTATTAACTGGAAGAGATTGAGATATTGTTTGACAAGTTTTAAATTTCCTGGATATTTATTAGAGTAGATATTCATGAGGAATATTAGATTAATTATAGAAAAAATGGCGCATGTTCAGGAGACAGATTAGATCAGTTATAGGAAATAAAGCAGGCTGGGCATGGTGGCTCATGCCTGTAGTCCAAGCACTTTGGGAGGTCGAGGCAGGTGGATCGCTTGAGCCCATAAGTTCAAGATGAGCCTGTGTGACCTGGCAAAACCCTGTCTCTACTAAAAATACAACTAATTACCTGGGTGCATGCCTGTAGTCCCAGCTACTCAGAAGGCTGAGGTGGGAGAATCAATTGAGCCCAGGAGGTGGAGGTTGCAGTGAGTGGTGATCACCCCACTGCACTCCAGCCTGGGTGACAGAGTGAGACCCTGTCTCAAAAAAAAAAAGAGAGAGAAAAAAAAAAAGGCAGCTGCATTTGAGTTGCAGTGTGAGTAAATGTGACCAGGCAATAAAGGGTAATAACTCACTGCGTTTGGTGAGATGATGGAATCTCTCTTGGCCAAGGACTGAACCTGGGGTGGAGATGGAAGGGAACATCTTCATGTATGAGGGTAAGAAGAAGAGGTGCCAGAAAAGGCAACAGCAGTGGTGATTGAAAAGTTTAAGGACCGCTAGGGAAGTGGTTGCTAAGTGACTCAGCCTTAGGAGAGATTGGAAATAGTCTTCTAGGAGAGAAGCATAAATTGCCTCGTGAAATGTAGGATTGTTGAAAAGTTCTGAGGGTCTACTTAAAACTTGTGTTTATTTATTTAAAGTGGGAACAGTTAGTTGGGTCATGTTTCCTTTCTCTCCCAATTGCCAGCTGCTTGGCTATGAGAACTGGATTTACCTAGGATTGCTAGGTTAGCATGATGGATGGAGAGAGGGGACGGGAAGTTGAAGTTGTAGGCAAGGGAGGGTGTAATTGTGGATCATGGTTTCTCAGGTAGGGAATGAGGTCATAAGGAAGGTGATGGCCAGTGAAATGTGGCCGAATCAATGGATTAGAGGTCCTCATGTGGTCAGAGAAATGGTGAGTGGTCAGATAATGGGTTGACTTGATATGTACATGCTTAGAAGTAGTGTGTGTCTTGAATCAACAGGTACGGGGTGTGGCAGAATGTGGCCAAGGTAGGGAGTAAGAAAAGATTTTTGGTCAGGAAACCCAAAGGCTGAGGTGTTAGTTGAATTATCTAAATAATGAAGTTACTAAGAAGGTTAGACATTGGAATGAATAGTTTCAGCAAAGGCAGAATTCTCACATTGGCTACAATAACCCAAGGTTTAAGGGTCAGTAGAGTAGAAGAGGCTAGTGGAGACAGGGAAGCACTTACCTCTGTGAAAATAATGTAAAAAGACATTGCTGGGTTTACGGCTGATTTTGTGAAATATGGTTAGCACCAGGCGTAAGTGAATTGCTGCAGTGTTACAGACTCTTCCTTGGAGGCCCTGAAGGTCAAGCAACTAGCAAAATCATTTCAAAGAGCAGAACCTTGAACGATGGCTTGAAGTAGGATTTGCAACTTCCTGGGCGGTGGCTAATGGGTCTAGGATTTGAAATAAAGTGGAAGAATTGATAATAGTGTGGTTTGGGAAAGGACTTTATGGATGTGACTACATTTTTCTTTTTAAGTGGGAGTCATAATTCCTGTTTCTTCTACTGCTTCCTTTTCTTCTGTAACGAGGTTTGGGAAAGGGCTTTATGGCTGAGCCCTGGCTGGTGAAAACATTTGGTCCACGTGAATGCCACAGCAGAGGGCGTTCTTAATCAGACAGGATGACCTGCTTTGTGGATAGCAGTAAGTTGTTCTTCAGACAGCCTGGTGCTTGCTCAAAAGGCTCAAGAACAGAGCAACCATGGGGACAGGGATAGAGGCTGGTGCCTGGAACTCAACAATACAGACTTCCCCTCATGATAGCCATGTGGCTTCTGCTGGTACAGAGTGCCCAGTTTGCTGCCAGTAGTAACTGGTCCTGATTCCCCAAATGGCAACACATCTTCAGGACCAGCGAGCCACCTCGTGTGGGGTTATTATGGTAGAACTTTTTGTTATGGAGGAGTCAGTTGGAATATCAATTTTTTTTCCTGCACTTGGATTTGTCTTCCCTGTGTGTAATACCACCATCTCTAAGATCCACTGAGAATCTTCAATAGAGCTGTGATATTCCCCACAAGGTTGCCTCTGACCTTCCCAGAAAGAACTGGAGCAATGGGCTAATGCTTGTGGTTTTGACTGTTTATGTTTGCCGATTTCCTCATTGGAAGACTATTGGTGGGATGTAGACCGAGTCTGCCTTCTATCGAAAAAGCCAAAAAGGCTAAATACCTTCTCAGCCTCCCTTGCAGCTAGGGTGCAGGCAGTGACCTAAGTTCGGTCAATCTAAGATGCTCTCTGAGGACTTTGAATAAAAGCCAGTATCACAAAGAAGAATGGTTGAGAGAATTACTCTCCAGCAACAACCAGTTTCCCAAGGAGCAGCAGCAGCAGCAGGGCCCAGTGTCTGTGGTGATGGTGGTACGTAGTGCAGAATCCAGCATTATCAGGCAACAGAAGTGATATAGTCCCCAGCCCCAGCCCCTGCTCTTAACGTACTCTGGCATTTAAGGCAGCTGGTGTTATAGACCCGTGGTTCTCAGACCTTTTAGTCTCAGGACCCCTTTATCCTTTTACAAATTATCAAAATGGATTTGATAGGGATTTAAAAAACGTTATTGAGAGTGCTGATGATGTTTTGTTTATGTGGGTTTTATCTATATTTATTGCATAAAAATTAAAACTAAGTTTTGAAAATACCTACTTAAACATAAATTTAAGGCAGGGCGTGGTGGCTCACACCTGTAATTCCAGCACTTTGGGAGGCCGAGGCGGGCAGATCACATGAGCCCAGGAGTTTGAGACCAGCCTGGCCAACATAGCGAAACCCCGTCTCTACTAAAAATACAAAAATTAGCCAGATGTGGTGGTGCATGCCTGTAATCAAGCTACTTTGGAGTATGAGGCAGGAGAATTGCTTGCACCTGGGAGGTGGAGGTTGCAGTGAGCTGAGACTGCGCCACTGTGCTACAGCCTGGGTGACACAGTGAGACCCTGCCTCCAAAAAATACCCAACAACAACAAAACAACAATAACAAAAATATGTGTGTGTGTGTGTGTGTGTGTGTGTATTTGATGGTTTGGTTCCTTAAAAAATTGTTACATATATGTAAATTTATTAGGTTGTAACAATTTTTTAAGGAATCAAACTATATTTTCTTTTTTTGAGATAGAGTCTCGCTTTGTTGCCCAGGCTGGAGTGCAGTGGTACAGCACACAACCACCTTGGGCAACATAGGGAAACTTCATCTTGTTAAAAAAAAAAAACAAAAAATTATCTGGGTGGGATGGTGTGCACCCTTGTAATCACAGTTACTTGGGAGGCTGAGGTGGGAGGATCACTTGAGCCTAGGAGGTCAAGGCTGCAGTGAGCCATGATCATGCCACTGGACTCCAGCCTGGGGGGAATAAGCATTCAGACCGTAGCATCTGGTTCATCTTATTTTTTTTCTTTTTAAGATAAGCAAGTATATATGTGTGTTCTTTTTTTTTTGAGACGGAGTCTTGCTCTGTTGCCCAGGCTAAAGTGCAGTGGTGCGATCTCGGCTCACTGCCAGCTCCGTCTCCCAGGTTCACACCATTCTCCTGCCTCGGCCTCCCGAGTAGCTGGGACTACAGGCACCCGCCACCACGCCCGGCTAATTTTTTTTTTTATTTTTAGTAGAGACAGGGTTTCACCATTAGCCAGGATGGTCTCGATCTCCTGACCTCGTGATCCACCTGCCTCGGCCTCCCAAAGTGCTGGGATTATAGGCGTGAGCCACTGCGCCCGGCCTATATGTGTGTTCTTATTTTCCATTGTTATTTTTGCACTTGCTTCATTATCTTAGTGTCTACTGGAAATCACTCTATTATCAGTTCATGGAGATCTTCCTTATTCTTTATAGCTCCATAATGCTCAATTTTATGTATCCACTGTACTTTCTAATTTCCTATGTGTGGATATTTAGGCAATTTCCAGTATTTTGCAATTGTGCATATTGCTCTAATGAATAACCTTGCAAGTGTGTATTTTTGTATTGTTGCTAGTGTATCTTCAGGGTAGATTCCTCAAAATGGGATTTCTGGGTCAAGGTGTAAATACCTATGTGGGGTTGTACCATTTTGTATTCCCACTAATGATGTATGTGAGTACTTGTTTCCCTTAGCTTTGCAGCCTGAGCTTTTGAATTTTTGCTAAGCTTATGGGTGAGAAGTGGGATCTTAGTATAGTTTTAATTTGCATTTAAATTGCATTATGGGTGAAGTTAAACATCTGTTCATGTGTTTAAAGGCCATATTTATATCTTTTTGTGATTTGTCCGTATTTATCTTTTGCTCATTTTTCTTGTTTTTTCCTTTTCTTTTTTTTTTTCCTCTAGAGACTGGGGTCTCCCTGTGTTACCCAGGCTGTAATGCAGTGGTTTGATCACAGGTCACTGCAGCCTTGAATTCCTGGGCTCAAGTGATCCTCCCTCCTCAGCCTCCAGAATTTTCTGAGCAGCTGAGACCACAGGCGTGCAACATCATACCCAGCTAATTAAAAGAAAATTTTTTTTTTAGAGATGAGATCTCCCTAGGAGGCTATCCTCCCACTCACTTTGAGATTCTTTTGGGGGTTCTCTGATTTGATTTTACATTTAACTGTATATGCTACCATCTGTAGCACCTCGTAGATCAAGTTTCAGATGATTTTCCATTTCTATCTGGGAGTTCCCCATTATCTCTTAATCAGATGTGATGCTCCCTCTGGTGGACAATGGAGTAAAAAGCATACAAATATTTTTCAGAAAGGCAACTTATTTTTTAGCCACTAAAACACTGTTTCTGAGTGTTCTCCTTCATGAGCCCCCTTTCCAAACTGTTCTTAGCCTCTGACATTTGCCATTAACTCTTATTTTGAATTAGACCAAAAAAGGGCAAACAAGTTAAATTTTGTCATAAATATCTATATAAAACTCTCTAATGAAATTTACATGGTATAGTGGCTTATTGATGATGACCATGTTTTTCACAATGAGAGTCGAAACCTATGTTTGAAACTAGTAGTTTTACTTGGAGTTGGTATGATCTGGAGGGAAAATTGTGCTTGTTGATCTCCTTACAGTTTATTACTACAAGAAGATTCTGTGTAAATGAGTTTTCCCCCTAGTTTTTGACATAATAATTACTTGTTAGTGTAGAAAAAATAAAGGCCACTTGTGGGAAAACCTTGTGTTTTATATCTCACTCCACTATTTGAAAAGTGAAAATGGACAGATCCATTACTAGTTGTTTAAATATAGTACAATCAAGAGTGTTTCCTTTTTAAAGTTTACTTGTTGCCAGTTTACTGTTTTACACACGGCCTATTCATGTTTAGTTTTAAACATTTAAAAGCATTTATAACAGTAGGCTAATATTGATCTTTTTGTTTGTTTGTTTGAGACAGAGTCTCACTCTGTCACCCAGGCTGGAGTGCAGTGGTGTGATCCTGGCTCACTGCAGCCTCAACCTCCTGGCTGAAGTCATCCTCCTACCTCAGCCTTGAGTAGCTGGGACCACAGGCATGCACCACCGTGCCCGGCTAATTTTTATATTTTTTGTAGAGATGGGGTTTCACCATGTTGCCCAGCCTGGTCTTGAACTCCTGGGCTCAAGCAATTCACCTGCATCGGCCTCCCAAAGTGCTGGCACTACAGGCATGAGCTACCGCATCTGGCCAATACTGATTTTTAAAATTCATTACTTGGGTTGAGAATTACAATGTAAGCAAGTCCTCTTTTTGTTGTTCTTATAGCATTTGCAGCAAAAATGCAGTTGCAAATGTGGTTGCAAAGAGCAACCACAAGGGGATAAGATAGATTGATAGACTGGGCAGATTTGAATATATGAAAGTTAAAAACATCCTTATGTTAATGAACCACCTTATAATGAAAAAAATCAAGAAACTGGCCAGGCGTGGTGGCTCACGCCTGTAATCCCAGCACCTTGGGAGGCTGAGACGGGCAGATCACGAGGTCAAGAGATAGAGACCATCCTGGCCAACATGGTGAAATCCCATCTCTACTAAAAATACAAAATTAGCCGGGCGTGGTGGTGTGTGCCTGTAATCCCAGCCACTTGGGAGGCTGAGGCAGGAGAATCGCTTGGACCTGGGAGGCAGAGGTTGCGGGGAGTTGAGATCATGCCACTGCACTCCAGCCTGGCGACAGAGTGAGACTCCATATCAAAACAATAACAACAACAACAACAACAACAAATCAAGAAACTGAGGAAAATATTTCAACATAAAAAGGAATATTATTATTATTATTATTTTTTGAGGTGAAGTCTCATTGTCACCCAGGCTGGAGTACAGTGGCATGATCTGAGCTCACTGCAGCCTTCGCCTCCCAGGTTCAAGCAATTCTCCCACCTAAGCCGCCTACCTCCGCCTTCTGAGTAGCTGGGACCACAGATGCGTGCCACCACCCCCGGCTAATTTTTTTTTTTATTTGGTATTTTTGGTAGAGATGGGGTTTTGCCATTTACTCAGGCTGGTCTTGATCTCCTGAGCTCAAGTGATCCCCCTGCCTTGGCCTCCCAAAGTGCTGGGATTACAGGCGTGAGCCACTCGCATGGCCAAAAAGTGTATATTTGTAATATATAAAAATTGTTCATAAACTGATAAGAGAAAGCAACTTACTTCTGAAGTAACTAACTAGTTCTTGGGACTTTTTCCCTCTTTGTGTTCGTCTTTGAACAGCTCTCATCTTTAGATTTCCTTTGAGAAATTCCCTTGTAACTCGTTGGTTCTCAACATTGGCTACACATTGAAAGCACTCGGGGAGATTTAAGAAATGCCGGTGCATGGGTCCTGCCCTCAGAGATTCTCATTTAATTTGTCTGGAGTGTGGCTGGAGCATAGACTTTTTTTTTTTTTTTTTTTTTTTTTTGAGACGGAGTCTCGCTCTGTCGCCCAGGCTGGAGTGCAGTGGCGCGATCTCGGCTCACTGCAAGCTCCGCCTCCCGGGTTCACGCCATTCTCCTGCCTCAGCCTCCCGAGTAGCTGGGACTACAGGCGCCCGCCACCACGCCCGGCTAATTTTTTGTATTTTTTAGTAGAGACGGGGTTTCACTGTGTTACCCAGGATGGTCTCGATCTCCTGACCTCGTGATCCGCCCGCCTCAGCCTCCCAAAGTGCTGGGATTACAGGCGTGAGCCACCGCGCCCGGCCGACTTTTTTTTTTTTTTTTGAGACGGAGTCTTGCTCTGTCACCCAGGCTGGAGTGCAGTGGCGCGATCTCGGCTCACTGCAAGCTCCACTTTCCGGGTTCACGCCATTCTCCTGCCTCAGCCTCCCGAGTAGCTGGGACTACAGGCACCCGCCACCATGCCTGGCTAATTTTTTGTATTTTTAGTAGAGACGGGGTTTCACCGTGTTAGCCAGGATGGTCTCGATCTCCTGACCTCGTGATCCACCCGCCTCAGCCTCCCAAAGTCCTGGGATTACAGGCGTGAGCCACCGCGCCCGGCAGAGCATAGACATTTTTAATACTCCCCAGATTATTATAGAGCAGTCTGGGTTGACAGCTGCTATCTTTCTTTTCCATCTTCACTGACTCCCTGCTTCTCTGTGCCTTTATATCCAAGGGCTAAGGTAAAATTGCCACAGCTGGGATTAGTCCAACTGCTTATAATATCTATAAATAATTCTGCATGTTCAATTTTAAACTGGACATTGACATTAGCATGTTCTGTTTACATTTAAATAATTGTCATAGGTAGGACAAACGAATTATGTTGAATTTTTAATTGGCATGGTTATGATAGATGTTTCTCACAAATGAATTTGAGTATATAAAAATTTAATCCTTGTTAGCATTTTTTAGCTCCTGTGTTTACCTCTTGTTAGAAAGTAGATGTTAATTGGAAAGATTTATGTTGCACCAATGATCAAGAAACCTTGGGTAGTAGGTAACAGTTTCTCTGGGCAGTTTAATTTTTGAGTTTTTGACTCTAATATTGGATGCTCAGTTTTGGTGGTGAAAACTTAAGCATCTTACAAAAAGACTTACTTAAAATCTATGAATCATTGGTATTTTTCAAATTTACCTGTGGAATTTAAAAATATCCAGATGTCTGAGCAACATCCTTAAGGGTCCCATAATTGTTTAAAGCTTCACAGGTAATGCTAATGCATAGCCAGAGTTGAGAACCTTTGGGAAAGGAATTAAAAAAAAAGTCGTGATACCAGTGAAACAAGTGGTAGAGATAACAACTATGGAGGAATAACTAATTGGGAAATGCGCATACATTGTATAGTAGACCATTATGACTGCAGCGAAGTGCTGTTTGTATAGATTATAAATTGGGATAGAGTCCGTAATACAGAAGGCCTTGATGAGGTTAAGAGATTTTGAACTTTATTTTCTAGGTACAACTGTTGAGGAGCCCATAGAGATTTTTGGGCTGCAGTATGAGGTGCACATGGAAGATTTGTGTAGGAATCCTGATTTGGGTGAATTTTGTGATGAGGGAGAGAAGTGGAAAGACTGGAGATGAGGATTCCAGTTAGGAGAAAATGTACGTTATTCTAGATGTGAAGTGATGAAGGCCTGAGCTAGGGGAGTGGTAGAGGGCCTGGAACCAAACATGCTGAGGAGTTCACCCACGTTGTTGACCGATTAAAGGGCAAGGAAGCAGTGAAGGGTGAGTGCTGGGTTTTGAGCTGGAACTATTGGAATAGTGGTGACAGTACTGCTCTGTGGTGAAGGGTGAGTGCTGGGTTTTGAACTATTGGAATAGTGGTGATACTACTGCTGTGTGAAGTCATTGGTGTGAGTGTGATCTCCCAGTAGTAAGTTAGGCAGCAAAAGATAACATTGCTGAGGATCAAGCTTAAGAGAAAAAGCTTCTCTTAAGGATTGGGAGACCATAGAAGACCTCCATAAATGGGTTAATAGTGCCCCTTTTTGGCCTAGTTTTTACTGCCTGGGTAAGTAAGGTAAGTAAGTTAATCTGAGTCTCAGTTTTACCTTTTTGAAATGAAGGTATTGAGTGATTTCTGATATCCTTTTTAAGTTTTCTGCAGTTTTAGAAACCATTTATGTATTTGCTGTAGCTGCCTCCTCCTACTCCTCTTTCTTTTTATTTATTTATTTTTTCAGAGAGACAAGGTCTCACTATGTTGCCCAGGCTGGCCTCAAACTCCTGGCCTCAAGTGATCCTCCTACCTCAGCCCCCTTCTCCTCCCCCTCAGTAGCTAGAACTACAGACCAATGTGCCTGGCCACCTCCTCCTTTTTTTGTAACAGCTTTATTGAGATATAACTTATATACCATACCATTCGCCTATTTAAAGTGATATAAAGTAACATTAACTTTACCCTTTTATTTATTTAAGTGTACCCTTCGGTGGCATTAAGTACATACTAATATCACCATAATCAACTTTAGAAAATTCTTATCACCCACAAAAGAAACAATGTACCTTAAGGCTGTCTTCCACTGTAATTAAACAGAGGAAAACATAAGGATTAAACCCTTGAATTGAGGCTTTACCATGTACCTGCCTTGTGAATTTACAGGGCCAGTTAGAACTCCCTTCCAGTTCAAACCGGCTCCTTGCAGTGCTGACCCACGAGGTGGCAGTGTGGGAACACTAGGAAGGAAAAGGGCCGGAGGAATCCACCTTTATATTTAGAAACAGGCTGTACACAGTTAACATCTATTTGTAGTAGTACATGTAGTTGTTATCCAGGAGTTAACATCTATTTGTAGTAGTACATGTAGTTGTTATCCAGGCATCCTCAGAGGATCATAGATTGAAAGTCTCCTAGCTGAAGATTTTGCTAATGCAGAGTAGTGTCCTTACTTGTTGATCATGTTTCCTAGTCATCTAAACCTGTGTTAACCTTCTTGCCTGGTTTCTATCATTTGTTAAATAGTGACTCTTTAGTCATTTAAATGACTCTTGCTGTGTCTGGGAATCGTCTGTCTAGTCTTTCAGCCATTTTTTTTTTCTCACTTACCTTTTTGCCCCAGTACTTTCTTGGGTCCCTTTCTACCCTATCCATCGTTTGTCCTTTTCCCTCCTAGTCAGGAGCCATCGGCCTTCTCTGAGATACCGGTTCTTTAGCTGCACACTGGAATCACCTGGGGAGCTTGGAAAAATCCTGATGCCTAGGCTACACTCAATACTGATCGAACCAGAGCCTTTGGAGGTGGGACGCAGGCATCATTATTTTTTAATCTCTAATTACCTACTAAATATTTTTCTGTCATCATCTTTTATTCAGTCTGAAAAACATGGACTAATTTAACTAGATTAAATAAAAATATAGATTTTAAATATTATAGATTAAATTTATAATATTTCAGTTGGATGCTATCCACTCAAGCGATGTATGAGTCTCAACTTTTTCTCTTGAATTGCCTATTAACAGTTTTTTTTATTCTTACTTGGAAGTGTCACTTATATTGCTTTCTTTCTTCTGTTCCTACTGCCACCATCCTAGAACAGGCTCTAGCTTTAGTTCCTGCCGTCCAGCCAGGGAGCACATCGGTAGTTGAACAGAGTTGCGTTCAGACATGATTACAGAGTGGTCTTGTTTTCGTTTTGATCCATCACGCTCACAGAGTGGCCTTGTCTGAGGTCCGTGTTCTGTGAAGTTGTGTATGTTCAACAGAAGGACACCAGTGCCTCCCTGTGAGGGCCTGGCCAGCTTGGAGCAACACCTGCCTACCTGATAGTGTCGGTCAGTTCCTGCAGCTCCTCTCTAGAGGACCGATGGTATCAGTCAGGGGCAGCTCCTCTCTAGAGCTGTGTCTTAGTTGATTATATCTGTTTGCAGATCCTGTCTACTGCAATCTGTTCTATGAAGTGTTGCCATATTAGTAGTCTTCCTTAAATATGCCTTTAATGACTGATTCTTATTTCTCTCTTTTTTTTTTTTTTATTTGAGACGAAGTTTCGCTCTTGTTGCCGAGGCCGGAGTGCAATGGTGCGATCTCGGCTCACTGCCACCTCCACCTCCCGGGTTCAAGCGATTCTCCTGCTTCAGCCTCCCCACTAGCTGGAATTACCGGTGCCCGCTACCATGCTTAGCTAATTTTTTTGTATTTTTAGTACAGACGGAGTTTTGCCATGTTGGCCAGGCTGGTCTTGAACTCCTGACCTTAGGTAATATGCCTGCCTCGGCCTCCCAGAGTGCTGGGATTACAGGCGTGATCCACCACGCCTGGCTGACAGATTCTTATTTCATCAAGCATAACTAGTGGTCCTTTCTAATCTGGCCCAACTCTGCCCAGCTTTATTTCCCAGTGTATCCTGTGTTTTAGTCTGACTGGTCTCAGTGCCTTGTGAACCAGTCATACTTACTCTCACTTTGGTGCTTTCCCTTGTCTTATCCTCTTTACGAGTTATGTGAGTTGGGGCAAACTACTTAACAGCTCCGAACTTTGTTTTCTTAATCTTGAATCCTGCCTCTTCAGATTATTCTCAGAATTAAAAGAGATAAAATATGTGGAAGTATTTTGTGTATAACAGGTACTCATACTTAATACGTGTTCTTTCCTTGCTCTACTTAGTTCTCATTGATTGATCTTTTTAAAAAACCATTTATTTATTTAATTTGAGACAGGGTCTCACTCTGTTGCCCAGGCTGGGGTGCAGTGGCGTGATCATGGCTCACTGCAGCCTTGACTTCCCAGACTCAAACGATCCTCCCACCTTAGCCTCCAGAATAGCTGGGAACACAGGTGCCTGCCACTATACCTGGCTAATTTTTTAATTGTTTGTAGAAACAGAGTCTCACTATGTTGCCCAGGCTGATCTCCTGGGCTCAAGCAGTCCTCTCCCCTTGGCCTCCCAAAGTGCTGGGAGTATAGGTGTGAGCCATTGCGTCCAGCCCTCAGTGATTGGTAGGTGGAATTTAGGTATTATTATATAATTTAGGTCTTAATTTGGTTGTTAGGTTTTATTAGTTATTTGCCCTGTGGTCTTAGCCTTCTTGAGGACAGAGACCTTGTCTAATTTTTCTGTGTATCCCAAGACCCTAGTTCATTGCTAAGTACACAAGTATGTTCAATAAATGTCTCAGTGACTGAAATTTGCAGGATTATCAGAGCACTCTGTCTGCAGATAACATCTGAGACATTTTCTGAATATTTTTTGAAACTGACTCCTTCTCTTGATTATTATTACCACTCTTAGTCAGTTGGTACTACTGATTACAGAAGCTAGTAAGATTAGGGTTACTGGCTGAATTATTAGTATCAAATCTATAATTCTGTGTAGTCACCAGAAATAGTATATCACAGCGAATGTTTATAGGTGGTTATTTAATTCATCTATGAAAATGACTTAAGTCAGGCACAGTGGCTCACGCCTATACTGCCAGCACTTTGGGAGGCCAAGGTGAGATCACTTGAGTCCAGAAGCTCCAGACCAGCTTAGGCAACACAGCGGGACCCTGTCCTGACAAAAACAAAAAAAAAAAAAAGGAAAAAATTAGCAAGGTGCAGTGGTCGTACTTCTAGTCCCAGGTAGTTGGGAGGCTGAGGCAGGAGGATCACTTGAGCCTGGGGGGTTGAGGCTGCTATGAGCTGTGATTTTGTCACTCCACTGGGTGACAGAGCGGGACTCTGTCTCAGAAAAAATAAAGACTTCAAGCTCAAATAATGCAAATTTTAAGCATAAATAACTTCATATAGTGTACTTTCAGCCTCTACCTTGGCTTACGTACAGCCTACTACAAACAGCTGAGTTGCATTTTAAATATTTAAACAGTTATTTATAACTTTCAATATTGGCCTTCCACATCTCTCTCTCTCTCTGAATGACACAAGATATTGAAGCTTTCTGATCTGTTGATACTTTTGTTTTCAATGATTTTTTAGAATGTCAGCTTCTTTATTTAGAATACTTTGAAATCGCTGTTGAATAGAGCAAATTTCCTTTCTGTCCTTTTTCTTTCTCCTTAGTTGTTTAACCTTCTGCCTCTTAAACCCTGGGCTTCTGTTTTCTCATTCATAAAATAGGGAAATAGCTACCTCATGTGATCTTCATGAGGAGTAAATGAGACAACACACACAAGAGTACTAGGATAGTACCTGAAATATTGCATTGCTTCTTTTTCTTTTATTATTTTTTTTTGAGATGGAGTCTCGCTCTGTCGCCCAGGCTGGAGTGCAGTGGCATGATCTCGGCTCACTGCAACCTCCGCCTCCGCCTCCCGGGTTCACGCCATTCTCCTGCCTCAGCCTCCTGATTAGCTGGGACTACAGGCGCCCACCACCACGCCCGGCTAATGTTTTGTATTTGTAGTAGAGACGGGGTGTCACCGTGTTAGCCAGGATGATCTCAATCTCTTGATCTCGTGATCCGCCCGCCTTGGCCTCCCACAGTGCTAGGATTACAGGTGTGAGCCACCGCGCCTGGCCTGCACTGCTTCTTCAAAAGTGATGTACCATTCACCTCCCTCAGAATGACTGGGGAGCGGGAGGTGGAGAGAGAGAGGGGACTTGTTAAAAATCCGGCTCCCAGTGCCTCTCCGGAGAATACCTAGTGTTTTAAGGCACAGAATCTACATTCTTGCCAAGCTCCCTGGGTGACGCTGGTACCCATAAAATTTTGATACCTGTTTACCTACAGGATGGAGACGCATTCCTTTTGCAATCTGTCTTCTGTCTACTTTATTGGTCTTATTGGCACTAAAGTTTGAGGACACTAGGGCTAAATCAATAGTAGTTTTATATGAATATTTGCAGCAGTTGTAAATAACAGCCTGCTTAAAATCTCTATTTTTATTTTTTGTTTTGAGACGGAGTCTCACTGTGTCACCCAAGCTGGAGTGCAGTGGTGCGATCTCGGCACACTGCAACTTCTGCCTCCTGGGTTCAAGCTATTCTCCTGCCTCAGACTCCCCAGTACCTGAGACTATAGGCGTGCGCCACCACACCTGGCTAATTTTGTATTTTTAGTGGAGACAGGGTTTCACCAGGTTGTCCAGGCTGGTTTTGAACTCCTGACCTCAGGTGATCTGCCTGCCTCAGCCTCCCAAAGTGGGATTACAGGCGTGAGCCACCACGACCAGCCTAAATCTCTGTTATTTTTTTCTGTGCTTAGCTTGGACTTTTTCTGAGCACCCTTCACTTTCTTCTGTTTTTGCTTTTTGACTGAATTTCTTGAACTTGACCTTTCTGTATCAGAGATCTATAGTAATACCTTTCTTCTGTTAGTTTCAGTCAAGATGTACAAGTCAAGCTGGCAGATGATTCTAGAAGTCTATTTTAAAATGCCCAGACTTCTTTTTAATGAAATTACCTATGTAATAACTACCTTTAATATAATAATTTTTCGGTCACAGATCAAAGACATGGATTTAATTGTAGTTTGGAGCCCAACTTTTAATGAGCAGGATTTAATGAATGAGGCACTTGTGGAAGATCCATTTATTACAAGGTCACATGATTCATGTGGCCACCATGCATAGGAAATGCTAAAAGGGAGGGCCAGGCGTGGTGGCTCACACCTGTAATCCCAGCACTTTGGGAGGCCGAGGCATGCAGATCACCTGAGGTTGGGAGTTCGAGACCAGCCTGACAAACATGGAGGAACCCTGTCTCTACTAAAAATACAAAATTAGCCGGGCTTGGTGGTGCATGCCTGTAATCCCAGCTACCGGGGAGGCTAAAGCAGGAGAATCACTTGAACCCAGGAGGCAGAGGTTGTGGTGAGCTGAGGTCGCGTCATTGCACTCCAGCCTGGGCAACAAGAGTGAAACTCCGTCTCAAAAAAAAAAAAAAAAAAAAAAGATCTGAGCGGAGCCTAAGTTAGACACTGGGCATGTTTTTCTGCAGTAGTGTGAAATTGCATGTAACTATTTTTCTTGTATTTTGAGACTTCTGTTTTTTTACATTTTCTTTCTATAGATGAACACATTCTTTGATTATCTCCTGGTTGTTTAGGGTGGTGCTCACTCTTTCTTGTACTCAGAGCATTGTATCTTGTATCACATTTACCACCTTGTATTTTAACTTTTTTTTATCCAGACAGAGTCTTGCTCTGTTGCCCAGGCTGGAGTGCAGTGGTGCGATCTCGGCTCAGTGCAACCCCCACCTCCTGGGTTCAAGTGATTCTCATGCCTTAGCCTCCTGAGTAGCTGGGACGAGTAGCTGGGATTACAGGTGCGCACCACCATGCCTGGCTAATTTTTGTATTTTAAGTAGAGATGGGGTTTCACTATATTGGCCAGGCTGGTTTCAAACTCCTGGCTTCAAGTGATCCACCCGCCTTGGCCTCCCAGAGTGCTGGGATTACAGGCGTGAGCTACCATGCCCAACCATATTTCAACTATTTGAACCAGTAATTATTAAATACTTTTTTTACCTCCTCTGGAAGCTCTTGGATGCAGGTATTGTGTCTTGTACCATCAATATCTACCCATTCTGACTGTTCTTATTTAAACAAATTTCTTCAGTATAGTTCTAGACCATATTTTCTATTAGTATAGGTGGGTAATTTTATTTATTTTGTTGTCTTGGAGACCAATGGATCTTTTGCTTTCCTTATATGTCCATGGGCCTACCTTTTTGAACAGTGTTATGCTCCTCTAAGTCTTATCTCCTTTCTTTAAATGTTGTATATTGGAGAACTATACCATTGCTTTGATCATCAATGAGAATGAGTATGATGCGTGAATTAGTTTTTTTGGGGGTGGTGAGATTACTTTTTTTGAAGATCACTTTTTAATTAGTATTATTCATCTGTTTGTCTACATGGTATACTGAAAAATAGGACTGTACTTGGAGAAGTAAGTCTTAGGTTTGAGCGCTGCTTCCATTTGCTAGATTTGTGACCTTGGGCAAATCACTTAATCTCTTTGATTTTCATTTTCTTCATCTACAAAATGAATGAAATGGGGTTATAATTCCTATCTGTGTCATAGGATTTTAGTGAAGAGCAAATGACTTAATCCAGAGCATTACATAAATGTGAGGTATTATAATCTTCACACTTATCCCTGAAATAAATATTTTAGAGATTAAATATCAATTAATTCAAGAATTGGAGTGGGGTTTCGATTTTTCACTTTTGGCCTAAAAGGTCAGAAGTTCATGTAGTTATTAGATGAATATCACCTATACTTGGGTATGGAATCTTCTATTATTACCCATTCTAGAGGAATTTGAACCTGTTAATACTTATGCCATATCTGTTAAGGAGCTCTGTTGTCAGATAGATTCTGGTCCAGGTTCTGATGATGCCATTTACTAATTTCATGAACCTGCAAACTGACTAGCTGAACCTTAGTTTTCTCATTGGTAAAATGGGGTTAACAACAATAATAAAAACAACCTTATAAGATTAGTTAAAAGAACAAATGAGATAATCTATGATAAAGTGTTCAGCATCCAGCATAAAGCCTGGGATATTATATGTGACTGATAAGTAAGCAGTAATGATACATTTTACTCAGTATGGAGGAGGATGATGGTCAACACTTAAGGAATGCTTGCTTTCTGTGAGGAATGAGTCCATGGGCTTTAGTGTGTATTATCTCATTTAGTCTTGCAAAATCTTCTGAGGTCTCTCTATGTATTATTCCTGTTTTACAGATAAGAAAAGCGAAGTTCAGAGAAGTTATAACTTGCTCAAATTATGTAGCTAATTCTGTCTGAACTCAGAGCCCATGATCTTTATTATTCTTTTTATTATTATTTTGAGACAGAGTCTTGCTCTGTTGCCCAGGCTGGATTGCAGTGGTGTGATCCCAGTTCACTATAGCTTTGGACTCCTGGGCTCAAGCAATCTTTCCACCTCAGCCCAAATAGCTGGGACTACAGGCACGAACCACCACCCCCAGCTATTTTTTTAAATTTTTTTTGTTGAGATTTGGGAGGGGTGTCTCACTGTATTGCCCAGGCTGGGCTTGACCACCTGGCCTCAAGTGATCCTCTTGCATCAGCCTCCCAAAGTGTTGGAATTATAAGTGTGAGCCGCCGCATCTGGCTAGATCTTTATTATTAATGAAGCTTTTCATTCCTGTTGGAAACTTGTCAGATGTCAACAGTAATTGTACATTCTGTGATGCTGTAAGTTCATAATAAAATCATATTTATCTTGGAAATTGGAAAAACGTACAGACAGGATTTTATCTATAAAACTCTGGTAATGTGTAACTAGTACAATAATTTAGGTATTTTGGTTGAAGTGATGTGTTTTTAGGTGTAACTAGTGCAATAGTTTAGGTATTTTGGTTGAAGTGATGTGTTTTTAGGTGTAACTAGTACAATAGTTTAGGTATTTTGGTTGAAGTGATATGTTTTTAGGTTTCACATCTAAGGAGTTGGGAGTGGCATCTGTTACAATTGTGAAAAAGCAATGGTAGATTTATTAAAATATGGAACATTATTTGGAATTAACCACAACATGAGTTGGATTGTATTTAGATTTGCTCTCCTTTTATTGGAAAGGTCCCAAAAAGCAGAGAGGATGAGAGAGGAGAAAGAATGTGAATGCTCATTGCTGGTCATTTTTTTTTTTCCTGTGCTATGCCATCTTAATTGTTCATAGCTCTTCCCTTGTAAGAAAGCTTATGTGAGAGCCACAATTGTATCAGAGAACATTATTACATAATTATACAGCCTTCCCTTTCCCTTAAATGGTCCTTTAAGCCTTTACATCTGCAATAGAGATAGCTTAGTGAATATTCTTCCAAATAAGTTTTTTTTAGTTTCATTTTTAGAGAAGCTTTTTGTATTTGCATAAAACAGTGCTTTTGGTAAATGTTTTGTATTTAAGGGGAAGAACAGGATACTTCTGGGGGCTGAGGTAAATGTTTTGATGTTAGTCTCAAGACATGTTTTCATGCTATAAATGATAACTGGAGCTAAACTGATACTCTGGGTGTCTTAATGGTTGTTCTTTTCATTGCCATTTTAGTATGACTCATTATGTAATGCTCTTTAATGTTTTGCTTGAATTAATGTGAATGTTTTATGAGAATGCCTGATTTCAAGGACTTATCAACAGCTTAACTCTTAATGTTCAGGCGCATCAATTGAAATATACATATCATCAAGGGGGAAGTCATCCTTTACCTTTAACTTGGTCACTTAAAAAGGAACATTTTTAGAGAAGATCGTCTGGGTACAGTAGAAAATTAGTTTTGTTGTTATGAACAGTAAATCCTTTCTAAGTCTGCAGCTGGGCTTTGTTTAGGTTCAAGAGAGGGGCAGTGAGCTCAACCTGGTGCTGTAAGGACATATGGTCTAAGTCAGAAGAAACCTGAAATTTGGGTTAACTAGTTTCATCCCCTTGAGAGATCTGCGTATAACTGTAGACTCTGGGGAGTCAGAGGCTCCTTGGTCTGCCCTTGTCTGTGGAGCAGTGTTTCCCTCTTTCTGTCCCCGACTGCTGGTTTCCCAGGATCTTGTTGGACGTTTCCGCTACTGAGAAGTATATGGCCTTGATTTCCCTGTATCTGAAACTGGAGCACTTTGTGTTTTTTATTGTATCTTATGTTTATAAAACATATGGAACTTGTTACCTTAGTTTTATTGGCCAAAATTATATGTCTTTTAGTTCAGGGGCTGGCCCTTCTTTAGAAGAAAGCACTTGACTGAGATTGCGTAGCTGTTTATCCCTCTGCATGTGCAGGGAGGTGTACTGGAACCTCTGAGTGAGAGCTGTGGAGAGCCCACCGTGACTGCTAATCTGCAGTTAGGGAGAGGGTTTGAACTTGGCCCTGACGTAGGCCAGGAAAGGGGACAGAGTGGCTTTCGTCAACCATTGTAACTGTGGAAAAAAAAAATCTGGGGTAATACCACTTTGTGCCACATGATGCTTATGTATGTGATAGATATAGACGCATGATAAATCAATTTATATGGGGGTAAGAAGTACCACCATCTGTAACATTGAGGATGTATCTATAACATTGAGGATCCTATCACTAAGGAGCACGGCTGTGGCTTTCTGCATGTTGCCCTTAGGTGATAACCATTAGTGTAAAGATTATATGCCCTGGGCTGACCCACCATTTTACCTCTCATGGCAAACTGAGGATCACTTTGATGTTAGAAGTTACGGAATTTTTTTTTCTTCTGAGACAGGGTCTCGCTCTGTTGCCCAGGCTGGTGTACAGTGGCATGATCATGGCTCACTGCAGGCTTGACCTCCTGGGCTTAAATGACCCTCCTACCTTAGCCTTCCCAGTAGCTGGGACTACAGATGTACACCACCATTCCTGGCTAATTTTGTTTATTTTTAGTAGAGAAAGGGTCTCATTATGTTGCCCAGGCTGGTCTTGAACTCCTGGACTCGAGTGATCCTCCTGCTTTGGCCTCCCAAAGTGCTGGGATTGCAAGTGTGAGCCATTACACCCAGCCAGAAGTTATGGAATTTTTTTGAGCCCGTGTATTAAGGTTCTCCAGAGAAACCATTAGAGTATTGATCGATCTCTCTCTCTCTCTCTCTCTATATATATATCTTCTATGGATACACATAATCATATATGATCATATATATATACTCATATCAGTTCATATATATATATAATCATATATGATCATATATGCTCATATATGAGTTTGTATATATAATTATATATATGATCATATATGATTATGTGTATATATATATATATGGAGCCTGAGAAGTCCCATGATCCGTTCTCTGCAAGTTAGAGACCCAGGAAAGTGGAGTCCAATGGCCTGAGAACCAGGAGGATTGATGGTTTAGGTCTCAGTCCAAGAGCAAGAGAAGACTGATGTCTCAGCTCAAGTAATCAGAGAGAGAGAGAGAGAATTCACCCTTTCTCCATTCTTTTGTTCTAATTGGGCCCTCACAGGTTGGATGATATCTACTAACATTTAAAAGGGCAATCTGCTTTCCTCAGTTCACTAATTCAAATGCTGTTTTTTTTTCCAGAAAAACCCTCATAGACACACCAAAAAATAATGTTTAACCACATATCTGGGCATCTTGTGGCCCAGTCATGTTTACATGTGAAATCAACCATTACAGATCTGCAGAAGGAAGATGGCATATTGAAGGTATTTGGAACAGATTCATTACATCTATAGTCTATGTGTATTGCTCTTTCTCTGTTAGTTATTTTAGAACTTGAGATCTAAAGAGATCTTTTGGACGGGCACAGTGGCTGTAATCCCAGCACTTTGGGAAGCCAAGGTGGATGGATCACTTGAGGCCAGGAGTTTGAGATCAGCCTGGCCAATGTTGTGAAACCCTGTCTCTACAAAAAATACAAAAAATTAGCTGGGTGTGGTGGCACACACCTGTAATCCCAGCTGCTTGAGAGGCTGAGGCAGGAGAATCGCTTGAACCTGGGAGGCTGAGGTTGCAGTGAGCCGAGATTGCACCACTGTACTCCATTCAGCCTGGGTGACAGAGCAAGACTCTGTCTCAAAAAAGAAAAAAAAAAGATCTTTTGAAAAAAGGTAACTTGGATAATTGCATTGAGATTTACTTTCGTTTTGTCAGAAGGACCCAAAATAGCATAGTGGAAGGGAATGGGGGATTGATTACTATGTTTTCTATGCATACTCATTGCTGGTAAAAATTATTTTTGCTGTGCAGTGACATCTTGTAAGGGAGCAGACGTAAGAGCCACCGTTGTATCAGATAATGTAGTTATATCTTTTTCCCTTTCTCTCGGAATGGGAACTAGATGTGTCTGAATAGAGAGGTGTTTGTTAGTCTCACCTTCTAAGGTATTTTAAACATTTTAATATAGTAAAAAAATGTGTTGATAATTATGGAAATTGGTTGATGAGTACATGAGAGTGCATTATGCTTTACTTCTTTGTATGTTTTAGTGTTTTGTTATAGAAAATGTTCAATTAAAAGTACTTTAAATACGTGTGACAGAAACTCACACGTGGAGTCTCAGGAGCCCGACTTCTCTTTTTAAAATGAAAGAGCCTGGGTGTGTTGGCTCCCTCCTGTAATCCCAACGCTTTGGGAGGCCAAGGCAGGAGGATCACTTGAGGCCAGGATGGTCAACATGGTGTGAGACCCTGTCTTTAAAACAAGGCAGACACAACTCTGTGAATGTAAAATCGTTGCATTGTACACTTTAAGTGGGTTACTTTTATTGTTTGCAAATTATAGCTCTATGAAGCTGTTATAAAAACTAAAAAGAAATTAAAAAAAGATCCTTGAACTTCTTTTAGTGATACCTAAAAATACACAGGCTGAATCCAAACAAAGGTCGGGGGAGTAGTTTCCGACCCACGTGATGCTCAACAATTTTTTCAATATTTGTTGCGATATTTAATGTGAGACTTTACATGCCAGCCACTGTTGTTGGTGCTGAAGATACAGCAGATATTTAATGTGAGACTTTACATGCCAGCCACTGTTGTTGGTACTGAAGATACAGCAGATATTTAATGTGAGACTTTACGTGCCAGCCACTGTTGTTGGTGCTGAAGATACAGCAGATATTTAATGTGAGACTTTACATGCCAGCCACTGTTGTTGGTACTGAAGATACAGCAGATATTTAATGTGAGACTTTACATGCCAGCCACTGTTGTTGGTACTGAAGATACAGCAGAGAACCAACATAGCCCTCATTCCTGGAGTATGAACTATGATCTTGTACCAGCTCCAGGACAGAGGACACGTGTACATATATGAGCACTTATGTACCAGCTCCAGGACAGAGGACAGGTGTACATATATGAGCACTTATGTACCAGCTCCAGGACAGAGGACAGGTGTGCATATATGAGCACTTATATACTAGCTCCAGGACAGAGGACAGATGTACATATATGAGCACTTATGTACCAGCTCCAGGACAGAGGACAGATGTACATATATGAGCACTTATGTACCAGCTCCAGGACAGAGGACAGGTGTGCATATATGAGCACTTATGTACCAGTTCCAGGACAGAGGACAGGTGTGCATATATGAGCACTTATGTACTAGCTCCAGGACAGAGGACAGATGTACATATATGAGCACTTATGTACCAGCTCCAGGACAGAGGACAGGTGTGCATATATGAGCACTTATGTGTGCATAGACCAGTACTTTCTCACCTCCTGACTCTGTTACCCAGAGTATCCTTAGTATTTACTTCTACTTTTAGGTGACTGTCCAAAGATGCAGTGAAATCTCCTATCATTTAAAGCATCAGTTGTAGAAACTCTTATTGTGGTTTAGGTTAGGTTAGTTAATTTTTTTAAATTGTTTTGGTCTTTAGTTTTGATCGTGTCATAATGTTAGGTAAAATGTAACTGGATACCTAGCCACATATGTTCTCAGTAGGTCTTCAACAGATGTTTGTTAGTATGAAGACTGGGAGGACCTTAGAAGCAAATTCTCTCAGTCATCTTTGTCCTTATCTACATATGTATTAATATTTCTTGGGTTAGCTGAGACTGACTTTTATGTTTATTTCCTAGCTAGTTGATATTTAATAGTTGGTTGTCTTAGTACCAGTAGTGTAGACGCAGGTGGCTTTTGTGCTGCAGTAGAGTTATAGGCTTCTTTAAATTACAGATTCATTCTGAGAGTGTGGGAAATACTTGTTACCTCAGTTAAGCAGTCAGTAACTCCACAGGCCATATATGGCTCACAGGAGAAGCCCTGGGCATTGGAGTCTGATAGAGCTGGACTCAAATTCTGATTTTTCCAGTTACTAGGTGATTCAATAAGTTGTGTAAATTCCATGAGCTTTAATTTTCCCTTTTATAAAAATGGTTCTATAATATCTATTGCTGTAACTATGTAATTGAATTTACTACATGTAAAACAAAGAACTATGACATAGTAAGTTTAGATAAATCTGCCCATAGGTCACACAGTCACTAAAGGTGAATGTAAACGCAGGTCTGCCTAACTGCAAAGCCTGCACCTACTTTCAGGTAGGTGTGCTATAAATGATATTTCCCTTCTAAACTTGTCTCAGGTAGTTTCTCTAGGTTTTCAAAAACAGTGTTAGAATATAGTCGTGTTAAGAGATGATTTTAGTATGTATGTGTGTTTTTTTCTGACATCATGGTACCTGTTGGAGAAAGCTATTATAGTAATTAGGTATCAGTAAGACTAAATGTTAATTTTAAAACCTAACAAATTCATTGATTATATTTATCTAAGTATCTTATAAGGTGGGAAAATAGGATGCATACACAAAGAAAACTCTGAATAGTCCTTAAAAGGGAGTGTGCAAGAAAATTTTTAGAAATAGCTTGAATTTGAGAAAGAGAAATGAGGTTTAAGTTTAATAGGAATTAAACATTTTAATTTTGGTCTAGATTGAAAGAAGAAAATTGGTTTCAATTCACATCAGAGATGTCTTTAAATGTAAGGTCTGAATCATGTTGTTTTCAATAGAGAAGCATGACTAGTTGGAACAATTTCTTTCTCTAATCCCTCCTTTAAAAAGTTGCTGAGCTAGAGTGTTCCAGAGACAAGCTGTCTTTTACAGGTTTTTGTGGCATATTTGATAATTGAATAGTCAAGAGTTTTGTGTCTTACTTGATGTATTTGTTTTTACATGTAATTTTTGTCAAATGCCAACTGGAAAAGCTTGTCTGCAAAAAAGAAAAAGTTGTTTTCTTCTCTGTATTTGTATGGGGACAGGAAGAAATAGGCTTTTGTCCTTAGACTAGAAAAATAAGGACATTGAACAAATCAAGTTCTTTTTAGGTGGGTCTTGAATTTTATTGTAAATTGAAAGTCTTCATATAGGTTGAAAGCAGGCCCTTGGTTCTGTATTTGAATTGCAGATGTAATTACCTCTTTGCTTAGATTGTTAGGATCTGAGTTAAATATCACCCCTTTCTTGATGCTTAGTTGGGTAGCAGGGCAAAGTGGTTTACAGTCTTGTTACTTAAAATACAGTCTGTGGACCAGCAGCATCAGTGTAACTAAATGATTTTGGAAATGTAAAATCTCAGGCCCAGTCTTAGACCAACTTAAATCAGAATCTACATTTTAACAAGATCTCCAGGTGATGTGCATGCCTATTAAAGCCCGAGAGGCATAGAGGCGTGGATTGGACTGGCCCGTGGAGCCAGTTTAAATCCTGCATCTGACACTTACTAACTTTGTGACATTGGGCAAGTACTTTAACCTCTGCATCTGTTTCCTTAACTGTAAAACAGTGACGATGATGGTACATTTGCAATGTTTAGAGGAGTTCGTGGGAAGTACTCCATTAGAATTACCTAGATATTTTTAAAATATAGAGTACACTGTATACTTTGATGTGTAATTATAGAATAAAATGTCCATATTCATTAGAATGAACATTACAATTTGTTGGTAAAGTGAAAGAAAAATAGCTTTAGGATCATATACTGCCATTATCTTTCTGAACCGTATTTCTATATTACCTGTCATAGAATAACAAAATCTAGATAGCTTATAACCTTTGCTTTGAGTGTGAATAAAATCTATTTTAGCTATTGCTTCAAAGTAAAAACTTGACTGGACGTGGTGGCTCACGCCTGTAATACCAGCACTTTTGGTGGCCAGGGTGGGTGAATTGCTCGAGCTCAGGAGTTTGAGATCAGCCTGAGCTAATGGTGAAACCCTGTCTCTACCAAAAATATGAAAAATTAGCCTGGCGTGTTGGTGCATGCCTGTAGTCTCAGCTACTCGGGAGGCTGAGGCGGGAGGATTGCTTGAGCCTAGGAGGCGGAGGTTGCAGTGAGCCGAGATCGTGCCACTGGTCTCCACTCTGGGCAATACAATGAGACAGAGTCTTGCTCTGTCGGTCAGGCTGGAGTGCAGTGGTGTGAGCTCGACTCAATGCAACCTCTGCCTCCCTGGTTCAAGCGATCCTCTTGCCTCAGTTTCCCGAGTAGTGGTGTGATCTTGACTCAGTGCAACTTCTGCCTCCCTGGTTCAAGCGATCCTCTTGCCTCAGTTTCCCGAGTAGCTGGGACTACAGGCACCTGCCATCATGCCTGGCTAATTTTTTTTATATTTTTTGTAGAGGTGGTGTTTCACCATGTTGGCCAGGCTGGTCTCAAATTCCCGACCTCAAATGATCCACCTACCTCAGCCTCCCAAAGTGCTGTGATTACAGGTGTGAGCCATGGCTGCCGGCCAAAAAGTACAAACTTTTTTTTTTTTGAGACAGAGTCTCGCTGTGTCGCCCAGGCTGGAATGCAGTGGTGGGCTCTCGGCTCACTGCAACCTCCTCTTCCGGGTTCAAGCAGTTCTCCCTCAGTCTCCCAAGTAGCTGGGATTACAGGCGCCTGCCACCATGCCTGGCTAATTTTTTGTATTTTAGTCGACAGGGGTTTGATAGGGATGGGGTTTTGCCATGTTGGCCAGGGTGGTCACGAACTCCTGGCCACAGGTGATCCATCTACCTCAGCATCTCAAAGTGCTGGGATTACAGATGTGAGCCACCGCGCCCGACCAAGTACAAACTTTTTAATGCGCCACAAATCACTGTGAGGTTATAGTTGGGGGTTTGACCGTCTTTGCCAAAAGTACCAGAGGCGACACCCTCCTTAATCTGATAGCACAGATAGGACCAATTTTCTTAGTTCTTACCAGTCCTAGCTACAAGGCTCAAAGCCTTCCCCTTCCTGCTACTTGACAGAATTTCCTCATACAGTAGCAACTTCTTGGAAAGTGGGAGGGAAGGAGAAAGGGAGATACTGGAAAGAAAGCCAGAGAATGACCTGCAGACAATACCACGCCCTCTGTCTCCTGTCTCCCCTTTTCCTTCCATAAACCTTGGAGTTGCTGACCTCTGCAGTAATTGTTAGAGTCCTATTTTATATATAGTAGAGATTAAAAACTCAATCCTTATATTTTGTATTTCTATACATAGAATTTATTTGATGTTAATAATTATTTAGTGTCAGTTTAAAAACAAGTAGTGAAACCTCATTACTCCTGCATTTCTTTCTTTTTTTTTTTTGAGAGGGGAGTCTTGCCCTGTTGTTCAGGCTGGAGTGCAGTGGCTCAATCTTGGCCCACTGCAACTTCTGCCTCCTGGGTTCAAGCGATTCTCCTGCCTCAGCCTCCTGAGTAGCTGGGACTATAGGCACGTGCCGCCACGCCCGGCTAATTTTTTGTATTTTTAGTAGAGACAGGGTTTCACCGTGTTAGCCAGAATGGTCTCGATCTCCTGATCTTATGATCCACCCGCCTTGGCCCCCCAAAGTGCTGGCATTAAAGGCGTGAGCCACTGCGCCTGGCCCACTTCTAAATTTCTATAAGAACTGTTTAAAACTGAATGCCTGTCTTATCTGTGAGGGATAAGACTACAGACTTCAAAGTTTAGGTAAAAGCTGAAAACACTCCGATGTAGAATTAGAACATTTTGAATCCTGTTCCAATTAATTTATTTAGATGTTAACTATTAGTAAGCATGTTATAGGATTAGATTAAAAATAAATTGTTAATAACTTTTTGTAGGTATTATGTATGGTGAATTTAAATGGCCTAGCAGATTTTTTTGTTATCTTTTGAAAATTACAATTTCAGCTTTATTAGTGTTGGAGCATTTGAAAAGTGGCTTGGGTATACGGCAACAATCGGCTGCTGCAAAATTTGGCAACAAAGACAAACCTCATTCGGTCTCATGGGAATGCTGGACAAGTACACCTGCAGGCTTTCCCCTGAGGGGCAGAGCATACCTCTTTAAAACCTAAGTCATGGAGGAGTTGTACCCCCTCCCCCCAAAAAACAAACTCTGAAGGGATTGAGGCATATGTGTTCTGCCTCTTCTCTTATACTGTAATAACAGTAAGTCATAAGAATAACAATATGTCATAAGTGGCTTTTAGATCACCAGTGCATAGCTGGGTAGTTGTCTGTCTGCTATGGTGGTGGGGGGCAATTTTAGCACATTAAAAAGTGTTTTTGAAACCTAACAAGGCCTATTAGAAAATCAGTAATATTCCTAGCTAGAAGCAACTGACCTTATAATGTTTTTAGAAAAACGGTTCTGAAACAAGCCTAGAGTGGTAATTTACAGAGCTAGTCCAAAAAGACTTTCTTCTCTGAGATGAGCAGAATACTTAGCAAAAGTAATAAGGAACCAAGGCATTTTTTTTTAAGGGGGCATTTTTTTTAAATTTCAAAATATATAACATAAAATGAATAATAACATAATAAATCAGGTTTACTCTAAATATATTCTGAACTCAAACTGCTAAAGTGCTATCTATCTCCAAGATATAGAACCAGTTAACTTAATTTAATAGTTTCTCGTATTGCCAGAACCTAAGCCATGTAAAAAGATAAACTAAAACATTAAGATACCTACCAAATGAGGGAATGAAAAAGATTCATTAGGCTGGGCGCAGTGACTCATGCCTGTAATCCCAGCACTTTGGGAGGCCGAGGCAGGTGGATCACCTGAGGTCAGGAGTTCAAGACTAGCCTGTCCAACATGGTGAAACCCAGTCTCTACTAAAAATACAAAAATCAGCTGGGTGTGGTGGCATGTGCCTGTAATCCCAGCTACTTGGGAGGCTGAGGCAGGAGAATCACTTGAACCCGGGAGGCACAGGTTGCAGTGAGCTGAGATTGCTCCACTGCAGTCCAGCTTCAGTGACAGAGTAAGATTCTGTCTCAAAAAAAAAAAAAAAAAAAAAGAAGAAATTTGAGATTAACTGCCGGCGACTCCCTGAAATGAAATAGTTAGATATGATTGCCTTGGGGAGCAGGAGAAGGAAGCTTTTTGTTTTTTCTGTTTGACTGTTTTTTTGGAGACAGGATCTTGCTCTGTCACCCAGGCTGGAGTGCAGTAGTGTGATCATGGCTCGGGGTAGCCTCGACCTCCCGAGCTTAAGCGATCCTCCCCTATCAGCCTCCCCAGTAGCTGGGACTACAGGCGCATGCCAGCATGCCCAGCTAAGTTTTTCTGTTTTTTGTAGGGACAGGGTCTCACTCTGTTGCCTAGGCTGGTCTCAAACTCCTGTGCCCAACTGATCTGCCCGTCTCGGCCTACCAAAGTGCTGGGGCTACAGTCATGAGCCACTATGCCCAGCCTATTTGCCATTTTAACCATATGGTATATATTGCTTTGATTAAAAATTTAAAAACAAAATAAAATTCTAATCTAGCAGGTATAGCGAAAAACAATGACAACAAAAAACATAATAAAAGGTGCTTCCAGCTATTGTAGAAGCATATTCCACTCATTAAATTGCAAAAAGGGCTGCCTGTCACTTTTCTGTTTTCTTTTTTTTCTTTTTCCACAAGATCAAAAGCCTCTGATTATCATAATTACCTATGGCACGTTCTGTATGGGTGCTAGGTGGGTGGATTTGTAGGAGTGTGGTGCGTGTGTTTTTCTGAGGCCCCTTGTGGCTTGTGCTGGAGTGTTGCCTATTTAACCTTTGGTTTTTATTTTTCCTTTTTTTGTTTTTTTTCAGCTTAAAGAACATCTGGAATCATTGAAAAATTAAAATCAAATATTTTGGTTGAATGCTTACATGCTTTTAATGGACTTATTCAGAGCATAATACATCACAAGTTACACCTACTTTAGGTTTTTGTTCCCCAAGATTGGACTGATTGTCTTCACTTTCTATATTTGAGTTGTGCTTCCTGCTAATTAGCTTTTAAAAGCCACTGAGATTAGGAGCCAAATTTGGTACCTGCATAGTTTTTAGCCTAGTTAACTTAAGAAGTAGTCTTTCTACATTTTTATAAAACTTCTTTCTATGCAAATGTAATGATCTATTTATAGATAAGATATAAAGTGTTTTAATCTTACTCAGGGGATCCCTGATGAGCCCAAAATGAAATCCAAGTGGAACAGTAAGCAGAGCGCCAGTGCATAATTGCTATGCTAGTTGAAGTTTTAATCCTCTCATAAAATGTTTATCTATGCTTTATATCACATTAATTTTTAGATCTTCTTCACTGGAAAGTTTATTTTGTTACCTTGCTTATATGGTTGAAATTAAAGATGACAGGTTAATGCAGTCTTATTTTAAAATACGGGGCCAGGCATGGTGGCTCACACCTGTAATCCCAGCACTTTGGGAGGCCAAGGATGGGGAATCAGTTGAGGCCAGGATTTTGAGACCAGGCTGGGCAACATGGCAAGACCCTGTCTCTACAAAAAAACAGAATTAGCTGGGAGTAGTGGCATGTGCCTGTAGTCCCTGCTACTTAGGAGGCTTAGGCAGGAGTATCACTTGAGCCCAGGAGTTGGAGGCTGCAGTGAGCCATGATCATACAGCCGCACTTTAGCCTGGGGGACAGCAAGACCCCATCTCTAAAAAAAAAATAAAAATTAAAAAAATTAAAACATCTTTTAAAATTGGTCAAACTGCTTTTAAAAAGCTTTATTTTGGAATAATTTTAAAATTACAGAAAAGTTGGAAGAATAGTACAGACAACTCTTACATGCCTTTTATCTAAGTACAACAAATTTTAACATTTGCTCTATTGGCTTTATCATATTTATTTATTTCCTCTCTATACACACCACTCCCCACACACAACACACATACATAAATATTATTTATTTTTCTTAACTATTTGAGGGTAGGCTGCATACCTAATGTCTCTTTCCTTACCACTTTAGTGTACATTTCCTAAGAACAAGGATATTCTCTTATATAACCATTCTACACTTAGTCAAATCCAAAATACTTAACATTCACACAGTACTTTTGATCTCTAGTTCATTTTTCCAATTTTGTCAATGTTGCAATAATGTCCTTTGTTGCATTTTTTTCCTTTAGTCCAAGATCCAGTGTAGGATTTTGTGTGTGTGTATGTATATATATATATGTGCACATACATATGCACTATATATATACACACATATGCACTGTATATATACACATACATACACTATATATATAGTGTGTATATATATATTGTGTGTGTATATATACACAATGTATATATAGTGTGTGTGTATATATACACAATGTATATATAGTGTGTATATAGTGTATATATAGTGTATGTATGTGTGTATATATATATATAGTGTATGTATGTGTATATATACATATATACATATGTATGTGTATATATTTTATATATATATATTTAAAAAAATTTTTTTTTATTTTTAGACAGATTCTTGCTCTGTCTCCTAGGCTGGAATGCAGTGGTGTGATCTTGGCTCACTGCAACCTCCACCTTCCACGTTCAAGCGATTCTCCTGCCTCGGCCTCCTGAGTAGCTGGGATTATACGTGTGTGCCACCACTCCCAGCTAATTATTTTTTGTATTTTTAGCAGAGACAGGGTTTTGCCATGATGGCCAGGCTAGTCTCGAACTCCTGACCTCAGGTGATCCTCCCGCCTCGACCTCCCAAAGTGCTGGGATTACAGGCATGTGCCACTGTGTCCAGCTGGATTATATATTAATACATGTAGTTGTCATGTCTCTTTAGTCTCCATTAATCTGGAGTAGTTCCTCAGCCTTTTCTCATCTTTTATGATATTAATATTTTTGAAGAATGCAAGTCAGTTATTTTATAGAATAAAAAAACCGAATTAGGTTTGTCTGATGTTTCCTCATGATTAGACTTGAATTTTTCAACCCCAGCCAGAGTATTACATAAGACAGTATTTATGTAGTGTATGTGTGATACTGTGTTGTTCTCAGGATATCACACCAGGAAGCACACAATGTCCATCTGCTCCTAGTTGGTGAAGTTTTAATCACTTGGTTAAGATACAGCCTTGGGTGAGTAGTTACTGTTTTTCCCCTTGTAACTAATGAGCCAGTCTGTGGGGAGACACTTTGAGACCATGCAAATGTCAATTCCTCGTCAGTTTTTTTTCCTCCATAGAGTTAACATCTATTATTGATTGGTTCTTACCTGAATCATTATTTATGGTTCCCTCCACATTTATGTCTTTATTTTCTTCTAAGGAGGAGCCTTACCTTCTCCTCTATTTATTTATGTATCTATTTATTATTAGTATGGACTCATGGGTTCCTATTTGTTCCATTGGTTCCTATTTGTTCCATTATTGTTCTTATTTATTTTGATGCTGAAATTGTCACTGATTTGACTCATGGGAGCCCCTTCAAGCTGGCTCCTGTATTTGATCTACCTCCATAATTTTTTGGAACACTTTCTTACTCTCTGGAATGACAAAATGTTCCAGTCCAACAAAGTGTTCCAGGCTTATGTTGTACTTTGCCTTCTCAGCCTGGTTTCAGCCATTTAAAAAATCCCTTTAGCTTTTGCTGACATATTAACACCATGCCTTGACTACTAGGTAGTAAGATTTATAATAATTTTGGGCCTTTTTCGGCCAAGGGGAATTGTGAAATGGAAGAAGACCAAGATTGAAGAAGTAGTTGGTGAGACCTCCTCTGTTTGGGAGGTGTGTTAGATAGATGAGAGTGATTGTGGAAAGCAGGTGGCTAACAGCAGAGAGGCCTCTCCAGTGAGTGGCCAAGGAGATTGGCCAAATATGGCAACTCTTAGTTCTTCATGGCATGTGCTTGTCATGCTGGGGATCCAGAAGTTCTCTTTTGCTCTAGTGATGGAATGTGGAGGTACTGAATGGGCCAGTGGGTAGGCAGTAGCCTGGGTTTAGCGTGAAAAGGCTACCATGTACAGAGGCTTAATGACTGAAGGCACAGTCTTGTTGGCCAGGCTGGAGTACAGTGGTATGATCATAGTTCACTGTAGCCTCCAACTCCTCGGCTTAGGTGATCCTCCTGCCTTAGCCTCCTAAGTACCTAGGACTCCAGGCATGTACCACCATGCCCGGCTAATTTTTAAAGTTTTTCCAGAGGTAATGTCTTGCTTTGTTGTCCAGTCTGGTCTTAAACTCCTGACCCCAAGCAACCCTTCCACCTCAGCCTCCCAAAATGTTGAATTACAGACATGAGCCACCACACCCAGCCCTGTTAATTTTTATTATTATTATTGTTATTAATTTTTTTTCCTTTTTTTGGAGACAGAGTCTCACTCTGTCACCCAGGCTGGAGTGCAGTGGTGTGATCTTGGCTCACTGCAACCTCTGCCTCCTGGGTTCAAGTGATTCTCCTGCCTCAGTCTGTCAAGTAGCTGGGATTACAGGCATGTGCCACCATGCCTGACTAATTTTTGTATATTTTCTGGAGATGGGGTTTCACTATGTTGCCCAGGCTGGTCTTGAACTCCTGAGCCCAAGCGATTTGCCTGCCTCAACCTCCCAAAGTGCTGGGATTACAGATGTGAGCTACCATGTCTGAACTGTAAATTTTTTTAAAAAGGCATATTGAATTTTGTCAAATGCCTTTTTCTGCATCTATAGAAATGATCACATATTTTTTGTTTTTCATTTTGTTAATGTGATGTATCATGTTTATTGATTTACTTATGTTAAACCATCTTTGCGTCCCTGGGATGAATCCCACTCCATCATGGTGAATTATCTTTTTTTTTTTTTTTTTTTTTTTTTTTTTTTTAAAGACAGAGTCTTGTTCTGTTGCCCAGGCTGGAGTGCAGCGGTGAGATCATGGCTCACTGCAACTTCCACCTCCTGGGCTTAAGTGATCCTCCCAACCCAGCCTTCTGAGTAGTTGGGACTACAGGCATGTGCCACCACGCCCGCCTAATTTTTGCAATTTTAGTAGAAACGGGGTTTGGCCATGTTGCCCAGGCTGGTTGTGAACTCCTGGGCTCAAGCGATCTGCCCACCTTGGCCTCTGCAAGTACTCGTGAGTGATCTTTTTGATGTGCTGCTGAATTTGGTTTACAAATATTTTGTTGAGGATTTTTGCCTCTATGTTAATCAGGGATATTGGTCTGTAATTTTCTTCTTTTGTTGTGTCTGTCTGGTTTTGCTGTCAGAATAACGCTGGCTTTTTTGAATGAGTTTGGAAGTATTCCCTCCTCTTCCATTTTTTGGAATAGTTTGAGAAGAATTAGTACTAGTTCTTTAATTGCTTTTTAGAGTTCAGCAGTGAAGCTGTCAGGTCCTGGGCTTTGCTTTGATGGGAGACTTTTATCTTGGATTGTATGTGTTAGGAATTTATCTCTTTTTTTATGTTATTGAGTTGGTTGACCTATAGTTGTTCATAATATTACGATCCTTAGTATTTCCACTGTAATAGCTCCTTTTCCATCTCTGACTTTATTTATTTGAGTCTTCCCTCTTTTCGTCTAGCTAAAGGTTTGTCAATTTTGTGTTCTTTAAAAAACCAGCTCTTGGTTCCATTGATCTTTTGTATTGTTTTTCTAGCCTCCATTTCATTTATTTCTGCTCTTATATTTTTATTATTTCCCTTATATTTATGTTGGGTAGTTCAAGCAAAACAGGTAGCATCCTAAAGTATGTAAAATCTAATTCTGTCAAATGATGTGTCTCTCCTGTCCTAAGTGATAGAGTGACAGCAACTTGCCCTTGTTTTATTGGTAAGTGTCTTTATTTTATTTTTAAATTTTATTTATTTATTTATTTTGAGATGGAGTCTCACTCTGTCGCCAAGGCTGGACTGCAGTGATGTGATCTCAGCCCACTCCAACCTCCACCTCCTGGGTTCAAGTGATTCTCCTACCTTACCCTCCTAAGTCGCTGCGATTACAGGCACACGCCCCCATTCCCGGCTAATTTTTTTGTCTTTTTAGTAGAGATGAGGTTTTGCCATGATGGCCAGACTGATTTCGAACTCCTGACCTCAAGTGATCCACCTGCCTTGGCCTCCCAAAGTGCTGGGATTACAGGCGTGAGCCACTGCGCCCAGCATTTTTTAAAAAAAATTTTAAAAAATTATTATTCTTTTTGAGACAGGGCCTCACTCTGTTGCCCAGGCTAGGGTGCAGTGGCATGATCATGGCTCACTGGAGCCTTGATTTCCCGGGCTCAAGTGATCCTCCCCTATCAGCCTCCTGAGTAGCTGGGGCTATAGGCATGTGCCACCATGCCCAGCTCATTTTTAGTTTTAAAATTTTTATTTTAGGTTCAGGGATACGTGTGCAGGTTTTTTATATAGGTAAACTCATGTCATGTGGGTTTGTTGTATAGATTATTTTGTCATCCACATATTAAGTCTAGTATCCAATAGTTATATTTTCTGATCCTCTCCCTCTTTCCAACTTCCACCCTCAAGGAGGCCCCAGTGTCTGTTGTTCCTCTTTATGTGTCCATGTGTTCTCATCATTTAGCTCTCCCTTTAAGCAAGAACCTGCAGTATTTGGTTTTCTTTTCCTGTGTTAGTTTGCTAAGGATGATGGCCTCCAGCTCCATCCATGTTCCTGCTGAGGACATGATTTTGTTCTTTTTATGGCTGCATAGTATTCCATGGTGTATAGGTACCACATTTTCTTTATGCATTCTACCATTGATGGGCATTTCAGCTTTTGCTATTGTGAATAGTGCTGCAGTAAATATACATGTGCATGTGTCTTTAGGTTAAAATGATTTATATTCTCTTGGGCATATACCAAGTAATGGGATTGCTGGGTCAAATGATAGTTCTGTTTTTAGGTCTTTGAGGAATCACCACACTGTTTTCCACAATGGTTGAACTAATTTACATTCCCGCCAACAGTGTATAAGTGGCCAGGAGCAGTGGCTAACGCCTCTAATCCCAGCACTTTGGGAGGCCAAGGCAGGTGGATCACATGAGGCCAGGAGTTTGAGACCAACCTGGTTAAAGTGGCAAAACCCCATCTCTACTAAAAATACAAAAATTAGCCAGGTGTTGTGGTGCTTGCCTGTAATCCCAGCTACTCAGTAGGCAGGTGCACGAGAATTGCTTGAACCCAGGAGGCAAGGTTGCAGTGAGCTGAGATTGTGCCACTGCACTCCAGCTTGGGCAACAAAGTGAGACTCTGTTTCAAAAAAATGAAAAACAAAAAACAAGTGTTTAAGTGTTCTCTTTTCTCCACAGCCTTACCGGCATCTGTTTTTTATTTATTTTTTAATAATCCAGATGATTTTTAATATTTTTGTAGACATATGGTCTCACTATATTCCCCAGGCTGGTGCTGGTCTGGTACTCCTGGGCACAAGCAGTTCCTGCCTCAGCCTCCCAAAGTGTTGGGATTACAGGCATGAGCCACCGTGCCCGGCCCTGATAGGTGTTCTTTTAATACTTCTTCTGAACTTTTCAACTTCCTTCATTAATTTATGTTAATTACCAGCATTGATTCCCTGCATCATCGAGGAGTTATTAGTGGTGTATTTGGCATTAGTTTTAGAAGTAGATGCCGCTATGTTTTATTCATTTACAGAGTGATGGCAGCTCATAGTTACTCCTACAAGTGCATTATTACTGATTTGTGAATTAGTTTATTTTTCCTGAAACAATTCAAGTCTTTAGAAAGAGAATCCGAATTATTTTGTAGAATACCATCTCCTGCCATATCCCTTGGGTCTGATGAAACAGATTTGACAAGAAAACATCAGTTGGTGTTTAGGCATTTTTCTGTCTTTTATTAATTACCATCTTGAAGGATAGTAGCATCTGGAAAACAAAAAAAGAGGTTTAGCTGAGATGCTTTTGTTTGATTTATATTTTATCCCTGCAGTTTGTATTCTTCATTTTCAAGGAATTTCTTTGTTTCTTTTTTTCTTGTCAAGTAAAGCAGTGGGAGTGGCGAAGGAACAAAGAAATCCATAGCTGGTTGTGATCAATTAATTGTAAACACAAGGAATTTATTTCTTAAAGCAAGAAGATATGTTAAATGACAATCTCAAGTTTCCAAAGTCAAGCTAAAATCAGATTATATGACAAAACCCTCTTCTTTCTTTGCTTTAACACAGAGAACAAAGGAAGATGCTAGTACTAATAAATAAACATTAACAGATCCATGGGGGAAAAAAAGACTAGACAGGACCAGTTGTACTTTAGTGGCTAACAATTTAATGATAAGTCTAGACTAATCTTAACACAGTGAGCCAGAAAACTGAGAATTTAGAGGATGCTGTGTGGCTCCAAGAGTGTTTCCTCAACCACTGTCCTACAGACACACAAACAGTTTACCTAGACACCATCTTGGAGAGGAGGGGCTAAACCCTTCACATAGGTCCTGGATCCCGTGTATTTTGGCCTTCTTGGAAACTTATGCTATCGAATATTTTCTCTCTTTCTTGTATACCTTTTTTTGAGACAGGGTCTGTCTCTGTCACCCAGGCTGGAGTGCAGTGGAGCAGTCATGGCTCACTGCAACCTCCGCCTCCTGGGCTGAAGTGAGCCTCCCACCTCAGCCTCCCGAGTTGGGAGCTGGGATCATAGGCACATGCCACCACTCCTGGCTAAGTTTTAAAATTTTTAGTAGAGATGGGGTTTTGCCATGGTGCCTAGGTTGGTCTTGAACTCCTGAGCTCAAGTGATTTGCCCACCTCGGCCTCCCAAAGTGCTGGGTCTACAGGAGTGAGCCACTGCACCAGGCCTTTTCTTGTGTATCTTTAAACCTTTTTCTCTCTCTACTGACACATTCCCATCAGCTCTTAAACATGCTATATTGTCTTTTCTCAAAAAGAAAACAAAGAGCACTCTCTCCGTTTGCCTTACACTTCTTAAGGCTACTGTACCGTCTCTTCTTCATAACCAAATTTCTCAAAACCTTTGTTTATAAACAGAGACTCCAGCTTCCTTTGCAGGCTCGTCCTCGCCTGGCATCTAAAGTGTAGATTTTAGACCTATTTCTGGGCCATCTTTTCCGTCCATATGCCTCCTCTGTTGTCATACAGAGTTGCAATTACTTATATAATTGTTATTCTTGAAATTATATTTCAGTCTAAACAGACCTTTGTTTTAATTCCACACTTTTTTTTTTTTTTTTTTTTGAGGGGGGTTCTCGCCGTATCTCCCAGGCTGGAGTGCAGTGGTGCGATCTCGGCTCCCTGCAAACTCCGCCTTCTGGGTTCACGCCATTCTCCTGCCTCAGCTTCCCGAGTAGCTGGGACTACAGGCGCCCGCCACGACACCCGGCTAATTTTTTTTTTTTTTTTTTGTATTTTTAGTAGAGACGGGGTTTCACCGTGTTAGCCACAATGGTCTCCATCTCCTGACCTCATGATCCGCCCGCCTCGGCCTCCCAAAGTGTTGGGATTACAGGCGTGAGCCACCGTGCCTGGCCCCACACTCTTGTATTTAACTGTCCAGTTGATATTTCAATTTAGATATCTCAGAGGAGCTGGAAATTCAACATGTTTAAAACAGTATTCTCAATCTTCATTCTTAAATTTGCTTCTCTCCTACCTTCCTTATTTCAGTAACTGGTACCCCACTGTTTTGTCCTTGTGACATCCTCTCTCCCTCTCCCTGACCTGTTAGCCTAATAACTGCAATCCTGTTGATTTCAGCAGTAGAATGTTTCTCAAATATACATATATCCCTGTATCTCTGCTATCATCATCCTAGTTGAAACCATCATACCATAACCTCTTGCCTAAATTTCTATCTTAGTCTCCTGATTCGTCACCTGGTATTCATTCTTGTTCCCCTCCTACCCTCCTAGCTACTGTTCTCAGTTCAGGGCTTCAGATTGTTATCATGCCTACGTGTCCCTCCCTGCCTCATCTTGAACCACTCCTTGACTTTTTCCTTTTCTCAATCTCATTGCAGTCATTCAGCAAGTTCATTTCATTTTCTTTCCTATATCACCAAGTTTTTCTTGCATTCTCATTTCCATGCCTACTACACAGTTCAGGCCCCCAGTTTCTCACCTGGATGTCATCCCTGCCACAGCCTCTTAGATGTGATTTTGCTGTCCCCTACCATTTTTTTCTTTCTTTTTTTCTACTCAATTAAAATGTATTTTGTTGCTTTGTTTACCAGCAAATTGTATAGTATGTATCTCATTTTGACCTAAAATGTTTCTTAATTCTCATTTCTTATTTACTAATCTGTTTTTTGTTAGCTCATAGAGTGAGCTATCTAAGATTTCTCTGAATCCTGATTTCTTACAACATAAAATCCAAAATCCTTATTGTGTTTGTGTAGCCCTCCAGTTCTGACCCTTCTCTCAGCTCCAGGCTGAGTTTGTTTCAGCTATACCAGATGGCCTGATGGTGATTCTCCTGCCCTCCAAGCCTCGGGGTCGAGGGATGAGCCCAGAGATGGGGTGATCTGAGATGCAGTTTTGTGGGTGGTGGGGTCTGTGTGACCCTTCCATTGCTCAGGTGTACAATTACCAGTGGACACAGTGGCACAGTCGGGGGCCTATGACTTGAGGCCAGGCCCCCATGGAGTTGTGGGAGAGGCAGGTCCAAGGATGCGGGTACCGCTTATCACTGTGGAGCACAGTTCTCCAGACCTCTAGGCATGGGGTCCTGCAGCATCCACGGGAGAATTCACTATACCCAGCAGGCCCCGCGGGAGGATGCACTGTACCCAGCAGGCCCGGCGGGAGGATGCACTGTACCCAGCTGGCCCCGCGGGAGGATGCACTGTACCCAGCAGGCCCCGCGGGAGGATGCACTGTACCCAGCTGGCCCCGCGGGAGGATGCACTGTACCCAGCAGGCGAATTCTTCTTGCCATGCCCGTACTTACAATGCTAGGCTTTCCACACCTCCACACACGTAAAGGTGTTCAGAAACCAAACCTTCACCTGGATGCCTCCTATCCTTTGTTTTAGATTTCACCTCTTTTGTGGTAGCCTTCCTTGCCCTCCCTACCACACTAGCCTGGATTAGGTACTCTACTCTGTGTTGCACTTTGCAAATTAAATTACATTTAGGTTTATACGTTTGTTCCTTTTCTAAACTGTGAGTACCTTCATCTTTATGTCTCTAGAATTAGGCAGACAATCAATTAATTTAGAATAAATGAGAATGAATACGTGAACACAGATATGCCAAAAGTGTGTGGCGCTGCGAAAACCAACTAATAGTGGTACTTTTCCTGTGTCTGAGAAAACAAAGTTTGCGAATACATTTTCTCAATTTTAATTTTTTTTTTTTTTGAGACAGAGTCCAGTTCTGTTGCCCAGGCTGGAGTGCAGTGGTGCGATCTCGGCTCACTGCAAGCTCAGCCTCCCGGGTTCACGCCATTCTCCTGCCTCAGCCCCCTCAATTTTAATTTTTTTTTTTACATATTTTTTCTTAGCCTTTAGTTACCTAATTCTCTCTAGCAAAACAAATAGATAAGTAGCAAGTATATGTTTTTGAAAACACATGGAAATAGATTGCTGTGCTTTATATGATTTCTATTTTTCTATAGAAACATGTTTATGATGTGATTATTTTTGGCACTAAAATTGTTCTAAGTTTTTACTATGGATTTTAACATATTTAACATGTATATAATTTGGAAGTATTTTATGACTTTTCCAAAAATATGTAGTGTTCTGCATAATACCTGGAGCTACATGTACTAGGTGTTTAGGAAATATTCTTGTTGACTAATTTCCACTTTTTTCCCACTAATTTCCACTAATTTCAGATAATTTCCACTATCTGATAAAGATGGACAGCCTTTAAACTAGAGAATAAACATGCTTGAATTAATTTTCCTTGAAACAAAATCAGATTATTAATACAAGAAATCCTACAAGATGCCCAACGCTTATTTGATGTATTGCTACATTCTCTTTAACTTACGTTTTTCAGAAGTTACCTTAAACAATTTAGAGTCATTGTATGCCTTTAATAATATTTGAGCACAGCTGTCTTCTGCCTCATGGTCTTTTCTTCAGGCTAACATGTCATGGCTTGTAGCCTTGTAGCTGATAGATACTCTTATGATGATTGGGGTTTATTTAGCCCAGACAGCATTCATTGTAAGTGTGGTAAAAATGTACTAAATTTGTACTTAGCTAATTAGGAGTTTATAATAATTCTGACATGCTGATTTGAAGTTTCTTTGTAATGTTCAAGGCAAAGAGAAAAGGATTTGTTTAGCTAATTAAAACTATAAACAAGACGGAATGTTTAATCTACTTGAGGCAAACCAACAACTGTTTTCAAGTACTTATAAAATCAACATAAACTAGGAAAACACCAATTGAAATTATTTTTTATTAAAGCACTAAAGGATTTTCTAAGGCACAGCTTTTGACTGACTTCTTCCTTGGCATTTGTTCACATTATTAGGAAATAGGGGCCTACTGGTATTTTTCAAATCCTTTGTTCATGACCCACAGTGAGATATACATACTATATTGCTATTCAGTAAAAACACACATGTAACTGAAACAAAAGCTGTAGAAAATAATATTTAATTTCTTGTGATGCAGTATTTTAATTTTCTTATATTTCAAATATTAAAAAGTTCCTCTCAGGACAAGTAAATTGATTTTACAAATTGATCAAGATCCACAGCTTGAAAAAACTGGACTAGACTGTGCTTGAGTGCAGAGACCATGACATATTCATCTTTCTGTTACTAAGTGCTAGAGCAGGTGCTCAGTAGATATTAATTGAATAAATTGGTAATTGAGAAGAGGAGTAAGAAGTGAAATCAGAGTTGTAAAAGGAATAGATGTTTTTGACAATGAAGTTCTTGGATATAATAAAGGCAGTCGAGGTAAAGCACTGTGGTACTTATAGTTGGTATGAAATTTGTTTGTTTGCAGGAAATAGAAACCAGTGTTAGCTGAAGCAAAGAAGAATATATTAAAAGGATTCAGGGTATCTCACAGAAATCAAGCGTAGGGGTGTGTCTTGTGATTTGGGAAGGGAATGAAACTAGAAAGTGGAACGACTTCAAGAGCCTAAGTGTGTTATCTTGTGTTTTTTCATCCTTGCTTCTTTCTTTGTGGCTTTTTTTTTTTTTTTTTTTTTTGGGTTGCGGAATGGTTTCCTCTGCAGCCAAACGACAGAAGAATCTTCAGTTCACGTGACAGTTTATTTCCAAAGCTCCTGATTGTTTTACATTTTGGTTCCAGGCTTTAATACTGTATGTGACTTATAGGTGGTAGAATAAATTAGTCTTCTGATATTTACTGTATGCCATGAGTTAGTAGTTTCAAGTCACTGGTTTCAGATAAGATATCTGTATTAGTCTGTTCTCACACTGCTGTAAAAAACTACCTGAGACTGGGTAATGTATGAAGAAAAGCAGTTTAATTGACTCACAGTTCCGCAGGCTGTGCAGGAAGCATGGCTGGGAGGTCTCAGGAAACTGGAAGCGAAGGAGAAGGGAACTCTTACCATGACAGAGCAGGAGAGAGTGGAGGGGGACGTGCCACACACTTTCAAATAACAAGATCTCACGAGAACTCTTATTGCGAGAACAGCAGAACAAGAGAGTGAAGGGGGACGTGCCACACACTCTCAAGTAACAAGATCTCGCGAGAACTCTGTCAGGAGAACAGCAGAGCAGGAGAGAGTGAATGGGGACGTGCTACACACTTTTAAATAAGATCTCGTGAGAACTCTATCACGAGAACAGCAGAGCAGGAGAGAGTGAAGGCAGATGTGTCACACACTTTCAAATAACAAGATCTCGTGAGAACTATCACGAGAACAGCAGAGCAGGAGAGAGTGAAGGTGGACGTGCTACACATTTTCAAACAACAATATCTTGCGAGAACTCTGTAAGGAGAACAGCACGGGGAAGTCTGCCCCCATGATTCAGTCACCCCCCCATCAGGCCCCTCCTTCAACAGACGGGGATTACAATTGGATATGAGATTTGGGTGGGGACACAGAGCTGAACCATATCAACATCCTATTCTACAGTTAAGTATTTCCAGTGGCTTTGTTTTGCCTACTGGGTCAGATGAATACACATAGAATGTATGCGTGTATGTTATAATCATTACTTGCAAAAGTGTTAATTCAGCACATTTTCACAACACATGTTCCTGGCACTAGGTTAGGCTGCAGAATAGTTACAAAGATGGATATAATGTACTGTATTTAGGATGACTTTTCTGGCCGGGCGCGGTGGCTCACGCCTGTAATCCCAGCACTTTGGGAGGCTGAGGTGGGCGGATCACGAGGTCAGGAGATCCAGACCATCCTGGCTAACATAATGAAACCCCGTCTCTACTAAAAATACAAAAAAAATAAAATAAATAAAAATCAGCCGGGCGCGGTGGTGGGCGCCTGTAGTCCCAGCTACTTGGGAGGCTGAGGCGGGAGAATGGCGTGAACCTGGGAGGCGGAGGTTGCAGTGAGCCGAGATCGCACCACTGCACTCCAGCCTGGGCAACAGAGCGAGACTCCGTCTCAAAAAAAAAAAAAAAAGAATGACTTTTCTACTTGAAGGTTATGGCCTTGTTCCAGCAAAGTATATCAAGTCATGCACAGATGAGCTATATTGATGATATCACTTCAAAATTAGTCTTCAGTTTTTCCAACTCTGCTTGTCTTGTTTCTCACTTTTAACTCTCCTTTTCTCATCTGAGATGGAAGACCTGAATACTTTGCCTTTTGACCTTTCTTTACTTTCTTGGCTCACTATTTATATTCTACATGTGGGCTCAGTCATTATTTTAATATCTGTCCTTGTAGCCTGACCCTCGGGTGCCCACACCTGTGACCTGCCATCAGGGAAGTCTTTATTAGGCACAACATGGAGTCCTGAGCCCCTCTTGGACCAAAGTCAGAAAAACAGGAAAGTTGGACCAGAAAATAATGCTTGTTATCTTCAGGAAATGAACAGAGAGATGCAGGTGATAAAATCACATATGTTTTAAATATAACATCGTAACTGTCATAACTTAAGTTTGAACAAAATACTGTAGGAATGTTTATGCTAGTGACTGTCACATAGTAGGGCCTCCAGAAAAACTTTTGGAAAGAATCAGTAGTGAATGAGGATGTCCATTTATTCTGGTGTAGTTATAAATAGCCTTGCTGAAGGGGTAGCATTTGAGCTATTTCTGCAGGATCTGTAAATTTTGGATAGTAGGTAGGCAGTGGATTGGGTACTTTTGCTGTACGCACAGCTTGTATAAAGCACTAAGTTGTGAACAGATGGAGAATATTGATTGTGAATGTAGTATTGATTGTGTGGGAGAATGGCTGGAGGTATTGGTTACAGCCAAGTTGAGAAAGGCTGTATAGGCCATGGTAGAGAATTTGGACCTTCTTTTCTTTTTCTTTTTCTTTTTCTTTTTCTGAGGCAGAGTCTCGCTCTGTTGCTCAGGCTGGAATGCAGTGGCACGATCTCAGCTCACGGCAACCTCCGCATCCCAGGTGCAAGCGATTCTCCTGCCTCCGCCTCCCGAGTAGCTGGGATTACAGGTGCCTGCCATCATGGCTGGCTAATTTTTTGTATTTTTAGTAGAGACGGGGTTTCACCATGTTGGCCAGGCTGGTCTGGAACTCCTGACCTCATGGACTTTATTTTCTAAGAGTCACCTGAGAGTTTCCAATAGAGGAGTGATGAGGGAGAAGATTTATTATTTTATTTTATGTTATTATTTTTTCTCTATTCTTACCCTTGAACATTCACCTCTCGAAAGATTTATTCTTCTGAAATATAACTCTGTGGTCAGTGTTAGCCTGAAGTGGCTAGAGATGATCAGTATGGACATGAATTAAGATGCTGTTTTAAAAGTCTACACAAGAAAAGGAAAAAAAAAGTCTGCTCAAGAGATGGAAGGCTCCATATAAGGCTGTAGAAGTGAAAGCGCAAAGGAGAACTTAAATTCAATATTCTTTGGGGAAGTAGACTTTACAGGACCATTTGCTTTAACCTAGAGCCAGATTTGGATTAGTCTGGTCCATTCGGTGTACTAGGTGGAATTTAATAAAGCTAAGCCCTGGGTTCACCATTCCCATCCCCTTGTGTCCTCCTTCATAACTCTGATCTTGTGTCTGCCTGCTTAATGATACTTTAGCCATGTCTCCAGTTTTCCAACCTTGCAATGACTCCTTAGACCTGATTATAGATATTTGATTTCTCTTTGGATTTTGGCTATCACTCACCTTCTGGTCCCACTCATTTGTGGGTTCTTCGCATATTAAAACAAAGCAGGACAAAGAAACAGTCTTATGGGGAAAATATAAGTTATAATAAATGGTGCTAAATGCTTCAACAGAGGCATAGACAGAATACTGTGGAAGCTAGGTGGAAGGACTGCCTAATGCTCCTGGGGTCAGTTAGGGCAGAGGAGAAAATGCTTTAGCTTGGTGTTGGTGGATGCGTAGGTATGTTACATGGGAAATTTGAGGTGCCTGTGAGATATTCAGGTGGAGCTGACCAGTCCAGGAGATGGCTGGAGTGATGGATCTAGAAAAGCAGTGGGTCTCGACCTTGTGTGCCTATTAGGGAAACTAAACAACAAATTCATGCCTTGGTCCTATTCGTAGAGATACTGATTTAATTTATATGACACAGGGACACAGTTTGGTATGTCTTAAAATCGACTGAGGTAATGCTAATGTGAAGCCAGGGTTGACAATCGGTGCAACTCAAGAGAGAGATATTCCCGGAGAAGGTAGAGATAGGTGATAGCTGAAGGCTTAGATATATATCAGCTTAGAAACAGGGAGAATGAGAAGAAAATTGGGCCAGAGACAAATTCCTTTGGGATTACCAACATTGTGGTAGGTACCAAGGAGGTGGCCAGCAAAGAACCTGCAAACATAATTCCTAACTCTTAATTGTACTGTTTTAATATAGGTTATTGATGTATTTTTGCATAGTTTTTCCCTGCTATGACTCAGAGTGGATATCAGCTATCAGATATACTTTAAGTGCCTGATTCACGTATCTGTTGTTGATTGACAGACTGATGCAACCGATAAACATTAATTCTTTTATCATTGATGTAGAAAATCATGACCTTTAATTCATATCAGCAGCAAATACCTATATCTGCCTCCAAGTTTATTTAAAAGAATGCATGAAAGTAATAATTTCCAAGAATCCTTTTCAGAATTCAAAGTCACCTGTCATTTTTGCCATAAATTCTTTGAGGCATGAAATAGCCTGCCAGTTGTCTATTGCTCTCAAAGTTAATGAATGGTTATCAATTTATCATGGGTAATAACCTAGCTGCAAATTGTAAAGAACGCATTCTATCACTTTCTAGCATTTTTGCCTCAAGGCAGTATCTGACTTTTCTATAGTATCTGGCTTTTCTATAGCATTTGAAGGCTCAGTGTCCCTAAAGCTTTTAATAGAACTCATTTCTTTCTAGGAAACCTCTTAACATTTGGTAATAGCTCAATGAAATATTAGCTGGTTATATCTTGCTTTGTGTAATAGATTTTGTGTAAATAAAATTTCTCAATGTAGGACTGGAAATACAATTTCTTGATGTACATTCAATCCAGTATAGCATGACAGTTTTAGAGATATTTAATTTTTATTTCCAATTCATATTCCATTCAGTTCTTATAAGCAAATGTGGTGGTTTTCCAATTCTCTATCCTCTTGGTTAGGTAGTTAATGATTGGAAAACAGGACTGTTTCAAGGAACTTTATTTTTAAAGGAATACTTTTTCTCTCCCTAAAAAGTGAGAAATTCTCTATAACATGAGCTCTTTCAGGTCAGGGACTTGGACTTGACTGTGTCTTTATTTAAAAAAACAAACAAAAAACGCTGGGTCTATGTCTTGTTAGGTTTAGCATTTCAGGCACTGAGCACAGCTTCATAACTCAGTAAATATTTGCTGAATTAATGTGAATTATCACCCCACATCTTCAGTTATAAATTTGTTGTATTGTAGAGTGGGTTATCTAAGGGATGGGAGGACGTTGATTTAACCCAATATGTGGCTTTTATTACAGTACTATAAATAGGGGTGACTACAGAGCTCAATGTGCCTATTTTCTGTCACACACTTGATTTCAGTCCCACTTTTTTCATTGTTAAACAGCTGCCCTTAGAGCTTGCATCCAGTCCTGTTGCTTTATATAAGAATTCTTTGAGTATTTTTATGTGTTTCCTTTTGACTCATTCAGTAAAAGCCTAGCACAGTGACTTGTTAAATTAACTCTGGTTACTGAAATTAATTAATGAATATGTTTTAATGAAATAGGATGATACACATTGCTGACGTTTGAGGCTTTAGTATGTTTTTAATAATCTCTCATCAGTCATTACTACTGCTGTGGATTATTTGCCTGTGTACATTTTACAGTCCTCCAAATCTTTTCAGCTTCTAAAAGTTGGAAGAAATAAAATTCTATTCTGATTGATTGCTCCTTAGATTTTTATTCCTGTAATATATATGGGAACTCAGAGAGAAATTCTCCCATTATTAGTTTGCCTTATCTATTTCTTTTCATGTATTGCTTTGTATTCTCTTCATGTTTTTTTCGCCAAGCATATAATAAATATTTCTCTTGATGGAATCATACCTCGCATTTTATTTTGACTGCTGCAGAGTTGTGCCCCTAGTAGCAACTCCATAAGTAATGGTTGCCTGGTTGCTTGACTGACTGACTGATTATGGTGCTAATGGTGACGGTTAAAGCATTTTTCCCCATCTCAATGCATAGCAGTTTCTTTATGGATGCACACCTATCCCATTAAACTGTTTCCTACAGAGAATCTTGGTTTCCCATGTTAACTCATTTCATAGTTGAATGATCCTTACTTTTTAGGGGACACTTCTCTGAATGTTTATTCAGGATTTCTGTTTTTTGCATTGTGAACAATTTCTTCACGTGTTACCTAATCTGATTTGACTGGGCATTAACTGCTCAACCTTAGGCCTTAAAGTGGAATAGGAGCCGAGTAGAAGATCCACTTGTTCCATCAGATCCTCACCCAACTTCAGTGCTTTATTAGTAGTTAAAATGTGGACTGTTGTAAGGTGTAGTAGAGATTTACTAACAGTTTGCAGAAAAGTGATTCTGTATCATGACCGTGCTCTTGGGCTGGTAACAGAAGGTATTAAATTTGTTAAGGGTTGGCCTAAAAGATTGGGCATAATTGGGTTAGCTGACAAAGCTCAAGTGTATTGCATACACCTGATCCAGGTAGGTGGCGAAAGGGTGGGCCTTTTTAAGGCTGGTTTGCTTTCAACTCTGTGGCTTTTACTTAGGTGCCTGAGGAGCATTTTAAGTCAGTTCATACCTTTTGAATACCTCGCTTCTGGTAAATTTGGAGTTTACGTTCACTGATAAACCAGCAGGGTTGTAATTTTTTATTCAAATAGGAACTATCTACTTATTTTTATTTCTAGTTATTTTACCTTTTTTTGTCAGTAGTGTAAATAGCATCTTTTTATAGTATATTTTCTAAGTTTTTATTGTTTACATATAGAAGCATTGTAGTTTTATGTGATTTTGTAATCCACCACTGTACTAAATTCTCACTTATAACAATGTTTCAACTTTTTTCTCCCTTGAATTTTGCAAATGTGTCATATCATCTGCGTATATGGATACTTCCGCCTCCTTCAGTCTGATATCATGTTTCATATAGCATAGTGGTGAGAAGCACTGGCTCTGGAACTATGACTGCTTGTGTGTTAAGCCCGTTTCTACTAACTTGCTAGCTATGTGACTTTGCGCAAGCTACTTATGTTCTCTGTGCCTCGCTCTCTCCCTCTGTAAAATGAGACAATAATAGTACTGCCTTATTATTATGAGGATTATATGAATTAAATGATTTAGTATTTGTAAAGTGTTCAGAACAGTATCTGACATATAGTAAGCACTGTAAAAATGTGTGGTAAGTAAATAAAACTCACATAAGATTTTTTTCCCTTGCATTGGCTAGTATGGTACTTCCAGATGAATATTAATCTAGAAGCCCAAAGGTGGGCTTTCTTTATTCCTGCCAGACTTCAGCAGAAATGCTTGTGTGTGTCATTGTTTTAGTGTTTCAGTAATGTTTCCAGTAAAATATTAGAAAGTTATAGACTGATATGAAATGTATTTTTCCATTATGTTAAGGAAATAGTCATCTATTGCTGTTTTGCTAAGCGTTAAAATCAGGAACGGTTTAAAAATTTCATCATGTCTATTTGGCATCTACTTAGATGGTCATATAACTTTTCTTTTTTGACCTACTTATATGGTTGCTTGTATGAGTAGAGTTCCTAATAGTGAACTATCCTGGAATTACTGGAGTAAACAGTTGTGCCTATAGCCTATCCTTCATTTAGTGCATTTATGAGTTCTCATTGCTATTACTTTTAAAGTTTTTGCACCAATATTTATAAATGAGTCTTTTTTTTCCATTTCTTTTTTGAAACGGAGTCTTGGCTTGTGGCCCAGGCTGGAGGTGCGATCTCTGTCCACTGCAACTTCCACCTCCCAAACGAGTTCAAACGATTCTCGTGCCTCAGCCTCCCCAGTAGCTGGTAGTACAGGTGCACACCACCACCCATAATTTTTGTATTTTTAGTAGAGACAAGTTTCTGCCATGTTGGCCAAGCTGGTCTCGAACTCCTAGCCTCAAGTCATCCACTCATCTTGGCCTCCCAAAGTGCTAGGATTACAGGTGTGAGCCACCGCCCCTGGCCTGCAAGTGACATTTGACAGTAATTTTTAATGTGTTTGTTGTCAGGTTTTGGTGTCACTGTGTGATGCTGTAAGTATTTGACAGTTTCCTTCCTTTTTCTATATTTTAGAAAAGTTTAGGTTTAGTGATCTATTCTTTTAAAATTTAAAAGAATGTTAAATTAGAATAGGAAGTGAGAGATTTAGTCCTGCTGTCTTAATTTCACAGATGAAGAAACAGTGGCTTCTTTACAGCCACTTCATGTCAGCTACTTGGGGTAAGCAGTTGCGGTTGTGCTACGGAGGTGAGGAAATAACATTTATTGAGCATTTATGTAGGCATTTAAAAAAACAGTATATTTTTGATGTACTTGTTAGATTTGGGTTTTGCTTATTTGATATCTAAAGTTAAAGTAAAAAAATTTTATTGACTTAAAAAAAACCCTACTTTTTAGAGTAGTTTTAACTACATAGCAAAATTGAGTGCATAGCACAGAGAGTTCGCATAGACCCTCTTCCTCTACACATGCACAGCCTCCCCTACAATGGACACCCCCCACCAGAATGGCATGTTTGTTGCAACCGATCAACTTCTACTCATGACATTATCACCCAAAGTGAATAGTTTACATTAGCGTTCACCCTTGGTGTTGTAAATCCTATGGGTTTTGACATATGTGTAATGACATGTATCCACCATCATCCTATCATAGAGTAATTTCCCTGCCCCCTGAATCCCCTGTGCCCTACATATTCATCCCTTCCCTCCCCAGCTCCTGGTCATCACTGATCCTTTTACTGTCTCTATAGTTTTGCCTTTTCCTAAATGTCATACAGTTGGAATCGTATAGTGTGTAGCCTTTTCACATTGGCTTCTTTCGCTTAGTAATATTCACTTAAGTTTCCTCCGTGTCTTTTCAGAGCTTGATAGCTCATTTATTTTTAGTGCAGAATAATATTTCATTGTCTATAAAATGCTGTTGGTTTTGAATGGCTGAATGTCTTTCCCGAAGATAACTTAGTCACCTTTTAATCCCAGAATCTTGTCAGTCAGCTAACAGATATTTATTGAAGGCCAGCAAAGTGCTTTGCCATTTTCCTAAACCCTGAGGAGACAGCAGTGATCAACACAGACAAGAGCTGTGTCTGTCCTTCTGGAGCCTGGCATAATTTCCAGGACCGGCAGGCACCTGCTGAATGTTTGTGGTTGAAGTATGTTAGCTTGTGACCCACCATTGGGAGATTCTTTGTCTTTAGGGAATTTCCAAATGTGGTAATATGCATTTATTTACACTAGGTGGTGGTAGAGTCATGTACACTGAACAGTTGGCACCTTAATTAAGTCACTAATTGTTTGCTTATAAATATAGTTCACTTTATAATGATTAAAATTTAAATATGTTTATATTAATTCACTGGAATGTAATCATTAATTAAAATGTGAACTTGTAGTACATCTTTCAGAATAAATCCCAATAAGTAGACTTTCTCAAATTCTTCAGTTTGCTTCCTTTGTTTAATAATCATGCATTTACTGAGATTCAGTTACATGCTAGGCATTGTGCCAGCGTGGAGGATTCAGTGTCGAATATGATTCCTTTTTGTCCTTGAGATGTCACAGTTTAGTGAGGGAGACAGAAATGAGACTAGATCCATTAAGTGCAGTGGAATGCCTATGTCTTAAGTGTACCATTTGATGAATTCCGACAAATGCATACACCTGTGTAACCCAAATCTTTATGAAATTATAGGTCACTGCCATCTTGGGGTGGGCATTTTTCAGGGCTGTGTGCAGCTGAGTAAGCAAAAGAAGCAGGTTGAGAGAAGAACAACGGAGGTGATCAAATCAAGCATTTCCTGAGAGAGCAGCCTGATTTATTGAGTTATTTATCAGTTGAAACTCAGTCTTTGGGAGTCTGGGATGTCCCTATAGTTCTGTTGATGAGTTTTTTTTTTTTTTTTTTTGAGATAGAGTTTCGCTTTTGTTGCCCAGGCTGGAGTGCAATGGTGCGATGTCGGCTCACTTCAACCTCCGCCTCCCAGAGGCGTTCAAGCCATTCTCCTGCCTCAGCCTCCTGAGTAGCTGGGATTACAGGCATGTGCCGCCACGCCCGGCTAATTTTGTACTTTTAGCAGAGATGGGGTTTCTCCGTGTTGGTCAGGCTGGTCTCGAACTCCCGACCTCAGGTGATCTGCCCACCTCGGCCTCCCAAAGTGCTGGGATACTAGGTGTGAGCCACTGTGCCCGGCCTGTTGATGAGATTTTACATGAACTAGTTTGGGTCATTTTCTGTCACAGTAGTCAAAACAGTATGCTGAAGCTGCAACACTCATCTTTTAGTTTCTAAAGTGAGGGACTTGGCTCTATACTCCCAATAACATTACTTAAAAACAAACAAAAAAAACCTTTCCACACCTAACGTCAACAGGTTCATACTCACAGGATTAAAGGTTTCAAAGCTGAAGAACATAGCCCAGTCAGAGCACCTGACTTCACTGACACTTCCTCTGCGTCAGGCACGGTGTCCTTTTGTGTTTATTTTCTCTTCTTAGGGCAGCCCTAAGCAGTGGGTGCTTATTGTTCCCTTCATGGAGAACATCAGTGAGGAAATGGGCATTCAAAGAGATTATAGAACTTGCATAAGGTAATCGCTGGAGAAGTCAGATTTCCAAACCCAGGTCTTCCTGGCTCCAAAGCAGGTCCCTCCTGCCCCATATCACACTGTCTCAGAAGAAGGAATTCTAAGTTAAAGAGCAAAAACATCACAAAAATAACTAATTGATTTTATTCTGGTTGTGGAAATAAATGAGGACTACCCAAATGAGTACAACCAATGGCTACTTATTCAGAGCTTTCTTTATATAGTAAGGGAATCTGCCACCATCTATTCAATTTGGTGGAGATTCAAGGAAGACGGAGGAATGGGAAAACTTTTGTTTATTTTATTTTTTTCTGGAGATAAGCTCTTGCTCTGTTGCCCACGTGGAGTGCAGAGGCGTGATCATGGCTCATTGCAGTCTCGACCTCCCAGGCTCAAACGACTCTCCCATCTCAGTCCCCCCTGAGTAGCTGGAACCACAGGCATGTGCTACCATGTCCAGCTAATTTATTTTTATTTTTTGTAGACACTGGGTCTCACTATGTTTCCTAGGCTCATCTTGAAGTCCTGGGCTCAAGTGATCTTCCTGCCTTGTCTTCCCAAAGTGTTGGGATTACAAGTGTGAGCCACTGTGCCCAGCAGGGTAAACTTTAGAGTGGAAAAAAGGGAAGGTTTCAGGTATGCCCTGTTTGTAGGCTGTTCCAGTGGGAAGCTGTAGGTGAGCCAACTAAAAGCATAGCAACCTGTGTGATTAGTTAAGGGTACATTTTTGGCTTTCTCTGGTTGGTCCTACATTGGAAGCAGGAGCAAAAATTAGGGAAGCTGACAGTTACTAATCATTTCCTGGCCATTTTGTGCTTTTTTTTTTTTTTTTTTTTAAGAGATGAGATCTTGCTGTGTTCCCCAGGCATGATCACAGATAGTGTGGCTTTGTACAGATTCTTAAGGGCATTGTTGGGCTTCCTGGGCTAGTTGCTAGACAGTAACCAGTCTGACTTCCTAGACTGGTTATTGTAGGTAATAGGTTGGTTGCCTGGGCTTGTAGCTGCAGGTCGTGGGTCGTAGTTACCTACAATCTGGCCTTTGACCATTTGTTTATTTAGTCTCTCAGTAGATATGTTGGGGATGGGTATTCCCTGCCAACAAATTGATTGTATAACATATTCAAAGTTCTGTTTTCGTAGGATAATGACAGTTGACTTTTGGAAAGGGAAGAGTAGAGGATGAGGAGAAGAGCATTTATTGAACAGCAGTTTTATCTTAGTCTCTGTGCGTTGGTTCTCAAAGCGTGGTCTCCAGAATAGTGGCTTCAGCATCATGTGGAACTTCTTACCAATGCAAACTGTCAGACCTGACCCCAGACCCACTGAATCAGAAACTCTGTAAGTGGGACTTAGCAGTTAATGTTTCAAGAAGCCTTTGCAGATGACTCTGGTGCATGCGAAAGTAGAGAGCCATTGCATTACATCAAGGAATCCTAAGAACCACAGCTCAGGTTAGACTATATCCCCATTTTATAGGTAAGAAAAGTGAGGTTCGGTTTGGCATTTTGCTCTGGTAGGTGCAGGAAGGGATAGATGTGGTATTGGAACCCAGGCAAGTCTGACTACAAACCCATGCTCAGGTGAATTTTATGTTATGTGAATTTTACCTCAATAAAAACCAACCAACCAAACAACACAAAAAATGCTGTTAGTTTCCTAGTGCTGGTTTCACAAGTCTGGTGGCTTAAAGCAACAAAAATATATTGTCTCATAATTCTATAGGTCAGAAGCTTGAAATCAAGGTGTTGGTTACACTCCGTCTACCGGATCTAGAGGAGAATCCTTCCCTGCCTGTCCTAAGCTTCAAGTGGCTCCTAGCAATCCTTGGAATTCCTTGCCTTGTAGCTACATGACTGCGATTTCTGCCTTGGTTGTCACATGACTTTCTTTCTGTGTGACCTCTCCTCTTCTAAAAATAATATTAGTCATTGGATTTAGGGCCCACCTTCATCCAGTATGACCTTATCATAGCTAATTACATCTACAGACACTCTATGAAGAGTTACATTCTGAGGTTCCAGATGGACATGAATTTTCAGGGACACTATCAGTCCACTGCAGCACCTTTGTAGAAAATCAATTGGCAATATATAAGAGTCTGTTTCTGGACACTCTATTCTGTATCATTAATCTACTATGTATGTCTGTCTTTATGCCATTATTACACTATCTTGATTAGCTTTATAGCAAGTCTTGACATGAGGTAGTGTGAGTCCCTTAACTTGGAAAAATTTGAATGTAGATTACTTATTAGATAATCTTATGTATTGTGATCATGTAAGAGATTATGTTATTATTTTTTTTTGAGACGGAGTCTCGCTCTGTTTCCCTAGCTGGAGTGCAATGGCGCGATCTTGGCTCAATGCCGCCTCTGCCTTCTGGGTTCAAGCAATTCTACTGCCTCAGCCTCCCGAGTAGTTGGCATTACAGGCATGTGCCACCACGCCTGGCTAATTTGATTATGTTATTCTTAATAGGAATCATATGCCAAAGGTCTTAGGGATGAGTTAAAATGTATGCAACTTATTTTCAAATGGATGAGCAAAAGAACGTACAGATACACATATGTAGAGAGGAAGCAGACGTGGAAAGTTGTTAACAAATGTTGAATTTGGGGAAGGGTATATTAGTGCTTGTTGTATTTTGATCTCCTCACCTCTTCTATTTGAAAAAAGTCGGAAGAAAGCAATTCTCTTAAAAAGCTGGAAGTGAAACAGTAGAGCTCAGTAATCCAAGTGATGATTACATGGCAATTAATTCCCCAGAGGAGATGGGGCTGCTTCTAACTGGGAGAAGGTGTAGATGAAGAACTGACTAAGCATGGAGCTGACCTGTCTACTGTGATTTATGGTGTGTGTGTCCTGCTAGCTCTCCTTATGTGGATACTTCTGTAGACTATAAGACTGAAAAAGAAATATTGGAAAGACAATCATTTCTTGTATTGAGATAATCTTTTAAGACTGGTGAGACAACTTCAGGTGCGTGGCCTCTGAATCTGTCAGTTTCTGTCTCGTGTATTTGTGAGAGAAACTTCTGGAAATTTTGTTTGCAAATGTCAAATATATTTCAGTATTTTCATCTTGTTATAAGTTTGGAATTTTCCTCTGAATTTTATAGCCAAGAATTTTTCTGTCTTGAAGAAGTTGATTATTTGTATTACGGTAATAATTTTACAAGTACTCTTTTCTCATAGCACATTTTGTTACACAGTGTTCCGAAAGTTATTGGGACCAGAAATGTAAAGTGATACACTCTACTCACTTAATTACCTCCCCAATTCCTCTGATAAAGGCAAGACATTATAGATGATCCTATAATTAAATCTGGTTTCCGAAGGAAATGTTATAATAATACATTTAACATTTTAATGCAGTCTTCATTTATAGGATTTGAGATTGCTACTTGAAAGCTATATAGTTTGAAATATAAAACTTGCTCTAAGTTATGGTGTGATTAAATTAGATAGGATGCCATTTGTTTTTTTTTTTTTTTTGGAGACGGAGTCTGGCTCTGTCGCCCAGGCTGGAGTGCAGTGGCACGATCTCGGCTCACTGCAACCTTCGCCTCCCGGGTTCAAGCGATTCTCCTGCCTCAGTCTCCTGACTAGCTGGGATTACAGGCATGTGCTAGCACGACTGGCTAATTTTTTGTATCTTTAGTAGAGACGGGGTTTCATTGTGTTAGCCAGGATGGTCTCGATCTCCCGACCTTGTGATCTGCCCACCTCAGCCTCCCAAAGTGCTGGGATTACAGGCGTGAGCCACAGCGCCCAGCCTAGGATGCCATTTCTAAATTACCGTGTTCCTGCAGTAATAGACAACTCCTTTTAACAGTGTCATCAGATTCCTCAAGTTACATAGGTTCCTAAAATTCATCCCCATATGGTACCTATTTAAATCGTAGATAAGTTTTGATTGAGTTTTAGAAATGAAACCTGTCATGGAGATCCTATTGCAAGCTCAAAGAGCTACATTAAATGGGTTTGGAAAAACAGCACCTCTAATGTCTCTAATGTGGAGGTTCCATTTATTAGAGATTAGTAGGTTTTCTCTCCCCGGTCACAGAATTTATTGGATAATATAGTGGTTTCATTTTTGACATTCTTTGAAAGATTATGTTTTTATGTATAGTAAATGATCATGCCTTTTCTTACTAGATAAATAGAATTATTTCTAGAGTTGTCTTTAGGACAAATATGGTAATACTTTTTTTATGGATATATCATTGTGATGTCTTTGATTCTCTGCTTACTTGTTATTTGCTACATGTAGTGATATATTCTGCTTCACAGTTTGGCCAGTAGTAAAATGAGCCATGATTTTGGGCTCTGCTTCCTCAAAAGCACTAGGAGACAATGCAGTATCCTCTTCACTATTTCAATACTTGGTCTTTATTTTAGAGGCAATTGATATGTTTACATCCAGGGTCTTCTGACTTACCTTAGTAGATGGGAAAGTAAAGATTAAAAAAAGCAACCAATTCTAGTGAAGGTTTAAAAGTATGAAATGGAATTAACTGTGTGATTTTGCATGAACTTGTTGTGTGGGAAATTCATTAGTTATGCGTTCATATGGTTTTCAGTCTTATCAGATGTATAGTAATGCCTTGCTTTTTATGAGTTTTTAAGTTAATTCTCTTATTCCCAGGTGTTTTTTTTTTGTTTTTGTTTTTGTTTTTTTTTTTTTCCTTTTTGGATGTCCACTCAAAGGCAAAGCTCTGGGCCCATTTCAGAAGTGAGAGTGTTTATAAGAATTAAGTCTAGGTCATTCAGGCACATTAATTTCTTATCTGTACTAAGCTCTCCCAGACAAGTGGCTGGAAGTCCCCTCCATACTTGCACAAATTAAATTCCTAATATCTTGGTTTGCAAAAGACTGTCTTTACAGCTGTAGGGGTTTTCTAACTCAGTCCTCATAAGTTCATTTTCTTTGTTGTTAACTGTGTTGTATGTTTTTAGACCCCGGGCATCTTAAATGCATTTAGAAATTCAGATACAGATTTGAGAGTATCTATAAAAAAGCAGAATTTTATTAGTGCTGTTTATCCCTTGGGTCAATAGTAAGAAGGACAGATTCTTATGTTCTACCTTAAACTATACTCTGATTGGGGTTACATTCATGGAAGGCAATTTTAGGGACATAGGACAGGCCTGTAGTTGAAAATATGTCTCCATTTTGCCTGAGTTGGCTTGGTGTTCCTAAAAACCTTCTTTTCACTCATAGTCTAAACTGCTGGCAAAAATGGGCAGTGATTTACACTCAGGAGAGGGTTTTATTTGATTTATTAATTTGACAGTAAGGACAGGGCTTAGCAATTAGATTGTTTGGTGGACATATTTTATTAAGTAAAAGAAACTCTCTCGCCTAATGTTGTGTTAGCATTTATTGAATGTTTACTACATGCTACGTTTTGTGCTAAGTGCCTTGTGTTATTTCATCTAATCCTCACAACAATTCAGTGAAGTACAGATACTTAAAACATCATCACTGCCATCATCAACATCAATAGTGCTCCTGTCTTAAAGAGGAGGGAACAAAGCCCCAAGGAGATAAAGAAATTTATTTAAAGTCACATGGCTAGTAAGTAGTACAGGTGGAATCCAAACCCCAGACTTTCTGATTCCAGAATCCAAGCTCTGCACCCCTGTGTCAAATTTGCGTATCCTAAAGCTTTTACCACATTGCCTTGTTATCTTTATTCTGCTTCTATTCTTAGAACATTATGACTGACAGCTTTTGCGTTTTGTGTGCCTGGCTTTCAATGTTGAGTTAAGCACTCTGGAGCTGTTTTTTAGATTAGTTGTCTTTAAAGTGGGTGTATATATACACTTGGGGATTCATGGAGACTTTTCAGGAATTTTGCATGCAAAAATAGTTTTAATGGTATTTAGATGCTCAATGTCTGCATTTGATAATTTCTAATATGGTTGCCTGAGAGCACCTGTGGCAGAGTGAGTCTTCCTTCCTACCTCTCCATTCACAAATTGCTTTCCTCCCACTTGACAAAGGCAGTCAGTCATGCTTCTGACCCAGCACAAATCTTAACAATGTTTGATTGCTTCAGGGAGTGTAAAGCCTCTGGTTCACCCACTAAAGGGACCATTTAAGAATTCTTAGGTTCTGGGGCTGGGCGCGGTGGCTCATGCCTGTAATCCCAGCACTTTGGGAGGCCGATGCAGGTGGATCACAAGGTCAGGAGTTTGAGACCAGTCTGGCCAACATGGTGAAACCCCGTCTCTACCAAAAATACAAAAATTAGCCAGGCGTGGTGGCACATGCCTGTAATCCCAACTACTTGGGAGACTAAGGCAGAAAATTGCTTGAACCTGGGAGGCGGAGGTTTCAGTGAGCGGAGATCAAGCACCTGCACTCTAGCCTGGGTGACAGAACGAGACTCTGTCTCCAAAAAAAAAAAAAAATTCTTAGGTTCTGGGTGTGAATTTGAAGATAGCAAAGTGATGACTGCTTTGGTCAAAATCATAGATGTTTCCTCTAGGTAACAAACCCATGGCAGGACTCCATACCTTATTTCTTTCTTTTAGAATCAAGTTGATTGTTGTCTGTCTGTGGTGGTGATGGGTGGTGAGGGACGATTTATAGGGAAGGCAGATTAGCACTTTTATTTGAATTGAAATATGAATTTTTTGACAAAGTAAGTTTTACTTGATTTATTGATTTGACAGAACAGGCTTAACAATTAGATTCTTTGGTGGACATATTTCATTAAGTAAAAGAGTGAAATCTACAGCTGCAGGGTTGCAACAATAATATTTAAGATACGTATATACCATACTGGAAACTATATCCATGCCATCATTAAATTAACATGTCAACTTAAAATGTCAGAAGAGCACAAGGTTTTTCAAAATTCTTTTAGGAAATGTACCAGTGAAAAAATTGGTGTTAGGTTCCTGTGCCCATCTTCCCTGTCACCACACCAGCCCAACCCTCCCTTGCCCCAGACTGGCTAGCATCTCTATTTGTATGGGAAAGGAGTTAGGACTTATTTCTTTCAGGTGTTTTAAAATTAGATTGTTATCTACCTGAATAACTTTCATTACATTAATCTCAATTGCTGAATCGCTTTTCTGAGAGGCTGCCTCTTAATGGTGTTACATGTATATTGATTCTATAGGAGACTGTTGCCTTTTGAGGAGTTACATTGTAGAGCTTCCTAAATAAGTTGAGATTCAGCTAATTTATAGTAATGTCCAACCATGTATCAAATTCCATTAGGTAAGTTGGTGAATGTAACGCTGTACTTGCAGATGGAGAAATGTACAGTTTGAGGATCAAACTGAAAGATATTAAATAGGGTTTAACACATTAGAATCTTACTCCTTGGTGAAACCAGTGTTACTGATTGGTAAGAGGAGGTTGAGGAAAATTTCTTAGGCATGTATATATGTGAACCAAAATGTTACTTAATGCAAATACATAAGAGAGTAAAACAAAACAAAAACAACTGGAAGGAATATACAAAATCCAAAATAGGAAGAGCTACCATACATTTTTAAATTTAAATAAGAAGAATTTAAATACAGTAGAGCTTAAAATCTGAAGTTGGGAGCCTGGTGCACTGTAAGGGAAGTTGGTAGGCAAGAATTCTGGAAGGTAGATAAGATGCCCTGAGGTGTCGTGCACAGTGTGGAAGAACTAACCATCCTTCCCAGGGCATAGATTCTTACCAGAGTCTGGCTCCCGAGATCATCTATCCATTCCCTTTTTGCCTTCCTTCATTTCACAAAAGCTTTGAGGAAGTAGTACCAGTGTTTGCCTTAATGGGTCTGCTTCACTTATTCATAAACCTCTGGCCTATTTCAATACTCTGTTCAAAAAATATATATATTTTTAAACTTAACCTCCAACTGGTCTCCAATTTCACATCAGTATGTTTCTTTATCATTAGATTCTTTCATTTTCTTATTTTCTGTGTGACTACTTTTACTTTATTTTCTCTTTTCAGTAGTCTTTTTTTATTTTTTTATTTTTTTTTGAGAAGGAGTTTCGCTCTTATAGCCCAGGCTGGAGTGCAGTGGTGGGATCTTGGCTCACTGCAACCTCTGCCTCCCAGGTTCAAGCAATTCTCCTGCCTCAGCCTCCCGAGTAGCTAGGATTACAGGTGTGCGTCACCACGCCCAGCTAATTTTTGTATTTTTAGTAGAGGCGGGGTTTCACCGGGTTGGTCAGGCTGGTCTTGAACTCCTGACCTCAGCCTGCCTCGGCCTCCCAAAGTGCTGGGATTACAGGCGTGACCCACCATGGCTGGCCTCAATAGTCTTTTAGTGAAGACTTTTCCATAAGGGTTTATTGTTTTTGTGCCTGTGCCATACCTCTAATGGATTATCACATCATCCCTTCCTTCTCTGAAGAAAAGGTACTTCATGGTATGACTCAAGTAACACCTCCATGGTGCTCCCACAGCACTTACACATTGTAGCACTTACTATACGATATAGTTCATGGTGGTGAATAAATTGGGTTCCTCAGCTAAGTTATAAAAGCCTTGAGAGTGAGTCTCTATTATGTGTGATTCTTCAGTGCCTTCCACAGTGCCTTGCACATGATAGGCATTTTATGCTTGTTGACTGAATGAATAGATACATGAACATCAAAGATAGTAAAGAGAAAGAAGGTGGGGCGCGTAAGTTCACGCCTGTAGTCCCAGCACCCTGGGGGCCCGAGGCGGGAGGATCACTTGAGGCCGGGAGTTGCAGACCAGCCTGGCCAGCATGGTGAAACCTCATCTCTACTAAAAACATAAAAATTAGCTGGATGTGCTGGCATGTGCCTGTAGTCTTGGCTACTTGGGAGGCAGAGGCAGGAGAACCGTTTGAACCCGGGAGGTGGAGGTTGTGGTGAGCTGAGATGGCGCCACTGCACTCCAGGCTGGACGACAGAGTGAGACTCTATCTCAAGGGGGAAAAAAAAAAAAAAAAAGAAAGAAAGAAATACGGGCATTAGCCCCTAAAATGTCAGTGAGGCATTTTTTGTCCTTGTTTCAGTGCCTTTGTTGAGCCACTGGAATGCTTTCTGATTTCTTGAAGATTTGAAAGCTCCAGTGATAATCCGAAAAGGAGTGACCTAGCAGTATCAGGTAATATCAGCTTCCTGGTTTTAAATTCGCCTCCTCAATATAGTGAATGGTGGTACTTTCATTTCAGGGTTCTTTTCAGTATGAAATAAGATAACTTGGAGTCAATGTAACCACAAATTTTGCAGCGTTGTTACAAATTACACATTTACTCCATAGGTGAAATGACCTGGAAACAAAGACATTTTGGTACTTTAGTAAGGAAACGTACACAAATGACGACCAAGAAAGAACTGGCTCAGCGTGAATTTTACCTACCACTATTACTCATTAGAGATCTTCCTGTAAACTGCTAGTCGGTTCTTTCAAAGTCTTGGATAAAAAGCTCCTCTTCATGTGTCTGGAATGTGCGTTTACTTACGAATGGCAGGGCAAGTGGGGACGCACAAAACAGATTAAGGGTCACCTATAATTTACTTCTACGTAATGTAACCAGATTGGAGGACCATGTTGCTCCCCACTAACAGGTGTGTGTAATTCCCAGTGGCCTTCAACCAAGCAGTAGGCATATATAGTCTTACACACATGGCACTGAGGTTATTGTTCCATTCGCGGAGGGATTTCTTCCTCTTAGGAAAATACAAAAGACAGGGTATGCCAGGACATTCAGAAAGATGGTCACAGATGAGAAAGCCCCAATCCGTGGAGCTTGGTCATTAGGAAAGGGATTTTGTGAACTTGTATCTTTCTGTGAAAGCTCACAGTGCTGCTGGTTGTTTTAATTACCCTTTGCTACTCCTATATCATAGTAAAAAATGAGGCTTTCCTTTTTAGTCACATCAAAGATCTTCAACATGTTTCTACATTTATTTTAACGTAGTTTTTATGCCCCCAAATATTTTTTTCATAGCTATATACTTATAGATTTGGAGAGAGTTCCTACATCACTAGTTTCTGCTTGAAAATACTTTTATAAATTTGACTTCATAATTAAAAAAATATACTGTCATGATTATTTAGTTTGTGATCCAAAATATCATTAGATATGGATAGGTAGTTTGCATATCAGTGTAGTGGGTGTGACGATATCTTCCTCACAGGCTGTTTGTGAGGATGAAATAACTTCTGCGAAGTGCTAATGTAGTGCTTGGCAAATGGTAAGTACTCAATTTGTGGGAGGTATCTTTTGCTAATGTTAATTTTTAATGATATTTAGTGACATGGGGCAAATAATCACATTAAGTGGTAAAAATAGATTCCAAAATGGCATCTGAGGTCTTGAAAAATAAAATTTTCTCTATCTGTATATTTTTTGTGTATATTGGTTTAATAGTGGTTGTCTTTCTAGGTGATGGGATTATTTTCTTCTTGTTTTTATTTCTCATGTAGAGTAAGTCCTCACTCAACATCATCAATAGATTGTTGTAAACTTCGACTTCAAGCAAAATGACTTCTAATGAAACCAATTTTACCACAAGCTAATGGATATAAACAAGAGTTAAGTTCCTATGACATATTTCTGATCACAGAAATATCATCAAACTTATAAAGAACTAAAACACTTTTTTTTGAGACAAGGTCTCACTCTGTTTCCCAGGCTGGAGTGCAGTGGTGCGATCATGGCTCACTGCAGCCTTGACCTCCCAAGCTTAAGTGATCCTCCCATCCTGTCCTCCCTGGTAGCTGGGACTATAGGGGCACGCCACCACTCCCAGCTAATTTTTCTGTTTTTAGTAGAGATGTGGTCTTGCCATGTTGCACGGGCTGGTCTTCAACTCCTGGGCTCAAGTAATCCACCCACCCCCGCCTACCAGAGTACTTAGTACTTCTAGCACATTTATTGTGCTTCTAGTGTGAGAATATACAACTATCTTTTTTTTCTTAAGAGTCAGTCTCACCCATTTTAAGTGTAGAATTCAGTGACTGTGAGAGGAGAGAGAAGCTAAAGGCACACTAAGGAAAGAAACAGGCCCCATGCTAAAATACTTTGACGGTTACCAAAGGTGATAATTGTTGGTGTGCCTATGAGCGTTTGTCTCAGGAGACAAAATGTGCTGCTTCTGTTCTAAAAAATGGGCCATGTCATTTGCCTCCTGGGAAGTATTTTTTATTGTTTCCAAGGTGAAGATACATGAGAAGGCTTCTAGGCTTTAACATAAAGTCCATGGAAACTTGAATTTTTGGACTATACAGTGAGTCCTTTGAATCCATGGTTTTCACATCTGTGGATGCAGCCAGGCTTGGATTGAAAATATTTGGACTGGGTGTGGTGGTGTTTGCCTGTAGTCCCATCTCCTAGGGAGGCTCAAATGGGAGGATTGCTTGAGCCCAGGAGTTTGGGGCCAGCCTGGGCAACATAGCAAGACCTTGTCTCTTAAAAAAAATAAATAAAAAATTTGGAACCCCCCCCCCCCGAAAATAACAACATGGCAATAAAAATAATACAAATAAAACCAATACAGCATAACAACGATTTACATAGCATAGTCAGGGGTCCCCAGAGCCCGGGCCGAGGACCGGTACCACTCCCATGGCCTGTTAGGAACCAGGCCGCACAGTAGGGAGTGAGTGGCGGGTGAACGAGCATTATTGCCTGAGCCCTGTCTCCTGTCAGATCAGCAGCGGCATTAGATTCTCACGGGAGCGTGAACCCTATTGTGAACTGTGCATGTGAGGGATCTAGGTTGCACACTAGATCTCACAGTATGAGAATCAAAGTAATGCCTGATGAGCGGATGATTGGATGATCTGATGGTTTCATCCCAAAACCATCCCCGCTCCACCCCCCGCCCCAGCATCTGTGGAAAAGTTGTCTTCCACGAAACTGGTCCCTGATGCTAAAACGGTTGGGGACCGCTGTTATACGTATTCTAGGGATGATATAAAGTATACAAGAGGATATGCATAGTTTATATGCAAATACTATGCCATTTTATAGAAGGGACTTGAGCATCCATGGATTTTGGTATCCAAGCTGGGGGCCAGGGAGGGGGTTGGTGTCCTGGAATCAATCCCTGGAGGATACAAGGGAGGGAAGAGTACCAGGAAAGTAGTTCCTCTGGTCCTGAGTTGACTTCGTTTTTCAGTGTCTTACTCCACTTGTCTCTTATCATTCACCCCTAAGCCTGTGCTCTTGATGGTTGAAAATTTATTTTACTCTGTGTGTTTTATATTAGAAATCTGATCATACGATATATTTGCAGGAAGAAATATATAAATAAGAGACTACTGACTAGATTTTGTTTTCCTATTGTTGACATCATTTATATTTTGGCAAAAGGGAGTTGGATCTCGTATGTAAAAATTCCCTCTGAACATTTGCCAGAATCAGTATGCTGTCATTCCTAGTTAAAAAGATTTTCTTTTTTCAAACTTAACATGCATCTCCTTTTTTGCATAGCAGATGGGAAAGATCAATGCGCTGTAGTAGAGAATTACAGGGTTTTTTTCCCCTCTATTTGATCTTTGATCTTAAAACAGCTTTTAACTCTATAGTAATCTCCCAAGAGATTTGAGAAAATATTTTGTAAAACAAAATTATGAGGACTGTGAATATGTAATTGGTAATCTCCCAGCATTCTGACAAACTTTAAGCAAATGCTTTTAAGAAATCATTGTCAGCTGTTATGTGTTTTTTATTAGGTTGAATTCTCAGTATAATTTATGTCCACATGCATTACTGCATTTCAGTTTTGAATTTTATTGTTATGGAAATAATGAGAGTTTTCTTGATATAACAACAGCTGGAAAAAATGACAGTGATCAACAGTCAAAACTCTAAGTTTTAAGATTAATAATTATATTAGAATATTTTGGAATGCTGCTTTTAAGTTGATTTTTCAATAAACTTTAAATTTGTTTCATAGCGTTATCTTTTAGCAAACAAATTCAGGCATTAATAAAAACAAAATTGTGTACATAAAAAGCATGGCTTCTAATCTTAAAAGCAAGACTCAACAGACAGAAACATCTGGACAATGACAAGTTCATGACTTTTGTTTTTTAACCCATCAGATTGCTGAGGTTATAGGGCAATCGGCTAGCTTGACATCTAAGAAGAGACAGATGTAGGGAAAGACATCAGCACTTGCTTACCTGGGGCACCCACAGCTGGACACGGGTAAGCATTCAGCTAGAATAGTTAACCAAATTGATGGATGCTGCATGTGGGCTGTCAAGAAAGTGTGAAGTCCCTGGAAACTGTGGATGAGGGGAGTTCATACCCACCTGTAGGCTTTTTCTCCAAAAACTCTACCAGGTGCTCCCAAAAAGACAGGTGAGATTCCTGAGAAAGCATTCTTTGTCTCTAGGAGAAGAGCAGCTGCTGCAGATACAGTAAGAAACTCTGAAATCCCAGCACTGTGGGAGGCTGAGGCGAGTGGATCACCCGAGGTCAGGAGTTCGAGACCAGCCTGACCAACGTGGTGAAACCCTGTCTCTACTAAATACAAAAAAATTAGCTTGGTGTGGTGGCGGATGCCTGTAATTCCAGCTACTTGGGAAGCTGAGGCAGGAGAATTGCTTGAACCCGGGAGGTGGAGGTTGCAGTGAGCCAAGATTGTGTCACTGCACTTCAGCCTGGGCGAGAGTGAAAACTCTGTCTCAAAAAAAAAAAAAAAAAAAAAAGAAAAAGAAAGAAACTCTGGCAGGACCCTTCTTCCCTATCGTCCTTTTCCCTTCTACTGAATGAAAGCAGAGAAAGGACAAAACAATGACCATTACCTTTGGGGCTCTGGTGAAAACCCTTTACACCTGGGGAAAATAGAAGTAATAGAAGTAAACCTGCCCTTGGGGGCGGGAGCATGTTGGATCACAGATTGGAGGAGACTAATGAAGCAGGGCATCTAAATACATCTTTACCTTGTGGAACAGAAAAAGAACATGATTTAGGCAAGACACCTGCCTAAATAACTGATCATTACTCTTCAAAAGTATCAAGTGTCAAAGACAAGCAAAGACTTAGGAATTATGACAGATCGGAGGAGACTAGGGAGGCAGGAACCTAGATACTTTCTATGTATTACTGTGGTGATGTCAGTATTAAGGGAAGCTGAGTGAAGGGTAGATGGGAATCCTCTGTGCTATTATTGTGACTTTTATATAAGTGTAAAATTATTTTAAAATCAAAGGGGAAAACATTGTAGGTCCCCCTTTTAAACTGCTGCCTGAGATAGTCTATAAGAACAAAGTTCTTGCCTTCAATTATTGGAGATTGAAATTTGTAACTTTTAGTTCACTTTAGGAAAATTAGGTTCTTTTTTTAAGTCCATGTTTCCATGAAGGAAGATTAGGTTCTTTTTCAACTTTCTTCTATTGTTGTATAGTTTTTTTTTTTTTCAAATAAGAAAGAATGGTTCATAATTTTTCTCCTGACACATTTCATAGCCTTTATATTTTCTCTCTCAAGTGGGTAAAGGAAATTTGAATATGTAACTACTATCCACTGAAAGCTTCTGGTTTAATAATTTAAAAAAAACTTGCCACCTATTTCCAACCCATGTTTTCATTACTGACCCAGGAAATGTTGAATAACAACTATGTGACAAGTACCGTGCTGGAACCCATGATACAAAGACTATTAAGGTCAGTGTCTGCCCTTGATAAACTTTCAGGGAAATGTAGCAAAAACTCTAACAGAGAGAAGTTCAAATGCCACGTGGGACATTCTAATTAATGTAGCTTCATTTAGCGTGTTTTGTCCAGTTTCCTTGTATCTTCTTCTTGGAATTCTTGGTATTCTTGTATCTTCTCCTTGGAATTCTTGGATCTTCTCCTTGGAATTCTTGGAATTCTTGTATCTTCTCCTTGGAATTCTTTTATCTTCTCCTTGGAATTCTTGTATCATTTAGAGTCTCAGCGCTATTACTCTTCCCTTATTCCCCCTTCCTCATTCAAGCTGTTTTGGAATTCTCAGTAGTTCCTGAAGTTTTCCTAACTTAGAGAAAAGCAGTGGCTTTGTCCTGACTGTTCCTTATCTAGTATTACAGTTACTCAGAATACCTCTTTGCGTAACACACTACCCTTACCAAAGAAGCTTCAGAGTCTGAATATAAAGTTTTCACTTAACATTTTGCTGCTTTGTTTTGTTTATTCCATGGTCTCTTCATAGAATAAAACAGTTAACTTATGAAATCCGTGAAGCCTCTTTGGAAAAAAATGTATATACACACATTTTGCAATAATTTCAGATAATCACAAACACATTCTTTAAAAAAATAATTTCAACTTTTATTTTAGATTCAAGGAATACATGTGCAAGTTTGTGGCATGGGTATATTGTGTAATGCTGAGATTTGAAATAGGGATGATCCTGTCACCCAGGTAGTGAGCATAGTACCCAATAATTTTTCAATCCTTGCCTCCTCCTTTCCTCCTCTCCTTTAATAGTCACCAGTGTCTATTGTTGCTGTCTTTATATCCAGCAGTACCAGTGTTTAGCTCCCACTTATAAGTGTGAACTACATGTTATTTGGTTTTATTTTTTTGCATTAATTTGCTTAGGAGAATAGCCTCCAGCTGTTTCCATGTTGCCGCAAAGGACATGATTTTGTTCTTTTTTTATGGCTAAGTATTCCATGGGGAGCAGAATACTATTCCACACACACCCCATGTTTTCTTTATCTAAACCACTGTTGATGTACACCTAGGTTAGTTCTGTGTTTTTTGCTGTTGTGAGTAGTGCTGCAACAAACATATACGTACATGTGTCTCTTTGGTAGAACAATTTCTTTTCTTTTGGATATATACCTACTAATGGCATTGCTGGGTCAAATGGTAGCTCTGTTTCAAGTTCTTTGAGAAGTCTCCAAACTGCTTTCCACAGTGGCCGAACTAGGTTACATTCCCACTAACAGTGGATAAACGTTCCCTTTTCTCTGCAGCCTCGCCAGCATCTGTTCTTTTTTGACTTTTTAATAAAAGCCATTCTGACAGGTGTGAGATGGTATCTCATTGTGGTTTTGATTTGCATTTCTCTGATGATTAGTGACGTGGAGCATTTTTTCATGTTTGTCTGCCGCTTGTGTGTCTTCATTTGAGAAGTATCTGTTCATATATTTGCCCATTTTTTATTGGGGTCATTTGTTTTTTGCTTGTTGAATTAAGTTCATTATAGATTTTGGATATTAGACCTTTGTCGGATGACAAATAGATAAATTCACAGTTTGTGAATATTTTCTCCCATTCTATATGTTGTCTGTTTACTCTGTTGATAATTTCTTTTGCTGTGCAGATGCTCTTTATTTTAATTAGGTTCCACTTGTCAATTTTTGTTTTTGTTGCAGTTGCTTTTGAGGACTTAGTCACACATTCTTTTCCAAAGCTGATGTCCAGAATGGTGTTTCCTAAACCAATCCTTTAGAAGAATGGTTTTCTTCTAGGATTCTTGTAGAATGTGGTCTTATATTTAAATTTTATCCATCTTGACTTAATTTCTGTACATGATGAAAGGTAGAGGTCCAGTTGTATTCTTCTGCATATAGGTAGCCTATCCCAGCACCATTTATTGACTAGAGGGTCCTTTCCCCATTGCTTATTTTTGGTGACTTTGTTAAAGATCAGATGCCTGTAGGTGTGCAGCTTTATTTCTGGGTTCTCTGTACTCCATTGGTCTATGTGTTTGGTTTTGTACCAGTGCTATGCTGTTTTGGTTACTGTTTGGCCTTATAGTATACTTTGAAGTCAGGTATGTGATGCCTCTGGCTTTGTTCCTTTTGGTTAGAATCGCTTGGGCAATCCTTTGGGCTCTTTTTGAGTTCTATATTTTAGAATAATTTTTTCTAAGTCTGTGAAAAATGATGTAGTTTGATAGGCATAGCGTTGAATCTGTAGATTGCTTTGGGCAGTGTGCCTATTTTATTTTATTTTATTTATTTTTTTGAGACGGAGCCAGCCTTGCTCTGTCACCCAGGCTGGAGTACAGTGGCATGATCCCAAGATCCCAAGATGGCTTACTGCCATCTCTGCCTCCTGAATTCAAGCAATTCTCCCGCCTCAGCCTCTTGAGTAGCTGGGATTACAGGCGCGTGCCAGCATGCCTGGCTAATTTTTGTATTTTTAGTAGAGACGGGGTTTTACCATGTTGTCCAGGCTGGTCTCAAACTCCTGACCTCAAGTGATCCTCCCACCTTGGCCTCCCAAAGTGCTGAGATTACAGGCGTGAGCCACCGCGAGTGTGGCCATTTTAGTGATATTGATTCTTCCAATTCATGAGCATGGAATGTTTTTCCACTTGTTTGTGACATCTCTGATTTCTTTCAGCAGTGTTTTGTAGTTTTCCTTGTAGAGATCTTTTACCTCTTTGATTAGATGTATTCCTAGATATTGGCATGTGTGTCTATTGTAAGTGAGATTGTGATCTTAATTTGACCCTCAGCTTGAATATTATAGGGGTATAGAAATGCTGCTGATTTTTGTATACCAATTTTGTATCCTGAAACTTTACTGAAGTCATTTATCAGTTCCAGGAGTCTTTTGGCAGAGTCTTTAGGGTTTTATAGGTATAGAATCATATTGTCTGCAAAGAAAGAGAGTTTGACTTCTTTTCCTATTTGGATGCCTTTTATTTCTTCCTCTTGCCTGATTGCTCTGGCTAGGACTTCCAGAAATGCATTCTTAAGCTTATCTATTGATCTAGGATAGATCCATTGAACCTGCTTTGGCCAAAAATTAAGTATCAACTTAACCTTGCTTGATTATTTCTTATCATATTAGTAATTAATTTGGGGGAGTGATCATGATAATTCAAACACTGAAAACTTATAAAAAAAGCTTTCGGAATGTTTTGTAATGATGAGTGTGACTGTGAAGTATACAGCAAGATCACTGTAAAATAGAAGGCTGCCTTTAGAGTAGGAATATGATTTAGATAATAGTCGGCCATCAGTTAGGCAGTCAAGACCAAGCGAGCGAGTGGAGTCTTACAGTCTGTTACACAGTGAAGTCTTCCAGTATATTTAAAACTCAACCTCACATCGTGAACTGAAGATTTTCTTTTAAAGTGAACATGAGTAAACTCATTAAAGAGAATCTCCTGCTTTTTCTTGACACTGTGCAGATTACATATTTTGGATTTTTGATAAACTTTATTTCCTGGATGATCTCTCTTTCTGGGTGCCCTCTAATTAACTTTCATAAAGCACCAAACACCACCTCTCCACCTCCTTTAAAATCTTTTTGTGAGAACAAGTGGAATGATTAACTTTCTAATTGATGTATGGCGGTGTAGCTATCTAAAATACTTTCATTAAAGCAACTTAATTTTTTAAAGATAGCCAAGTTAAATATGTAATCACTCTCTAGAGTAATTAAAATGAAAGAATGGATATAATTAGAAATTGTGTCTGTCTTTTTATAGGATATCACATAACTGATACTTCTGCTATTATGCAGTGGAAAATAAATGGTTCTGATAGTTTCCTTGGAGAAAGTGCTAGAGAGGTAGTACTTTCACACATGTAGTCCAATCTAAGTTTGGCATAATTGTTAGATTACTCTTGTTTGTCTTATCTGCAATTATTCAGTGAGATTTTTAAAAAATACATGTCTATTGAGTTGCCAGACTATATACTTTTTTCCAGAGTATAGTCACATATGTTGGATTTTAGGAATGGAATGATTTTCCCAATTCCTAAAATAAATAAAATTTTGAGTTTTTTCATGGCTCTTTCTGTTATAAAATATGGAATCCTTTTTAAGAAAAGAACTGAGTCAAAATGAAATTTGAGATTGAACTTGTTGCCTAGAGTTAAACAGATTGTTGCAGAAATGGAGAGTAATTTATACAGCAGATATATGTAAAGTTGCTCCTTTTATTTATTTATTTGTTTTTTGAGATGGGATCTCACTCTGTTGCCCAGGCTGGAGTGCATTGGTGGCATCTCAGCTCGCTGCAACTTCTGCCTCCCGGGTTCAAGTGATTCTACTGCCTCAGCCTCCCCCGAGTAGCTGGGACTACAGGCACACACCACCATGACTGGCTGATTTTTGTATTTTTAGTAGAGATAGGGTTTCACCATGTTGGCCAGGCTGGTCTCGAACTCCTGGCTTCAAGCCATCCACCCACCTTGGCCTCCCAAAGTGCTGGGACTACAGGTGTGAGCCACCTCACCTGGCCTAAAGTTGCTCCTTTTAGCAAGAGGTCATACAAAAGGCGTGGCTTATTTGCATGCCTTTTCATCAAATTTTGCTGAGCTGTGTATTTGCTGGATTTTTAATTGGGTTCTTTTTCTTAAAAAGTTAGCATTGTAATTAAAGCAAAAGATCAATTTGTGTGAGGTAACAAATTAGTTATGCTTGTTGAATGTAAAAATCCTATGTGTGCGTTTATTGTTTTTTTTTTTTTTTTGATTAAGATACATATTTTTGTATTGGATCCAGCCTATTCTTTGTAGATACTATTTTTCTTCCCTTACACTTGGTGATTTTTCCTGTTTATCTGGTTAACTTCTTAGCTCAAAAGCAATCTTTTCTAAGCATCCTTTTCTGACCTCCCTGTGTGGACTACCCCATCCTTGCTAGTCCATGTGTACTGCTTTCAGCCAGCTCATCAATAATCTAAATCTCAAGGGTTATGTTTCAGTTCTTATTCTATCTTGCGGTGAAACTGGTCAGTATTTAACTTCTCTCTTTTCTTACATACTCTTTTCCCACGTTCCTGGTTTTCCTTCCTCTTGTTGTGTAGTTTCTGCTGCTTTTTCTTTCTACGTAAGCTCCTTCTCTTCTGCTCATTCCACTAATGTTGACGTTCCTCAGGTAATTTCTCTGGCTCCTTTGTTTTTCTGGCATGTCAGATCCTCCTAAGAAAATGTCATTTATTTCATAACTTGAGTTATCATCTAGTCCTGATGACCCCCAGATAAAAACTCTTAGCTTAGATCTTTCTGCGGATTCCATACTTATATCTGGGTGGCTTCTGGGCAGTTTCAGTGAAAACTCCCTAGATGTCCCACAAGCCCCGTAAGCCCAGTGTCTGCAAACAACTCGTTAGGGATTCTTCTCCAACCTCCCTGATAATGTCATTTCTCTGCCCAAGAATGTTCAGTGTCTCTTCTTGCCTACCAAATGTGCTGGCTCCAAACTATATTTCTAGCTTTTTAGTCCACTCTGCCACATACGGCCTTTGCTCTAGTTCAACTCAAATACTTGATTTCTACTACTGTGATCTGAAATACCTCCATGTTATTTACTCTTGCTTCATGCCTTCCTCTCTTAAATAGATCCTCATTTCTCACAGATGCCCAGGCAGCTCTGATAATACCTCCATGTTATTTACTCTTGCTTCTTGCCTTCCTCTCTTAAATAGATCCTCATTTCTTACAGATGCCCAGGCAGCTCTGATAATACCTCCATGTTATTTACTCTTGCTTCATGCCTTCCTCTCTTAAATAGATCCTCATTTCTTACAGATGCCCAGGCAGCTCTGATAATACCTTCATGTTATTTACTCTTGCTTCTTGCCTTCCTCTCTTAAATAGATCCTCATTTCTCACAGATGCCCAGGCAGCTCTGATAATACCTCCATGTTATTTACTCTTGCTTCATGCCTTCCTCTCTTAAATAGATCCTCATTTCTTACAGATGCCCAGGCAGCTCTGATGTTATCTTGATGCTGGAACTGTGTCTGTTCCAGTTAGTCTATATTAATCTTTCCTTTTTCTGAACCCCTGTATTTTATTGATATCCATTTAACAGCATTACTTCATTCCGTTTCTTGTGTAATTATTTAGTACTTGTCAGTCATATCCTTGAGGGCAGGAGTTAAGACATTTTCCCTTACAGGACCCAGACACTGTGCCTGGCATATGGTGGATATTGCTTGTCTGACATGGTGTTTGATTGAGGGGTTGAGGAGTGAGGCCTCTGACAACTCTTTTAGTTAATATCATTCATCTTAAGTTCTGGGAACACAGCAGGGTTGATTGCTGTTTCATTTCTCAGCCTGTGGATAGAGTCATAGCCTTGACTTATGTAGATATATGTAGGAAAGCAGTTATGGATTTTTACAACTCCAGCTGATGGCACTTCATATATTTTTTTTAATTTTAAGATGAACATTTCCTCCTACATATTTGACATAACTGAAATTAGGATGTGTCCTACATTTGAAGGCCTCTTAAGATGATACTTGGCAATGCTATACTGTTTTTAATGGTATTTTTAATAGTGGCATGTCTTACAATCCATAGCATCTTACATTTGATGAATTTTAGTAAATTATACCATAAGGTTGTATCTTGATTCCCTTTCTTAGAGTTGTATCACCCAAGAGTATCACTGGTTGCAGTGGACAGTGTGGCTTCTACTCAACATTCTTTCCAGTCCAGCTCATTACATAGCAGTTTTGCAGGTTTGGTGGGGTAGACTTCCCTTATTACTGTACCTGTGGTGGGTTCCCATTGGCATAGATAACTCTGGGAAACCTTATTCCCTATCTACGGTGGTTGGTTCTGTGGTGGGAACAATACCTGATCTGTCCTATTAAAGTGAGACTCAGAGCTTTTGTTTGGTAGGAAGGAATGCTTGTGCTCTCCCCTTTTATATGAGTACAGGGTAGTTCCAGGACCCATTGGCATCTATAATATTCCTGAGGGGGAGCCAGACTGAGCTGCAAGCTAGCTCTGGAAGAGGGCAGAGCAGAGGGAACTGGAGAGAAAGGAGTCACAGCCTGAGAAGCCATCACGAGGCAGCAGAGCATCGGCGGTTAACAGCATGGGCTGTGGTGTAGATTGCACGGGTTTGAATCAGCAGTTAAGAGCATGGGCTGCGGTCTAGATTGCACGGGTTTGAATCAGCAGTTAAGAGCATGGGCTGCGGTCTAGATTGCACGGGTTTGAATCAGCAGTTAAGAGCATGGGCTCCGGTCTAGATTGCACGGGTTTGAATCAGCAGTTAAGAGCATGGACTGTGGTGTAGATTGCATGGGTTTGAATCAGCAGTTAAGAGCATGGGCTGTGGTGTAGATTGCACGGGTTTGAATCAGCAGTTAAGAGCATGGGCTGCGGTCTAGATTGCACGGGTTTGAATCAGCAGTTAAGAGCATGGGCTGTGGTCTAGATCGCACGGGTTTGAATCAGCAGTTAAGAGCATGGGCTGCGGTCTAGATTGCACGGGTTTGAATCAGCAGTTAACAGCATGGGCTGTGGTGTAGATTGCATGGGTTTGAAACAGCAGTTAAGAGCATGGGCTCCGGTCTAGATTGCACCGGTTTGAATCAGCAGTTAAGAGCATGGGCTGTGGTGTAGATTGCATGGGTTTGAATCAGCAGTTAAGAGCATGGGCTCTGGTCTAGATTGCACGGGTTTGAATCAGCAGTTTAGAGCATGGGCTCTGGTCTAGATTGCACGGGTTTGAATCAGCAGTTTAGAGCATGGGCTCTGGTCTAGATTGCATGGGTTTGAATCAGCAGTTAAGAGCATGGGCTCTGGTCTAGATTGCACGGGTTTGAATGCCAGCTCTGCTACTTACTAACTGTGGCATGCTGGGCAAATGTAATAGATGCTCTCTGTACCTTTAGATAATTTTTTTATCTGTAAAATGAGGATAACAACTCTCAGAAAGTTGTGGCAAGGATTAAATAGATTAATACACACAAAATGGAGAGAGCAGTACCTGACAGTATTTGCTGTAGTTACTGTTGTCATTATTATTTCTAACCAACTCTGAAACCTGCCCACTATCTGGGCTTTCTTTTTTTTTTTAATGCAAATCTGTTTTTTTGTTATTTGCAACTGAAAAACACCCTAACTCATACACTGGTTAGTTAACTCTGAGACTAATTTGAATTCAACTTAAAGATAAGTATTAAGTAACTAGTTTGACTTCCTTCCCACTGCATACTTTACACAGTAGGTTAAAGGAACTCTAAAAATGTGAAAATTACTATTGCATAGACCAATTTTTTCTAGGATTGAACAAATCAATCCAAGGGTGTTTACAAGAGCTAACTGAACTACCTTCCTTCCCCCTTACTTTAACAAATGAGCACTAATAATGGTACTGGCTGTCAATTCCTACATTGTCAAGAGGTCTAAAATTTTTTTATATTTGAACATTTCATTGAGTAGATAAGCAGATATTTTCAGTTACTTTCAGTCATGTAGATATCCCCCATTTTCATGTCTGTATTTGGAATTCCTCTGTAATAAGTTAAGGATTTAAGAATCTTTTAACCTTTTAAGCATACCTCTAAATTCTAAATTCTTCTTCTGCTTTACTTTTTTTTTTTTTTCTCTTGAGACAAGATCTCACTGTATCACCTACGCTGGAGTGCAGTGACACAGTCATGGCTCATCGCAGCCTCAACCTCCTGGGCTCAAGCGATCCTCCTACCTCAGCTTCCTGAGCAGATGGGACTATAGGCATGCCCGGCTGATTTTTAAAATTTTTGTAGAGATGGAGTCTCCCTGTGTTGCCCAGGCTAGTCTTGAACTCCTGGGCTCAAGTGATCCTCCCACCTTGGCCTCCCAAAGTGTTGCGAATACAGGCATGAGCCACGACCCCTGACCTGCTTAATCTTTCTTAAATGTATGTATGCTCACATTTATTTTAATGTTTAATATTAGAAGTGCTTTAGGTCTTTAAGTTTGGTGATAGTTCTGTGACCAGAAATATGTCAGAGGAACTTAGAAAACTCAGTGTGTTCCAATATGACATTTGCTTTCTGTAGCTAGCTTCTTTCCTTCTTTGTTTACATACCTGGATGGCTGAATGATCTAGTCGCCTTGCTTCTTGTCTACTAACTTGTCTCTCCTTGGTAGTAGTTAAAAACACACACTTTCAAAGGAGTTCGGTGGTTTCTAAAATTATTTTTATGGTATAGTAAATAGGCTCTCAAATTTATATAGAGTTTTATTGTTTATAAAATATTTTATATATATTTTCTTTTTAGGATTTCTGTAAAGTAGAGAGGGCAGACATTATTTTATCCTGTTGTAGATGAACAAATAATGGCTTCTAGTTAATGTAATATGGTGGTGACATATATAGAAACATATGATTTTCCTCTCAGAGTTAAAGTATCAAATAATCAGCACTTTACTTTAATAGGAAGACACTAAGAATATTCCCACAAAGGTTGGGACCATTGTACTGGCAGTATTAACAAAAGCACTTGACAGGAGGAAACAGTTGGAGGCATTGTAATTGGAAAATGATTTCTATCTGCAGCTCATATGACATTTTACTTAAAAAAAACCCTAGTAAATCAATGATAAAACCTTACTCAACGAACCTCAGTAAACATTATGCTAAGTGAAAGAAGCCGGACATAAAAGACCGCATGTCATATGATTCCAGTTATGTAAAATGTCCACAACAGGCAAATCTATACAGACAGAAAGTAGATTAGTGGCTGTGTAGGGCTGGGAGGTCGAGATGGGGTAGGGATAGGGAGTAACTCCTAATGGGCCTAAAGGTTTCTTTTTGGGGTGATGAAACTGTTCTAAAATTACATTGTGGTGATGGCTGTACAGCTCTCTAAATATACTTCAACCCGTTGAATAGTACATTTAAAATGAGTGAATTTTATGGCATGTAAATGATTTCTCAATAAAGTCATTAAAAAATCCCAACTCAGTAAAATAACTCAATAGGGTAATAGGTATGATAAAATTAACATGGAAACATCAAAAGCCTTCATAAATGTAAACAATAATGAGTTAGAAGGTATAAGGAAGGCTGGTCCAAAGGTCCAACTGAGTTATCTCAGTTGACTTTTCAGTCAGTTATAGATGAAACTCCTTGTTCTAGTCTTTCTCCACTTGTTACTACTGCGCTTGACTAGTCTTAAAAAAAAAGAGATATAATCGAAGAGAAAACCCCATTTACAATAGCAAGAAAAAAAGATAAAATACTCAGCAATTAAACTTTAAAAATGTACAAAACTTACAGGAAGAAAACTTTAAAGCACTCCTGAAAGGCCCGAAAGTAGAACTGAACAAAACTAAAGGCATCCCTTGTTCTTGGACGAAATGGCATCATTCTGAAGGATGGCATTAAAGTAATCAAGGATTTGAGTGCAAGTGGTTTATTAGGGAGATGATCCCAGGAAGCACCTGTAAAGAGCTGAGTAAGTAAGACAGAATGAAGCCACTACAGGGTATGCTAACGAACAGACTGCCACTATTGGCAACTGAAGCTCAATCCCATTGGGTACTTTTGTGAAGCTACATGGAATCTACCTCATAGTTATCTTACCTGAGGGCAAAGAAGCGGGAGTATTTATTCATTCACTCTTGTCCAGCTCTGGTTTCTGCCCTGTCTCAGCAAGCTTCCAGCCAGTGAACACTCTCAGGCAGAGAGTGGCTGTGGCTTACTGTAGAAAGCCTTAGGCATGTAAGAGAATGGTGAGTGCTGAGCTTATGTTACAGTGGCGTTCCAAGGATCTGTGCTGTGGAGATGTAGAAGATACTCCAGTTACAGACCAAACTGAGGAGATGGATGTACTCTGTGGTCTTTGTTATCTAGGTTGGTGTCGTATCTCCAGTACCAGGAGAGGTGTGGTCGTTTCTGAATGGAACCATACGTGGGTGGGGGGTAACTTTGCGGTTCTTGGTGTGTGTTGAAAAAGTTTTGGGGTTCCTCTACCACTCACTGCGTGTGCTTTGCCCATGGTCACTCAGAAGTCTGGACTGGCACTTTGGAAAGAGATCTGACCTAGTCTTGCTGTGACCAGTTTTACATTGAGCCTGGGGTTTTGGCCGATTAAATATAATCAAGTAGGATAAATGGCAACATCAATAAGATAATTATTTATTTTTACAAGGTAAGCAATATTATTTTGCTCCATTTATCTCCACCAATATGAATTCTATCATATTTAGTACTTGATTACTATTATCACTATGTAAAGTATATAAGAAATTATATAAAGTATAATTACATTTTTGCAAGTAGGTATGTTGATGTGACAACTTTTTGCATGTTGATAAAAAAGCTGTAGCATATATAAGATAAACATAATGGTTCCATGAACCAAAGATGATAAAACGATTTTGCAAATAACTATTTGACTTAATTTTCTTTTTACAAATCCTCAACTGCTCTTTTTATTTGGCGATGTCTAGTAGTTCAAAAACTTATTTGAGTGAGAAGATATTATTAGTAAACTAGTTGGCTAATTAAAGTTAATTTTTTAATTTTGAAAATCATACACAGCTATTTTATGACAGATGGAAAGGAAAGCAATGTAGAATGACCATATTACAGTAAATCATCTGTGAAAACTTCAGGCAGACATTTATATCAATTAGTAAAGATGTTGGTTTTCAGCTTTATTCCCAACAGATGCACTAACACAGACCAGCTTAAATATGTTGCTTGGTAGGCATTTTTCTTGCCATGTTTTAGTAAGTTTACTTATTTATTTATTTTTTAAATTTATTTTTGTTGTTTTTGTTCTCTCTTTTTCTGTCTTCCTTTGAGTATTTATTAATATTCCATTTTATCTCTTCTGTTGACTTGTTAGCTATACTTGTTGGTTTGTTGTCGCTTTTGGTTTAAAACATCTATCTCTAACTCATCATAATCTACTGTAAAATAATATAAATTTAATATATAATGTAAGAACCTTACAATAGTTTACTTCTATTCTCCCCTCCTATTTTCTGTGCTATTTTATCATGCATTTTACTTGTACGCATTATAAACCCCACAGTACATTGTTACAACATTTCTAGCACTCTTCATTTCTTTGTATTTATCTGTTTCCAGCTGGTATCCTTTCTCTTTAACCTGAAGAACTTCCTTAAAAATTTCTAGCTTTAGGTCTGCTGGTACCCAATTCTTCTTGCATTTATCTGGAATTTTTGTTTTGCCTTTATTTTTAATGATTTTTCTGCTAGATATAGAATTCTGGCTTGACTTTTTGTTTTTGTTTCGTCTTTCATCACTTTAAAGATGTTCCATTGTCTCCTGGTTTGCATTGTTTCTGGGGGAAACTTCTGTGGCAAAGTTTCTACAGTGGTCTATAAGATTCTACTTGTTCTGAAACTTTGACTTCAACCTGATTTTCTTCTCCCTCCCTCTTTTAAACAGGCTGCTTACCTGCTCCCTATTTTCTCATTTATTGTCTAGTCTTTGGGGACCACACTTCTACTGGATTTCTTATAGTGCAGGCTATCTTTTTTTTTTTTTTTTTTGAGATAAAATATATTGCCCAGCTTAGTTTTAAACTCCTGGCCTCAAGCAATCCCCCTGCCTCAGGCTCCTGGGTAGCTGGGGCTACAGGTGTGCGTCTCCACATCTGACTACTTTAAAACATTTTTTTAGAGGTAGGGTCTTGTTATGCTTCCCAGGCTTGTCTTGAACTGCTGGACTCAAGTGATCCCACCACCTCATCCCCTCTAGGAGGTGGGATTACAGGCACAAGCCACTGCTCCTGGTTCATGCAGACCATCTTATGAGATGGTAGTCTGTGGCTACTCTTTATGTACTTATAATACATTCTGTTCTGCACTTGTTTTCCTTCTGACTCTATTTTTCTTTTCTTTTTTTTTTTTGAGTCGGAGTCTCACTCTGTTGCCCAGGCTGGAGTGCAGTGGCGCGATCTCGGCTTACTGCAACCTCCGCTTCCCGGGTTCAAGTGATTCTCCTGCCTCAGCCTCCTGAGTAGCTGGGATTATAGGCATGCGCCACCATGCCCGGCTAATTTTTGTATTTTTAGAAGAGACAGGGTTTCACCATGTTGGTCAGACTGGTCTCGAACTTCTGACCTCATGGTCTGCCTGCCTTGGCCTCCCAAAGTGATTGGAATTACATGCCTGAGCCACCGCGCCGGGCCATCTGACTCCATTTTTCTTCCTAACACTTAACACTGTGTGATGTGTGTGTTTATTTGTTTATTTTTTTCTTCTTTTGAATTTTAGATCTAACCAGAGAATTAATTTTGTTATTATCCTCTAGAACAGTGCCTGGCACATAGTAGGGGTTCAGTAAATATTTGTGGCCAGAAAGAAAGAAAGACTTCAGTTCATTAAAGAGGTGGTTGTAGAAATTCTGGGAGATAGAGCTATCTTAAAAAAAATCATAATAAATATAAGAGTACTTATGAGTTCATTGTTTGAAAACATTGTAAACCAGGTGCAGTGGCTCACGCCTGTAATCCCAGCACTTTGGGAGGCTCAGGCGGGCAGATCACTTGAGGTCAGGAGTTCGAGACCAGCCTGGCTAACGTGGCGAAACCCCATCTCTACTAAAAATACAAAAATTAGCTGGGCGTGGTGGGCTCTGGTAGTCCCAGCTGCTCAGGAGGCTGAGGCAGGAGAATACCTTGAACCCAGGAGGCGGAAGTTGCAGTGAGCTGAGATCATGCCACTGCACTCCAGCCTGGGTGACAGAATGAGACTCCGTCTCAAAAAAATAAATAAAAAAAAAAGGCAAACATTGTAGCCTTTGTCACTAATTTTCCAGCTGACCCCGAGGAGATTATACTTTCTGAGCCTGATAAATGAAGGAATGGGATCAGGCAATATTTAAAGTCCTATCCAACTATAATATATATATTTATCTATTTATTCTAAACAAGGTCCTAACAAGGCCTCTTCCGTAGCTGTCTGTGCAAAAATCCATTTTAATCAGGTTAAATATGTAGTAGAGAGATTATGTCATTTTCCTATGCAAAAATCTTTGCCCTAGTATTCTTTGATCTGTGGCTTATCATCAAAGGGCCTTCACAGTGTCATGCTATTCTGTCTCCGGTATTCCATGTCACCATTCCTTACTTGTGATGGTTAACTGGGCTAAGGGATGTCTAGATAGCTGGTATAATATTACTTCTGGTTGTATCTGTGAGAGTGGTCCGGGAAGAGATGAGCACTTGAATCTGCAAACTGGTAAAGATCACCCTCATCAGTCTATTGAGGGCATGAATAGACCAAAAAGGCAGAGGAAAGGTGAATTTGCTCTCTCCCTTTTGAGCTGGCACATCCATCTTCTGCTCTTGGCGCTCTTGGTTCAGGGGCTTCTGACTCAGATTCAGTCCCCCAGCTTTGTAGTGTGTTCTGTTCCTCACATTGCGCTTGATGTTTGGGGCTTTGCGCTCAGCTTCCCTCTCCCTGAGCAGCAGCTCCGCTGTAGGCCTTTCTGAGCTGCTTTTAGACTTAATCATCTCTTCTATTTTACTGTTTTTAATTGCCTTGTATTATTTTCAAATACCTCTAAATTATTGTAGATGGTTTTTAGTCTTTTTCTGTTTTTCCTTTTTTTAGTATTTTAAGTCTTATAAATATTGCCTTTAATATAGACCTGGGGGCTCTGTGACTTACAATAAAATAATGAAATGACATTAGAACTTTCATTTTAAGGTCATCTTGTTTTTTTCCTTATTTCTTTCATGGATTTGAAGGTCACCTTTTCTATTTTATTTTGTTACATTTTACTGCCTTTAATATTTTAAAAAATACAATGGGGGTCTTGAGATCTTTTTATTAAAATTCTTTTGGTAACTTTTACTGGTTTACAGAGTTAGTAATGGCACTTTATTTTTTTTTTAAAGGATCTTGTCAAGCTATTTATTCTTTATTGTAAGGTAAATAAAAGTGGTACAACTGCTTTAGCCTTATTGGTAGTTTTGTGTAATACAGTGAAATATAATATAATGTTAGTAGATATTAAAGAAGCTTCTTCCTTAAACATCTGTTGTTTCATCAATGTGAGACATGCTAAATGTAATTAGTAATTTCGATTATTCCTTGCCGGTTAATGATGCAAACAGTGTTGACCCTTACCTATCAGATAAAAATATACAGTGTAAACATTGAAGAAGAATAGCTATTTGAGGAGTTTAGAGTTTATTTCTTTGTAGGATATTATACTTTTACAAGGCTATGTGTTGACATATAGTAACTGGACTGCCTAGAAAGATCTGTCTTATAAAAATAGTCATACTTCAGAACCCAGACAAAGAAAAAGGTAAAGTTCATCAATTACTGCATTAATCCCTCCAAACTGGGTTGGTTATCTTTCCAGCTAATGATTTTTTGCCCTGCTCCATGGCAATTTCTCTTCCCTAACCTATGCTATAATTTTAGTGGGCACTACCTTTCTTGTTAACATTTCCATTTTAATACTTTTTTGAAGATTTATCTTGAAAGGTTTTTGTTAGTGGGCATTTGCTATATTAGAACAAGCCAAAGATCAGATATTTTTGGGCAGTTGAATCTTTCACCTGCGTAGGAAATCATGCCAAATATAAGACTGTCTTCTCTGTCCATTCATAAACTTTCTCTAGATAAGGTCATGAATTCTTGGAAATAAAACTATTGTTCTTCACACATTCTCTCCAGACTGTTAAATTATTTACAAACGAACCTTGGATGATGATGATTTCAGCTTGACTGAATTATCATTGACTACAGTGGGCTTTAGGAAGTAGGTGCTTAATACATGTTTATTGCGTGCTGTGAAGTCACTGTGCCTTTAATTATTTTATTTACTTCCAACCCCAAGCTGTAGGAGCAGTCTCTTGCATGATGGAGTCAGTTTTCTTTTTGCTGTACTTTTAGTTCAACTTCATCTTCTAAACTCCTCATCGAGTGGTTTATGTATTAGCTTCTTATTGATGCTATATCACGTCATGACAGACTTTTTTTTTTTTTTTTTTTTTTTTGAGACAGAGTCTTGCTCTGTCGCCCAGGCTGGGGTGCAGTGGCACAGTCTCAGCTCACTGCAACCTCCACCTCCTGGGTTCAAGTGATTCTTCTGCCTCACCCTCCCGAGTAGCTGGGACTACAGGCATGTGCGACCACACCCGGCTAATTTTTATATTTTTAGTAGAGATGGGGTTTCACCGTGTTAGCCAGGATGGAGAAGTCTCAATCTCCTGACCTCGTGATCCCCCTGCCTCGGCCTCCCGAAATTCTGGGATTACAGGCATGAGCCACAGCTCAAGTCGTGACAGACTTTTTAGCTTAAAACAGTGGTCCCCAACCTTTTTGGCACCAGGGACTGGTTTTGCGGAAGATAGTTTTTCCAGGGATGTAGAGTGAGGGGGGCGGATGGTTTCTAGATGAAAGTATTCCACCTTGGATCATCAGGCATTAGATTCTCATGAGGAGCATGCAACTTAGATCCCTGCCATGTGCAGTTCACAATAGGGTTAGTGGTCCTATGAGAATCCAGTGCCACCACTGACTGTGATACGGGAGTGCTGGGAAGGGAAGAGTGTGGTCCCTTTAAATGATGAGGAAGGGGGTAAGGGAAGTGCTGGGTAGAGGAGGGCATGGTCCCTGGCTAGGGCACTACCCCCACTGACCTAGGTGAGGACAAGCACTTCTGCCTTTGCGCCCAAATGTTGCATTTTCCAAGACCACCCTGGTCTACCGTGCCCCCATCCTGGGCCTATAAAAACCCAAGACCCTAGCAAGGCACAGACAGAAGCAGCTGGAGGGTGAGAGGAACACATTGGTGGAAGAAGACAAGTGGCCGGACACCGGGAGGACGTGGAGGGTGTCACACGTGTCCATGTGAAGAGACCACCAAACAGGCTTTGTGTGAGCAATAAAGCTTTTTAATCACCTGGGTGCAGGCGGGCTGAGTCTGAAAAGAGAGTCAGCAAAGGGTGGTGGGATTATCATTAGTTCTTATAGGTTTATCTTATAGGTTTATCCCTATAAGAACTTATCTATAGTTCTTATAGGGATAGGCGGTGGAGTTAGGAGCAATTTTTGCTAGTTGGGGGTGGATCTTACAAAGTACATTCTCAAGTGTGGGGAGGATATTACAAAGGATATTACATTCTCAAGGGCGGAGGAATATCACAAAGTCCATTATCGCAAGGGCGGGGGAGAGGGCGTATTGTCACAAAGTCAATTGATCAGTTAGGGTGGGGAAGGAACAAATCACAATGGTGGAATGTCATCGGTTAAGGCAGGAACTGGCTATTTTCACTTGTTTTGTAGTTCTTCAGTTGCTTCAGGCCGTCTGGATGTATACGTGCAGGTCACGGGGGATATGATGGCTTAGCTTGGGCTCAGAGGCCTGACAAAGGGGAGCACGCAGGCAGAAGAGTACACCAACAGATGCCAGCACGCTGGGAGGCCATCGGCCAGCAGAACGTCGCGGAGTTTGGCTGGGACGGTTGGAGGAGAGCCCGGGTCACCGAGTGCCCAACTCCAGGAGAAAACCATTTCCCTTCTGGCTCCCCCATCTGCTGAGAGCTACTTTACTCAATAAAACCTTGCACTTATTCTCCAAGCCCACATGTGATCTGATTCTTCCAGTTCACCAAAGCAAGAAACCCCAGGATATAGAAATCCCTTTGTCCTTGTGATAAGGAAGGGGGTCTAATTGAGCTGACTAACACAAGCTGCCTACAGACGGCTAGATTAAAAGAGGACCTTGTAATAAATGCCCACTGGGGCTTCAGGAGCTGTAAACATACACCTCTAGACACTGCCATGGGGTCCGAGCCCCACAACGTGCCCATCTTTATGCTCCCCCATAGAGGTTTGAGCAGCAGGGCGCTGAAGAAGCAAGCCACTCCCTCTGTGGCAGAGGGGGACAAGGGAACATTTACTCTACTTTCTCTTCGTGTTTCTTATAAGTGGAACCATATAATATTTGTCGGTTTATCCGTCTTGTAGCATGTGGCAGAATGTCTGTTGGTTTTTGGTCTTAGAGAGTATAGGTGTGAAGATAATTTTTCCTCCCCCTCTGCCTCTGAAATTTGAATGTGCTGAAATGACCTGACATTAGACTGATTAACAGGGGAAAAGGCATATAAATGTATTAATGTGCAGAAGCACAGGGGCCACACAGTATATGAGACTCAGAGAACTGAAACCACCTTGCAAAGGTTATGATGGTTAGAGAAATCTAACACAGCTGATTTTATCTTGCTTCTGACCCCACAGGCTGACTGTCTGCTCATTCCTGGGTGTAGGTCAAGCTAACTAAAAAGGAGTTTAGTTTACAGTTTAACTTTAAAGCAAGGATGATAATAGTCCCTTCCTGAAACTGGTCCCCTTCTTGCTTGGGAACTGAAACTGCCTTTGTAAAACTAATGAAAGGCAATAAGATTAGAATTATGATAAGGGCTTGAATTCTGCTAAGCAATAAGCACAGTGAAGAAGAGATAACCAGCCATTGTTCCCTAGCTTGGTTACTGCTGGAGGTCACAAGATTTGAGATAACATCACCATTGTAAACCCTAAGATGGGTTTTTGAGATATTTTTCAGACCTTTGCATTCTGGTAAACTGACTGATGCCATCTGGACCATGACTCATACCAAGGAACAGACTCAACTCGTCCTGTGACCCCCACCTAGAAACTGACTCAGCACGTGAAGACAGTTCCAACACTCCAGTGATTTCATCTCCAACCAATCAGTAGCATACATTCCCTGGCCCTCAGCTTGCCAAATTATCCTTAAAAACCCTGGGCTCCAAGCTTTCGAGGAGGTGGATTTGAGAGATACCTCCCCTCCTTCTGCTCAGCTGCCTTGCAGTAATTAAACTCTTTCTCTGCTGCAACACCCCTACTGTTCTCCGTGTATTGGCTTTTCTGGGCAGCGGGTAAGAAGAACCTGTTGGGCTGTAACAGAAAGGCCAGATAGCCACAGCTTAAATGGCACTCTCTTTCTAGGGGTCAGGGAGATGGGGGAATATAGGCAATTTTGGGGGATAGTGACTTTTAGGAGAGTTTAATGGATCCAAGGAGCAGACAGTAGTTTGTAAATGGTTCTCTTTGGAAACTGAATGGGACCCACAAGTTATGGGAAGTTGAGGGAGGAACTGTAGGGTGAACAGAGGTTGTTGTATTACGCAGTTGAAGTCTCTCGGGTAATGTCTCAAAGCTGCCCTCTGAAGAATAGACGAACAGTCTGTCTGGTCCTGGCAATGACTTATTATAGATTCTTTTCTTCTCAGGTTAATCTTTCCTGGTAATTTAATGAGATTTCTGGGGAGGAGGTTTAAGAGAATTGCATTTCTTAAGGAAAAAGTTTCCTTAGTTTGATAAGGAAATTCCAGAGAGAGCCCCTCTCTGTGCTTTGGGAGTTGGAGAGATACAGGAGAAGGTTACAGAGTCCTTGGTTCTGAGGCAGCTTCTAAGGTCTTCTGTTTTTTTAAAATTCAGAAGTGCCCAGCATATGAAAGCACCATACTTCAGGATATCATTTGCTGAGCCCCAATAATAGTCATAGTAATTTTCTGCTGAAAACATTTGTATGATTTTCAATGCAAAAATGAATTCTTTATTTTCCCCCTGTACTTTCATTTTATATGACCTTAGTAAAAGGTTTTTTTTTTTTTTTTTTTTTTTTTTTTTTTTTACTTTTCCCAGTGGACACTGTTCTAATTGTGGGCTTGTTGATTCATGCTGATGAATAGTAATTTCTTGCAAGTTATTCTGGCAAATAGGGTTCATTTTTCATGTGATCTGCATAAAAATAATGGTGGTGAATACTAATCAAGTAAGAATGCAAATTTGAATACTAAGCTTCAAAGAAAAAAACTTAATTAGAACCTTTAAGTCACAGTAGTGGTCCCTCTGCAGGGAAAGTATGCTTTATTAGTTCTGTAATGTAAAACTTTTTTCTTGTTCCAACCTATAAATTGATTAGTGACACCGCGTGGGTAAGAAATTGGGAGTGGGTTGGGCAGAACTGCTGTCTCATATGATGTTTTTAAGGATTGTTTATTATTATCAGTAGCATAGTTTAAACTAAAACTATTTACCCCAGGATAAAAATTTATTTGAACAGTTAAATCAAGTTTATTTCTCAAAAAATTTATATGTGAATGCATTGTACTGTATGCAACATAGGAGAAATTAATTACTTTTAATGGCAAAACCCACAGTTCCTTTTGCACCAACCTAATACAAAGAATATAAGTTCTTTAAGAACTTCCAGTCTAGTGTACTTATGTGTGGGAGTTTATACATACATGTATGCAGTTCAAGGCATAACATACGGAAAGTTAACTAACAGAATTAAACAGTGCAACCAGAATACCATAAAAATGACATCAGAGTTTGAGTGGCAATAGATAAATAAACTATGTAGACTAGTGGTGCTCAATGTTTTGATTTTAAATGGTATGAAACCTTTTTTCTCTAAATGAAATCTTAAACTGAACCAAAAGGGTGAAAAAATGGTGAAAGCCGGGCATGATGGTGTGTGCCTGTAGTCCTGGCTGCTTGGGAGGCTGAGGCAGGAGGATCACTTGAGCCCGATAGTTTGAGTCTAGCCTGGGCTGAGCATAGTTCACTGGTCTTTAAAAAAATAAGTGAGCAAAGATTATTTATTTATTTATTTAATTTTTAGTGCTGGAGGCCAGAGTTCTAGATCTAGTTCTATGAACTAGCTTTATGACCTGGGACTATTTACCTCAACTCTGGGCCAATTTCCTTGTTAGTACATGGACTAATGGGATTGTTGTGAGGATTAAAAATAATGGAGTAGTTAAAGCATTTAAAAACAGTCTGGGACGTGGTAAGTACGATATACATTTTATCTATTATTATTGCTGTTATATTAGAAGTGGGGGGTGAGCCCACAACACTTGCCTTTCCCTTTGCATCTGTGGGTCCTAAGCCTAGAGAAGGTAAATGCTATCACAGTTCAGAGAAGAAAAGATCACTTAAGCTGACATGGCAGTTTTTGTAGAAATATTGTTGACAGTGTATCTGTGTTAACAATTCCAGGGGTTTGTTAGTTTTATTATCATCTTTTGGCTGTTATCTTCATTACAGTAATATGAAACAGCCCTAGCTGGAATAGCTTTAAATTAAGGCAGTGTTTTGTGATAGGTGCTGTTCTGCTCGCCAGGATTTACCCAATGTGGATGTCAAAAACCTGGCTCCAGCCGGGCGCGGTGGCTCACACCTGTAATCCCAGGACTTTGGGAGGCCGAGGCGGGTGGATCACCTGAGGTCAGGAGTTCGAGACTGGCCTGGTCAACATGGTGAAACGTCGTCTCTACTAAAAATACAAAAATTAGCTGGGCCTGGTGGTGTGTGCCTGTAATTCCAGCTACTCAGAGGCTGAGGCAGGAGAGTCACTTGAACTCAGGAGGCAGAGGTTGCTGTGAGCCGATAGCATGCCACTGCACTCTGGTCTGGGCGACAGAGCAAGACTTCATCTCAAAAAAACAAACAAAAAAAAACAGCAAAAAAAACAATACTGGCTTCAGTTTCCTGGTATGATTTACCTGAATCAGTTGTACATTTATTTTTACATATATATGTGTGTGTGTGTGTGCATTTATGTGTATATGAATATATATATTTTACACATATAGTATGCAGTTAAAATATATACATAAAAGCCTTAAAAATAATGACAGTGAGAGTGATTTACATGACACCATGCATTCTAAATCTCTTGTTTCTTCCTCTAGGAAACTCAAACCTTAACCTTGTAGAGAAGAGACAGGCTTTGGTTCTGTGTGGACCCTCCTCTGTGTCCCATGTGGCTGATTTGGGATGTCCGATGCTTGCTTCAGGGCTTTGCTAACTTACCAAGATAATGTTCTTAGTTTTTCCTTTCATATTTTCCAAGAAAAATCTTTAACATTTAAAAATGACTCTTTTGATTTCCTCTAATATGTCTGTCCCATCTCTCACTGCTGGCTTTATTTGTAAATGACAGTGGGTGATATCTCAGCCCTAGTGGTCTCTCTCTAAAGACTGCATTCTGTTTTGCATTTGGTAGCTATGTCTCTCTGACTGCTCTAGGGGTAGGAGGAGCCTGGATTCCAAAGAGAAAATGAATTTTCAACCAGGCACATGTAGGGATACGTTTCTATGTTGTGCTGTTATATACCACCCCTCTTTCCACCCACAGACTGAAATTTTGGGGAATTACTTTCTAATCACTTCATATTCTTATATTAGCACATCAAAAGAAGATATTTAATTCGTAAGGTTAATGGTTTTTTTTTCAGAGTTTTAATCACTTGTGGACTAAACAAAAATCCCACTTTGATTTGCTAGTGCATTGTATTAGGCTGCTGTTGTGTTGCTATAAAGAAGTGCCTGAGGCTGCACAATTTCTAAAGATAAGAAGTTTCCTTGGCTCACAGTTCTGCAGCCTGTATAGGCACCTGGCATCTGCTTGGTTTCTGGTAAGGCCTCAGGGAGCTTACAATCATGGTAGAAGGCAAAGCGGAGCTGGTCTGTCACGTGGAGGAAGGAGGAGCTAGTGTGTGGGGGTGGGGCATCATACACTTTGAAATGAGCATATCTTATCATGAGCACAGCACTGGGCCACGAGAGATCCTCCCCCGTGACCCAGACACCTCCCTGCAGGCCCCACCTCCAACCCTTGGGATTACAATTCAGTGTGAGATTTGGTGGGGATGTATATTCAAACTATATCATGCATCCTCATGAACATAGCTATTGTTAAATCATTCTGTTGGGAATAGCGCTGTTGTGATTTCCTCAGTAATCTTTACTGATAAAAATTAGCTATTTACTCATTTTTTGCCTGGTGGATTTTAATTCTATCCGAGAGTGCCGCCTAATGATTAAGGGCATAGGTTCTGGAGTCAGGTTCCTGGATTTGAATATAAGCTGGACTGTTTACTGTGTGACTTTGGGCAACCTGACTTTCTTTCTGTGCCCAATTTTCTCATTTGTAAAATGAAGCTAAATTTGGTACCTACGTCATAGGGTTATTATAAAGACTAAATGAGATACTTAGCACAGTTCTTGGTATGAAGTTAGCACTAATTATAATTACTGTAGAGTGGTAGCATGACGTAATAGAATTAGACAAATTGGCTTGTAATCCTAGCACTGGTTGAGGGTGAGGGTGGAGGTGTCTATACATGACCTTGAGCAAACTGTTTAACCTCTCTGCCTTGATTTCTTCAACCTATAAATTATGGGTAACCTTCCTTATCAGGTAATTAGGAAGATCTGGTACATACCAACATTTAAAAACTGCTACTATATTAATCTCTTCTCCCTTTCTTCCCACTTCTTTTTTTTTTTTTTTTTTTTTTGAGACGGACTCTCACTCTTGTTGCTCAGGCTGGAGTGCAATCGTGCGATCTTGGCTCACAGCAACCTCCACCTCCCGAGTTCAAGCCATTCTCCTGCCTCAGCCTCCCAAGTAGCTGGGATTACAGGCACCGGCCACCACACCCAGCTAATTTTTTGTACTTTTAGTAGAGATGGGGTTTCACAATGTTGGCCAGGCTGTTCTTGAACTCCTGACCTCATGATCCGCCTGCCTCGGCTGCCCAAAGTGTCTTTCCACTTCTTACTTCAATTTAAGAATGCTGCAAATTCAGGAAGCCTTTTAGTTTACTGAAAAAAAAAAAAAAAAAACCAGGTAGTATTCTTTTTAACACATTAAATAGTTGTCATTCAATATGTTTTATTGGAATCTATTTTTTTCAATGGCTGAACTATTTTTAGCTGAATTACAGAAACAAATAGAAGGCATTGAAAAGAGATCAAGTATTAAAGAATGTTAAGGTTTTCTTTCTAAAGGATAATTAGGCAATGCAGTTTTGTCTTCATTAGAAGCCAAGAGGGAAGAAAGTAAAGATATGCCAGCTGGGTCAGAGAAATGAGAGAGACAGCAGTCCTGTGTTTAGTCTTTGATTAGCATCGGCAACACCAGGAAGAGCCATTCAGGCTGGGAGAGGGCTACAGGAACTACTCAAGGAATTGTGAGTTTCCTTACTTAACTGAGTAGGTAAAGATGCTGAGAGGATTGAGATGATTTGATAGTAACAAGCCAAGATCATAGACCTTTTCTGTAGGGTCTTGGGGATGTGTGAGAAAGGTAGTTAACGCAAAGCAAATTGGCTTAGCCAGGGAGAGGTGACAAGGGGAAGAGACAGGATAGTGGCTGCTGTACCTTAAGGTTTTTTTTTTTTATTATTATCCTTTAAGTTTTAGGGTACATGTGCACAACGTGCAGGTTTGTTACATATGCCTACATGTGCCATGTTGGTGTGCTGCACCCATTAACTCGTCATTTAGCATTAGGTATATCTCCTAATGCTATCCCTCCCCCCGCCCCCTACCCCACAACAGTCCCTGGTGTGTGATGTTCCCCTTCCTGTGTCCATGTGTTCTCATTGTTCAATTCCCACCTATGAGTGAGAACATGTGGTGTTTGGTTTTTTGTCCTTGGGACAGTTTGCTGAGAATGATGGTTTCCAGCTTCATCCATGTCCCTACAAAGGACATGAACTCATCCTTTTTCATGACTGCATAGTATTCCATGGTGTATATTGCCACATTTTCTTAATCCAGTCTATCATTGTTGGACATTTGGGTTGGTTCCAAGTCTTTGCTATTGTGAATAGTGCCACAATAAACATACGTGTGCATGTGTCTTTATAGCAGCATGATTTTAATCCTTTGGGTATATACCCAGTAATGGGATGGCTGGGTCAAATGGTATTTCTAGTTCTAGATCCCTGAGGAATCGCCACACTGACTTCCACAATGGTTGAACTAGTTTACAGTCCCACCAACAGTGTAAAAGTGTTCCTATTTCTCCACATCCTCTTCAGCACCTGTTGTTTCCTGACTTTTTCATGATTGCCATTCTAACTGGTGTGAGATGGTATCTCATTGTGGTTTTGATTTGCATTTCTCTGATGGCCAGTGATGATGAGCATTTTTTCATGTGTGTTTTGGCTGCATAAATGTCTTCTTTTGAGAAGAGCAGAACTGAAGGAAATGGAGACACAAAAAACCCTTCAAAAAATGAATGAATCCAGGAGCTGGTTTTTTGAAAAGATCAACAAAATTGATAGACCACTAGCAAGACTAATAAAGAAGAGAGAAGAATCAAATAGACGCAATAAAAAAATGACAAAGGGGATATCACCACCGATCCCACAGAAATACAAACTACCATCAGAGAATACTATAAACACCTCTACGCAGATAAACTAGAAAATCTAGAAGAAATGGATAAATTCCTCAACACATACACTCTCCCAAGACTAAACCAGGAAGAAGTTGAATCTCTGAATAGACCAATAACAGGCTCTGAAACTGAGGCAATAATTAATAGCTTACCAACCAAAAAAAGTCCAGGACCAGATGGATTCACAGCCGAATTCTACCAGAGGTACAAGGAGGAGCTGTTACCATTCCTTCTGAAACTATTCCAATCAATAGAAAAAGAGGGAATCCTCCCTAACTCATTTTATGAGGCCATCATCATCCTGATACCAAAGCCTGGCAGAGACACAACCAAAAAAGAGAATTTTAGACCAATATCCTTGATGAACATTGATGCAAAAATCCTCCATAAAATACTGGCAAACCGAATCCAGCAACACATCAAAAAGCTTATCTACCATGATCAAGTGGGCTTCATCCCTGGGATGCAAGGCTGGTTCAACATACGCAAATCAATAAACGTAATCCAGCATATAAACAGAACCAAAGACAAAAACCACATGATTATCTCAATAGATGCAGAAAAGGCCTTTGACAAAATTCAACAACACTTCATGCTAAAAACTCTCAATGAATTAGGTATTGATGGGACGTATCTCAAAATAATAAGAGCTATCTATGACAAACCCACAGCCAATATCATACTGAATGGACAAAAACTGGAAGCATTCCTTTTGAAAATGGGCAAAAGAGAGGGATGCCCTCTCTCACCACTCCTATTCAATATAGTGCTGGAAGTTCTGGCCAGGACAGTCAGGCAGGAGAAGGGAATAAAGGGCATTCAGTTACGAAAAGAGGAAGTCAAATTGACCCTGTTTGCAGATGACATGATTGTACATCTAGAAAACCCCATCATCTCAGCCCAAAATCTCCTTAAGCTGATAAGCAACTTCAGCAAAGTCTCAGGATACAAAATCAATGTGCAAAAATCACAAGCATTCTTATACACCAATAAGAGAGAAACAGCCAAATCATGAGTGAACTCCCATTCACAATTGCTTCAAAGAGAATAAAATACCTAGGAATCCAACTTACAAGGGACGTGAAGGACCTCTTCAAGGAGAACTACAAACCACTGCTCAATGAAATAAAAGAGGATACAGACAAATGGAAGAACATTGCATGCTCATGGGTAGGAAGAATCAATATCATGAAAAAAGCCATACTGCCCAAGGTAATTTATAGATTCAATGCCATCCGCATCAAGCTACCAATGACTTTCTTCACAGAATTGGAAAAAACTACTTTAAAGTTCATATGGAACCAAAAAAGAGCCTGCATTGCCAAGTCAATCCTAAGCCAAAAGAACAAAGCTGGAGGCATCAGGCTACCTGACTTCAAACTATACTAGAAGGCTACAGTAATCAAAACAGCATGGTACTGGTACCAAAACAGAGAGATAGACCAATGGAACAGAACAGAGCCCTCAGAAATAATGCTGCATATGTACAACTATCTGATCTTTGACAAACCTGACAAAAAGAAGAAATGGGGAAAGGATTCCCTATTTAATAAACGGTGCTGGGAAAACTGGCTAGCCATATGTAGAAAGCTGAAGCTGGATCCCTTTCTTACACCTTATACAAAAATTAATTCAAGATGGATTAAAGACTTACATGTTAGACCTAAAACCATAAAAACCCTGGAAGAAAACCTAGGGAATACCATTCAGGACATAGGCATGGGCAAGGACTTCATGTCTAAAACACCAAAAGCAATGGGAACAAAAGCCAAAATTGAGACATGGGATCTAATTAAACTAAAGAGCTTCTGCATAGCAAAAGAAACCACCATCAGAGTGAACAGGCAACCTACAGAATGGGAGAAAATTTTTGCAACCTACTCATCTGACAAAGGGCTAATATCCAGAATCTACAATGAACTCAAACAAATTTACAAGAAAAAAAAACCCATCAAAAAGTGGGCAAAAGATATGAACCTTAAGGTTTTATACTTTAAAATTTGGCTGGGCACGGTGGCTCACGCCTGTAATCCCAACACTTTGGGAGACCGAAGCGGGCGGATCATTTGAGGTCAGGAGTTTGAGACCAGCCTGGCCAACATGGTGAAACCCTGTCTCTACTAAAAATACAAAAATTAGCCAGGCGTGGTGGCAGGCACCTGTAATCCCAGCTACTCAGGAGGCTGAGACAGGAGAATTGCATGAACCCGGGGGGCGGAGTTTACAGTGAGCTGAGATAGCACCACTACATTCCAGCCTGGGTGAGAGAGCTAGACTCCATCTCAAAAAAAAAAAAAAAAAAAAGAAGACTTGCTTCTGAGATAGGGATTAGGATGGGGAGAGGCCAGAACTTGATGGAGAACTCATAAATTTCATTTTTCTCTCTGTTTATCAGTAATTCTCGTTACTTATCAGGAATTCCCTCACCAGAAAGCTGGTGTTAAGGACATGTAGCTCTGATTTTCCTGTATAGTAAAATATTGATAGGAAACAGCAACAGCTTATTCTGTAGACCAATTCTTTCCCAGAGATGCCGAGCAGAGGACATCACCCCTATTAAGCACAAAACCCCTTTTTATAAACATGTATTTTGAAACACACATGCACATGCACGCACACACACACAAATGCTATCCTGAAGAGAGTTAGATAATATATAACTATTTATATACACAGTTTCAAAATAGCAATATAATGACCCAATGAAAATATAAAGAAGAATAAATGGAAAATTATTTATCATAAAATGGTGTCTATTACCTGTTGTGGTCAGAGTGTTTGTGTCCTTCCAAAATTTATATGCTGTGTGATCTTAACCCCTAAGGTGATAATATTAAGAGGTGGTGCTTCGGGGAGGTAATTAGCTCAGGAAGGCAGAGTCCTCATGAATGGGATTAGAGCCCTCATAAAAGAGGCCCAAGGGAGCTGACTTCCCCTTCTGCCACGTGAGGACACAGCAACACCATCTGTAAATGAGGAAACCTGCCCTCAGGTTTCCTCATTTACACTGAATGAGCAGTGAGCTCTCAGACGCTGAATATGCAGACGCTTTGATTTTTGGATTTCCCAGCCTCCTCAAGAGTCTATATATATATATATATATATATATATAATTTATTTATTTATTTATTTATTTATTTATTTATTTATTTATTTATTTATTTTGAGACGGGGTCTTGCTGTCGCCCAGGCTGGAGTGCAGTGGCGTGATCTCGGCTCACTGCAACCTCTGCCTCCCAGGTTCAAGTGATTTTCCTGCCTCAGCCTCCTGAGTAGCTGGGATTACAGGCGCTTGCCACCACGCCTGGCTAATTTTTGTATTTGTAGTAGAGATGAGGTTTCACCATGTTGGCCAGGCTGGTCTTGAACTCCTGACCTCAGGTGATCCACCCGCCTCTGCTTCCCAAAGTGCTGGGATTACGGGCACGAGCCACCATGTGCGGCCAAAAAATAGATTTTTGTTGCATATAAGCCACCCAATTTGTGGTATTCTGTTATAGCAGCCTCAGCTGCCTAGGACATTGTTTTATGTAAATGTTTCGGCACTAGGGGAGGCCATGGTGCAGCCTTACTGTGAATATGCAGCTCTAATTGGAGACTGATACAGCTGTGTTGTCTTTGGGATTCAAATAGCATGACCTTATAGTCTCAGATGATGAACAACTCCTGCTAAGGTTTTGAAGACAAAAGTACCAGTTTCTTTCATTTTACCTGGTGGTTGCAATCTTAGAACTATATTAAATACACTAGAACAATATAAGAATTGCTCCTTATACATAATCAGCAGTTACAATCTAGACCTAAATTGTCTAAAGTGGACATTTGAAAGTTGTATGTGATTGTGACAGATAATGTGGGATATAAGCACCTTTGTCTCCTTCAGAGTGATGGTGCCCCCCAATTATTGTGAAAACCAAACTATCCTCATAAATTTCCAGACCTCCCAGGGGGCAATGCCAACCCTTCCAAATAGCAGAGTTTTATTCCATCCACATCCCCCAGGGGATTTAGTCAGAAGACAGGACAATGAGAGCTGCTGTCATATCCAAATCCCAAGAGACTTCTCCTTGCCTGTCCTGCCAATCTAATTAAATAACCTATAATAATATTACCAGGTCGATAGCTTGGGAAAGGTTTTGTTTGTTTGTTTTGAAGGGAGGACTGCTGCATATCAAAGCAATTTTTCACGATGGCTGTGATGGAGCAGAGATTCTTCATCCATACTGCCTGCTTTTGGAGCCAGCGACACTGCCACTTACCAGTTATGTGATCCTGCACTAGTTACCTAACCTCTAAGTGTCTCCGTTTTTTCACTTGAAAATAAATAGGCACATTGAGTATCTACCTTGTAGGATTGTTGTGAGAATTTATTAAGCTGGTACATGTCATGAGCTTTGAATAGTGCCTAACACGTAGCACTATGGACACGGTGCGCTGAAGAGAGACTTACAAGAAGAGCGAAAAGGCAAGGACAAGCTTTTTAAAGGTGAGGAAGGAAATTATTAAACTACAAGGCTGAAGATGAAACAGATCGTTTGTGTTGATTTTCTCTCATAGTGCATCTTTACCAGAGCTCCAATATTTTTTAATGGGCAAAATTCAAAAATTCAGCCTCATGCTTTTCTTCTCCTTCCTTTTGGCAAGGATAATAATGGTTAATAGCTAACAATTATAGAGCTCTTACTCTATGCCAAGCATGGTACTGATAGATTTACAAACATTGTATCATTTAATTTTTAAACAAATCTATGAGGTAGATACTATTAGTATCCCCATTTTGGCTGGGTGCGGTGGCTCACACCTGTAGTCCCAGCGCTTTGGGAAGCTGAGGCAGGCGGATTGCTTGAGCCTGGGAGTTCAAGCTCCTGGGCAACATGACAAAACGCTGTCTCTATTTAAAAAAAAAAAAATCCCATTTTAACCTACAGGAGAATGAGAGAGTTTGAATAATTAACAGACTGTTGCAGCGATTCGGGCTCAAACCGTCTAATTCTAGAGTCCATTCTTTTTTCTTTCTTTCTTTTTTTTTGAGACAGAGTCTCGCTCTGTCGCCCAGGCTGGAGTGCAGTGGCGCGATCTGGGCTCACTGCAAGCTCCACCTCCTGGGTTCACGCCATTCTCCTGCCTCAGCCTCCCGAGTAGCTGGGACTACAGGCGCCCGCCACCATGCCCGGCTAATTTTTTTTGTATTTTTAGTAGAGACGGGGTTTCACCGTATTAGCCAGGATGGTCTCGATCTCCAGACCTCGTGATCCACCCGCCTCGGCCTCCCAAAGTGCTGGGATTACAGACGTGAACCACTGCACCCGGCCTCAGAGTCCATTCTTTTAATCGCTGTGCGACAGTAAACAATGAAATAAAATAAAGACACCACTTAAGAGAAGCCTCATCCCTGGAAGCCTGTGGACCGTCTCAGATTAATTGTGCTGGGTGACTAATCCTTGACATTTTCTGGCTAGCTCTGGGATTTTGATGTTCAGCATGCTGGTGGAGGTTTTGGTTTTGTTTTAAAAGTGGATTAGTGTCTATTAACCACAACGTATTGTATATTTTCCAGTAGCTAGAAAGGCAGATTTTGAGTGTTACCAACACAAATAAATGATAAATGTTTGAGGTGGTGGATATGCTACTTTACTCTGATTTGATCATTACACATTGTGTATACGTGTAAAAATATCATACTGTATGGCCAGGCATGATGGCTCATCCCTGTAATCCCAGAACTTTGGGAGGCTGAAATGAGCAGATCACTTGAGTCCAGGAGTTTGAGACCAGCCTGGGCAACATGTTGAAACCCCATCTCTGCAAAAAATATAAAAATTAGCCAGGTGTGGTGGTGCACACCTGTAGTCCCAGCTACTTGGGAGGCTGAGGTGAGAGGATGACTTGAGTCTAGGAGGTTGAGGTTGTAGTGAGCCGTGATTGCACTATTGCACTTCAGCCTGAGTGACAGAGTAAGATCCCGTCTAAAAAAAAAATCATGCTGTACCTCATAAATGTTTACAATTATTATGAGTCAATATAATAAAAGTAAAAAAGTGGATTAGTGTCTAAGTCAGGACTGCCCAAAGCACTTTCTCTAATGAAAGAAAGGTTTTATACTTGCTCTGTCCAATATGGTAATCAGCCAGTAGTCACATGTGGTTATTGATCACTTGAAATGTGGCTAGTGTGACCGAGGAAGTTGATTTTCAATTTTATTGAATTTTCATTAACTAGCCAAATGTGGCCAGTATTGGAGAGCACAAGTCTAGATCAGGCAAAGAGGGCGCAGAGATCAAGTAAAGAGGGCGCAGAGATCAAGTAAAGAGGGCGCAGAGATCAAGTAAAGAGGACGCAGAGATCAAGTGCTTGCAGGGGCTTTCTAAATGCTGCAGTTTCGTTGACTTAGTTCTGTCTCTTTAACTTGCAAACTCCTCAGTGTACTTTTTAGCAGAAGCAGGAGTCTGCAAGCAGATATAGACATAATACATATAGATGATGGGACTTACTTCTGTCTTTTTGGATATAGAGGCCTCGTGGCCATGTCTTCATGTCTGTCTTTGTCTAGCAGGTGGGTGCCGTATGTGAAGTCTTCTAGTGTGCTCACAGGTTATCAGTGTCAGCATCCTGGGTACACTCGTGGCCATGTCTTCATGTCTGTCTTTGTATAGCAGGTGGGTGCCATATGTGAAGTCTTCTAGTGTGCTCATAGGTTATCAGTCTCAGCATCCTGGGTTCAGCTGAACTGACTCAAGGAAGCTCTAATTATTGCGGCATATGTTTCAGTTTTCACGCTGGAGGAAATTTGTTCCCTTCAGTCTGAAGTCAGCACAGATGGGATCTTGAGCCAAGGCCTCAACACACAGAAACAAAACTGCTAACCTTTCACAGCTGCCATGGTGCTGCTGACCTCAGCAGCGGTGGCCACCAGGGTATGTGTAAAGCTTTTATAACGAAAAGCAAAAAGTTTCCACTTACAGCTCTCATTGTGATTCGAATTTAAGATAGGTCAATGAAGGGTGACATGCTGGCTGGCTTTATGTATTTTAAAGGTTAGCAGCGTTAGAGCAACACTGGGTTGGTTGTGTTGGGTGTGTCCTATGTAGAGCAGCATACATGCCAAGGCAGGTGTGCATCCTAACCTGAATAAATTTCTGTGAGACCCTTGACTTTGAATCAGGGTATCTGAGATGTTTCATATGCTTTGTATATGTTTTCTATGCTTGTCACAAATGTATGTGTGCTTGAACACGGATATATATTTCTTGTTTTTTGAGCCCTATAAATGGTATCATTGCTGCATATAGTCTTATGAAATTTAAAAATGCTCAGCATTACATTTTCAGCCTGTATATGTGTTATTGCACATAGCATTAGTTATTAATTTTCACCACTTTGTGATATTCTGTGGTATAGCATAAACCACACTTTATCAGTTTTTCTGTCAGTGGACCTCTGGGTTATTTCCTAGTTAAATGTTCTTACCACTGATTATACCTTCTCTTATACTACTGTTAGAAGGCAGCAAGGATAGGGAATAAATTATCCATATCTCGTAGAAGGAGAGACCAGAGGAGATGAACTAGGAAGATAGGATATATGTTTAAAACAGGGAGTAAAGAAGGAAACTGGGATATATTTTTCTTGGTATGTGCAACCATCACTAATGCCATCTGGTTTAATTCCTGGGCTCAAGCAATCCTCCTGCCTCAACTTCCCGAGTACTTGGGGCTACAGGCATGTGCCATCATGCCTGGCTAATTAAATTTTTTTTTTTTTTTAAGACACAGGGCCTTACTATGTTGCCCAGGCTGGTCTCAAACTCCTGGCCTAAAGCAGTCCTCCTACCAAGGCCTCCCAAAGTTCTGGGATAACAGGCTGAGCCACTGCACCGGGCCAACTGTAATTTATGCAACTAGTTCTGTGTAGTCCTTACTCTTCTAGTAATTTTCCATTAGTCAGGGAGGAACTAAAAAAGCCATGTAGTCCAGGATCACCCTTAATCAGCCACAAATAGAGTAAATTGGTTTATCAGCAGTTTGCCATATGAGTTTTGTTTGTTTTTAATGGTGACTCTTAATGGAGAATTCTGGTAGAATGGGGTGCCAGCCTAGCAAATGAGTGAGCTTCATTTTTATTCAGTCTGTGACATTTTTGACTGCCACCAGTGCATAATAGAACTTAAGTATAGAATGAAAATTTATTTTCATGATTTTAAATTATTGACTGCTATTGCTAGGCCAGAGATCATATAGCCCAAGTGATTGTGCAGCTGAATAGAGGAAAATCTCTTTATAGTAAATGGAGGCTGGAAAATGGTATTGCTTGTTGCAGGTGGCTATTGTACTTGCTCATGTTTTATTTAGGTGTTTAGCAGTGCCATTTGAGCTTCTAATTAAAGTTGTGATTGCACTTCAGTTGTTTAGGAAGCCTCACATAGACTTAATCATCAGATCAGCTTGATGAGGATTTGCAAAGGTAAGCTTTATTACTTCACACAGTGGCTTCTAGCCTCTATCTTGACTGTGAAGGGAGCATTGATTCATAAGAACATAACAAATAGTTCAATGATGATTGAAGTATATTGAGTGCAGAATGAAATGCAGAAGTCTGTTACAGACACTCTGTCGCGATTAACCTCTCTAACCCTTCTATTTAGTTTGATGGATAGAGGGATTTGTGCCCCGAAATCACAGAGGTATCACCTGCTCAGATATGGGATCATCTTTAAGATGGCATTGTTAATCATTTTATCCGATCGAGACTCATTTTAACTGGTTTGAACAGTTTTGCCTCACATTTTATTATGGTCTTTTATAAATTTGGAAAATAGTTGGCAAGTTTAATGATAAATTTGTTCATCAGGATGAAGAAACATCTGTATTTTGATATTTGCTGAAATGTGTGATATGCTAATCCTATATATGTTGAATTGATGTTTCTGTGATTACAGTAAAAATATCACAACTCTGTCTTTTGCCATTATATTGGAAAAAGAGAGGATGAAGGTAATAGGTACTGTTTAGAGAGGTTATTCTTATTTCAGACTACAATGTATTATGGATGAATAGTCTTAAAATAGTATTTGAGGCCAGGCACGGTGGCCCACGCCTGTAATCCCAGCACTTTGGGAGGCTGGGATGGGCAGATCACCTGAGGTCGGGAGTTCGAGACCAGCCTGACCAACATGGAGAAACCCCGTCTCTACTAAAAATACAAAATTAGCCAGGCGTGGTGGCACATGCCTGTAATCCCAGCTACTCGGGAGGCTGAGGCAGGAGAACCGCTTGAACCTGGGAGGTGGAGGTTGTGGTGAGCCAAGATCGTGCCATTGCACTCCAGCTTGGGCAACAAGAGCGAAACTGGCTCAAAAAAAAAAAAAAAAAAAAAAAAACACCTGAATTACTGGGATTTAAAAACATTGCTACTGGATGTTTTAGAACTTTATATGATTATTACATACTCTATTTTTTATTTTTAAAAATTTAAGGCTGGGCATGGTGGCTCATGCCTGTAATCCTAGCACTTTGGGAGGCTGAGGTGGGCAGATCACCTGAGGTCAGGAGTTCAAGACTAGCCTCGCCAACATGGTGAAACCCCATCTCTACTAAAAATACAAAAATTAGCCAGGCGTGGTGGCAGGTGCCTGTAATCCAGCTACTTGGGAGGCTGAGGCAGGAGAATATCTTAAATCTGAGGGGCAGAGTTTGCAGTGAGCCGAGATTGCACCACTGCACTCCAGCCTGGGCCACAGAGCAAGACTGTGTCTCAAAAAAAAAAAGTTTAAATAGAGATGGGGTCTTGCTGTGTTGCCCAGGCTGGTCTTGAACTCATGGGCTCAAGAGATACTCCTGCCTTGGCCTCCCAAAGTGCTGAGACTTAGAGGTGTGGGCCACCATGCCTGGGCCTTATTTTTTAGAGTTTAATATCATCAGCTTTTTTCCGTTTGAGAGACTCTCCTTGGTTACCTAGAAATTTTATTTTAGCTTTCATAAAAAGCTTTGCTTTGAAAGTGATCACTGAATTAATCTAAGGAAATATGAGCCTTAAGGTATTGTGATGATGTTCAGCTGCCTCGAATACTTTTGAAAAAGTTAATATAGTGTTCATGTGTATAAACAGTTTCTTTTGATTTATGAGCTTCAGATTTTGTGAATTTTATGAATTTTGAGTGTGTCTGAAAAAGACAGTGGTAGGAATAAAGTAATTTCTTTCCACGTGAATCTATTTTTCAGTGTTTTCCAAAGAAAACATATTTGTATACTGTATAATTCATAGTGGTTTTTTTTTGTTTGCCTAGGATAATGAAATAAAGTACATTGGGTATTTTATTACGTGGCTGATATTGTTTCTCTTGGCTGCTTTGTTTGTTTTGTTTTCTCTTAGAAAAATATCTCAAGTCTTGTGTCTCAACTACAGTAGCCTGAAAGGGGCAAGGAATTTTCTATAGGAAATGGCCAGGAAACTATACTGCATCAAAAGATTGAAGTCATAAAATAGCACAATTAATGACTGATACCAACCATAATATTGTTTCTTAAAGTTGTCTTAACACTGAAATAATTTTAAAAAAATGGTTTTGGATCCAGACACAGTGGCATGTGCCGGTAATCCCAGTTACTTGGGAGGCTCGGGTGGGAGGACTGCTTGAACCCAGGAGTTTGAGACCAGCCTGGGCAACCTAACAAGACACCATTTCAAAAAAAAAATAAACAAACAAATAAATAATGGCTTTGAAATAAAATGTTGAAATGCAAGTAGTAGCTGGTGTAGCTGCAAAGAATATTTGTAAAAGGCACTTAATATACTGTTTCAGTGTCTTAAGTTACTATCCTGCTAGACTAAGCTTTGTGAAGGCAGGCACTGTTTCTGTTCTGTGCTTATTCCTCACTGCCTATCACAGTATGTGAGAAAATAAATGTTAGATGAATAAATGAACGAGTGACCTGTTAAACTGATGGCAGTGTCTTAAAATTAGTCGCCTAGCAATGGAGCATTTTTTAGGATTATATATCTGAAATATATAACTTTTGATCTTTACCTTTTTTTTTTCTTTTGGGAAAACAGAGAAAGATGAAACAGACAAAGATGAAAATTTTAGCATACAACTTCAGTATAAAATTAATGTAATCTTAGTGGTCTTGTTTAATGGCTTGCTAATGTCAGAGTTTTGAGGACGTGGATACAGTGAGAATATAACAAATTCATAATGTAATTTGCTGATTTTTAGATCAGACTCAATTTCTATGCTTGAATTTTATGTTTGCTAATACAAATAATTTGAAAGCCAATGTTAATACATCTCATAGCCTCAGTAATAAAGTTGACAGGATGACATGTTGCTACAAATCCATAAATGGTATGGCTTACTTTATAGTTTGGTAGGACATAAGTTCCTTAAGGATAGGCACGTGTCTTTTTCATTTTTGTTTCTTTTTCACGGTACTTTTTAAAATAGTATCTATTAAAAATGAGAGGCTGGGCATGGTAGCTCACGCCTGTAGTCCCAGCACTATTGGAAAGCTGATGCAGGCAGATCAGTTGAGCCCAGGAGTTCGAGACCGGTTTGGGCAATGTGGAAAAACCCAAAAGTACAAAGAAGTAAAAAAAATACAAAAATTAGCCAGGTATGGTGGCACACGTCTGTAGTCCCAGCCACTTGGGAGGCTGAGGTGGGAGAATTGCTTGAGCCTGGGAGGTGGAGTCTGCAGTGAGCAGTGATCATGCCACTCACTCCAGCCCAGGTGACAGAATGAGGTTGTGCCTCAAAAATAAATAAATAAAAATAAAATATGGGGCTGGGCACGGTGGCTCACACCTGTAATCCCAGCACTTTGGGAGGCCGAGGCAGGTGGATCATTTGAGGCCATGAGTTCGAGACCAGCCTGGCCAACATGGTGAAACCCTGTCTCTACTAAATATACAAAAAAATTAGCTGGGCGTGGTGGCACATGCCTGTAGTCCCAGCTTGTGAGGCTGAGGCAGGAGAATCGCTTGAACCTGGGAGGCGGAGGTTGCAGTGAGCCAAGATCATGCCACTGCACTGCAGCCTGGGCGACAGAGCAAGACTTAGTCTCAAAACAAACAAATAAGATAAAATAAAAATAAAATATATGAAAAATTTGTGTACAGTTGAAATCTCAAGAGAAAATCTACAACTATCTACTCCTTTATGGTATGACTAATTACGCTGGGCAATCGGTCTTTTTATTAATAGTAGAAAGAGGGCTGGGTGTTGGATCTTGTTTGATACTGTCTATTTTATATAGCTCTTGTCAGACTCATCACTAGTTCTTGAATTCTCTGTTTCTTTGGGTTCTGTGAATGCTCTCACCTGTTTTTCTTCCTCCATTGTGCATACCTCATTGTCAGTTTTTCTCTTCCAGTCTCCTCCTCCTTTTGGCTCCTGCCGATCTGACTAACCTGAGCCCCAGTGTTTCCCTCTTTGTGCTCTGTGCTTCAGTCACTCTATACTATTTACAGTCCCCTGAATGTACTGTTTACCATTGTACATGCTTTTCCTTGTCAGCCTGGTTTAACCCTTGCCCTTTAAGAACCACTCTAAGTATTTCATTTGTGAAGCTATTCCCAAGTAGAGGTCATCACCACTGCCTGTTGTACATCTCTCTATTGTAGCTTTTACCATACCTTATTATAGATTCTCATCTTTGAAACCAGCTTTGCAATGATTATGACAGAGAAGTCCAGCATGGCTGACTCCGCCTTCTAAGCTCACAGGCGGGCTGTCCTTGCCCATTTCTGGGCGTGGGCCAAACTAACCACGGGAAGAATTGAGTGTGTCGTTTAACCTTGGAGCAAGGATGAAAACAGTCCCTCCCTCAAACTAACTCCCTTCTTGCTCAGGGACTGAAGCTGCCTTTGTAAAATTAATGAAAGCCGATGAGATTAGGATGATGGGAAGAGCCTGAAATTCTGCTAAGATGTAGGGATAGTTAGACCATAACCAGCCATTGTTCCGGAGATCACAAGATTTGTAACTTCTCCAATTGCTCCTACAGATGACATCTCTATTGTAGAGCCTAAGATTGGTCTTTTGAGATGTTTTTCAGACTTTAGCATTCTAGTGATTGATGGATTCCACCCAGACCCACGACCCAGGACTCAACCAGTCTTGTTGTTGTTGTTGTTGTTCTTTCTCCCCTCCCCTCCCCTCCCCTCCGCTCTCCTCCCCTCCCCTCTGCTCTCCTCCCCTCCCCTCCCCTCCCCTCCCCTCCCCTCCGCTCTCCTCCCCTCCCCTCCCCTCTCCTCTTTTCTTTTCTTGCTTTTTTTTTTTTATAACTCAACCAGTCTTGTGCCCCCACCCCAGAGGCCGACTCAACACACAAGGCCTGTTTTCTATACCCCTATGATTTCATCCCAAACCAGTCAGCATTCCCAATTCCCTGTCCCCCTGCCTGCTGAACTATCCTGAAAAGACCTGGTCCCCGAGCTTGTGGGGAGGCTGATTTGAGTAATAAACTCCTGTTCTTTTGCTTGGCTGGCTCTGTGTTTGTAACCTCTTTCTCCACTGCTATCATTTATACTGCTGTCTCTGAATCAGCTCTATCTGTGCAGCAGGCAAGAAGAACCCATCAGGTGACTACATCTGTCTAGGTATATTTTTCCTACTAGACCATTCACTTCTTGAGGGCCTGGCAATAATAAACATTTGTTTTTTTCCATGATGGATAAGTAAGGAATTTAGGATAGCTGTGTTAACATAGCTCCTATCTTCGGAGATGGTTTTTCAACCGAGAGCACAAAAGGTATCATGTGAAATAGTTAAGAAGGTCACAGAGCCAATATATGATGTACCAGCAGTCCCAACCTTTTTGGCACCAGGGACTGGTTTCTTGGAAGATCATTTTTCCACAGACTGGAGGACAGGGGATGGCTTTGGGGTGATTCAAGCACATTACATTTATTATTAGATTCTCATAAGGAGTGTGCAGCCTAGATCCCTCGCACGCACAGTTCATAGCAGGGTTTATGCTACTATGAGAATCTAATGCTGCCGCTGATCTGACAGGAGGTGGAGCTCAGGTGGTAATGCTTGCTTGCCCGCTACTCACCTCCTGTCGTGCAGCCAGGTTTCTGACAGGCGACAGACTGACAGTGGTCCATGAACAGGCAAATAGATGGTACAGTTTTCCGAAGAGCATACCCGTTCTAAGGGTTCCTAATCTCTAGAAATTCTACATCACAGTGACACGCTCCTTTAGTATCTTCAGCCATGCTTGGTAAATAAATATTGTTGCTGTGGTTAAGCCGTAGTTTTTGTACTTGTTGAGTGTATTAGTTCTCACACTGCTATAAAGACACATGGGAGACTGGGTAATTTATAAAGAGAAGAGCTTTCATCAGCTAATGATTCTGTAGGCCATACAGGCTTCTGCTTCCTTGGGAAACATACGATCATAGTGAAAGACAAAGCGGAAGCAAGCACATCTCACCATGGCTGGCAGGAGAACAACCGGGTCTCATGAGAACTTACTGTCGCAAGAACAGCAAGGGGAATGCGCCCCATGATTCAGTCATGCCCCACCAGGCCCTCCTTCAACACCGGGGATTATAACTCAGCTTGAAATCTGGATATGGACACAGAGCCAAACCATATCATTGAGTATATGAAAGCACTGGTTATCTTAAGTATCAAAATAAACCGATGTTGCATAACAGTTTGTTCTTTGGTCTCAGGAAAGTTATCCTGAATTAGTCCAGTGTGGGTTGATGATGTATATCCAGTTCTGATCCAGAAGCTGTCTGATGGTCCAAATAGGATGCTAAGGAGGGAGCAGAAACTTCCAGAGCTTTGTGGTTTGATATATAACTAGTAAGTGAGCCGTTGGGAACAAAAAGGCTTTGATAATGAATAATCAGCTAGCTGAGAAGCTAACACTAACATTTCCAAACAGTATAGGATCAAGAAAAATGGAGGCATGTACCAGTAGGATATTGATGTACGTATACCTATAAAGCCCAATTTGCAAAAGCTAATTTATTTCTGTCATTTATATATGAGCAACTCATACTTCCATCCTAATCTTAAAGTAAATAGTATTTTTCCAGACTGTCCGATAATTTGGGGTGTGTTCCTAAGGCCCCTTACATGATGAGATATAGTAACCCTCACTCTCATAAAGGCTCTTGACCAAGTTCTTCCTCTAAACATTTTTCTTTTTCCTGGTAAACTACCTCAGATATTGAGCTAACCTTGTAATCTTAAAATCAGGTTTTAAAAGCCACCCTGTCCTCTTAGGTGTCTATCATAGGTGTCTTGACGTCTGCAGGCTCTTGCCATGTGATTTTCTTGTTCTTATTCACTAGGTGGTGGCAGAACATAGAGGCAGCGATTGGGCTCCTCTCCCCTGACAGTGGTGGGTTCCTCTTCCCTGTCTAGCTGTGGTGGGTTCCTCTCCCCTGTCTGACCGTGGTGGGTTCCTCTTCCCTGTCTGACCGTGGTGGGTTCCTCTTCCCTGTCTGACTGTGGTGGGTTCCTCTTCCCTGTCTGACTGTGGTGGGTTCCTCTTCCCTGTCTAGCCGTGGTGGGTTCCTCTTCCCTGTCTGACCGTAGTGGGTTCCTCTTCCCTGTCTGACCGTGGTGGATTCCTCTTCCCTGTCTAGCCGTGGTGGGTTCCTCTTCCCTGTCCAGCCGCGGTGGGTTCCTCTTCCCTGTCTGACCGTGGTGGGTTCCTCTTCCCTGTCTAGCCGTGGTGGGTTCCTCTTCCCTGTCTGACCGTGGTGGGTTCCTCTTCCCTGTCTAGCCGTAGTGTGTTCCTCTTCCCTGTCTAGCTGTGGTGGGTTCCTCTTCCCTGTCTAGCTGTGGTGGGTTCCTCTTCCCTGTCTGACTGTGGTGGGTTCATCCTCCCTGTCCAGCCGTGGTGGGTTCCTCTTCCCTGTCTGACCGTGGTGGGTTCCTCTTCCCTGTCTGACCGTGGTGGGTTCCTCTTCCCTGTCTGACCGTGGTGGGTTCCTCTTTCCTGTCTGACTGTGGTGGGTTCCTCTTCCCTGTCTGACCGTGGGGGTCCACTCGCAGTAGTAGTGCACATTGTCCACTTGTGAAAAAGGTGGAACTTGTCAGAGGCACGTAACAGCCAGTGGTTTTGCCTTGTCTACTTTAAGAGAACCCGTGAGGATGATTGAAATGACTCTTTGAAAAGAATCAATTTGTCTCAGGCTGAAGGAAAATAGAAAAAACAGAACATTTCCACTTGGACTGCATGAGAGATGTTGGTATTGAGGTTGCTATTCAGACAGCATTGAAACATTTCATTGAAACATTTGAAGGATGGAGCAAAATGTTAAGATATATTTCTACACTTGGACTTTGGCATTTAGAGCTTTCCTCGTTCCAAAAGATCCATGCTATTTGGTTCTGGTTTGGTTGCTTGGGGATAGTGGTAAAAATAGAGCCTTCTGTTTTAAAATGGAGCGAGCAGGAATTGCTTTCTTGCTGTTGACTGCTTGTCCCAGGAGGTTCTACCCAACAAGTGACCAAATTGCCTCTCTTATATCATAAAGCATAGCTAGGTTCAGGAGCCTGTCTTATATCATAAAGTGTAGCTGAGTTCGGGAGCCTCTCATATCATAAAGCATAGCTAAGTTCGGGAGCCTCATATCATAAAGTATAGCTGAGTTCGGGAGCCTTTCATATAATAAAGTGTAGCTAAGTTCGGGAGCCTCTCATATCATAAAGCATAGCTACGTTTGGGAGTCTGTCTTATATAATAAAGCATAGCTGAGTTCAGGAGCCTCTCATACAATAAAGCGTAGCTGAGTTTGGGAGCCTCTCATATAATGAAGCGCAGCTGAGTTCGGGAGGCTCTCTTATCTCATAAAGCATAGCTGAACTCAGGAGCCTCTCAAATATCATAAAGCATAGCTAAGTTTGGGAGCCTCTCACATAATAAGGCATAGCTAGGTTCGGGAGCCTCTCCTATATCATAAAGCATAGCTGAGTTCGGGAGGCTCTGTTATATAATAAAGCATAGCTAAGTTTGGGAGTTGATTGCTGCTATGTTCATTGTTCAGTCTTTACAACAATAGGACTTAAGAGCCTGATGTTGGTGATTTCTTGTTTTCGAATATTCTGATTTCTCTGTCAAAAGCCTGTGTTCCAGTGAAATCCAAAGCAGAATTCCAAAGGTTGGTGGAAATGATTAAGGTTCGGCCTCTGCCATAGGTTCCTGCTGTATGTTTACATTGTATGCCCCTCAGTATTGGTGTTCTGACATCAGGATCTTGTGTGTGCAGTGAGGTTTGTATACTGTGGGGTTAAACTTCCTTTCGTTATGGCAAGGAGGTACACAGGAGTTCTCTCACAGTGTATACTGGTGAGAAACAGCTGTTTGGATTCTATTCTTAAAGGAAATGAATACTTACATTCCAATGTGTTAGAGATCTTGGGTTTTGTCAGTTATACATACTACATAGCTGTGCTATATATGAGTTAGTTTGCCTAATATTTTAGATACTTACTGATAAGAGTAATCAGAAAACATACATGATTGTCCTACTAGTATCATTTCTTCCTTGAAGGACATAAGGATAACAGTTATTTATTAGGATGTGACACCAGAGAGGAGTAATTTAACTGATTAGATTTTATTTTCTGTTTCTGTGAAATAAAAGCAAAGCTAAGAAAGATGGAATTCATGTGGAAAAATCCTTTGCTTCTTTCTAGCCGTTAATGCTAGTTTTCAATTTTAACCATAGATGTCACCAAAGCATAGAAAGTAGTTCAGAAGTAGAAATAAGACAATTGTTTTTAGATTTTGTTATAAAGACAGGGTCTTGCTCTCTTGCACAGGCCGGAGTGCAGTGGCGTGATCTTGGCACACTGCTTCCTCACTTCCCAGGGTCAAGCAGTCCTCCTACCTCAGCCTCCCAAGTAGCTGGGATAACAGGTGCCTGCCAGCATGCCTGGCTAATTAAATTTTTTTTTTTTTAAGAGATGGGGGTCGCGCTATGTTGCTCAGGCTGGTCCCAAACTCCTGGGTTCAAACAGTCCTCCTACTTTGGCCTCCCAAAGTGCCAAGATTATAGGTATGAGCCACTAGGCAATTCTATGCCTAGCCTGTAATTTTATCTAATATTATAAATTTCTCATGCTGTTTTACTTTTTGAGAAATATTACCTCAGTACACAAAGTGCTTATATTAGAATGTATTGCTTTGGTTGAGAGAAATAGATGAAGTCCTTTTTGAAGATGAGCTAATTGTGATGCTTCTCTTAGTGATTTTGTGATGTATGTAGGAATCCTGAACACGGGATCAGGCAGCCTCGGTTCAAACTCTGGTTCTGTCACTGAGTAACCGGATTATAATGGTCAAGCTTAAACATTTTTTAAGTTAGTTTTTTTAAAAAAGAACTTCATTGAGATATAATTCACATCTCATATACTTCACTCATTTAAATTGTATAGTTCTGTGTTTTTTTTTAACATAGTCTCAGAGTTGTTTAGCCATTACCTATTTTAGAACATTTTCCTTCTTTCTAAAATAAAACTTGTACTCATTATATGGATTGTATAATTACTCAGTATTTAATGATTTGTGGGACTACCAGGTTGTTTCCTAAGTGATAAACCATTTTACATTCCCACCAGTAAGTATGAGGGATCTTTCTTCTCATTTTTGTCAACACCTGTATTCTCTGTTTCTTTAACTACAGCCTTCTAGTGTGTTTGAAGTCACCTGTCTTTGTGGTTTTGATTTCTATTTCCATAATGATTAATGATGTTGAACATATTTCTATATGCTTATTGACTATTTGTGTATCTTCTTTTAGTGAAATGTTTCTTTATTCTAATTGACTTTTTTTTCTTTTTTCTTTTTCTTTTTTTTTGCTGTTGAACCATCTCTAAAAACTAGTACCTTCAAGGCCAGGCATGGTGGGCTCACACCTATAATCCCAGCACTTTTGAAGGTGGAGGTGGGAGGATGACTTGAGGCCTGGAGTTCGAGGCCAGCCTGGGCAACAGAGTGAGACCACATCTCTACAAAAAATTTAATAATTAGCTGGATGTGGTGGTGTGTTCTTGTAGTCCCAGCTATTCGGGAGGTGAACCTGGGAGGATCGCTTGAGCACAGGAGATTGAGACTGCAGTGAGCCACACTGCACTCCAGCCTGGGCAAGACAGTGAGATCTTGTGTCTAAAGAAGCCCCCAAAAGTAGTCCTTCATAATGGAGTTATTATGAGGATTGAAATCATTGATACATGTGAAATACTTAGCACAGTACCTGACGCATAGTGAGTGCTCCTCTGATGTTGCTTATTGTTGTTATTATTGCTTAAAGTAATTCTTTCATGTGTTTCGTGTTTCCTGCTCATTCTATTTTAATTCCTCTGATATGAGTTGTGAAAAAAATCTTCAACTCCCACTTTCACCAACCTTGGTCCTTCCTACATGTGTTCAATTGTTCATACGTTCGTTTATCCTTCATTTAGCAAGCATTTACCGAATGCCTATTATGTGTCATGTTTTGTGATAGAACCTGATGCTGCAAACTGGAAAAAAAAAAGGGTGAAAGTCTGGAGGGAAATTCAAATGATAGCTGGAGAGCAATGAGAGCTTTATTGTAGGTATTTGCAGGCTTCGGTGAAGTATTCAGAGAAGGGTTTGGTGATAAGCTGAAACTGGAGGGATGAGTGGGAGTTTCTGATGCAAATATTGAGGTCAGTGTTATGGATAGTGCAAGGGTATGTTCAAAGGCATGGGAATTTGAAGACATTGAATGTTCAGGGTAAGATGAGATTTACAGGATGCTGCCATGGGTTGTGCTGATAGGCGTTGGGAATGTGATATGAACAGCTGGAGACAGGGGAGTACCAAATAGGAAAGCACCTTTCTTGCTTCTGGATCTTTAATGCTCAGAAAATTCTTCCCTCTCTCCTTTTTACATATTTAGCTTTTCATTATGAAATGTGTTACTTTTCATTATCAAATGTTCCTCCTTGTCTCTAGTAATATGTGTGTCTTAAAGTGTATTTTGTTTGATATTAATATAGTCACTGCAGCATTCTTATGATTACTGGTTTGTTTTCTTTTGAACCTGTTTGTATCTTTGAATCTAGTATGTATCTCCTATAGACAGAATATAGTCGAGTCTTGCATTTTTTGTTCTCTTTTCCTTTCCCCTCCTCTCTCCTTCTCTCCCTCTCTCCCCCTCTCCTTTTTCCCTCTCTCCCTCTCTCCTTTCTCTCTCTCTCTCTTTTTCTCTCTCTTTCTCTCTCTCTCTCAGTAAGGTCTCGCTTTGTTTCTCAGGCTGGAGTGCAGTGGTGGAATCAAAGCTCACCGTAGCCTTTATCTCCTGGGCTCAAGCAGTTCTCCTACTTAAGCCTCCCATGTATCTAGGAATATAGGTGCATGCCACTGTGCCTTTGTTTTTTTTTTTTTGCAGATGTAGAGTCTCGCTTAGTTGCCCAGGCTGGTCTTGAACTCCTGGCCTCGAGTGATCCTCTCACTTTGACCTCCCAAATTGTTGAAATTATAGACATGAGCCATCGCACCCAGCTGAAGCTTGCTTTTAAAACTCCAGCCTGATGGTCTCTTCCTTTTGATGTGAATGTTTGGTACATTCATGCTTAATATAATTTTGGATATGGTTGGATTTATGTCTGCCATTTTGATTTTTGTTTTCTATAGGTTTCATGTCTTTTTTGTCTTCCTCTGTTCTTCTATTACATTTGCGTTAAATATTTTTGGAGTGTACTGTTTTAATTCATCTGTTGATTTTTAAAAGTCATCTGTTGTTGTTGTTGTTGCTCCAGTGCTGTACTGCCCACTGCAGTAGCCACTAGCTACATGTGGCTGTTGTGCACTTGAAATATGGCTAGTCTGAATTTATGTGTGCTAAAGTGAAATACAAATCAGATTTCAATGACTTAATAGGGAATGTAAAATATTCATAATTTTTGTATTGATTATATGTTGTCATAATACTTTGGATATGTTGGATTAAATAAAATATGTTATTAAAGTTTCATGTTTTAAAAACCTTTAAAATATTACTAGAAAATTACAAATTATATATGTGACTTATATTTATGGTTCTCATATTTCTGTTGGATAGCATTGCTTTAAGGATTACAGGATGAATCTTGAACATAGCATAATCTGAAAGTTTTATAGTTACTTAATCTAGTGAAGTATGGTAACTTTGTTCCCATATAGCTTCATCCCTCCCCACTCCGCATTGTGCTATTTTTGTCATGTACTGTCCATCTATATATGTTATCCACTGAATAATGGTTTTTACCTTAAGCCAATCTTAGGATTTATAAAGAAATTAAAAATACAGTATATAGTATATGGACTTTTATATTTACCTACATATCAACAATTTCCAGTATTCCTTCTTATGGAGTTTGCTTTTTTTTTTGGAGACAGAATCTTGCTCTGTCACCCAGGCTGGAGTGCAGTGGCATGATCATAGCTCACTGTAGCCGTGAACTCCTGGGCTCAAGGGATCCTCCTACCACTTGCCCCAACTTGGACTATAGCGTTAGGCAGCAAAGGTAAGGTTTTTCCCTTTTTGTCTCCCACCACATTTGCTACTTTAGCTGATAAAGACCTGGAGTTTTGCCCCCCATCCCGCAGCAGATCTGCCCCTTCTGGTAGCAAAGATACTGGCTTTTGCAGACAGCCCCAAGTTCGTCAAACTAAAGTTTTCACCACTGCAGCTGAGTGTAGGGTAGAAGCAGCCTGAGGCAAGGAGGTCCTCTAGAAACGGACTTCAACCTCGAGGTGATTTTCAAGAATGAATGCTTTCTACAAGGAGGTCCCCTAGAAACTGACTTCAACCTCGAGGTGATTTTCGAGAATGAATGCTTTTTCATTTGTTCTCTGCTTTGGTCTATTTTCAGTGCTCTGAAATGTTATTTTTAATATATTTTTTTCCAAATTTTATAGTTGTTTTATATAGTAATGAATTACTGACTTCTCCACATAGCTGTAACTAGAAGTCCTTCAGAATTCTTACTTTTCCTTCAGGTTTTCTTCCTCCAAGGAGCCTTCCCTGCCTCACACCGCTGCTTTGCTTCGGGTCTCTCTGCTCTGTGTTCTGGTAACATCCTGTGCTTTCTATTGTCAGATTAATTGTCTTTATGCTAGACTGTAAACTCCAGGAAGCCAGGTGCTTTTACAATATTACATTTCTTTCTAAACACAGTGTCTGGCACATGGTAACAAATATCTGTGGAATGAATAAATGTTAAACTGACATTTTGAATCTGGTTTGGTACCATGTTCACTTTAAATGCCATTGAGGGCCAACTGTGAGGTACTTAATACATTAAATGTTTTGCATATTTTATTTTATTTACTCCTTGAAACAAAGTTAACAGTGTTGCCTCCATGTTATAGATAAGAAGTCTGAAGCTAGAAAAGTTAACTAAGTTGTCCTCTAAATATTATAAATATTAAGTGTGAAGCCAAGATTCTCAGTCCATGTCTAAAGCCCATACCGTATACCATATGCTAAGTACGTTGCCTCATGCAGTGGTTAGAAGGGATATTTATCCACAGTTATTTTCATTTAAAGGAAGCTTCTAAATGGTGATATTATTTCTTAATAGTATTTCTGAGCACTGCCCTTTACCTATGTGCAAAGCAGTCTGCTTGCTGTATTCTCTATCTGCTTTTCTTGTGTGTTTTTCATGAGAGTCATAGGTAGTTCCGCAAAGGATATTAATGTACTGGCCTATACCTCGAAGACTCTCGCTTATTGTGTAGTCCCTTTTTCATATTCTGTGCACAAAAAGGTTTTTTTTTTGATATCAGAAAGTATAACATTGTATAACATAGGATTGTATAACAATCTTATAATGTATAACAGGATTCACATCATACACGGCGGGAGGGGTAAACTATTAATAAGTGGTCAATTTCTCCCACCCTTTCTCTCATTGTCATATTGTCTGTAGAGACCAAGAGGTAAAACATAGTTTGTTGTTCTTGGGTCAGTCTCAGTTCTTATATGGTCTCCTCAGTAACATGAGTGACTGACAATTTTTTTTTTTTTAACAATTAAAAGATAACAGAGGTGAAATCTCACTATTGGCCAGGATGGTCTGGAACATCTGGCCTCAAGCAATCTTCCTGCCACAGCCTCCCAAAAGTGCTGGGATTACAGGCATAAGCCACTGCACCTGGCTGACAATTGCTTTTTTATCAACTCTAGCGCCTCTTTGTTCCTCCTGCTCCCTGGATAAAAATTATTAAAATGTTTAGTCTACCAGTAATCTTTGGTTCCTGACAACATTGAATTCACAACAGACTTCTGTTTTCTTTACCTTCTCCCATATCACCCAGCAGAAAACACAATCTCTATAGCAAGTTCATTTTAACTCCCCTTTTCAGAAATGCCCAGTTTCCTAGAGTACACATTCTCCTTTTACTGTAGCAAGCCAATAAACCTAACTGGTGGTCTTCTGGCACTGGGCTTTCACACCTCCAGATAACATGTATGTATTTTAGGCCAGACGCGGTGGCTCATGCCTGTAATCTCAATACTTTGGAAGGTTGAGGCGGGTGGATCACGAGGTCAGGAGATCGAGACCATCCTGGCTAGCACGGTGAAACCCTGTCTCTACTAAAAGTACAAAAAATTAGCTGGGCGTGGTGGCAAGCACCTGTAGTCCCAGCTACTTGGGAGGCTGAGGCAGGAGAATGGTGTGAACCCAAGAGGTGGAGCTTGCAGTGAGCCGAGATCGTGCCAGTGCACTCCAGCCTGGGCAAAAGAGTGGCAGAAAAAAAAAGGTGTATGTGTTCTGCTGCCTTCCTACTCAAAGTATGGTCCGTGGACAGGAGGCATCAGCATCACCTGGAAGCTTGTTACAAGTGCAGAAAAGCCCCACTTTCAGACCTACTGAGTTAGAATCTGCATTTTTAGTGATTGTGTTTGTTTTAAAAAAGTGATTTGTTTGAAAAGCACTGCTCTACACAGTTCCCGCTTTTGATGGTCCATGTCCATTTTATTTATTGTTCATAGACAATATAATGCACAGTTTGGAGGGCAGTACTATTTATACGGGGTTCTTTACTGAATTCTTTCACTCAGATAATTCTTTTTATTTCCTTCACTGGAAACATTTCTAGTGTTAATTTTAAGTTACAGAAGGTGGGTCCTTTCTCTCCTAGGAATATGACTTAATGCAGTATACAGAGATTTGAGGTGGGAGCAGAAATGCAGTAAGGCTTAATATTTATAACATTTTAATATTTTTAAAATATTTATATTTATAAAATACTTTAAAAGCCTGTAGTGCCATGTGAATTTTAAGTATTAAGAATAAATTGAAATACTTAGGAAATGGGTATATCCTAAATATACTTAGGAAATGGGCATATTCGAAGTATTTCAATTTATTCCTAGTACTTAAAATTCGCATGTAGTTCTCTCTCTCAAATGTTACATGCTCATGATTCACTCAGATCAATTTTCAAGTAAGTATTGTGTTATGCACATAGTTTAAATAATTTACCAATTAAATTCAGTTTGAAAGACATGCTGGAGACAAAAGATAAATTTTCAGTATTTGAGCACATAGGAAAAACCTAGTCTTGTAGGATTTTATTCAGTAAAATTCTTAGGCAGAAAATACCTAAGCTTTATCCTGCATGATTTTGATTTGTTTCATTTTTTTAAATGTATGAATGAAAGATTTCTTTATTATAAATTTGGTCAGGTATTTATCACTGTGTAAGTCCTAGAGAATATTATGTAATGTCCCATGGGTGAAATATTTCTGAGGTATGAAGAAAATCAGCTCAATTCAGCTACTATAAATAATGTCTTTTGACAGATAGTAAATAGGAGAATCAATTAACTACCTTAGTTGTCTTTTACTGAGCTGTCACAGTATGTTTTCCATTATAATTTTTCTTCCAAACCTAGGCTTTTTAAGGACAGTAATTGTGATACTTTTATTGATATATATACACACATAAAATTTCTATTTTTAGGCCAGGTGCAGTGGCTCACGCCTGTAATCGCAGCACTTTGGGTGGCCAAGGCGGGCAGATCACTTGAAGTGAGGAGTTTGACAACAGCCTGGCCAACATGGTGAAACCTTGTCTCTACTAAGAATGCAAAAAATTAGTTGGGCATGGTGGCATGCACTTGTAATCCCAGCTTCTTGGGAGGCTGAGGCAGGAGAATTGCTTGAATCCGGGTGGCGGAGGTTGCAGTGAGCCGAGATGGCACCACTGCACTCTAGCTTGGGCGACAGAGTGAGACTCTGTCTCAAAAAAAAAAAAAAAAAATTCTGTTTCTAAATATAATCTTATTTTGTTCAATGGTTACATTTTCTTTTTGTGTGTGTGTCCATCTCTGTTTAGAACATTATGGGACCTGATTTTTCTAAATTTAGTCTCAACCTATACATGAAATGGAAACTCTGAAGGTTTATGAGACCTGATTTTAGGGAAAGATGAAGAAACACATTATTTAGCCTGACAGAAAAATATATCTGAAGGATAATTATCTCTCAGCTTCCACATTATAATATTGCTCCAAAATAGTTGCATTTTATATTCTAGTTTACTCATAAGAAAATACTTCGTATGAGATACATATATAGTAAAAGTGAGTCATTCCATTTTCCATCCTCCTTTTTTTTTTTAATGGTTGTTTTGCCTAAGACACCAGGTGTCTACTCTCTGACACTAATCAGACTCACCATTCCAGATCTTTTAATTTTATTTAATGCCTTTGTGTTTCCCTTGACTATAAATGTTTCTGCTTTATCTTGCACTTCCTCTTGTATTGAAGATATCAATAATAGAGTGAAAGCTAGCAAGCTTGTAATATATTTAACATGGCAGGAGAAACAAACATGTTGGCATTTATTCTGGCCTAAGAAAAAGGAGCAGGGTTTTGCTGAAAGGAGTTATTTGTTAACTTTGGTAGATTAACCAAGCAAAAACATGGGTGAAAGGGCAACAGGAAAGATAAGCACAATGAGATGCTTACTCATGGTAGTTGTGGACCAACAGCTGGGGTGTGTGTCTAGAGTTCTGGGATTGAACTGAAAGGTCATCTGTTTTGTACCCATTCAGTTGAGTGGTTTGTCCTTTGATGAGTCTGAAATGCCTTTTGGTAGTGCCGTTTTGTATATTCAGATGACAATATTAAGCTTCAAGTTTTTGCTACTTAGTCATTTTCTCCTATGATCAGTGATAAAACATTTGCAAAGTACTCAGTGTGAAATGAGGGTTGGTTGTAGGGATGGCAGTTCTTCATATGAACCTATGTGGTCTTTGTTATAAATCTTACCATTAAATTGAGCTATCTGAATCACTCATTCATTCACTAAGTACTTGTAGAGCACCTGTTATGTGCTTGCTCCTGTACCAGGTACTGATAGAGACATGGATCCATCCTTAGTTGAAGGGGGCTACGTAAAGAACACATGAGGAAGCTGCTAAATAGAAGAGTGAAATAGTCACCTAGTCAATGGAGGACTCCATTGTGACTTACATAGTTTATCTGTAAGTTTAAACATTCAGGGATGCCAGACTGTGTTGGCAGCTGTCTTTTGGGAAAGACAGATGTACTTTGGAAAATCCACTATAAAACACGTTTTAAAAGCATTTGCTATTTTTACTTCTCACTTTCTTTCAAAATTGCTCCATTGAGGGGAAACGTGACCTTTATTAAAAACCAGTTTAAAGTTTTTAGGAGTAACGGGTTATTAGGGAAATAATAAGCATTTGGCATGCTGTCTGTGGCCGGAGAGCACTGTGTACTACTTTCATAACTTGATAACTCACTTTGGCCTTTATTCTTGCCTGCTTTTCCTCGATCATGAATCTTTCTTGTGTACCTGGTAGTACATTCGTACTTCTCTTTTAGTCTGAGTATTTTTAATCCCTACTATTCTTTGGCTATATTCTTACCCTTTGCCAATAATTATTACCCTATATTGCATGATTTACTAAAACCTTATATATTTCACATTTGAAGCTTCATGTTGGTGACATAAATTAGACATTCTTTTTCCAGGTTTAAAAAACTTATATAAAAAATGAGTACCAATGTTTAATTTTCAACTTGTTAAGTAATTAGACTGATTGCAATGCTGTACTTCTCTTGATTAGTTTCTCTTTGTCTCAGTTTGATGTAACGTAATATTTTATATATGTATGTGTGTGTCTGAGTGTATTCTGACCTAACTTTTATAGAGCAGGGGTAAAGCATCTTGATTTATTTTTATTTTTTATTTTTTGAGGCAGAGTCTCGCTCTGTCGCCCAGGCTGGAGTGTAGTGGTGTTATCTTGGCTCAATGCAAACTCCACCTTGTAGGTTGAAGTGATTCTCCTGCCTCAGCCTCCCAAGTAACTCGGACTACAGGTGCAAGCCACCATGACTGGCTAATTTTTGTATTTTTAGTAGAGATGGGGTTTTGCCATATTGGCCAGGCTGGTCTCGAACTCTTGACCTCAAGTGATCAACCCACCTCGGCCTCCCAAAGTGCTGGGATTACAGGCATGAGCCACCATGCCTGACCCCATCTTGATATTTTGATCATCTTCCAAAAAGCATCATAACAGCTTTTATTTCATGTGATGTATTACCTCTTGCTGCCTACAGTTTAAAGATAATGTATTTTTAAACCAAAGAGGCTTCATATCCAAAATAATTGTCTGTAATTCCATTTCAGATATGGCTTTTTGTTGTTGTTGTTGTATATTAGACCAGTGCTTTTCTACCTTTAGTGCAATATGAATCACCTAGACATTTGATTAAGATGTAGATTCTGATTCATTGGTCTGGGGTGGAGCCAGTCTCTCAAATGAAGTCAGGCTTTGTGTTTCAGTAGTTGTGGCCTTCTGCCCTTTTGGGAGGAGAATGTTCTCAGAAAGATTCTTTTTAGTGAATATTGAGATCTCTGATCTACCCATCCCCAACACTCATTCAAATGCACTCCCAGCTGGTAGATCATGCTGTGTAAACAGAGGCCAAGTTGATGATTCCTTTGGTGACTTTCATGCCTGTAAGGTAATTTGCCTTCTTTCTGTCTCCTGAGGGGAGGAGGGCTACCTCAAGTTCTTGGGCAGGCTCGCCTTGTGCCTGGGTCAATAGGTGGGCAGGCCTGGGACCTGGGTCCATGGGGGTGGGTCTGGAGCCTGGGCCCACTGGGACAGGTCTGGATCTTGGGTTTGAAGGACTAGACCCTGGGTCCATGGGGGAAACCTGGTGGTGAGGTCCACTGGGTGAGTCTGTTGACTGAGCTCATGGGTGCGAGCCTGGAGCATGTGTCTGTAGGGGCTGGCCTGAAGTCTGGCCAGCCTGGCCCTGGAGTGGGCCTTGAGCCTGAGTCTATGGGGGCCAGCCTGGCACTAGGATTGTCTGGGTGCCTGGGTCCATGTGGATGGGCCTTGAGTTTGAGTCCATGGGGGTTAGCCTGGTGCTGGGGTGAGCCTGGAGCTTGAGTATGCAGAAAGAGACCTGGTTCTTGGGCCTGTGGGGACCTGTCTGGATCTTGGGTCCACAGGGGCAATCCTAGAGCCTGGATCTGTGGGGCAACCTGGCACTAGGGTTGACCAGGGTGGACTTGGACCCTGGGTCTGCTGGAATGGGCTTGGATTCTGGGTCTATTAGAGTCTGGGGTCACAGGGACCAGCCTAGAGCCTGGGATTGGCCTGGTGCTAGGGTGAGCCTGGGTCCACGGGGCTTGGTCTGGAGCCTGGGTTCACAGGTGCTAGCCTGGTGCCTAAGGCTGTGGATGCTGAGTTTACTGAGGCAGGCCTGGACTCTGAGTCTATAGAGTGGGCATGGGTCCTGGGTTTGCTGGAGCGTTGGTCCATGGGTGCTGGCCTGGAGTCTAGGGCTGTGAGGACTGATCTGGCATTCTAGTGAGCCTGGAACCTAGAGTTGTAGTGGCTGACATGGGGCTGGACTGGGCCCGGAGGCTGAGTCTTTGGGTTTCAGTCTGAATCCTGGGGCTACAGGAGCTGGCCTGGAGCCTGCACTGGGCCTGGAAGCTGGATCCCATAGGTGTCAGCTGGAGCAGCTGGAGGGGTTTGGGGCTATAGGAACTGGCCCGGAGCCCGCGGTTGGCCTGGAGGCTGGATCCCATAGGTGTCAGCTGGAGGGGTTTGGGGCTACAGGAGCTGGCCTGGAGCCTGCGGTGGGCCTGCAGGCTGGATCCCATAGGTGTCAGCTGGAGGGGTCTGGGGCTACAGGAGCTGGCCTGGAGCCTGCGGTTGGCCTGGAGGCTGGATCCCATAGGTACCAGCTGGAGGAGTCTGAGGCTGCAGGGGCTGCTTTGATTTTCTTCTAAAAGTGTCAACAGTTATTGGTGTTGAAGGCCTGGTTGAAAATAATTCCATATGTAAACACATTTGTTTCTTTAGCAAACATTTATTCACTGTATAAAATATGCAGGGCACTGTGGGAGACATGGATGGCAATATAAAGAGGTACTGGATGTACTCACTCCTCTAAGGAAGTCCTTGTTGCCTCCAGTACATTGACCAGTCAGTCTGAGTTCATTGGTCTTCCTTCATGGTATGAGAACATCTTCAAGTCTTCTGTTTTGACTTGATTGCGGTTTGTGTATGCAACTTTACACAAAAGCATCGATAAACTTGGTCTCTGTTCGCCTCTGTTTCTCACCAGGTAGTGTCTTCAATCACTTCAATGCCATCCCATGTTTATCATTTATACCTGTTAAAATAATTTCAGGTATCATAATAGGTTTTGTTTTTATTTTTTTTTATGGAAAAACTGCTGGTTATCTACCAGATATTCACTGGGCACTTCTTTAATAAAAGAACTTCAGTTCTGAGGTCGCAGTAAGCCCAGCTAAAGAATGAAATGTTCCGACTTTCTAGACGTGGCCATGTGACTGAGTTCTGGCCAGTGAGAGTAAGTCCTTTAAGACTAGAGGCCTAGAGAGTCAGAGAGTGTCGGTTTTGCTCCTTTTCATCCATTTACACCATTTTTCCTCTTCCTCAAAATTGCCAGCTCCTCTGAAGCATTTGCCATTCTACTCCTCATTACCTCACCTTCCAGTTATTCCTTAACATTCATGGCTCACTTTTTCTTTCTTTATCATTACTGGCAACATCATTCTTAGCGAATTGAGCATCCATCTGACACCTGGGCCGTTTGTCCCCACTTCCAATTCTCTTTGCCTTTACCTTACCGTAGCTACCTCTTCCCATTGCCATAGCCTAGGACAGCAGCCCATGGCTATACCCATGGCCATACCCCAGCACAGTAACTATTACTTCAGATATCTCAATTTCAAGATTCCTACTTTTCAACAACTGCATGTTACAGGTATCTAGCACAGAACCTGACATCACATAATAGGCCCTTGGTGAGCATTATTGCTGTTCCTGCTATTCTGCCTCTGTTGTAGCATCAACAGTCCTTGAAAATAGGAACTGTCTTATTGATCCTTATATATCCAGAACCTACCAGAGCCATGGTACAAAAAGACTCTTAGTGTATTTATGGGACCAGTAATGAAAGAACAGCAGCAATAGGAAGGTTATGGCATTCAGAAGAAGGTCTTTAAAAGATAATTAACATTTTCCATTTAAAATATCACATAGTTTTTAAAAAGCATTCAAGTAATGACATTTCAAAAATTGTTTTCTTTCTCATTTTCTCTGGGGGAAAATAGATGTTATAGTTTATTGCCATTGGGAATCTTTTTGCTTAGTCAAGGTTGATCAATTATGAATTTCCATTTCTGAGGATTATTATAAATGAGCTATAAACAGGGAGATTGCTTTTTAGTGAAATGGGTTAGTTTACCTGAAAAGAGTTAATTATCTTTTTTCTCCTGTATTGAAAACTATTCGTATTAGCCTAGTGTGTATAGGAGAGGATGAAGTTGATGCATTAAGATTTTCTCAGCCTTCCTTATTATCTAGGTAGAAAAATAAAAGTATTTAATGCACTGTATTACCTCTGAATATTTTTCTGAGATATGAGAAAAATGTATAGAAGTTTTCCATCTATTTGGGTATGGATGTTGACTTTTCAGAACTTTTCTTTTTCTTTCTTTTTTTTTTTGTTTGAGACAGAGTGTTGCTCTGACCCTCAGGCTGGAGTGCAGTGGTGTGATCTCGACTCACTGCAACCTCCACCTCCCAGGTTCAAGTGATTCTCCTGCCTCAGCTTCTTGAGTAGCTGGGATTACAGGTGTGTGTCACCATGCCTGACTAATTTTTGTATTTTCAGTAGGGATGAGGTTTCACCGTGTTGTCCAGACTGGTCTTGAACCCCTGGCCTTAAGTGATCCACCCACCTTGGCCTCCCAAAGTGCTGGGATTACAGGCGTGAGCCACCATACCCGGCCTTTTCAAAACTTTTAAAAGTCAGTTTGATTAATGATTTTTCCAGAAACATTAGGTTCATTGTTATTGTATTCATATTTGGTTGCTTTCAGGCTAAGAAGTAGTTACTGTTTAGCTATACCCATGGTTACTTCTGCGAATAACTTCAACTGTTACTTTAATTCAGTAATTTTTCATTGTTAGATATGCGAAGGACCTGAAAATAACCAGGAAAAACATCCCAAGAGTTATAAACATTCAAAGCTTTATAAAATTCTGATTTTCTAGAAAGGCTAAGTTGTTTAATATATTAGTATTGTTTAATCTCTTAGTTCTAAGATATTTCAAATAAGATCTAGAAACAGGTTTTGAAAGTTTGCAATTTAAAAATCTTAATAATAAAACCGTGATGATAATGAGTAATAGTTACTGAGCACTCCTGTGAGCCAAGAATGATATTAAGTTTTTAAAAGTTTTATTCTTATTACACCCATGTAATGTTATTATTATTATTTATTATCATTTTAGTTCAGTGGTTTCAAGAGATTAAATTGCTTAGTATTACACAGTTGCTAAATGATTGTATTAGTCAGGGTTCTCCAGAGGGACAGAAGTAATGGAATATATATGTGTGTGTGTGTGTGTGTGTGTGTATGTGTGTGTATGGGAGTTTATTAAGTATATATATACTTAATATAGATATAAAATATTGTTTTCTTTCTCATTTTCTCTGGGGGGAAATAGATGTTATAGTTTATTGCCATTGGGAATCTTCTTGTTTAGTCAAGGTTGATCAATTACAATTTTCCATTTCTGAGGATTGTTAAAAATGAGCTATAAACAGGGAGATTGCTTTATATATATATAATATATTTATATATAAATATATTATATATTATATATATTTATATATTATATATTTTTATATAATTATATATTATATATAATATATTTATATATAATATATTAATATATAATATATTATAGATATTATATATAATATATATTATATATTATATAATATATATATTATATAATATAATTATATATTATATATAATATATTATATATAATATATTATATATAAATATATTATATTATATATAAATATATTATATTTATATATAAATATATGTAAATATATAATATATTTATATATAAATATATATAAATATATATAATATATATTAATATATTATATATAATATATTTATATATAAATATATTATATATAAATATATTTATATATATTAATATATAAAAATAATATATTAAATATATTAAATTATATATAATATATTAAATATATATAATTATATATTAAATATATATAATTATATATTATAGATAAAGAGGAGTTTATTAAGTATATATATGTGTATATATATATGTGTGTGTGTGTATATATATATATGAAGGGGAGATTATTAAGTATTAACTTACACAATCACAAGGTCTCACAATAGGCCATCTGCAGGTTGAGGAACAAGGAGAGCCAGTCCGAGTTTCAAAACTGAAGAACTTGGAGTCTGATGTTCAAGGGCAGGAAGCATTGCATGGGAGAAAGATGTAGGCTGGGAGACTAGGCCAGTCTCTCTTTTTACATTTTTCTGCCTGCTTTTATTCTAGCTGTGCTGGCAGCTGATTAGATGGTGCCCACCCAGATTAAGGGGGGGTCTGCCTTTCCCAGTCCACTGACTCAAATGTTCATCTCCTTTGGCAACACCCTCACAGACACACCCAGGATCAATCCTTCAATCCAATCAGGTTTACACTCAGTATCAACCATCACAGTGGTCAACTAAATTTTAATTCCAGGCCACGTGGCACTAGTGTAAGCTATTTAATTACAGTATTATATTCTTTCATAGTGCCTAGTTGTGAAATACAGACACAGTCTGTGAGAAATGAGTTTGTAAAACAGGCACTCAACAAAGGATTAAATTCACTAAGAAAACTCAGTAGAAAATATGCAAATGCTATGAACAGGCAGTTGATAAAGGAGAAATTATGCATGGTGAATAGACATGAAAAGATGCTCAAACCCTGACCATTTGTCAAGGGAAAGCACATTGAGATAACATTTTACACCCATCAGACCGGCAGAATGTGAAATGACGGTATCAAGAGGTGATCAGATACAGATTTAAGGGAACTCTCATTATACGGCTGTGGGAGTGTAAATTCCTCCAGCTGCCTTGGAGACCTGTTTGTCAATATGCAAAATTGTTCAAGTTGTGCTTTCTTGCAACTCAGCAGTTTTACTTCTAGGAATACATACTTTAAAGAAATGGAATGAGAGTGGAGTCCGGAGGCCTCTGGGAGTACCCGTGGGACTTTCAGGGATTTATGTGAAAACTATTTTCATGATAATAATTCAGAATTATGGTTGGGCATGGTGGCTTACGCCTGTAATCGCAGCACTTTGGGAGGCTGAGGCAGGTAGATCACCTGAGGTTGGGAGTTCAAGACTAGCCTGACCAACATGGAGAAACCCTATCTCTACTAAAAATACAAAATTAGCCAGGTGTGGTGGCAGGTACCTGTACTCCCAGCTACTCGGGAGGCTGAGGCAGGAGAATCGCTTGAACCCGGGAGGCGGAGTTTGTTGTGAGCTGAGATGGCGTCATTGCACTCCAGCCTGGGCAACAAGAGTGAAACTCCGTCTCAAAAAAAAAAAAAAAAGAATTATTTGCCTTTTTTATTCTTATTATCTCATGAGTATACTGTGGATCTTCCAGAAGCTACATTGCAGTAGATTGAATGAAGAAACATAAAAAAAACTAGCTGCTTTCTATTAAGCCAGACATTAAAAGGATTATCAAAAAAGTAAAACATTACCACTTTCCTCACTAACTTATTTTTGTTTTGAAAAATTTAGTTATTTTTTATTAAAATATGTTGACATGTAATAGGATTCTTACTTTTGAATGAATTAATACATTATTATTATTATTATTATTTTGAGACAAAGCCTCTGTCGCCCAGGCTGGAGTACAATGGCACGATCTTGGCTTACTGCAACCTCTGCCTCTCGGGTTCAAGTGATTCTCCTGCCTCAACCTCCTGAGTAGCTGGGATTACAGTTGTGCGCCACCATGCCCAGATAATTTTTGTATTTTTAGTAGAGATGGGGTTTCACCATGTTGCCCAGGCTGGTCTTGAACTCCTGACTTCAGGTGATCCGCCCACCTCAGCCTCCCAAAGTGCTGGTATTACAGGCGTGAGCCACCACTCCCGGCCAATACATTATTTTTTTAACGTCTTAATTTTAATCTGTAATACATTAAATATCAGTAGAGAAGTCGACCTAAGTAACGCCTCTTTAAGATCCTTCAGTAATTTTTAAGTCAGGACTGAGACCAGAAAGTTTTGGAAAGAATTGTATAAGTGCACAGTTCAAGTATGTGTTCATTGTAATGTTGTTTATACTGGTTTATTTATGTTTAGTTTTTTTAGATGGAGTGTCGCACTGTTGCCCAGGCTGGAGTGCAGTGGCGTGATCTTGGCTCACTGCAACCTTTGCCTCCTGGGTTCACACCATTCTCCTGCCTCAGCCTCCCAAGTAGCTGGGATTACAGGCACCTGCCACCACGCCTGGCTAATTTTTGTATTTTTAGTAGAGATGGGGTTTCACCATGTTGGCCAGGCTGGTCTTGAACTCCTGACCTCAGGTGATCCCCTCACCTCGGCCTCCCAAAGTGCTAGGATTTGGGCTCCCAAAGCTACTGTGCCCTGCTTGTTTATAATAGCTTAAAACATTGTTATCAACACTAATGTCCATCAATATGAACATAAGATCGGTTCTATCAATATGAAATAGCAAGACACGTAGTGAGCTGTGTGTGTATATATATGTAATATTGTAATATTTATACCATCATATTTATATCTTAATCAGACCATATCTATTTTCCAGACATTCCTTTATCACGTGTCAAATAAAATAGTTTTTTTTGAGAAGCTAGGCATATTTCTAAGTAATAATAAAGTCCAAAACTTTATTAAGAATTGGATTTTAAGGCCGAGTGTGGTGGCTGATGCCTGTAATCCCAGCACTTTGGGAGGCTGAGGCTGGTGGACCACTTAAGGTCAGGAGCTTGAGACCAGCCTGGCCAACATGGTGAAACCCCGTCTCTACTAAAAATACAAAAATGAGCCAGGCGTGGTGGTGCACACCTGTAATCCCAGCTACTTGGGAGGCTGAGGCAGGATTGTTGCTTCAACCCAGGGGGCGGAGGTTGCAGTGAGCCGAGATCATGCCACTGCACTCCAGCCTGAGTGACAGAGCAAGACTCTGTCTCAAAACAAAAACAAAAACAACAACAACAAAAAAATTAGATTTTAGTCAGTTCACATTATTGCCGATCTTTTGACCTTAATTTTGAAGGGCAGAAATAGAAGTATTAACATGTGCTGCTCTATTTGACTAGAAAATAAGCAGCATGTGTAAGGCTTGGTATGCTAGAATGTAGAACATCTTCGCTGTGTTCTTTCAGGACCACTGTACTGTGTATTGAAAAGGAGGAAGCACCATTTTGTTACATCTTTGTGAATACACTTCCACTGTAGTGGCTTAAACAAATAGTTAACTTATTTTTCTCATCCAAAAATTGGAAGTTGGCTATTTGATGTAACAGAGTGGTGGCATTTACTCTTATGTTGTGTCTTGTGCTAAGAAGGTTGAAAATTGGTAAAAAAAAAAAAAAAAAAAAAAAAAGTCTCTCATTAGAAATGTAGTTCATTTTTATTATTTCCAGTAGGTATGTTTTATAAAGTTACTGTGAAAACTGAATTAGCCAATACTGAGCCATTCATTCCTCCTAGTAGATATACAGGATTAGGTTCCTGAAAGCCTCTAGTCACAACATATTTGTCACCTGATCAGTACATAACCTTGTTTTATTATGTGTTTCTTTTTAAAGACACCTTATTTTATTTTTTTTAATTTTTGCTGCGGAGTCTTGCTCTGTTGCCCAGGCTGGAGTGCAACAGCGCGATCTCGGCTCACTGCAACCTCCACCTCCCAAGTTCAAGCAATTCTTCTGCCTCAGCCTCCCGAGTAGCTGGAATTACAGGCATGAGCCACCATGCCCTGCTGATTTTTGTATTTTTAGTAGAGATGAGGTTTCACCATGTTGGCCAGGCTGGTGTTGAACTCCTGACCTCAGGTGATCCGCCCGTCTCGGCCCCCCAAACTGCTGGGGTAACAGACGTGAGCCACCGCGCCTGGCCAGTAGAGATGGGGTTTTGCCATGTTGGCCAGGCTGGTCTTGAACTCCTGACCTCAAGTGATCCACCAACCTCGGCCTCCCACTCCTGCTGGGATTACAGGCATGAGCCACTATGCCCGGCCACCTTATTTAATATATATTGTTGATTCATTAACATTGAACTCAGGGTCAGCAGCACCGTAACTTATGCCTTAGTGAAGCTTATCTAACACATGTATTTTCTCTGTGAGGCATATTACAACTTTCTTGTGCTTAGGGACACGAGACAGCACTGTGGTACTGTGCTTAGGGGCCATATTATACAGTCAAATCGAGAAAAATGAGAAAAACAGAGCACCAAGTGGACTGCAAAAAGGACACTTACACTGTGAGAGCTGAGAAGGCAGTGTCTTCTTGTTTGACTTCAGCTGGGAACATACATATTGGGCGACACACATTTTTGGCCTTTCCTCTTCTGTCCACAACTGACTGCAGACATGCTATGACTGTTGATTTTGGAGTTACAGATAAATATAAGTGAATAAGTGAATTTGCAAATATGGAATATATGAATAATGAGAAGTGAGTGTACCTGTTTACAGGTCATTAGCCAAAACGGGGCCACATGGCTTGTTCTTAGAGTGACCAGTGCCCATGAGGCATACATTTTTTTTTTAAGTTTAGATTAATCATGATTTATTCCCCGACTCTGGCAATCTCCTCTCCCTGAAATCAAGAGTTCTGTGTTTGCTACATCAGCAAATCACAGTATTTCTTCATGGTAGGAAAGAGTGGGGTGGTTTTTGGGTAAACAATGGACAGTGCCCACTGTGTTTCTAATTAAGTGCTTGGCATTTGGAAGGGGGTCAGTATATTTTTGTTGAAAGAATGAATCAGTGAATGAATGGCAGGGTTGTTTTGTGGAATAGCCTTTAATTTCTGTCATATCTTGCTTGTTAAAGATTTCTCCATGTCTATATTTTCAAACAAGTAATGTTTTGATTGACTAACTCCAAATAAAATAAAAGTTAATATAAAAAAAAAAGTTTTACTTTATCTAGGTGACCTTCAAGTTCATATAAGTCAAAGAACATGATAAAATGTGAATCATCAGATGAAGTTGAGACATCTTTTCAGAAAAAGGCTGAGTAACCCAAGTTCCTTATGGCAAAAGCTTTTCTTCTTTTTAATAACGGTTTCTTTTCTGAAATGATTGCTTTTTATATTGTGGAAGATATTAAATCCAGAACTATTAGATTTTTGTATTTAGCATATGATACTGATTTTATTATTGTAAGTTGTCAGCTTCTCATGTTATCAAAAACTAAGAAATATTTCATTTGATAACATCCTTTATAGCTAATGCCAGTTAGAAATAAATTCAATTAATAAAGAATATTTAATTTAAATTATGTTTGAATAAAGTATATATTTGTGTTTACTATTCTAAACATTGGAATAAATTGTAATTAAAGCTGACATACCTATCTGTCTGTCTGTCCTTCTCTCTATGCCCTGCGTTAGACCAGACACAATTTAAGGCTGTTAAATAATACATATTTCCTTTTCATTAATGTTTATGTTTATTTGATCGTGGAAGTAAAATAATCTTGTTACATAAAACTGAAAAATGGAAAAAATAAAAGGAGGGGGAAATCACCCCAATTCATATCATTTAAAGAAAAAAATCAATATTTTGGTATATTTCTTTTCAGTCTTTTAATACATTGAAAAAACTTAATTTTACAATGTATATGTGATATGAAAATTCCTTTTGACATTCTAGGTAGCTTTTATTATTACGATTAGAATACCTTTAGGGGTGGATACATTTATTCATTGCCTGTAGATGGAGAGCAGTAAATGAAGCAGCCAGGCTTAAAGTACAGTTCTCTTAGAATTTTTCCTCCTCGTTGTACTTTCTGTATTTCATACTTCAGAGAATGTTGGGCCTGACTCGAAACTTTATGGAAAATGAAACGTTCTTATACATTCTAACTCCCTTTTTGTTATACTGCATTTTCTCCTCTCTCCTGACCTCAGGTGACCCGCCTGCCTCGGCCCCACAAAGTCCTTGGATTACGGGCGTGAGCCACTGCAGCTGGCCAGTAGAGATGGGGTTTCGCCATGTTGGCCAGGCTAGTTTCTAACTCGTGACCTCAAGAGATCCACCCACTTCGGCCACCCAAAGTGCTGGGATTACAGGCTTCTTTCTAGGCTTTTTAAATGTTCATCACTGTTATCTCCCCTTTCTGTACCTACTCTATGCAAAATTTCTATTCCTAAAATCTCAGCTAAGTGGAAAAAGGAAGTAAGATTATCTGAATAAATTAATTCATACTAAGTGCAAATGACTTGTAGTCATAGCCTTTTAGAGGGATGTCTATACTTCATCTCAAGGTATTCTTAAACTCTCTGGCTGCTACAGACATGTGCTAAAAAAAATAGAATAAAAAGATATGCTCAAACTCAGATGGGTGTTTGATAAGAAAAATATCTGAGTGGTATTTTAGGGCCATGGAGAGCCTTCTCTTGGGCATACAACATGCTCACTAGAGGAGGGTCAGCAGGCATCAAAGTGCTTGCACCAACCCCCGTTAACTGTCATTCCATGGCTATCAGCAGATGATTGACCTCAATAAAAATCGATGAGAATTTGTAATTAATTATAGTGCACTTGCAGCTGTAACATTTAATTCCATGTCTCTTAAGGCCTCTTCTTTGAAGGTTTCTTTACTTAGGAACTAGGCAGCATGCTAGTCTTTCTTTATAAACTTGAAGTGTCATATTATTTTTCAAAAGAGAGAATGAATTAATTGAGATTTTGTCATTGCTTACTTCCAAGGAGACTTGAGGCAATTTACAGTTAAAAGTTAAACAAAGTATTATACATAATTGTAAAATAGAAGAGCAAATATTTAAAGCAGGCAGAAGGAGAAGATGGCTTCAGGCCTCTGAAATGAACAAACGACTCCAATTAGTGAATTTAGCTTTTGATTTTCCCACCCCCGAAGCTGAAGTGGAAGCATGGTGCTGATGTGTTGTTTTCTAATTGGAGGAAGTAAGAGAGAGAATTTTTCTAGAGTGACAAAATATTTTCTGGAACTGAACTCAAGGTGGGCATCTGTTGCCATTTTGAAGGCTTACGTCATAGTATGTTATGAAAATATTGATCAAATATTCTTATACCTTATTTGAAATTTTACCCATGGTACTTTTTAAAAATGTATTTACTGTGATATTTGTACTAGCAATAGTTATATACTTAAAGGGTGTTTGATTTCAATCTTTGGGAAAAATCAGATTTTTTTCTTCTTCCTCATTTTTAAAAAATTATTTTAGATTTCAAGAAGACTTAGGGAAATTGAACACATCTCTTAGATGATCAGAGTTGTGTTACTAGACTAGACTGAAGAGGTTGCTTATTTAGGGACGGGTGTTGTTACTAGAAAAAACTTCCTTTTCTGCAGTTCATCTTGGTCACAGCTTTCTCCAGTCTACTCGCTGTGCTCTACCTGAAAAACAAGCCAGTGTATTTTAATACTGATTCTTAATTCACTTATTTCCAATGATTAGCTGTCCGAGTGACTTACAACAGGCAGTGTATAATCTTTTAAATACTGTTAGTATGATGAGGAGAGTTTAGAACCGTGTTGTTTTAAAACACAAGGACCCTGGCGTTTTAATTTGCTCCTTAGCTTGTTACAGACATTACCTTGCCTAAAGCAAACAGAATGTTAGGAGTTGTAATTGCCTTTTAATATTATTGAATATTTAATAGTCTTTTCAAATTTCATTTCTACAAATGCAACCTTCAAAAAGCATTTTTACAACTTTAAAGTTGGAGCTTCTTGAATTAGACCACTTTGAAGTCAGTTATTCTGATCACATTAAAAATTATGACTTCAGTGAATGTAGATTGAGGTATCAGATACTTAGGATACTAGTCAAAATTTGAAATTAGAGCCAAGTAGTCTGGCTACATGTGGGTTTCAAAAAGTGGTATTAATAAATGGTCTGTGTACCTGTGTGGAGATGACTACATTTGTGACATACGTAGATGTAGCTTTTTTCGGTTTTTAGCAACCATGGAAGTGATATAGAAGAAACTTTTCTGATAGAGATGGACAAAACTATCCTGAACAATTTGAGAATACACCCAGCAGCCTCAGTTTTAACTCTGCACTAAATACTTTGCTTGGTGCTGTGTTAGCAGGCGCTCCATATAGATTATCTCATAGTTTGCCTTGCAGTCCCGTGAGTAAGTCACTTATTCCCACTTTGCAGAGGAGGAAATTGAGGCTACAAGATGTTACAAGGGTACGCCCCTAGTAAGTATTGCAGGTTTTGAACCCTAAACTACTAAAACATTTTCTTTTCTTGTCCCCCAAAATAGTCCTACCATTCTCTGCCACTCACTCTTTATTCATCAGAAAGTGACATTTCCTTCATCTGAACTGGGGTCTTGTATAGTCTGTGTCACTTCTCAAAAAATGGTTTTGTATTATGGTTCATTCTGCAAGTGATGTGTGTTGGTCTGCCTTTCTTGATTGCCATCTCCAAGAAGCAGTGACTGCATTACCCTCTCCACTGTCATCCACCTGGGACATTATGCGATGATGCCCATGGTGGCCGGTTGCCGAGCACTTGTTGAATTCACACCTGGGGTTTGTGTTTATCAGATGGCACAGGCTCCACAAGGATATTAGCTTTAGTTTAGAGGGTTGCAGACAGTGGAAGGGGAGTACTCAAGCAGCTGGTCTGCCTCTCGGATTCTAACTGGGTCCACATATTTTGCTGTGCTTTTCCCAAACTGCTGGATTTAAGGTGCTTGTGTTTCTCCTAGGAAGGTATGGTGCCAGTGAAGTATAGAGTAATTTTCCTCGAAATACTAACCATTACATTTTTTTTTGTTTTATACTTTGTGTTAGAAATGTGAAATAAGATGAAATGGAATGTAGAAAAAGGAATCCAAGGCTGGGTGCAGTGGCTCTAATCTCATCACGCCTCTAATCTTAGCACTTTGGGAGGCTGAGGTGGGAGGATTGCTTGAGTCCAGAAGTTTGAGACTAGCCTGGGCAACATAGGGAGACCCTGTCTCTACAAATAATTTAAAAAATTAGCCAAGTGTAGTGGCATGCACCTGTGGTCCCAGATACTTGGGAGGCTGAGGTAGGAGGATCGCCTGAGCCTGGGAGGTAGAGGCTTCAGTGAGCTGTGTTTGCGCCATTGTGCTCCAGCCTGGGTAACAGAGCGAGACCCTGTCTCAAAAATAAAAAAGAAAAATGAATCCAAATCAATTCTATTTTCCTATGAGTCTGTACAATTTTGACCACATCTGCTGGTGTGTGTTAATAGCCATTTGATAGGTGGATGGTGGGTGTAATCACTTCAATTTTTAAAAATTCTGAAATTTTCCCAAAAATAACTAGGAAAAATATTCTAAGGATTATAAACATTCAAAGGTTTATAAAATTCTGAATTTGTACAGTGGCTAAACTAGTTAATATATTAGTATTGTTTAATCTGTTAGTACTAAGATATTTCAGATGATATCTAGAAACATTTTGAAAGTTTGCAATTTAAAAATCTTAAAATAATAATAAAACTGTGATGATAATGAGTAATAGTTACCGAGCACTTCTGTGAACCAAGCACGATATTAAGTTTTTAAGTTTTATTTAAATCTCAGGGCCCATGTAATGTTATTATTATTATTTATGCTCATTTTAGTTCAGTGGTTTTGAGAGGTTAAACTGCTTAGTATTACACAGCTGCTAAGTGGTTGTATTAGTCAGATTTCTCTAGAAGGACAGAACTAATGGAATATCTATCTATCTATCTATCTATCTATCTATCTGTATATATGAGTTTATTAAGAATTAACTCACATGATTACAAGGTCCCAATATAGGTCATCTGCAGGCTGAGGAGCAAGGAAGCCAGTCTGAGTCCCAAAACTGAAGAACTTGAAGCCCGATGTTTGAGGGCAGGAAGCATCCAGCATGGGAGAAAGGTGTAGGTCGGGAGACTAAGCCAGTCTAGCCTTTTCACGATCTCCTGCCTGCTTTGATTCTAGCTGTGCTGGCAGCTGATTAGATGGTGCCCACCCAGGTTGAGGGGGGGTCTGCCTTTCCCAGTCCACTGACTCAAATGTTTATCTCCTTTGGCCACAACCTCATAGACATACCCAGGAACAATATGTTGCATCCTTCAATCCAATCAAGTTGACACTCAGTATTAACCATCACAGAGACTTTTAGGTAATTAAGACACGTTACTAGGAAGGAGCTCTGAATAATGAGTTGATTATATAGGAATGTGTTGTAGATGAATTTTTTTCTCTATAGGAAGTTTAAAGTGGATTCTGTGGGTCCCAGGGCCGGGGGGAATTTGGGAGTCACTAGGATTTTTTTGTTTTCTATATCCATTCCAGGAAACTTCCTTCCCACTCTCTGGTAACTGGTTTTATTGTTTTAGCGCAGAGTTTCTAAACATGGACATACTCTTTCCCTCTGACACCCAAGAAGGATAGAGAGATGGTCCCTAAAATAGTACCCCCATAGTTGAGATTTGAGTGACTCAATCAATTTCATGCCCCACTTCTTAAAAATTTCTTAGAGATGGTTGTTCCTGCTATACCCATATCTAAGTTTTTAATTTGTATACTGGAAGACTGAAGAACAGTTAATTTTGCCCAGTTTTTATTTTCTTTTTACATTTCAGTAGCTTAGGCTGTTGGAGAAACTAATTATGGCCCAGCCTATATCCAGAAGAGAGGACTTAACTTGTGCTCCATGAACCACTGTGTCTGGGACACTGAGTAACCTAAGAATTTTCTTTGATATGACACTCCGTTCTATAGAGTCAGGTTGTATGAACAAGTGATAGGGGATTCCTTTTTGCTTTTTTTTGAAGAGGGTGGGTTGCTAACGATCCCATTTATTCTGGTAAAAAATAATATCAATATCTTCTCTTATTTGGTGGTACAATGCTAATATTCATCTTTGAAATGAAGGGAAAAAAGGTAATCACTTTTCTGTGACTGATACATTCCTCACTTTTTTTTTAAGATTATTTTTTGGCTGGGCATGGTGGCTCACACCTGTAATCTCAGCACTTTGGGAGGCTGAGGTGGGCAGGTCACTTGAGGCCAGGAGTTCGAGAGCAGCCTGGCCAACACAGTGAAACCCCATCTCTACTAAAATACAAAGATTAGCTGGGCGTGTTTGTGCACGCCTGTAATCCCAGCTACTCAGGAGGTTGAGGCATAAGAATTGCTTCAACCCGGGAGGCAGAGGTTGCGGTTTTTCATTCAGAAACTCCAGTTCTAGATGGACTTTTTAGACAAACCCTCTGCAAACAGCATGTTCTCTACCTTTCTGAGACCACCATACTTTGCCTTAAAATATGCACAATTTCTGTCATCTTCAAATTTAGTTTATATTTATTGGTTGCACAAGAGAAACAGAACCAAATAATTTTGGAACTGGAAGAAAACTTATCTAACTCCTTCTCTTTTGCAATACTGGAAATTCCCTTACCTCATGTCTAGCAAATATACTTACTACTAGATTCTCCTTAAACATGTCAAGTCACTGGGAACCCCATGCTTCTCAGGGCATTGCATTAGACTTCTGAACAGTTGCTGTCACCAGAAAAATCGTTACAATTTAGGTAAAATCTGCCCTCCTCTAACTTCCATTCACTATTTCTTGTTTTAGCCTCTGAAGCTACCTAAAATAAGTGGTCCTTTTTCTATAAACTGCTAATTAATTATGTTTTTGATTTGACATAGACATTTCTCTTTTTTTCCCGAAAAAATACGGCTTTGTTGTTCTTTGAAATGACATGTGGTGATTTTTTTTTTTTTTTTTTGAGATGGAGTCTCGCTCTGTCGCCCAGGCTGGAGTGCAATGACACGATCTTGGCTCACTGCAACCTCCACCTCCCAGGTTCAAGCGATTCTCCTGCCCCAGCCTCCTGAGTAGCTGGGATTACAGGCACACACCACCATGCCTGGCTAATTTTTGTATATTTAGTAGAGACAGGGTTTCACCATGTTGGCCAGGCTGGTCTCAAACTCCTGACCTCGTGATCCGCCCGCCTCAAAGTGCTGGGATTACAGGCGTGAGCTACCGTGCCTGGCCAATTTTTTTTTTTTTTTTTTTTTTGAGATGATTCTGTGTTCCCCAAGCGTGTCACTGAGGTTGAAATTACAGATGTGGCCCTCTTGATTTTTTTTTTTTTTTAAGAGAAAAAGAACGTTTTCTCGTACTGTCTGGTGGCTGTGTTTCTGCTGACCTCCTGTTCTCTCTCACTGCTGCCCAAGTATTTTCTCTGCAGGGGAGCCTGCCAGGGGGCTGCTGCTCTGAACCATGCCCCAAAGAGAAAAGCAGTAACGCATCAAAGTTTCAGTAGTTGGTTTAATCAAGCACACATCACTTTTTTCTTGGACTCAACTTGCCTTTTTTTTTTGAAAGTAAGAATTTAGATTTATTTGTTTAGTCATTTAATATGTAAAAACAATCCCAAACATTTAAATAACTCATGTTAAGGAATTGCCATCACACCTTAAATGACACATAAATTATTCAAGTACTCTGAATTATCTTGTTAGTTAGTTTACCAAACTTCTATGTCAACATTTATTATAGCCTTTTTTTGGTAGCTATGGGAGGGAGGAGGAAATGAAGGATTGATATTTGCTAGGTGTTCATCACCTGAGCTTCTTAGGTATCTTGATTCTGCTTGTTATTTTTTAAAATCAAGAACAAACATTTTGTATGTACTTGTGGATCTTTGTTTTTAGCCAACAGACATAGCCTCTGATTAACTTAGACAAGAGAGAGGGAAGTGAGAAAATCTGAGGAGCCAGGTCTAAGGAAGGCAGGGTTCAGAGCAGCCCTGGGGAATTCATCTTAAAGAGGTTTGCTAAAGAAAGAACCCTTTCCCAGTTTTGGCTGCGGTTCTCAGATTGGCTTGGCATTCTATGCTGGACAGCTTTTGGCGATTTGGGGCCTCCTTGTTTACAGGTCTGTTGGAAGTTAAGTTGCCTTGTTTCCTACAATAAAGATACTGATTTAATTCTGCTCTCAGAACCACTCATAGTTTTTTCCACCCAGTCATATTTTGAGGTTTGTTATTGATGTTTTCCAGGGTGGGGAGTGGTGATTAGGTTTTACTGTCCTACTTGCTCTTTTTTTTATGGGGAGAGTCAAGGAGATTAAAAAATTACATCACTGCCATCATTTCCCCAGAATTCTCTTGTTTTTAACCCGACTGAATCTTGAGTAATATTCTTATATTCCTAATTTTTTTTTTTTTTTTTTTTTTAGACAGGGTCTCACTCTGTTGTTCAGGCTGGAGTGCAGTGGTGTGATCACAGCTCACTGTAGCCTCAGTCTCTCGGGCTCAAGCCATCCTCCCACCTCAGCCTCCCAAGTAGCTGGGACCACAGGCTTGTGCCACCATGCCTGGCTAATTTTTTAATTTTTTTTTTTTTTTTGTAGAAATGAGGGCTCACTATGTTGCCCAGACTGGTCTTATTCTTTATCTTCTTTATCTACTTATTCTTTATCTTCTTGATCTATGAATTTCTGAAAGAGAATTTATAATGTCTAACTCTTATATGGTACCTGCTATATTCCAGGCCCTGCTTTAACTTACTGTATATGGGTCATTTTTTCCTTAGGGATCTGTGATGTATACTTTTTAGATTTTGAGACTGGGTATGTTGGTTACTTTGTACGTAACAGTTGGTGATGGAAGTCTTTTGTCACTGTGTATTGGCTTTATCTCTATTAATGCTTTTAACCTTCAAGTCTCTTTTTTTCAGAAACTTATGTAGTTACACAGGCTTTTTTTGAGTTCATATTTGCGTGAACTATCCTTTTCATTCCACCATTGCATGTCCTTTTGTTTGAAGTGTGTCTCATGAACAGCTAAGTGTTGACTTGATTGTATCCAGTTTCACTGAAGAATGGTAGTGTAGTGTGTGGTTACAATCAAGAACTCTAGGGCCCGATTGCTTGGGTTTGGCTTGTTGCTGGAGTATTGATACCTAGAAGCTAGAGTTCTGCACTTGGGGGTGGATGGAATTTTTTGACGTTGCTTTATTTAGACTTTTAACCACTCCCCATGTTTTACACCCCATAACTCACTTCTGTTCTTTCAGGGGTGAGGTACCTGATGTATTCAAGTTCTGATTCTCTATAGGATTCCGTTTTTATCCTTTCGGTATCACCTGCCACTTTCACTTTATGGTGTGATGCCTTAGCAGTGTGTACTACTCTGTCTACTTTTTATCTTTTGAAAACGTATTGAAATATCTCTAAAGTCGGCATAATAAGACTGCTTACCTTATACAGAACTGTTTCAAATTTAGTGTGAGTTAATAGATGTAAAGAGCTTCGTACTGTGCCTGTCATATCAGAAGTGCTTAGAAAGAGCTGTTCTGTTTTGTCATTGATGTTAGTATTATAGGTTGACTTTTAGAGCCCTTGACCACCTTGAAACTATACACAGTCCCGTCTGATCCTTGTCACTGTGAATTTTACCATCAGATTTATTATTTTTATTTTATAATTCAGGTTTTTAAAAATATCTGCTTTTTTGTTACCCAGGTGATTTGGGGGAGATAGTTAAAGCATCTCAACTCAGCATGTCTAAAGTGGTAATTGAATTAAATGGAATTTTAAAACCATTTCTCAGGAGGAGTATATTCATAATTAAACTATATGATAATTTAAGACAAAATTTGTGTATTTGAAGGGTATAAAATACTTTTAACCAGTTTATGGACTGGATGTGAATTTGATATGGAGAGATCAGTATCTATGAAGTGAAGTGGGGCACTTCAAATGGTTAAAGTAGTGAATTTTATGTTATGTATATTCTACCAAAGTTTTAAAAAAGGACTTTTTTTTTGTGGGGGGCCTGGGGGTGCGTACCACAGCATTCTCTTGTAGTACATGGGGATCTATGGGTCCAGGGCCATGCGTTATTATTTTTTTCTCTGAGATTCTTTTTCTTTTTTAATTTCAATAGGTTTTTGGGGAGCAGGTGGTGTTTGGTTGCATGAATAAGCTCTTTAGTGGGGATTTCTGAGATTTTGGTGTATCCATCTCCCGAGCAGTGTACACTGCACCCAGTGTGTAGTCTTTTATCCCTCACCCCCTCCCAACGTTTCTCCTGAGTCCCCGATGTCCAGTGTATCATTCCTATGCCTTTGCATCCTCACAGCTTAGCTCCCACATATGAGTGAGAACATACGATGTTTGGTTTTCCATTCCTGAGTTACTTTACTTAGATTAATGGTCTCCAATTCCATCTAGGTGGCTGCGAATACCATTATTTTGTTCCTTTTTATGGTTGAGTGTTATTCCATGGTGTATATATATACCACATTTTCTTTATCCATTTGTTGATTGATGGGCATTTGGGCTGGTTCCATATTTTTGCAATTGCAAATTGTGCTGCTGTAAATGTGTATGCAGGTATCTTTTTTGTATAATGACTTCTTTTCCTTTTGGTGGATACCCAGTAGTGGGACTGCTGAATCAAATGGTAGATTTACTTTTAGTTCTTTAGGAATCTCCACTGTTTTCCATAGTGGTTGTACTGGTTTACATTCCCACCAACAGTGTAAAAGTGTTCCCTTTTCACTGCATCTGTGCCTACATCGATTATTTTTTGATTTTTTGATTATGGCCATTCTTGCAGGAGTGAGGTGGTATTACATTGTGGTTTTGATTTGCATTTCCCTGATAACTGGTGATGTTGAGCATTTTTCCATGTGCTTGTTGGCCATTTGTATATCTTCTTTTGAGAATTGTCTGTCCATGTCTTTAGCCCACTTTTTTGATGGAATTGTTTTGTTCTTGCTGATTTGTTTGAGTTCTTTGTAGATTCTGGATATCAGTCCTTTGTCGGATGTATAGATTGTGAAGATTTTCTCCCACTCTGTGGTTTGTCTGTTAACTCTGCTGATTATTTCTTTTGCTGTGCAGAAACTTTTTTGGTTTAATTAAGTCCCATCTATTTATGTTTGCTTTTGTTGCATTTGCTTTTGGGTTCTTTGTTATGAAGTCTTTGCCTAAGCCAATGTCTAGAAGGGTTTTTCCGATGTTATCTTCTAGAATTTTTATGGTTTCAGGTCTTAGATTTAAGTCTTTGATTCATCTTGAGTTGATTTTTGTGTAAGGTGAGAGATGAGGATCCAGTTTCATTCTTCTATAGGTGGCTTGCCAATTGTCCCAGCACTATTTGTTGAATAGGGTGTCCTTTCCCCACTTTATGTTTTTGTTTGCTTTGTTGAAGATCAGTTAGCTGTAAGTATTTGGGTTTATTTCTGGGTTGTCTATTCTGTTTCATTGTGCCTATTTTTATACCAGTACTATGCTGTTTTAGTGACTGTGGCCTTGTAGTGTAGTTTGGAGCTGGATAATGTGATGCTTCCAGATTTGTTCTTTTTGCTTACTCTTGCTTTGGCTATGTGGTCTCTTTTTTGGTTCCATATGAATTTTAGGATTTTTTTTTTCTAGTTTTGTGAAGAATGATAGTGGTGTTTAGATGGGAATTGTATTGAATTTGTAGATTGCTTTTGGCAATATGGCCATTTTCACAATATTGATTCTACCCATCCATGAGCATGGGACATGTTTCCTTTTGTTTGTGTCATCTGTGTTTTGTAGTTTTCCTTGTAGAGGTCTTCACCTCCTTAGTTAGGTGTATTCCTAAGTATTTTATTTTTTTTTTTTTTTGCAGCTATTGTAAAAGGGCTTGAGTTCTTGATTTGATTCTCAGCCTGGTTGCTGTTGCTGTATAGCAGAGCTACTGATTTGTGTACATTAATTTTGTATCCTGAAACTTTGCTGAATTCATGTACTAGTTCGAGGAGCTTTTGGATGAGTCTTTGGGGTTTTCTAGGTATACAATCATATCATCAGCAAACAAACAGCAACAGTTTGACTTCCTCTACTGATTTGGATACCTTTGATTTCTTTCTCTTGTCTGATTGCTCTGGCTAGGACTTCCAGTACTATGTTGAATAGAAGTGGTAAAAGTGGGCATCCTTGTCTGATTTCATTTCTCAGGGGGAATGATTTCAACTTTTCCCTGTTCAGTGTAATGTTGGCTGTGGGTTTGTCTTAGATAGCTTTCATTACCTTAAGGTGTGTCCCTTCTATGCGGATTTTGCTGAGGGTTTTAATCATAAAGGGATGCTGAATTTTGTCAAATGCTTTTTCTGCATCTATTGAGATGATCATGTGATTCTTGTTTTTAATTCTGTTTATGTGGCATATCACATGTGAGTTGTGGATGTTAAACCATCCGTGCATCCCTGGTATGAAACCCGCTTGATCATGATGAATTATCTTTTTGATGTGCTGCTGGATTCAGTTAGCTTGTATTTTGTTGAGGAATTTTGCATCTGTGTCATCAGGAATATTGGTCTGTAGTTTTAATTTTTTGTTAAGTCCTTCCCTGGTTTTTGTACTAGGGTGATACTGGCTTCAAAGAATGATTTAAGGAGGATTCCCTTTTTCTCTATCCTCTGGAATAGTGTCAATAGGATTGATACTGGTTCCTCTTTGAACGTCTGACAGAATTCAGCTGTGAATCCTTATGGTCCTAGACTTTTCTTGTTGGCAATTTTTAAAGAATTACTATTTCAGTCTTCCTGCTTGTTATTGGTCTGTTCAGAGTTTCTATATCTTCCTGGTTTAATTTTGGAGGGTTGTATATTTCCAGGAATTTATCCATCCCCTCTAGGTTTTCTAGTTTAGGCACATAAAGGTGTTCATAGTAGCCTTGAATAAACTTTTGTATTTCTGTGGTATCAGTAGTAATATTTCTCATTTCATTTCCAATTGAGCTTACTTGGATCTTCTCTCTTCTTTTCTTGGTTAATCTTGCTAATGGTCTATCAGTTTTATTTATCTTTTCAAAACCAGCCTTTTGTTTCATTTATCTTTTGCATTTTTTTTGTTTGTTTCAATTTCATTTAGTTCTTCTCTGATCTTTGTTACTTCTTTTCTTCTGCTGCATTTGGGTTTGGATTGTTCTTGTTTCTCCAGTTTTGTGAGGTGTAGCATTAGATTGTCTATTTGTGCTCCTTCAGGCTTTTTGATGTAGGCATTTAATGCTCCGAACTTCCCGCTTAGCACCGCTTTTGCTGTATTCCAGAGGTTTTGATAAGTTGTGTCACTGTTATTGTTCAGTTCAAAGACTTTAAATTTCCATCTTGATTTCATTGTTGACCCAACAATCATCCAGGAGCAGGTTATTTAATTTCCATATATTTGCATGGTTTTGAGGGTTCCTTTTGGAGTTAATTTCCAATTTTATTCCACTGTGGTCTGAGAGAGTACTTGATATAATTTTGATTTTCTTAAATTTACTGAGACTTGTTTTGTGCCCTATCATATGTTCTATCTTGGAGAATTTTCCATGTGCTGATGAATAGAATGTACATTCTGCAGTTGTTGAGTAGAATGTTCTGTAAATATCCATTAAGTCCATTTGTTCTAGGGTATAGTTTAAGTCCATTGTTTCTTTGTTGACATTCTGTCTTGATGACCTATCTAGTGCTGACAGTGGAGTATTAAAATCCCCCACTATTATTGTGTTGCCGTCTATCTCATTTCTTAGGTCTATTAGTAACTGTTTTATAAATTTGGGAGTTCCAGTGTTAGGTGCATATATATTTTGGATTGTGATATTTTACTGTTGGACTAGTCCTTTTATTGTTATATAATGTCCCTCCTTGTTTTGTTTAACTGCTTTTGCTTTAAAGTCTGTTTTGTCTATAAGAATAGCTACTCCTGCTTACTTTTGGTGTCCATTTGCATGGAATGTCATTTTCCACCCCTTTACCTTAAGTTTATGTGAGTCCTTATCTGTTAGGTGAGTCTCCTGAAGACAGCAGAAATTTAGTTGGTGAATTCTTATCCATTCTGCCATTCCATATCTTTTAAGTGGAGTATTTAGGTCATTTACAGTCAATGTTAGTATTGAGATGTGAGGTACTATTCCATTCATTGTGCTGTTTGTTGTCTGAATACCTTGTGTTTTTTTTATTGTGTTATTGTTATGTAGGTCCTGTGAAATTTCCGCTTTAAGGAGGTTCTATTTTGGTGTATTTCGAGGATTTCTTTCAAGATTTAGAGTTCCTTTTGGCAGTTCTTGTAGTGCTGGCTTGGTAGTGGCAAATTCTCTCAGCATTTGTTTGTCTTAAAAGACTGTATCTTACTTCATTTACGAAGCTTAGTTTTGCTGCATACAAAATTCTTGGCTGATAATTGTTTTGTTTAAGGAGGCTAAAAATAGGACCCCAATCCCTTCTAGCTTATAGGGTTTTGTTACAGAGGGGGTTCATAGATATCATGCAAGAAATAATTCAGGGTGAGTCCATAGAGTAAAGTGAAAGCAAGTTTATTAGGAAAGTAAAGGAACAAAAGAATGGCTACTCCATAGAGCAGCCCCGAGGGCTGCTGGTTGTCCATGTTTATGGTTATTTCTTGATTATATGCTAAACAAGGGGTGAATTATCCATGCCTCCCCTTTTTTGACCATATAGGGTAACTTCCTGACGTTGCCATGGCATTTGTAAACTGTCATGGCACTGATGGGAGTGTAGCAGTGAGGACCACCAGTGACCTCTGGTCACTCTTATCACTATCTTGGTTTTGGTGAGTTTTAGCCGGCTTCCTTACTGCAACCTGTTTTATCAGCAAGGTACTTATGACCTGTATTGTGTGCCGACTTCCAGTCTCATCCTGTGACTTAGAATGCCCTAACTGTCTGGGAATGCAGCCCAGTAAGTCTTAGCCTCATTTAACTCAGCTCCTATTAAAGATAGAGTTGCCCTGGTTCACATGCATGCCTCTGACAGTTTCTGCTCAGAAATCTGCTGTTGCTCTGTTAGGTTTTCTTTTATAGGTTACCTGATGCTTTTGCCTCACAGCTCTTGAGAGTCTTTCCTTCATCTTTGCTTTGGATAACCTCTTGACTGTGTGTCTAAGTGATGAGTTTCCCAGGTGTTCTTTGAGCTTGTATTTGGATGTCTAGATCTCTAGCAAGGTCAGACAAGTTTTCCTTGATTATTCCCTCAAATAATGTTTCCAAACTTTTAGATTTCTTTTTTTTTGTCTTGGGAACACCAGTTATTCTTAGATTTGCATGCTTAACATAGTCCCAAACTTCTTGGATGCTTGGCTCATTTTTTAAAATTCTTTTTTCTTTGTCTTTGATGGATTGGGTTAACTCGAAAGCCTTGTCTTCAAGCTCGGAAGTACTTTTTTCTGCTTGTTCGATTCTGTTGCTGAGACTTTCCAGTGCATTTTGCATTTCTCTAAGTGTTTCTTTGATTTCTAGAAGTTGTGATCATTTTTTATTTACGCTATTTCACTGAAGAATTTTCCTTTCATATTCTGTATCAGGTTTTTGATTTCTTTAAGTTGGAGTTCACTTTTCTCTGTGCCTCCTTGATTAGCTTAATAATTAACCTTCTGAATTCTTTTTCTTGCAATCCAGATATTTTATCTTGGTTTGGATCCATTGCTGGTGAGCCGGTGTGATCTTTTGGGGGTTGTTAAAGAGCTTGTTTTGTCATATTACCAGAATTGTTTTTCTGGTTCCTTCTCATTTGGGTGACTGTGTCAGAGGGGAGACATGGGACTCAAGGGCTGCTGTTCAGATACTTTTGTTCCAAGGGGTTCTCCCTTGATGTGGTGTTCTCCCTCCTCCCCCAGGGATGGAGCTTCCCGAGAGCCAAACTGCAGTGATTGTTTTTGCTCTTCTGGGTCTAGCCACCCAGTGGAAGTACTGGGCTCTGGGCTGGTACTGGGGAGTGACTGCTAAGAGTCCTGTGATCTGATGGAGGTAGCAGGGGCGTGAAGTGGACTCTACAAGGGCCCTTGGTTGTATTTTTGTTTAGTGTGCTGGTTTTGTGTTGGTTGGCCTCCAGCCAGGAGTTGGTGCTTTCAGGAACACATCAGCTGTGGTCCTACAGGGAGGAAGCAAACTTGCCCTAAGGTCGCCTGGTTACCTATTCAGGTTTCTTAGGTGGTAGGCAGGGCCATAGAGCTCCCAAGAGATTATGGCCTTTGTCTTTGGCACCCAGGGCTGGTAGAGAAAGACCACCAGGGGGCAGGGATAGGTGTGACTGAGCTCAGATTCTCCTTGGCTGGGGATTGCTGCGGCTGCTGTTGGGATGGGGATGTGGTTTTCAGTCTAATGGAGTTATGTTCCCAGGGTGATTATGGCTGCTTCTACTGGGTCACACAGGCCGCCAGAGAAGTGGGGGAAAGCCAGCAGTCACAGGCCTCATCCCGCTCCCACACAGCCCGCAGTCCTAAAGGCTGGTCTCACTCCCACCGTGCCCCCACAGCAGCACGGAGTCTGTTTCCAGGCAGCTGGTGACTGGGGCTGAGAACTTGCCCCAGACCACCAGCCTCCCTGCTGAGCAAGCAGGCAGCTCACATCTTTTCAGAGTCTCAGGGAGCCTGCAGTGGCGATACAGTTCCTTCAGAGGGTCTGTGGATTCTCTTAGTTTACCTGGTATGTTGCTGTGGCAGTTCTTGGATCAAAAGTTCCCCCACACGCTGCTCTGTCTGTCCGATCGGGAGCTGCAAGCTGGTCCTGCCTCTTCCCCGCCATCTTCTGTCAGACAAAAGGACTTAGTTTTTCTATCAGTGTCTCACATGGAAGGTTCAAGAGGAGGCTCATCCGTGTGAAAATCCAAATCTTAAGGGACTGTACATAATGGAGTAAACAGAACATACTGGTGTCTGTATGTTGACTTATGTTTTCTTTCTTCAACTACGTAGTATGTTTCCCACTCATTTCTTAATGCAGAATTAATTTTTTTCTCCACAGGAAGGAAAAGCTGATGCGATGCTCTCAGTGCCGCGTCGCCAAATACTGTAGTGCTAAGTGTCAGGTAAGACTTTTCGGCCATATATAAGTGAAGCTTTCAAATTCTTTACTCTTAAATTTGTCCTTCACTATACCTGTTGGCCTATGTCTACTTCTTTACAGCCTTTAATTTACTTTTACTTGTTATTCACCTGCTGAGTCACACAGGTTGCCAGGGACATTAAAATGTTAAAACTGATGTTAAATATATATGGTTAAAAATTGGGTGTGTGTGTGTATATGTCTACTATGTGAAAGTAAATGTCTATTCCTCCCCATCTTATTGCTCCCCAACTTCAATTCTCATTTCCACAGGCAATCACTGTTAAGTTTCTCATGTGTCTTTGCAGCATTTGCTTGTGCAGACATATTTGTGTATCTATATCCTATGTTTAAAAAAAACAAATATAGTTTAATCTGGCATTAATTCTTGTGTACTTTTTTTTTTTCATTTAACGATCTACTTTGGGGAACATTTTGTATCCCATATGTTTCATTGTATGAATTGACCATAATAATAATTTCTTTGTTAATGAATGCTTGGCACTTTTCTAATATTTGGTATTGCCAATAATGCACTTCACATCCTGTTTTGCACATTTTGCACACTTCCCCAAATTATTAGTAGGATAAATTCTTCTTATTGTATTGATTGTTGAAAGGATATATGCCTTTTGAATTTTTAAAGATAATGCCAAATTTCCTGCCAAGAGTTTGAGTTAATTTATGAGTACTGTTGTTAACATCTTTGAAATTCTTGAAAGGATGTATAATTAACATTCAGCATGACCTTTTCTTCTAACCTTATGATTAATCATTTAATAAGAAATGTAATTATGTCCTAATGAGTTACATCTTATTAAAAAGTCTAATTAGAGGTTTTGTGTCTATGTCACTTGCCTCCTCCCTGCCACCCTCCACTCATCCTTTTTGTTTCTTATGTTTTGTATATGCACACACACCTCCAGAGTTTCTTCTTTCCTTCTTTTAAATTTAGGCCATGCTTGTCTCAGGGGTTTTCTTCTCTCTCATTTTATCCTTTGAAAGTAATTTGAGACGACACAAAAAGTGGTCTTAATGGAAAAGAAATCAAAAGTTCAAAAATATCAAGGGTTCCAGGTTCTCATGCTAATTCTGGCATTTGCTGGTTAAATTATCTCAGGGAAAACACACACTGTGTGGGCCTCAGTTTCTGAATCTGTACTAACAATAAGAGTTAATATTTATTAGGCATCCACTGTGTGCCAGGCACTGTATTATTCCATTTGATTTTCCAAGAGTCTTGTGAGAATTAGGTACTATTATTATTTTTATTTTATTAATAAGGACAGTGAGGACAGAGGGACAGCCAACTTGCCAAATGTTCTGTAACTAGTAGGCTCTGAAGTTTCAGGAATGAAACCCAGGTATTCAGACTTTTAACTGCTCTTTTAAACCTAAATTCTGTTCTTGCTCTAACATTCTGATTAGGTCTAGTTTTCCATTATATATTGTATTATTCTTTTGTTTCTTGGCTTTTGGGTTTTTCTTTGGAGACCGTCTTGCTTTGTCTCTTGGAGTGGAGTGCAGTGGTGTTATCAAGTTCACTGTAGTCTTGAAATCCTGGGTTCAAGCGATCTCCCTGCCTCTGCCTCCTGAGCCACTGGGACTACAGGTACGTGCCACCATGGCCAGGTAATTTTAAAAAAAAATTTTAATGGAGACGAGATCTCACTGTTTGCCCAGGCTGATGTTAAACTCCTGAGCTCTAGTGATCCTCCTGCTTTGGCCTCCCAAAGTGCTGGGATTATAGGTGTCAGCCACTGTGCCCAGCCAATATAACACTTTCTAATTAAAATAGGATAGGAAATTTCAAAACAATAATATTATTTCCACCTCATTTTTTAAACAAAAGTTTTGTCGAAGCTAGAAAGATCCCTGATTTATGTAAGATTGTTACCAACAAGAGTAACTAAAAGCAAAAAGTGAAACATTAATACTGCTTTTTATACAGTATTCGTTCCAGAAAGGTTGGTTTATGGTGATGTTCTAGGTGTTTTATTCACGTGAAGCTCAGCTATTTGTTTCTAGGAACTTCAGATTAAACAGAGTACATAGAGAAGCGACAGATTATCATATTATTTGACACAAGTCTAGGCAAACTTGCTTTCTAATCTCAATGACCTAAACAGTTTATTAATAAAACATTTAATAAACAGTTTACTTAATAAAACATTTTTTCCCCCTGTTTTGTGACTATTTTTCCTCTAGTGCCACATCATCCTTTTGTAGTACACTCAGGGAAGAGAAAAGCCATTATCTGATTAGAATGAGTAGCAGGAGTTTGGTGGGGGGGTATGTCATTTTGATTCCCTGTAGTGCATGTGTTTTTACTACATATATTAGCTGTTTACTGTGGCATCAATAACAATGTCACTGTCAGATATACTGTGGAAGGTAACAGGAAAACAGCTAGCAAGATGAAGGATATATGTAATAACAGCTAGAGTATGTGTTTGTGTGTGTGTGGAGGGGGAGTTAAAGATTGGCCAGAACATATGCGTTTAAACTGCTGTGTTTATCTCAACCTTAAAATACAACATTAAACATTGTAATTATTGTGGATACCCACAAAACTGCGCAAAATTAAATGACATACTGAACTGTGAACAGTGATGAACAGAACGCAAAAGCACTTGGAATGGAAATTGAAACAGAGGATGTAAATCTGTAGTATAAAATCGATAATATGTATACCCCAGGGGGACATGATTTTGGTTCACTAGCTTAGCATTTGATGTGTGGGACCATGGCATCAAGTTGTCTGAGAGAGGCTATTGGGGTATTGCAGGTGTAACATGTGCCTTGTGCCCACAGGATGGTGTCAGTGCTATTGGTATTCACATTTCTTTCTTTCTGTTTTTTTTTTTTTTTTTTTGGAGACAGAGTCTTAGTCTGCTGCCCAGGCTGGGGTGCAGTGGCGCCGTCTCAGCTCCCTGCAACCTCCACCTCCCAGGTTCAAGCAATTCTTGTGCCTCAGCCTCCCCAGGTAGTTGGGACTACAGGCATGTGCCACCACACCCAGCTAATTTTTTGTATTTTAGTAGAGGTGGGGTTTCATCATGTTGACCAGGCTGCTCTCAAGCTCCTGATCTCAGGCAGTCTGCCAGCCTTGGCCTCCCAAAGTGCTGGGATTATAGCCGTGAGCCACCGCATCTGGTGCACATTTCATTTTTAAACATAAGCAATACAAGGTTATGTTTTTATTATAAAAACACCATATAGAATCATACAGGGTAAAACATAAAAGTCTTTCCCCAGCTTCCTTCCCCCACTTCTACTTCTGTTTTTCAGAGATAATCCATATGTGTCTATTTTATGGATGGAGGATATACACCAAACTATTGGTTTAAGCATCATATATAGCGTACACATCTACATATGTATTTACTCCTGTGTACAGTACTGTTTCTGTTACTGGTCAAAATATTTTTGTCATCAGTGGCTTTATATTCTGGTCCATACCTTATTATCAGGTGTCTATCATATAATTTCATAGAAGGAGGTCCAGTCTTTTTTCTCTATTGCCATAAACAGAACATCACACATGATTATGAGATCAAAGAAGAGGAGCAGGCTAAAATTTCTTATAAAAAAGCATTTTCAAAACAAAAAATGGCAGCAATGGTGATAGCAAGTAAGTCAATTTCAAGTAATTCACCAAGTATTATTTTACCTTTTGAGGATTTGATTGATAATATATATATTTCTAGTTGAATGAATTAATTGCTGGCAAAATAAGCAGTTAGGCACTCCATCAAATTGTAATTTATATACCTTTTAAAAGCACTGTATTAGCAGATACAAGCTCTATTTTATATTGATAATTATAGACCTCTTTAAAAATGTGAATCGTATTTTTGGGTTTACATTTTATGCTTAGTTGTAGAATGATTTGATTCATATTCGATGGGTAGAAAATTAATCCCACATTAGTAAGCACTTAACAGAGTGATTTAATAGGCTGGTTCTTAGACTACCATACCCAAAGCAGTGATAATGAAGGAAGTCAAGCTTTGTTTATTTCATAAATTCGGCCTGAAACTGATAGGCTTTGCACGGAATGTACTGTAGGTAAGTCAGCTTTGTATCTAACTGTCAACACAAAGGGAGTGCTACATGAAGTTTAAAACGATTTGGTCGTATTTCAGTTTTTGACCTCCACAGGTGTCTGGAGCCGGAAGTTTTTCTTTTCTTACTTTACCTTTGCCTGCTGTGTGATCTTATCTGCTCCTGTGACTTCAAGTGGCATCTGTATATTAATCCTTCTCAAGACTCCGTCTCCAGCCTCCTTTGTCCTGATTTCCACTTGGCTGTTGCACAGGCGTCTCTGGTGTAACATGTGTAAATCTGAGTACATTATCTTCCCCCAGACCCACTTCCCTTCATGTTTTCCAGCCTCAGTGAACAGTTCCACCAGCCACCCAGCAGTCTGAGTTGCCAGGTGTCATCTCCGATTCTCATCCTTTCTTGGCCACACATCCATGTAGTCATCATGTCGTGCTGATTTTACTATTTTACTGCTGAAAGATCTGAATTGGTTCCCTTCTCGTCAGCTTCTTTAGTACTACCTGTTTCCATGGTCTCTTTTCTGGATTAGCTGCATTGTTAACTACGATTCTTTCCAACTTCTAGTTTATTTTCTACACAGGAGTTAGAGTGATTATTATGCTCTAAGTCCTGGCGGTTGGTGTGATAAGTAATAGGCAGTGAGCAAGTAAATAAGGTCCTGACTTTGATAAAGCTTCTGTTATGGAGTAGAGAGACAGTGACAAATGCCCATGATTATATGATTGAATGTGATTGGGGTGAGCACAAACTCACCTGTGAGTAGGTGGATACAGAAGGGTTTCCTGTAGAGGTGACATTTAACCTGAAATCTAGAATTAATGTAGCTCTTTCTGCTTTTCTTTTGATTAGTGTTAGCACGGTATATCTTTCTCCATCCATGTACATTTAATCTATTTATATGTAAAATGGGTTTCTTGTGGATGACATATGGTTGGGTTTTGTGTCTTGATCCACTGCGACCATTCCTGTCTTTTATTTGATGCATTTAGATCATTGACATTCAAAGTGATTATTGATATAGTTGGGTTAATATTTATCATATCTGTTTTCTATTTGTTGCCCTTGTTATTTGTTCTGATTGTTGTCTTTCACTATTTTTTGCCTTTTGTGGTTTCAATTGAGCATTTTGTATGATTTCATTTCTCTTCATTAGCACATCAGATATAGATATATCTCCTTTTTTAGTGATTGCCCCAGAGTTTGCAATATATGTTTACGACGAATCCAAGTTTACTCTCAAATAACGCTTTACCACTTTACAGGTAGAATGAGTACCTTAGAATATAACAAAATACTTTTAATTCCTGCTCCCGCTCTTTAAAAAAAATTGTTTTAGAAATGGGATCTCTCTCTGTCACCCAGGCTGGAGTGCAGTGGCCTGAACACCCCTCACTGCAGCCTCGACCTCCTCAGTTCAAGTCATCCTCCTTCCTCAGCACCTCCTCAAATAGCTGGGACTACAGGCGTGCACTACCATGCCTGGCTACTTTTTGTATTTTGTGTGGGGATGGGATTTCGCTATGTTGCCCAGGCTGGTCTCGAACTCCTAAGCTCAGGCAGTACACCTGCCTCAGCCTCCCAAAGTGCTGGGATTACAGGGCTGAGCCACTGTGCCTGGCCCCTGCTCCCTCTCTTATGTCATTTATTTAGCTTATACATAAACATACATAATTAAATACATTGATGCTATTAGCAGTCTTTTGAACAAACTATTATCTGTTAGATCAATTAAGAATAAGAAAAATGAAAGTTTTTATTTTACCTTCACCTATTCCTTCTTTGATTCTCATTCTTTCTTTATGTAGATCTAAGTTTCTAACCTTTATAATTTTCCTTCTCTCTGCAGAATTTCTTTTAACATTTCATGCGGGTGGGTCTACTGGCAATACATTTCCTCAACTTTTGTTTTCCTGAAAAAGTCTTTATTTTCCCTTCACTTTTGAAGGGTAATTCCACAGGGTACAGAATTCTAGATTAGTAATTTTTTTTTCTCTCAGTACTTTATTTCATTCCACTCTCTTGTACATGGTTTCTGAGAAGTTGGCTATGATTCTTTGTTCCTCTATATGTAAGTTGTTTATTTTAGTCTGTTTTGTGCTGCTATAATAGAATAACTGACACTGAGTAATTTATAAAGAACAAAAATTTATTTTTATTGTTTCAAATTTATTTAATTTGTTTTCAACATTTATTTTATATTCTGGGGGTACATGTGCGGGTTTTCTACAAAGGTATACTGTGTGATCCTGAGGTTTTGAGTATGACTGAACCTGTCACCCAAGAAGTAAGCATAGTACTCAAAAGGTAGTTTTTCAACCCTTGCACCTCCTTCTCCTTCCCCTTCCTTATATTCTCCAATGTCTGTTGTTCCCATATTTATACACTTGTGTACCCAATTTTAGCTCCCACTTGTGAGAACATACTGTATTTGATTTCCTGTTTCTGTGCTACTTTGCTTAGGATAATGGCCTCCAGCTGCATCCATTTTGTTGCAAAAGACATATATATATATATTTTTTTTCCGAGACAGAGTCTTGCTCTGGCACCCAGGCTGGAGTGCAGTGGCACGATCTAGGCTCACTAAAACCTCTGCCTTCCACGCTCAAGTAATTCTCATGCCTCAGCCTCCTGAGTAGCTGGGATTACAGGCACCTGCCACCATGTCTGGCTAATTTTTGTATTTTTAGTAGAGACAGGGTTTCACCATGTTGGCCAGGCTGGTCTCGAACTCCTGACCTCAGGCAATCCACCTGCCTCGGCCTCCCAAAGTGCTGGGATTACAGGCATGAGCCAATGCGCCCGGCCCAAGGACATGATTTTATTCTTTTTTATGGCTTCATAGTATTTGATGGTGTGTATATATATATATATATATAGCATTTTCTTTATTCAATCCACCAGTGATGGGCACCTAGATTGATTCCCTATCTTTGCTATTGTGAACAGCGCAGGGAGAGACATATGGGTACATGTGTGTTTTTGGTAGAATGACTTATCTTCCTTTGGGTATATACCCAGTAATGGAATTGCTGGGTCACATGGTAGTTCAAGACTTAGTTCAAGTCTCCAAACTGTCTCCACAGTGGCTGAACTAATTTACATTCCCACCATCAGTGTATAAGTGAAGAGTGGAAATTTGTTGACTCACATTTCTGGAGGCCTGGAAATTCTATATTAAGATGGCTATATGTAGTGAGGGCCTTCTTGCTGTGACATCACATGGTGGAAGGGCCAAGAGACAAGAGGGCATCAAATACTGGAATTAATCCTGCCCATGAGGACAGAGCCTTCATGGCTGAATCACCTCTTAATGGTCCCACCTCTTAACACTGATATAATGGTAATTAAATTTCAACATGAGTTTTGGAGGGTACAGACCTTCAAACCATTGCACACACCTTTCAAGTGTTTTGAGATTTTCAGAAAATGACATATTACTGAAACCATTTCAGTATCTATGAACACCTAAAACAGACATATACTTATCTTTAGCTATAAAAATCTGGCTTCTGTCAGTATTTTAAAAAACTTTTGATTTTCTGTAGTTTGAAAATGACATGCCTAAGTATAGATTTTTGGACTTTTATCCTGCTTGGTGTTCTCTGAGTTTCCTGGATCTGTGGTTTGGTGCCTGGCATTAATCTGGGAGAACTTCTCAGTCATTATTACTTCAAATATTTCTTCTGTTCCATTCTCTCTTTATTCTTCTTCTGACATATCCTATTACACATATCTTATACCTTTTTATAATCATTCCACAGTTCTTGGATATTCTGTTTTTTTTTATAAAGTATTTTTTCTCTTTGCTTCTTAATGTTGGTGGTTACTATATTGAGATAATTTCAGCTCAGAGATTCTTCTCTCCAGCTACATCCAGTCTGCCAATAAGATATCAAAGGCATTCTTTATTTTTGTTGGTGTTTTTGATCTAGCAGTTCTTCTTGGTTTTTAGAATTTCTGTTTCTATGCCTGTATCCCCTGTCTGTTCTTGCATGCTGTCTCCTTTTCCACTGGAATCCTTAGCATATTAATTATAGTTTTTTAAAATTCCTAGTCTGATAATTCCAACATCCTTGCCATGTCTGAGTCTGGTACTAATGCTCGCTCTGTCTCTTCAAACTATGTTTTTTTGCCTTTTAGTATGTGACATAGTTTGGTTGTGTCCCCACCCAGATCTCCTCTTGAATTGTAGTTCCCATAATCCCCATGTGTCGCGGTAGAGACCAGGACCAGGTGGAGATAATTGAATCGTGGGGGCAGTATCCCCCATCCTGTTCTCTTGATAGTGAGTTAGTTCTCACAAGATCAGATGGTTTTATAAGGGGCTTCCTGCTTCGCTGGGCACTTCTCCTTCCTGCTGCCATATGAAGAAGGATGTGTTTGCTTCCCCTTCCACTACGATTATAAGCTTCCTCCACAGCCCTGTGGAACTGTGAGTCAATTAAACGTCTTTCCTTTATAAATTACCCAGTATTGAGTGTTTTTTCATAGCAGCATAAGAATGTACTAATACAGTATGTCTTATAATTTTTTCTTGATAGCTAGACGTGATGTAAAAGGAACCACTGTAAATAGGCCTTTAGTAGTGTGATGGCAAGATGTAAGAGGAGAGGAACTGTTCTATAGTTCTTTTTTAGTTTGTTTGTTTTTTTTGAGACAGAGTCTCACTCTGTCGCCCAGACTGGAGTGCAGTAGAATGTCTCGGCTCACTGCAAGCTCCGCCTCCTGGATTCACGCCATTCTCCTGCCTCAGCCTCCCGAGGAGCTGGGACTACAGGTGCCCGCCACCATGCCTGGCTAATTTTTTGTATTTTTAGTAGAGATGGGGTCTTACCGTGTTAGCCAGGATGGTCTCGATCTCCTGACCTCGTGATCCACCCCCCTCGGCCTCCCACAGTGCTGGGATTACAGGCGTGAGCCGCTGTGCCTGACCTGTTCTATAGTTCTATGATTAGGTCTCGGGTTTTTGGTGAGCCTTTGTCCCTGGACTGTGGCATTCATAGGTGTTTCTCAGTTTAGGATTGGCTAGTTTGAGTAATATCAGGGGATCCTGGGGTTTAAGGGTGGTCTCTGTTTGCCCGGTACCTGGCCCTGGGATGATTAAGGCAGAAGAATATTGCCTCTTAGGGTGTTAGGGCCAGACAGAGGATGTATGGCTGTGGATCATTTAGTTTGCCTATCAAAGGCATGCTCAGGGTTGAGCTTTTTGCTATTTCTTAGAATTGGCTGTCCCTGGGAGGAGCAGGAGCAGTCTTCTCCTTAGTCAGAAAGGTTTTTAAAATGTCAACACATCATAATACAAGTTGAGCATCCCAAATCAAAAAATCTGCAGTGCTCCAAAATCCAAAACATTTTAAGCACCAGCATGATACCCAAAGGAAATGCTCATTGGAGTATTTTGGATTTTGGATTTTTAGATTTGGGATGGTTCAGCCAGTAAGTATAATGCAAACATTTCAAAATCCAAAGAAATCCAAAACCTGAAGCACTTCTGGTCCCAAGTATTTCAAATAAGGGATACTCAACCTGTATTCAGAAATAAAAATATAAAGACTATAGCCCTACACATATATGGCCAGTTGATTTTCAACAAAGGTGCCAACATAATTCAATAATGAAAGGATGATCTTTTCAAAAAATTCTGCTAATATGCACATGGAAAATAAATGATAAAAGTAAAAACAATTCTTCACTAGATTTAATAAGATTTAGGTTCAATAAGCTTAAACTTAAAGGCTAAAACTGTAAAACCAAGAAAATATAGGAGAAACTCTTTGGATATGGGGTACATAAAATTTCCTATGTAGAACACAGAAAGCACTAAGCCTCCAAGAAAAATTGATAAATTGATTTTCATCAAAATTAAACCCTTCAGCTCCTTGGAAAGACAAACTACAGACACGGAGAAAATATTTGAGACCTCTCTTTCCCCCTGTTTCCCTCCTTTTCTCTTTCTCTCTCTCCTTCTCTCTCTCTCCCCCCAACCAAGAAGTTGTTTCCAGAATTTATAAAGAATACTTATAATTCAGTAGTAAGAAAACCCAGTAAAACAGGTAAAAGATTTGAATAGATACTTTAAGAAGATATACATTAAAAGATAATCATTGTCACTAGTCACCAGATAAATGAAAATTAAAACCATAATGAGATATTACTACACACCCACTAGAAAGACTAAAATTAAAAGGACTGACCTTGTCAAGTACTGGCAAGGTGATGGAGCAACTGGAACTCTTGTTCACTGGTGGTGAGAATGTAAAGCGTTATCATTGTTTTGGGAAAGTTTAGTAGTTTGTAATAAGGTTAAAGGTGTACTTACTGTATGACCCAGCAGTTCTACTCCTAGTTATTTACCTAAGAGTTATGAAAACTTACATCTACAAAAACAACTTGTACATAAATGTTCAATGTTCCAAACCTGGAAACAAGTGAAATTTTCATCCACAGGTAAATGAATAAAGAGATGCATACTGTACTATTACTTGTCCATTAAGAGGAACAAACTACTGATGCATGCCGCAACGTTAGTGAATCTCAAAACACTGTACTGAGGGAATGAAGCCAGATGAAAAGAAGTAATACTGTTCTAGGCTAGACAAAACTAATCTTATAATTATAGAGACAAAACCACTGAGTTGCCTGGGATGGAGGACTTGAATGTAAGGGGCACAAGGGAACTTTTGGGGAGTACTAACATCTGTAGCTTAATTTTGGTGTTGGTTATATGGAGATATATGTGTCATAACTTATCAAAGCTGGGTGTGGTGGCATGTGCATGTAATCCCAGCACTTTGGGAGGCTAAGGTGGGAGGATTGTTTGAACTCATGAGTTAGAGACCAGCCTGGACAATATAGCAAGACCCCATCTCAAAAAAACAAAAATTTATCAAACTATACTGTTAAAATGGATACATTTTATTATACGTAATTGTGGTTTTTGCCATTAAAAGTAATTACTTTTGCACCAACGTAAATATAATTTAATAATGTAAATTATATTTCAAGTAAGTAGTTCGAAACATATTGGACGCCACAGAGCCATTAAGTGTGCATTGATTTTATTTCTTTTTCTGTAATACAGTGGTCACAATTTTTAAGCCACTCAAAGAATTAGACTATTGTTTGAAGAAGCCGTTCTAGAAGGGTAAGAGTCAGGGCAGGAAGACCAAATAGGAGGCTATAACAATAATCTGGATCAGAGATAATCTTAGCATCAAATTCAACAAGATTCTGTACATTAACCTTCCATTGCTTACTCAATCAAGCCAAAAGTAGAGAAGGGGTGTTTTGAGACTCTTTGGCATACAGACTTGTGGTTAATTTTCTCTTTCTCATCTATTTTTCAATTCCATTCTACCAATGTATAGTCTTTGATTCTAGATCCTTTCTGGAATTCTGCTTGGCAGGCTGACCTTCCCTCTCGGGTGGGACTGTCCCTACATGTGGCCTCTTTGACCCTGATTCTGCAGCCTGTCCTCTTACCACCACTTTTTCACTCTCAAATGGGGCTAACCACATCCTTCCCTGCCACTCATCCTTTGATGGCTGTTCCAGTTCACTTTGGGAGTAAAAAATTTGATAATTACTTGTTTTGAGGAAATAAAATACATGTGCCCCACCTACCGTATTCAGCTAGAAGCTGGTGTTGGTATTTTGATTAATCTAGGATAGATGCTTTTTCCAAATAAGATTGGAAGTCTGTGGAAGTGCATGTTTTATTTTGCTCTCCAGCCAAACTATCAATTAAGTCATTTCGTCTTCATATGATCTCTCATTAGATCAAGCATTGGCTAATTTCTGTAAAGAACTACATAGTAAATATTTTAGGCTTTGTGGCCATATGATTTTTGTCGGATGTGTTCAACTCTGATGTAGCATGAAATGAATGAATGTAACTAAGAAGTGTGGCTCTATCCCTGTAATGTACAATTTTACTAAAAATGTAGCACGAATTAGAACGTACGTGAATTTGAATTTTACATAAGTGTAAAAATGTAGAATGAATTTTACCTGTGAGCCATATATTTTTGGAACCTTGCAGTAGATGATGATTGACTTATTTTGGGGGCACTGTTGTTATTATTGTCTCATATTATAGGTTCCTCACTTAACAGGAGACCGTAATTCCCATTTGCCCAAGAAATAGTCATTTATTCACGTTCTTTTTTTCCTCTTGTCAACCTTATGCCCTAAGACCATTTTCATGCCACATTCCTTCTTTATATTTAGCTCTATTCATCTAATTTGATTAAGACTAGTGAGAAGATGCTCTTGCTCTACATTTGATACAGCATTCAGTAAGCTTTTAAAGTGAGAAGTCTTATATCTATCACTAATCTCTAGTGTGCTCTAAAGAGATTTTTTTGCAAGATCTTAATCAATACCTGTCAGTCAACTGTAGCTGTTAGACAACCTGCTTAGCCTTCCAGTTTTCTTTTCTCAGATTCCAGCTTTTCAGATCTGCATGCATCTGACAATCTGTAATTCAATATTGGACTACATTTCAAGGATAAAGGAGGAGGCATTATTTATTTGCTATCAAACAAACTGGATGTGAATGGAAAACTGTCGAGTATCTTTTATTTCCTGCAAGTTGCGTGGCAGCTCAGCTGTCCTAAGTTTTGCCCATAGGAAACCTCTGTAGATGATTGTTTGTGAGTGGAGTAAGTCCTGAATATGTAGGAAAAAAATCACTGTGATATTTCACATAGAAAATGTTTAGTTAATGTTATATGAAACTGTTGAATAAGTGGGCTCAAAAAATTCATTTTCTTTTCTATATTTTTAAAGACAGCTTCTTCATCCTTAATGACCAAATAGCTGAGGAAAATACTGTTGCAAATTTTCAATGATTGTAAGCCTAACCCAGGCAGGTTTCAAACCTATTTTGACATAATTCAGATATTTGTTAGGAATGGATGTTACAGACTCATAGAATTTTATCATTGGAAGACTGCCTTACAGATCTTTGAATCTAATCTTCTTATGGAATAAATACCTAGTGAGCTGATGTCATGAATTGGATGTATTTTACCCAATCCAAGGTTCAATACAGGATGACCCTTCTTACACTCTATCCCAAACAATAATGAGCTACCCTAAAATGGATATCCACTCCAACCAAAACTTGGTGTTTAACAGCATTTAAATGGGTTCTTGAGTGAGCAATAGGGACTTTGTATGTAAAGAGGAGAGGGAAGTATGATAATAGTGCAAACGTTATTTTGCGTAAGAAAGAAGAAATAAATTGATTTTCTCTTATTAGTGTGACATCTCATCAATACACTCCTTTCATAATCATGTAATCAAGACCATCTCTTATTGGTCAAAGAAAGAATTGTGAGAGTTTACTTTCATTTCTTCTTTTTGTATGGCCTTAATTTCAAATAATGATAATATATAGTAAATTTTACCCCCTTAATGGTACTGGTTTTAGAATAAATCATAAAATATGTATTGAACACCTGTTTCATGCAAGGTGTACTTAATTGGTACTATACTCATTTAAGAAAAACAGACATGAATATAGCTAAACTAATAAAACAATTTACTGAGTGAATCTCTGAATTAAAAAAGATTGTATCAGCATTACAGAACAATTCACTGAAGCATTTTTTAACATTTAAAAATTAACACATTTAAATCATGCTTTGAGTTGCAAGTAGATTTCCAAAATAAACATTAAAAAGTTAAGAAGCACCAGTGCCTATTCAACAGTAATTTTGCTGTCCCTTTCGTATAAAAGTACTTCTCCCTGATTCTCAGTTACTACACATAAAATTATATTTGTTTTTATTCATAAACTCCATGCTCTTTGTAGAAAATTTAAATAGTAATGGAAAGCTATAAAGAGAAAGACAAAAATAGCAATTTCTTTTAGGAAAAGCTGGAAAAATTAACTTTCAGTATTTTAATCATCTTCTATTGTGAGCATTCTTTTTTTTTTCCCCCTGAGACCTGGGGTCTCACTCTGTCACACAGACTGGAATGCAGTGGTGTGACCATGGCTCACTGTAGTCTCGACCTCCCATCTTAGCCTCCAGCGTAGCTGGGAGTGATCCTCTCATCTTAGCGTCCGGTGTAGCTGGGAATACAGGTGCATGCCATCATGTCTGGCTAACTAAAAAAAATTTTTTTTTATAGAGATGGGATTTCCCTATGTTGCTTAGGGTGGAACATTCTTAAATTTATTTCTTTATACTATTTAAATTTTTTAAAATAAATTACTTTATGAATAATATTTCTGTGTCAACAATATGCACATTACAGTTTTGATATTCATTACCAAATACCCATCAGAAAGATCAGAGCAACCTACAACTCTACTAACAAGGCTGGAAAATGCCTATTTCCCCAAATCCTAGATGCTTCTAAATACTGCCAGTTTTATTCATTTTTGCCAAATTAATGGGACACTATGTTATCTAGTTTCTGTTATCATGTCTTTGAGCACTGGTGTGGTTTGTATTACTTGTCTATTGGTTTTTCTTTTTCAGTCATGAATTTCCTATTCATTTCGTTTACCTTTATTTATATTTTTTGAAATATTCAAAAGTTATTTGTAAGACCTTTTTGTATATTGGAGACATTTAACACTGTGTCTATATATATATTTTAGACTTTTTCATGGTTTATTACCTTTAAACCTTGTTTCTGGTTTTCTTCCCCCGATGTACAAAAATTCTTTATTGTTCTGTAATTTAATATATATTTCTTTTCCTTTATGGTTTTTACATTTTATGTTCTGTTTAAAACACTTTTTCCACCTTAATATTATACAATATTTATTTCTATAGAACAGTAGTTCAATGATAATTATAGAATTGTATTTTGTTTCATCTATTTAGTATATATAATGACCTCCTTTGTAATTTAGTTTAACTCAGTGGTTTTTCAACTTTAGCTACTCATGGAATGCCCTTGTCTTGATCTGTTTTTGTGCTGCTATTAACAGAGTGCCGCAGACTGGGTAATTCATAAACAATAGAAGTTTATTTGGCTGGTGTTTCTGGAGGCTGGGAAGTCCAAGGTTGAGGGATTACATCTGTAAGGGCCTTCTTGCTGCATCCTAACATGGCAGAAGGCGTCACATGACGGGAGCGTGCTCCTGAGAGGGAACAAGAGAGGGCTGGACTCTCTTTTATAGCAAACCCACTGTTGCAATAGTGACATTAATCCGTTCATGAGCGCTGTGCTACTGAAAGACCCCACCTCTCAACATGTTGCACTGGGGATTACGTTTCCAGCACATGAACTTTGAGGTACACATTGAAACCATAGCAGCCCTGCAGTGGGACGCTTGATTCTATCTCATGGGTAGTGTCAGAATCCCTAGGGTGGGTGTTAGGCTATGTGTTTAAAAATATGTTCTTGTGTATGTGTGTGGCATGTGTAACTGTGTAGCATTTTTTTAGATCTGGGCTTCTCAGCTCTTTTCAGACCCAACTCCCCATTTTTGTGAGAACTATTTTTATTGCCCTCTCTACTATCTTGAAATGAAATTATACAGGTAGTGCAATATACCTAGTTACATATTTTCAAAACATTAATATAATGCCATAATTGGAATATAAGGAAAAAGAAAATTAAAACCTATGATAAAATAATATGTATTTTAGTATGTAAATGCTGAGGTATTAGACTGGAAGACATCATTAGTCACATATTTGCACCTATACATAGAGTCACTGTGAGAAGGGAAGTAGAGATGCGGGTCAGAAGCCGTGTTGTATTGGTAACTCAAGTACTCTAAGTGGTGTTGCCTTCAGTGATATGGCTTTAATTGAGTAATTTAGGTAAAATTCTTAAAATACAGTCTTCCTTTGATTTACCTAGAAAATTCAGTGCTGTTAGGATTATGTAAAAACGAGCTCTTTGTTTTTAAATGTAAAAGGAGATTTAGTTCTAGGCTGAGACAATTATAAACAAGTTTTCCACCGTCATGGAATTTGGTTGGACACTTGAAAGTTGCACTGGATTTGGATAATTCTTCATTGTGTAGAACTGTCCGACACAGAACGTCTGGCTCCTTTGGTTCCTGCTCATTAAGTGCCTGTAATTTTCCCTAAACCTTGTGACAAATAAAAATACCCGCATACATTTCTCAAACAACCCTCAAGATAGGCGTCACTCCCATTTAGAACTACTGGTGTGGTTAATGAGTTTATGTTGTGAACTGTTATAAATACTGTAAAATACATTATGAAACTGTATAGATTCTGAAGTTGTTTTTTGAGTCATGCATGCACTGAAAGAATTGTGTTATAGATGTCATTTCCTTTTTTTCCAGCATGAAACTCTTGTCTCCTTTTGTTTTTGCTTCTTAATGTAGTATTTTAATTTCCTTTGTCTCTCAAGCCAATTCATGCTTATTGTACATCATTGTTAATTTTCAGCTATGACAAAAGAAAATACTACAGTCAATGTTATGAGCAAAATCTTAATTATATCCTGTATTGGAAGTAATGTAAGAAAATAGGAAAAAATGTAAATCAGGAAGGTTGTCTTTTGAGAAATTGGCAAATATATATGACAAATGTGTCATCGAGGTCTTGACCAAGGTTAGTTTGTTGAGTGAAGATAATGCCTTTTGTTTTTGTATGATTGTCACGTTTTGCTTCAAAGTCAAAGGAGCTGCGTAAAAAGATTTCTTTGTAAGCCTTTTCTGTGGTATGCTTGTATTCGTAACCCTTATGGTAAGATGTGATAGGTGAAGCTGAATGATAAATTTTAACAGTTAATGTTTTAAAAAGAAAAGGAATGGGCTGATATGTGGTACCATATTACAGACCAATTTTAAGTGGTATGATTGCTTTCTCTATTTATGCCTAAATGATCTGATTTGGCTTTTCATGGAAATAATGAACATATTTTTGCTGAAGCAAATGAGAAAACAAGTATGTTTTCAGGCAATGATATAGGAATAAGTTTAAGAAACATTTTGTCTAGTTTCTAGTTATTGTTGATAAATAAGAGCTCTATATCAATTATGTTAAGGACCTAACGTTGTTTTAACAGGAATTTTCCAAAATTTGGATGTTTAATTCCAAATGCTGTCATCTAACTGATCGGTTATTCATTATCTGGTGTACGTTTTGTACTTATCTCACCCTGGTAAGCCATCAGGAGGCTGAGCTGCTCAAATATTTAGGTTTTAACAGAGGGGTTATGGATGATCTCTTGTAATTAAAATGAGTATTGATTAAAATCTGCTCTTAAGGTCTTTTGCCTCAAATTATCTCTGCCTTGTTTTGCTGAGTGTGAGCCCTGTTCAGCTGGACACTGAGCCATTTGAACAGAGCCTAAGGTACTTTCTGATAGACCCACTGGCACTATGTTATCCATTCCTGCCTACACGCTCTGTCCATGAGAGCATCTGACAGGTTTCTCAACTTCTATAATCAAAGGAAAACTAATGCCAAAGTTATGGTTCTCCCTTCTATCAGTAAAAAACCAAAAAAGTTAACACTCTTGTTTCTTGTGAGTGCAAATGAATGTAAATTTGTTAGCTTAACCCACTCACATACAAAGACCAGGTGAAAAAAAATATATAGATATATCTGAGTTAGTGAATACGAACCTAACTCTCTAAAGGGTGACAATAACAAGCATGGGAAACTGTGTTAAATAATTTATACACATTTCTTTAGTGCATAGACTTTTAGAACTTTTAGGATGCTAAGTATATTTTGAATCTCTAAGTAGGGTCAACATGATATTGTGTTTTTAAAACTTACTTGACAGTTGTACCATGTATATTTTAGGCCTCTTACACACATTGATAATTGCTAATTGCTAGTCAAGGACTAGCCCCCTGAACAACAGAAGCTTGTTCTTTCACTGAGTTATATTTTAATATTATGCCTTTCAGTGAGTACTGATACTAGAAGTCATATGAAAGGCCATTATAGTTGTGAACTGTTGTTAAGGACATTGTTCAGTGTGTTGATTAGCATTCTTGGAATAAATCCCTCCTGTGATTTAATACTTGGTGAAACTGTATGTTTTTACTTTCTGTCAGTTGAGGATTATATAAGCCATTATGCCTTCTTTTTTACCTTGCTTGTAAGGCATCTCAAATAAATGTGATGTACAAATACTCAAATGTAATGCAGAAATTATTCAGCTCTCATGTTTAGCATGCTAAGAATTTTTACTCTCTCTTTTTGTATTTGGGCAGTTTGATAGTTAGATATCAGCTTTTGAGCCTTTCTCTGTAATAGAGGGATGATACCTACCATTTGGATTATTACGAAAATCAAGTGAAACGTGCTTCATTGTTTGCTTAGCCATGTGTCTAAGTACCTTGTAGAATGCTAAGTAAATGCTAGCGTGCTTTCCTTTTTCCCCCTTCCATAATTTTAATATGTTCTGTTTCTGGTTTTGCAGTCTTATTTCATACACATCGTTACTTTGAATCAGCTCAGTCTTGTTTAGAAGTGAGTGAAGTGTAAATGCTAAAACAAAAATTATGAACAGCACATTGATTTTGTAGACCCAGAAATTGAGGAGCAGATTTATAATTTTTGAAATAAGAATGAGTAAGTGGTATCAGGCATTTCAGTAATGGAAATTCCAATTTTCAGAATATAACACGAGAGACATTTGATTGAGGCTTCTTCTACTCACCAGGGCTAAATATTAGATGATCTGGATTTTATTTCCATATGAAAGTGATTCCGTGTGAAAGGAGCTGTCGCCTTTCTGATCCAAGGCTCAAGGATAGTGTCCTTCCCTTTAGTCCATTCATCCGTACGCTGGCAACTGACTCAATGGTCTCTAGCCACATCAACACATGGCTAGGATCATGGCTTAGGTGACCATATAATTTGTCATCAAAACCAGAACTTTTCAGAGTGAAAAGGGGCACTATTAATATTTAAGCCAGGACATAGATACAAACCTAGACACATCCAGGACAAACTGGACATTTAATGATTTTAGCTAATAGCTCTTTTTATGTTGCTTTTAAAACAAAGAGATTTTATATTTGGGGGTATGTTAGCCCTCCTGATATTTCTGTAGCAGCACAGAAATTCAGAAGGCTGTCATCCCTATTTTGAGTCTTCTGAACCATGTTTTATTTTCTAATTTGGAGTGACATTTTTCTTTTGTATTCAAAATGACTATTGTTGAATCCTGTTTAATCAGTTCAGAGACCATCTTATACATTATTAAGTAAGCTGTAATGGCTCTTTCTTTGGACTCCACTAGCCAGGTAATAACCAGGGGACAAATGAAAGCACAGAGGTGAAGCTGAGGCTTTTAATGTCCTTGCATACTAATTGCATATTTGGCAAAGACTCATCCTGGATTATTTTCAGATTTAGAATATTGCTTTTATTTTCTATTGTGCAGTTACATTTGGACTATTAAAATTTAATGTTTATGACTCTTGATGTTCAAAACCAGTATAAATGAAAGTTAAATTTTAGGTCACCTATGTTCTCCCCACTCTTGTTTTAATAGAAAAAAGCTTGGCCAGACCACAAGCGGGAATGCAAATGCCTTAAAAGCTGCAAACCCAGATATCCTCCAGACTCCGTTCGACTTCTTGGCAGAGTTGTCTTCAAACTTGTGAGTATAAAACTCATGAAATATAGCTGGGTTTTGGTTAAATAAACATATGCAGTTGCATTTTCCGGTATACCTCAGAGATGTTGCAGGTTCAGTTTCAGACTACCACAATAAAGCAAATATTGCAATAAAATGAGTCTCACAAATTTTTTGGCTTCCCAGTAAATATAAAAGTTATGTTTACATTATACCGTAGTCTATTAAGTGTGCAGTAGCATTATGCCAACAAAACAATGTACATACCTTAATTAAGAAATATATTTCTAAAAGTGCTAAGGCTCATTAGAGGCTTCAGTGCATCATCATCTTTTCGCTGGTGGATGTTGATGGCTGCTGACTAATCAAGTGGTGGTTGCTGAACTTTGGGGTGGCTGTGGCAATTTCTTAAAATAAGACAACAGTCGAATTTGCCGCATTGATTGCCTCTTCCTTTCGCAAATGATTTCACTGTAACATATGATGCCTCACAGCTTCTTCACCAGGAGTAGGTTCCACCTCAAGAAACCACCTTCTTTGTTCATTCATAAGAAGCAACTCCTCATCTTTTCAAGTTTTATCATGAGATTGCAGAAAATCAGTTAATTTTTAATCAGTTAATTTATAATTCTTCAGGCTCTACTTCTGTTTTAAAAAAAGTTTTGCTTTTATTTTAGATTCAGGGGGTACATGTGCAGATTTGTTACATGGGTATATTGCATGATGCTGAGGTTTGGGGTATGATGGATCCCATCACCGAGGTAGTGAGCATGGTACCCAGTAGCTAGCTTTTCATCTCTTGCCCATTCCCTGCTTCTTACCTCCCCCTCGTATTCCCCAGTGTCTGCTATTCCCATCTTTGTGTCCATGTCCACCCAATATGTAGCTCTCAGTTGTGAGTAAAAACCTGTGGTATTTGGTTTTCTGTTTCTATGTGAATTCACTTAGGATAATGCCCTCCAACTGCATTCATGTTGCTCCAAAAGACATGATTTCACTCTTTTTAATGGTTGCATGATATTTCATAGTGTTTATGTATCACATTTTCTTTATCCATTGTACTGTTAATGGGCACCTAGATTGATTCCATGCCTTTGCTGTTGTGAATAGCACTGTGATGAATGTATGAGTACATGTATCTTTTTGGTAGAGTGATTTATTTTCCTTTGGATATATACCCAATAGTGGGATTGCTGGGTTGAATGGTAACTCTTTGAGAAATCTCCAAACTGCTTTCCACAGTGGCTGAACTAGATTACATTCCCACTAACAGTAGATAAGTGTTCCCTTTTCTCTGCAGCCTCGCCAGCATGTGTTATTTTTTTATTTAATAATAGCCACTCTGACTGGTATGAGATGGTGTCTCATTGTGGTTTTGATTTGCATTTCTCTGATGATTAGTAACGTAGAGCATTTTTCCTATGTTTTTTGGCCACCTGTATGTTGTCTTTTGAGAAGTGTCTGTTCTTGTCCTTTGTCCACTTTTTATTTTCACTTTTTGAGACAGGGTCTCACTCTGTTGCCCCAGGCTGGAGTGCAGTAGCATGATCATGGCTCACTGCAGCCTCAACCTCTGGGGCTCAAGCAGTCCTCCTACCTCAGCTTCCCGAGTAGCTGGGACCACAGGTGCATGCCACCACGCCCCGCTAGTTTTTGTGTTTTTTCCTTTTTTTTCTAGAAAGACGAAGTTTCATCATGTTTCCCAGTCTGGTCTCAAACTCCTGGGCTCAAGAAATTCTCCCACCTAGGCCTCCCCAAGTGCTGGGATTATATAGGTGCGAGCCACTGTGGTGGCCCTTTGTCTACTTTTTAATGAGGTTGTTTGTTTTTTACTTGTGAATTGCTTAAGTTCCTTATAGATTCTGGATATTAGACCTTTGTTGGCTGCATAGTTTGCGAATATTTTCTTTGATTCTGTAAGTTGTCTATTTACTCCATTGCAGGTTTCTTTTGCTGTGCAGATGCTCTTTATTTTAATTAGGTCCCACTTGTCAATTTTGTTTTTGTTGCAGTTGCTTTTGAGGACTCATCATAAATTCTTTGCCAAGACTGATGTGTAGAAGGGTATTTCCTAGGTTTTCATCTTGATTCCAGCTCCTTCGTTCTTGCTATCACATCTACACTTACTTCCTCTACTGAAGTCTTGACCCCTCAGTGTTATCCATGAAGGTTGGAACCAAGTTCTTCGGAATCTTCTGAACTCCGGTTCATGTTGCTGTTTTGACCTCCCACTGGTAAAGCATAGGCAAAGTCGATTTACCACAAATAGTAAGGGCCCTGGCATTTTAGGAATGGTAAATGAACACTGGCTTCAACCTAAAGTCACCAGCTGCATTAGTCCCTAAAAAAAAGTACACTTGTTCTTTGAAGCCAGGCATTGAATTCTCTCTAGCTATGAAAGTCCTAAGTGACATCTTCTTCCAATATAAGGCTGTTTCATCTACATTAAAGATCTGTTGTTTAGTGTAGCCAAATTCAATTATTTTAGTTAGGTCTCCTGGATCATTTGCTGTAGCTTCTATATCAGCACTTGCTGCTTCACCTTGCACTTTTTTAGATTTATGTATGTATGTATGTTTTGAGATGGAGTCTTGCTTTGTCACCCAGGCTGGGGTGCAGTGGCGTGAGCTTGGCTCACTGCAACCTCCGCCTCTTAGGCTCAAGCGATTGTCCTGCCTCAGCCTCCTGAGTAGCTGGGACTACAGGCGCCCACCACCGTGGCCAGCTAAATTTTTTGTACTTTTAGTAGAGACAGAGTTTCACCATGTTGGCCAGGCTGGTCTCGAGCTCCTGACCTCAGGTGATCTGCCCGCCTTGGCCTTCCAAAGTGCTGAGATTATGGGCGGAAGCCACTGCACCTGGCCACCTCATGCTTTTATGTTATGGAGATGGCTTCTTTCCTTAAACCTTATGAACCAACCTCTGTTAACTTCCAGCTTTTCTTCTGCAATTTTCTCCCCTCTCTCAGCCTTCATAGAATTGAAGCAAGTTAGGGCTTTCCTCTGGATTAGGCTTTGGCTCAAGGGAATATTGTGGCTGTTTTGATCTTCTATATCCAGGCCACTCAGACTTTCTCTAGATTAGCAATAAGACTGTTGTGCTTTCTTATCACTCATGTGTTCATGGGAGTAGCTCTTTTCATTTTCTTTCAGAACTCTCCCTTGTGTTGACAACTTGGCTGTTTGGTGCAAGAGGCCTGACTTATGGTCTATATCAGCTTTCAATATTTCTTTCTCACTAAGCTTACTCATTTCTAGCTTTTGATTTAAAATGAGAGATGTGTGACTCGTCCTTTCACTTATAGGTCATTGTAATGTTATTAATTGGCCTAATTTCAATATTGTCGTGTCAGAGAATACAGAGACCCGAGGAGAGGGAAGAGATAGGGGAATAGCCAGGCAGTGGGAATAGCCGGTCGGCGGAGCAGTGAGAACATGCACAACATTTATTGATTAAGTTTGTGGTCTTATATGGGGATGGTTTGTGGTACCCAAAACAATTACAGTAGTAACATTAAAGATCTCTGATCACAGGCCACAGTAACAGATATAATAATAATCAAAAGTTTGAAATATTGTGAGAATTCCAAAATGTCACACATAGACACAAAGTGAGCACGTGTTGTTAGAAAAATGGCATGGATAGACTTGTTCGATGATGTAAATCTTCAGTGCAATGTCTGCAAAGCACTATAAAGTGAAGTGTGATAAAATGAGGTATGCCTGTGTTATTCCTATTTAAGGCTGAAATTAACCCTATGTTAATGTAGAAGGTAGATTATTCCAGGGAGTGTCTTAGACAAAAAAATTTGTTCTTTTCCTGTTAATCATGGAATCTGTAGCAGTGAAGAGGTACACAGCCTTTCTTTGAAGGTCCTGCTATCTTCTTGTGGGAATAAAGATGGAGGAGGTCCTATCTTTGAGGTATGAGATGGTAGTAATCTCTGTTACATTGCCTTTATAACTTGGGTATTATAAACTAATGCACAGGGCAAGCATGTCATTTTCTACTTTCCTCTTCAAGGAAGATACACATACATAATTAATATTGACTGGAAGAGTACTTATCTTATTTCCTAGAATTCATTGAAGTGATTTCTTCGGCCCTTTTTCGTAAGTGGCAAAACAGTAAACTCTGTGAAATCTTGCTGTGGTGAAGCCTTTTAGATTTTTTTACCCATCTTTAGTGTGAATATCTTTCTCAAATTATTGTAGGCTCCCGATTTGTCCTTCTCCTTTGTTTCTTTTTTGAGACAGGGACTTGCTCTGTTACCCAGGCTGGAGTATAGTAGCACAATCATAGCTCATTGCAAGCTTGAACTGCTGGGCTCAAGTGATTCTCCCTCCTCAGCCTGCTGAGTAGCTGGGACTACAGGTGCATGCCACCATGCCTGGCTAATTTTTGTATGTTTTTTAGGCATAGGGTTTCGCCATGTTGCCCAGGCTAGCCTTGAACTCCTGGGCTAAAGCAATCTGCCTGCCTCGGCCTCCCAAAGTACCGGGGATTATAGGTGTGAGCTACCATGCCCCACCTTTTCCTATTGTTTACTGACTCTTTTGGCTGGTACAGGATTTTATAGAGGGTTTTATGAATATAAAAATATGGGAACTTTTTGTACAAGAGTTTTGCATTTGGAGATTAAACTGTTGAGTGAAGATACAAGTTAAATTTTTATTTTAAAGTTGTTGATTAATTCAGTCTAATGAGAGTGATGAATAGAAAGAATATGTAGAAAATGTTCTTTTTGATGGACTTTCATTTAAATATACAAAGGTACTCAAACTTATTTGTTTATATATTGGAACACTTGAAATTGTTATTGGCGTTTTCCCCTTTTCCTTCACAGATGGATGGAGCACCTTCAGAATCAGAGAAGCTTTACTCATTTTATGATCTGGAGTCAAGTAAGTGATTGTCTATCAGCATCTTAAAAAAGTTTCTATAATTTGTTTGCTGAGTTGGGGAATGGATTTATTTTTAACTATGTTTTCCTGTTTCTTTATAATGTGATGCAAACCTAACAAAATTTATTTTTATATACAACTGTCACACTGGTTTATTTCACTTATTCCAGGGTAGCTTCGTCCTGATAGGGGTTAGTAAAGCGCCATGAAGATGTTCAGGTTACATGGGGTAGTGTAACCATTAGTCCAGTTGACAAAAATCATTTTTCTTCTTTTTTTCTTCCCTGTTTCCCTTCTTCTGTCTCTTGGTTTCCTGTTCTGGTTTCTTTTTGATGTCAGAGAAGAGTGATTAGTGAACAGGGGGATTCCACAGAGCTTTTAGGGTTACTGATCTTTTAGATATTAAGGAAGGTAGAAGGAACAGATGACTCAGTCTCTGTGGCAGTGTGGAGCGTCATTCTTCTCCGAAACTACCATGTAGGTAGCCACCTTCTTGTGATGACTTAAAAAGCTTCCCATATCTGAGTGTTGAGCAAAGGTAGGTTTCGTTTTGATTTTGTGTTGGCGCAGATCCTTTTCATTAAGGTTGTAAGTGATTTCAACTCAAAACTAGCCAGGGCACATACAGTAAATTTGCTGCACAGTTTAATACTTCTGGATGGAGACAAGAAGATGATCTAGTACAGATTTATATAAGGTTGTGGGATCCAAAGTTCCCATGATAATAAATTATTATTTAAGAAAAGCAATGGCAACAAAAGCAAAAATTGACAAATGGGATCTGATTAAACTAAAGAGCTTCTGCACAGCAAAAGAAACTACCATCAGAGTGAACAGGCAGCCTACAAAATGGGAGAAAATTTTTGCAACCTACTCATCTGACAAAGGGCTAATATCCAGAATCTACAATGAACTCAAACAAATTAACAAGAAAAAAACAAACAACCCCATCAAAAAGTGGGCGAAGGACATGAGCAGACACTTCTCAAAAGAAGACATTTATGCAGCCAAAAAACACATGAAAAAATGCTCACAATCACTGGCCATCAGAGAAATGCAAATCAAAACCACAGTGAGATACCATCTCACACCAGTTAGAATGGCAATCATTAAAAAGTCAGGAAACAACAGGTGCTGGAGAGGATGTGGAGAAATAGGAACACTTTTACACTGTTGGTGGGACTGTAAACTAGTTCAACCATTGTGGAAGTCAGTGTGGCGATTCCTCAGGGATCTAGAACTAGAAATACCATTTGACCCAGCCATCCCATTACTGGGTATATACCCAAAGGATTATAAATCATGCTGCTATAAAGACACATGCACACGTATGTTTATTGTGGCACTATTCACAATAGCAAAGACTTGGAACCAACCCAAATGTCCAACAATGATAGACTGGATTAAGAAAATGTGGCAATATACACCGTGGAATACTATGTAGCCATAAAACATGATGAGTTCGTGTCCTTTGTAGGGACATGGATGAAATTGGAAATCATCATTCTCAGTAATCTATCGCAAGAACAAAAAACCAAACACCGCATATTCTCATTCATAGGTGGGAATTGAACAATGAGAACACATGGACACAGGAAGGGGAACATCACACTCTGGGGACTGTTGTGGGGTGGGGGGAGTGGGGAGAGATAGCATTAGGATATATACCTAATGCTAAATGACGAGTTAATGGGTGCAGCACACCAACATGGCACATGTATACATATGTAACTAACCTGCACATTGTGCACATATACCCTAAAACTTAAAATATAATAATTATAAAAGAAAAAATAAATTAATTAAAAAAACATATTTACCATCAAAAAAAAATTAACAAGCATATAAAATAGAAAAAAAAAGAAATCATTGGGTTAATTATTCTGTTGAATAAGTAATCTAAAGACTATGCATAGACATAAGCAACAGAGTTATGCTATAGTTCAACTTGATGTATCTTTTCAAGTTTTAAAAGACAGCAAAGTATTCAAATTTTCTTGTTATATTACTGCTAGGTAATTAACATCTGTTACCATGGGTTTTACTCTTCACATTAGCCCTACTCAGTACTAGTGTCATACACATGACCTTAAGTGAAATGCTCTCAAATGTTATTAATTGACCTGTTGTATCCTTTTAGCCTTAACACCCCATTTGTGGTATAATTGAAAATGATATTTAAAGGGGGTAGTATTGGCATTAGAACTTTTTTTCTTCTTTTGTTTTAGAACCATCTCCTTCTGTTTGGGTTGATGCCACATCATATCTTGTTTTTTGTCTTTGTTTTTTGGAGATGGAGTCTCTCTTTTTGTCCAGGCTGGAGTGCAGTGGCGTGATGTTGGCTCACTGCAACCTCCACCTCCTGGGTTCAAGTGATTCTCCTGCCTCAGCCTCCCGAGTAGCTAGGATTACAGGCGCACACCACCACGCCCTGCTAATTTTTATATTTTTAGTAGAGATGGGGTTTCACCATGTTGGCCAGGCTGCTCTCGAACTACTGACCTCAAGTGATCTGCCCGTCTTGGCCTCCCAAAGTGTTGGGGTTACAGGCGTGAGCCACGGCGCCAGCCTCTTTTATCTTGTTTATTCAACTCAGATAACTTGAAGTTGAAATTGCTGTGCTTGATCCCTGTTCTATTCATGATGTACTAGCCATATGACAAATTTAACCTATTTGAACTTTATCTGAACTTTTTAGTTCTTATTTTCTGTCTTTTTGCCTTAGAGGTGATGCTATTTATTAGTTTAGTCATGACCTAGTTGTAAATTATTTCATGGAAAAGTCTGCTTAAGTTTACTGACTTAATAAGAACTGATAATTATTTGTATGTGTGTACAGAATGATGTAGAAAATCTGTTAACACACAACCTCACTGATTTTGGTTTTAATGCTTTTTCATATATGTGCGTACTTATGTTTTGATAGGTGTTTGATCTTACATTGCAGATAAAATTTGGCATAATTTAATTGATAACATATGCATCATATTTAGTTGTCAAAAGATAAAACAATATGTATTTGCTCTTTGTCAAAATCCAATGTAAGGTAGGAAATATCTGGTTTAACAGCCAGCATTGAACACTTGAAAATTATCCTTCAGAAGTTTAGTTTGAGATTGTGCTATTTATTTTCTCTTTAAAAAAGATATTAAGAAACTGACTGAAGATAAGAAAGAGGGCCTCAGGCAACTCGTAATGACATTTCAACATTTCATGAGAGAAGAAATACAGGATGCCTCTCAGCTGCCACCTGCCTTTGACCTTTTTGAAGCCTTTGCAAAAGTAAGTGTTAAGTTTGCTCTTTGCTAATTCCATACATCAACCATTTGCTCCTTATTTTGTCGTTGGTTACAAAAATGTCGAGAATCTTGACAGGAAATTCAAGACCCTTAATGCCTTATATTACTTCCTTATCATAGTGAGTAGAGCATGAGAGAATGTATTGTGTGCATTGAGAAGGGTATGAATTTTTCTGTTTGATTAATATTCTTGTTATTGCCTGAGTACGTTCATTGTCAATTCTCAAAGTGTACCCTTGGAAGAAAGAGTATGCTTTCTTTTCTCAGAAGAAAATAGCATATCCCATTATTTTTTGTGAATGGACTTGTTTGCCGTTGCATTGCATTCATTGAGTTTTATGGTGGTTGTTTAAGCATAGAGCCTGTCTTTGAAATGAAAAATTTATTGAAATCCATTTCTTTTCTTTTCTTTTTTGTTTTTAGACAGAGTCTCGCTCTGTCACCCAGGCTTGAGTGTAGTGGGGCGATCTCGGCTCACTGCAATCTCCGCCTCCCAGAATCAAGCGAGTCTCATGCCTCAGCATTCTGAGTAGCTGGGATTACAGGCATGAGCCACCACGCCCAGCTAATTTTTGTATTTTTTTTTTTTTTTTGTAGAGATGGAGTTTCACCATGTTGCCCAGGATGGTCTTGAACTCCTGACCTCAGGTGATCCACCCGCCTCGGCCTCCCAAAGTGCTGGGATTACAGGAGCAAACTGCCACGCCCGGCCTCCTGAAATTTTTTTTTTTTTTTAAATGATTCCGAGGGTTTATCTTGGCCTAGGGAGGAAGAGTGCAATGACTGATTTTTTTTTTTTCTTCACTAGCCCATAGGTATGAAATGATTGCTTCTTGATATTTACCCTGGGATAGGGATGACAGAAACACCCCCTCACTGCTATGGATCTGCTGTCCTCGCTTTCTCACATTGTGTGTTTGCATTTGTTTTAATGTTGATCACAATTTAATAACAAGTAAAACTTTACTTTTGACAATTTTGCCACTTATTTTGTAATTTGCAAACACACATTTGAAGATATATTTATGCCATTAATATTTTAAGGCATGTTTTAAAATTGACTGTTTTCTGAAAAATTAAATGTAATTGGTTTGATTGCTGGAGATTTATTCCAGTTTTTCTCAAATGTATTTTTATTCTGTATGGTATATTTTTATGATTTTCTGATTAATGTCATCTTAGCATTATATTCTGGTTATCTGTAATTTAAAATTGATTTCAAAATTTACTGATTTCTTACAGTGCATCTGAAAACTTTCTCATCTATTTCATATGCTTCTGAAAATTATAACCTGTAGTAGTATCATGTACCGTGCCCAAGGCTGTTTTCACGTTCAACACTATAAACACGAACACCTACTGAAAGATAAAAATATACCTTATGATGATTATTACCTCATTCCTAGTGTTAAGTTTGTGGCTATTCTGTGGTAATTATTTCTATTGTTGGAAAATGCTCCAGTGATAATTACTGAGGTTATTAATATCCATGAAAAATATTTTAAAATACTTTCTGTTGCTACATGTAAAATGTGAATTACTATCCCAGTTCTTCTTTCTTTCTGAAGATTTTAGTCTCATGTATATTTTATAATGAAATTCTCTCCATGTTGTATAGGGGGAAAATTCTGTTGCTATGATTAAGTGGACCAATTTTTAATATAATGCTTACCCTTCTCCTCCTTCCTGCCCCCCGACTCCTTCTCCCTCCTTCCTGCCCCCCGACTCCTTCTCCCTCCTTCCTGCCCCCCGACTCCTTCTCCCTCCTTCCCGCCCCCGACTCCTTCTCCTTCCTTGTTCATGAAAGATCCTAAATTAACCTAAATAGATCCTGCAGCTTTCAGGGATGAGTCACTGAGCTCAGAATGTTGACGGTGTGTGATGGTGCAAGTCACATCAAGCACACCGGAACTGGGTGAAGATCCCTGGGCAGAGATTTTTATCCCAGTCTACTGCTCCTCTCCTCATTTTACTCTGGTATAAAATTAATTAATCAAAGAGAAGAAACGGGCACCATAGAAAAATAACATAAAACAGGATTTTGTTTATTGAGGCCAGGTAAAGCCAGCCTTCTTCACAGCGTAAATTCAAAAGTCAGTTCGTTAGGCTGTGGAAAGCGGGTCAACATGCAACTATACCCGACTGACTGTACATACAGAGGAAGCTGCTGACTTCTGAATTTACGCTGTCAACAAGGCTGGCTATACCTGGCCTCGATAAACAAGATCTTGTTTTATGTTTTTCTTTTGGTTCCTCTCATTTACATTCATTCAGGTTCTGTGCAGATAACAGACATACTAAGCTTATGTTTTAGCCCATCCTTTTTTTTTTTTTTTTTTTTGAGATGGAGTTTTCGCTCTTGTCGCCCAGGCTAGGGTGCAGTGGCACAACATCGGCTCACTGCAACCTCCGCCTCCCGGGTTCAAGCGATTCTGCTGCCTCAGCCTCCCAAGGAGCTGGGATTACAGGCGCCTGCCACCATACCTGGCTACTTTTTGTATTTTTGGTAGAGACAACGTTGCACCACGTTGGCCAGGCTGGTCTCAATCTCCTGACCTCGGATGATCCGCCTGCCTTGGCCTCCCAACGTGCTGGGATTACAGACGTGAGCTACCGCACCCGGCCAGTTTTAGCCCATCTAATTTTCATTGAAAGGCATATGGAATTCTGAGAGCTTTTCTAAAATTGCTTATGTCTTAATTTTTTTGACTTTTAAATTATGGACATTTTCAAGCACACACAAAAATAGAGGGACTAGTAGAATGAATCTTCATATTTCTATCAGCTGGTTTCCCTAATTCTCAGACTCATTTTATATCTGTCATTTTTAATACTTACAGTTCACACAGATGTTCTTTCTCTTCGGAGTTTTAAACCTTGATTAGAATTAGTCTTTTCTTACCAAGTCTCTTGCCCTGCTGAGAGGTGTTTGTTAGTTGAATCTGAATTTGCTTAGCAAGTACAGCAGACTTTCATTTATTTATTTGCAGGTCTAGTGTGTACAAAATACTCTTGACACAGGGTTGTAGAAGTATGTGGCTAATTCTAAATCTCAAAATTATCTATCAAGGCAGAAAACTTCAGCAGGTCAAAAGTCTTACTTGAAGAATATGCATATCTTTATCAAACTTGCACTTCGCCTGAAAGGAAAGGGTTCAGGGAGGATGAGAAAGTTCTTAATCCTGAGAGCATATTCCATCGTCTGGTGAGCTGATGGCTTTTTCTAATGGAAACTCATGATTAATGCCTGAAAAGTTGGCAGTTTGTATTTTGAACACTGGAGTTTCTGGCGGAAAAATGGTGTGTCTTTCCTGTCGGACCGGGTTCTCAATGCTGAATGTGCATCTGCTGTGTAAGCCTTAATTTTACCTGGAAAATTTCTTCTGTTACTTGTAATTTTCCCGGTCATATTCCCTGATATTCCTCCTTTTCATCCCACTTCTTACCACCAGTGTTAGTCTGACTCTGACTCTTAGCACCAGTGTTAATACACACACACCCTAATAGCAATTGGGGTTTGATTGTGGAGTTTTCTGTATAGATATATCCTGTCCACTTATGAATTTGTTGCCTGGCTGTAAAAACTGAGTAACATGAGCCATAGGAAGGAGGAATTTTTCTAGGGGTGGGTGTCAAGGAGGACCTCATATCAGAAGTGGAAACTGACGTAAATTTCAAAAGCGAGGCTGGTGTTGGGAAACAGTGATATACAGTGGTCTAGAAATGCTATTGGGGAGTGAGGGTGTTGATTCCTCCAACCTCCTGAGGGAAATATATCAACCTCCTCCAGAGAAGGTTTTCAAAGGAAGTTGTTACCTGTGGAATACAGATTTCAGTTATATTTAGTAATTACAGTAGAGTTACAATAAGAGCTTGATGTTTAAAATGTTTGTTTTGCACTAAATGTAATAGAAAGTGAGGGTAGGGATACTCCCAGAATTTCTCTAGAGGAGGGGATGCTGAGTGATAATCTGGTGGATGGAGAGGCTAGAGCAAATTACTTGCAGCTTTATTTGCATAGTTTTTTTTTTTTTAAACTTAGATTGTATGTTCCCTGGGGGGTGTGTGGCTGAACGGAGATAAAAGTGTAAAGTGTGAGCAGTGAAAGGTGTTAATTTCCACAGACAGCAATGAAGGTGTTGAAAGGATAGGAAGTGCACCGGGCATATACAGATGAACACAGGAGATGTGATTATTTATATGCTTATAAAAAATAAAGACCAATTTCATCTCTGCTGGCTCTTTTTCACATTGTTTAGAGAAGAGAAGATGTATGTCTCCATCTCTACAAGCCGTTTCTCCTCTCTACCACACACTTTTTTTTTTTTTTTTTTAATCTCCACTTCCATTTTCAAACAAAATTTCCTTTGAGTTTTTTTCCACCCCCTTTGGGAATAGGGTCTCACCCTGTTGCCCAGGCTGGAGTGCAGTAGCGTGATCTCGGCTCACTGCACCTCTGCCTCCTGGTTTTCAAGTGAGTCTTGTGCCTCAGCCTCCTGAGTAGCTGGGATTACAGGCATGCGCCACCACACCTGGCTAATTTTTGTATTTTTAGTAGAGATGGGGTTTTGTCATGTTGGCCAGGCTGGTCTCAAACTCCTGACCTCAAGTGATCCGCCCACCTCGGCCTCTCAAAGTGCTGGGATTACTGGTGTGAGCCACCCCACCCAGCACCTGTTAGATTTTGAAATGGATTTATTGGTCAGGCACAGTGGCTCATCCCTATAGTCCTAGCACTTTGGTATGCTGAGGCAGGAGGATCACTTGAGCCCAGGAGTTTGAGACCAGCCTGGGCAACATAGCGAGATGCCATCTTTACAAAAAAACTTAAAAAAAAAATTGGCTGAGCGCAGGGTGGTACACACCTGTAGTTCCAGCTACTTGGGAGGCTGAGGTGGGAGGATTGCTTGAGTCTAGGAAGTCGAGGCTGCAGTGAGCTGTGATCTTACCACTGCACTCCAGCCTGGACTACAAAGTGAGACCCTGTCTCAAAAAGATTTATCATGGCATGACAAATGCTGTGATTCGGTGTACTGATTGGGTCCGAAACATTTGCTACAAATATAGAAAATGTATATACTCCTAAGCATAAATATATCCTTCGAAACTCAGAAAATTACAATTAGCTGCTTGGTGTGCTGAGATGGGAGGATTGCTTGAGCCCCGGAGTTTGAGACTGCAGAGAACCATGAGTGCTGCTTGGGGGACAGAGTGAGACCCCAACTCAAAACAAACAAAAATTACAGTTAGAGAGAGGCCAAATTTAAATGGGAGGCTGAATAATATGATGGTTAGGTCATTTTCCTCAGTCAAGTAAATAAAATTTTCTCCATCTCAATTTTCTTATCTGTAAATGGAAATACTAATATCTACTTCATAGATCTCAAGGAGGATCAACTATAACGTACTTAGTAGTGTCTGACACGTTATTAATTTCTACTACTGTTGCTCCCACCTCTCAGCTTTATTTTTATTGGATTATAGAACTTCGGTGTTTTAAATCTCCCTGTGCTGTCGTCTAGCCAAGAGCACAGTCTGCCACTGTTTGTAAACTAGAGTCTCAGATGGTTGCTCACAGTTGTGCCCAGTGCTGGTGTCTCTTGAGATCCTGAGAATTACCTGTTTTGTTGAGAAGAAATTTTGCAAACAGGCAATGGTGTCTTTTCTTGAGGCTTAGTTTCAGTCATAGCCATTGTGGACAGAAATCATGTACTGTTGCCAACATTCTTAGAAACTCCATGATATCAAAGTAGTTTCTTGGAATTTCACGTGGGAAATGTAAAAGTAGGCTTCCCTTGATGATGGAAATCTTTCTCACACATGCATCTTAAAAGGATGGAATTAAGCGTGCTTCAGTTGTCATGTTCTAATTAATTGAAATGCCATGGAATGTATTGTATTTCTCTATTCTATCCCTTAAAATGTCCATTGATAATTATTGGCAATGGTTATTGATAGTCTCAACGTAATTTCAGTAGAATTTGTTTTGAGATTTTTTTTATGCACATAAAAGATTTCTTTAGGGATTATTGTACAGAGTTCTAGAAAAATATATATATATTTTTTCTGGGCTTATAACTTTCTTTTCTAAAAATTTATTTGGCAGCCTGATTAGAAATGTGGTAAAATCTGAACAATAAAATAGAAAATAGACTAGTTGCATAGAATGTTTCAAAAACAGGCATTAGATTGGCGGCAACAAGAATAAAAGTGACCTTCCTGACCACAGAACATATGCCATTGTTAGTGTTTCCGGAGCTCTGCAAAGTACTGTTGAACTTTATAATGTTGTGCAACTGCCACAGAATTTTTTTGATTAGAAATTCCACATCTGTTTGAGATGATGTTCTCTCCTTCTTTCTTTCAAATTAATAGTTCTCCTGGTAGCATGTTATTTTTGTTCTTTAGGGCACGTATGTGACCTCCGGAGCTTGCTTTTCCAAAATCTAATTTTTAATTATATTAGCTGTAGCTGGTTTTGCAATATGTACTGGTTGCATAGATTGGAAAGTGAGTATTTTAGAGGGTGTTTTTGGTACTATGATATTTAAATTTTACGGTTTCATTCTGAGTAAATTATTTTTTATTGGAGAATTCTTTTTTTTTTTTAAATTGGAGAAGCTGTGAAGGTGTTAAAACGAGAATCTTACCAATTCATAATATGATAAGAAATTGTGATTTAATATTTTGTGGTATGTTAGAAATAAAGCAAGAGAAAATCGTGATATTATATTCAAGATTACATGCTTGTGTTTGGCCAGTATGTGCCTTTACATTTAGAGTGATCATAAATAATGGATGTGATATTCTGCTATAACCTCCCTCATAATTTTAGTGAAGTATATAAATCAGCATGGAGGGAAAATTACTAAATGACTTTTTTGTATATCTTTTTCATCCTCTGGTGAACAGTGTACCTCAATAAAAAGCGAGAACAAAGTTGATGATGTTATATTCAGCTTTTAATCTTAAATTTTCAGTTCTGTTAACCATCTCATTCTGGATACACTGGTGCTCTGTTATTTCATTGTTGTTGGTGGGCTAATTTGTGGGAAGAGTATTACCTCTGTTGTTTTGAAAGGTCAGGAGTGTGTCTGTGTTTGTCACCTGAGGGTTTCAAGTTCATGTAGGACCAGATTTTAGAGCCTTTTTTGTGATGAGCTCTGTTGGGTTTCACTACTGCAGCCTGCTATAAAGTAGTAAAGAAAGCAATCTTTTGAATTAATAAAGTGATGGATTATCTAATTACAAAGTTGATGTGAAATGGCAGTATGATAACTTTGACTGCATTACTAAATGATCCCAGTGACTGATCAGATGTGCCTGGGTTCCATTAAGGAAAAATATGCCATTAAATATTTAACACTAAAAGCGAGCAGGCACACCAGGATTGCTAACCTCCAGTCACCGGGGTGCTTGTGTATTTACGTGTGGCGGTGACTGCTACATGCCACATCTCTCTACTCTGCTCACAACAGCTGCTAGAATACTTAGCTGTTGGGATTATACTTCTCTTCTGGTGTTAAGTAAAGCAGGCAAACAGCTAGGATACTTAACTGCACGCAGATCCTGGCATCCTCATTATGAAACGGTGTCATGCGTCTATGATTTATATATGTTGTCTTTATTACAACGGATTGAATCTCGAAGTTGATTCAGGAGACAATTATTCTCAGAAATATTTCTCTACCTTCAAATAAAGTGATGTTTGTAGGACACTTGGGCTTTCAAACAAATCAACTCATTGTTTGGATTTTTAATGATGATATTTGTTTATCATGTTCTTCATTCGTAGCCATTTGGTTAAATATTTCTTTTCACTTATGTGTTAATAACCTATGATGAGTTGGTGTATATTTATCATAGTTAAAAACCAGATGCCAGCTACACTTCTGAAGTTGGGAAGGATAATTAGTAAGTTCTTAATCAGCATTTTTGTTTATACCCGTGTTGGTCAAGGTTAATTGCTTATGTAACGCTAATGCTTTGCTTGAAAGTATTGATGGATAAATGTGTTTGTCAAGCCTTGTTGCTTTATCTATTTAAGTGTATAACTTGCCATTAATGCAGACAGAGGTGATATTTTTTAAATGTCTGTATGACATTATGAAATGGCAAAGGTTACTGTCATTGCTTTGGCTTTTCCTTTAGTGGCAACAATCTACTGGAATACTGTGTCTCTCTACTAGAATGCAATTACGTGGAGCCAGGAATTACATCTTATTTATTTTGAATTCCTAGCAACCTTCATTTGTATGCAGTAGGTCTTTAATTTTTGACGGATTGAAGGAATGTGAGAAAACAGTATCCCTTTTCCGTTTTGTGGAGCACACTTTGATAAATGTTTTTATATTTTATTTCATTTCATTAAAAAATTATTTTTAAAGACAGGATCTTGCTCTGTCACCCAGGCTAGAGTGCAGTCGTGTGATCATAGCTCACTGCAGCCTTGAACTCCTAGGCTTAAGTGATTCCCCTGCCCAGCTGGGACTACAAGTGCGTGCCACCATGCCTTGCTAATATTTTGTTTTACTTTTGTAGAGACAGGGTCTTGCTATGTTGCCCAGGCTGGTCTTGAAGTCGTGGGCTCAAGTGATCCTCCTACCTTGGCCTCCCAGAGGGCTAGGATGACAGACATGAGCCACTACAGCTGGCCCAGATAATGTATTTTTAAAAATTAATACATAATATAAATATATGAGACTTGACAAAAAGAAACACTAATATCATGATAAGATTCAAGAAATCTAGTAAGTTACTTGATAGCTCTGACTCATAGAGACTGCCATTATACTAAGTTCTTCAAGGAATGATGAATAACTATATTAATTATTCCAGGTTTGAAGAACATTTTTCTCTAAAAGCTCACATTGTAAATATTTAGGCTTTCCAGGCAGGAGACAAAAGTGAGTCACAACTGCCTCATGACAATTTGTAGTGTGTAAAGAGAGTGCTACTTATGGTCTCTGTGGTAGCTGCTTCTTTAAAAAATTATTTTAAATTGGCAAATAAAAATTATATATATCATGTACAACATGATTTTTTGAAATACGTATATATTGTGGAGTGGCTCAATGGAGCAAATTAACATATGGATTACCTCACATGCTTATCGTGGCAACTCTGCCATTGTAGCCTGAAAGGCCCCGTGTACAATAAGTGAATGAATGGGTGTGGCTGTATACCAAAGAAACATTGACACTGAACACTGATTTTTCATGTAATTTTCACATATTCAAAAATACTCTTTCTGTTTCTCCCCAACCATTTAAAAATGTAAGAAAACATCCTTAGCTTGCAGACTAAGCAGGTGGTGGGCCAGATTTGGCCTCTGGGCCTTTATTTGCCAACCCCTGAATTAACATTTGTAAGCTGGAAGGTTTTTTGCACACAATCGGAAATAGGATGTGCTGGGAGAAAATTCTCTACTTAAAAAAGGATCAGAAATACTTTGTTATTTTCTAAAAAGCCATTGGTTCTGTCAGTTTACGTTGCCGGTCACATTTCTGAGCACAGTATGCACACAGTAATTGTTTTTTGAGTCAATTTTTGTTTTACTCTAAAGCCAATTTAATTCAATAACTTTAAAAATGTTTTATCTCAATGGTATAGTAAGAAAACTGCAATTATTTTACTAAAGAGAGAAAGAAATTACAAAATAGAAAAAGCAGGGACTTTATTGTCTTAATATTTTAAACTGTCGTTCTTAGCTGTTTCCTTTTTTTAAAATTTTTATTTTATTTATTTATTTATTTTTTGAGTCGGAGTCTCACTTTGTCACCAGGCTGGAGTGTAGTGGCGTGATCACAGCTCACTGCAACCTCCACCTCCCAGGTTCAAGCGATTCTCCTGCCTCAGCCTCCCGAGTATCTGGGACTACAGGCCGCACACCACCACGCCCAGCTAATTTTTATATTTTTAGTTGAGATGGGGTTTCACCATGTTGGCCAGGATGGTCTTGATCTCTTGACCTTGTAATCCGCTCGCCTCGGCCTCCCAAAGTGCTGGGATTACAGGCATGAGCCACCGTGCCTGGCCTTTAATTTTTAATTTTTTAAAAGACAGGGTCTTGGCCAGCCACGGTGGCTCACGCCTGTAATCCCAGCACTTTGGGAGGCCAAGGTGGGTGGATCACCTGAGGTCAGGAGTTCGAGACTAGCCTGAGTAACATGGTGAAACCCCATCTCTACTAAAAATACAAAAAAAAAAAAAATAAGCCAGGTGTGGTGGTGGGCACCTGTAATCCCAGCTACTCGGGAGGCTGAGGCAGGAGAATCGCTTGAACCTGGGAGGGGGAGGTTGCAGCGAGCTGAGATTGTGCTATTGCACTCCAGCCTGGGCGACAAGAGTGAAACTCTCTCAAAAAAAAAAAACCCATGAAGACAGGGTCTTAGTATGTTGCCCAGGCTGACCTCAAACTCAAACTCCTGGGCTCAAGCAATCTTCCTGCCTCAGTCTCCTGAGTAGCTGAGACTACAGACATGTGCTATCATGCTTTTGGTTCTTAATTAAAGGTGTTATATTTTGTTATTTTGTTTCGAAATGAAACATAAAGATAAAATTTTCTATTAGAAATATTGTGGTTATGTAACTCAGGTTCAAAGTTTTTGTTTGATTTTTCTTAGATTGTGGATTATTGCCCTCAAACTTTAAATTATGATTTGGCTGTTTCTATTACAAATAAGAAGGACCTTTCATGGGAGGTAAAAACAAATATGTTTTAGAGATATAATATTAAGAGTGATGAAAAACTGTGATAAACTGCTCTATTAAATTTTGTAATAGGCAGAAACAGAGTGTTTTTTTTTAGGGGCAGAAATCAGACATTGCCATTTGATGTGGAAAATAGGATGACTTGGTATATTATAAAGGGTAAGCAGGCGAGTTTGGGGATGGCTTCGCCAAACCAGATTTTTTTAAAGCATCTTAATCAAAGAGGAAAAGAGTCTTCCTTCTGTCTTCAAAAGTTGATTTTCATTACAGTTTCTGTGTTTAGTACCTAATGTTACATGTTTAAAGAGACATATTCAAATAAATGTCTATTTACAAAGCATGATGAAGAAAGGACAAAAATACTGTTTTATTATCTAGAAGAGCTTTATAACCAGAGCATTCCAACAACGTATCAGCGTGTCCTGGTACAGCTGGAAGCTATTTTCTTCCTGGAAGAGTTTCACTGAGGATTAGAATTACATGTCAGGATGGGTTATCTCTATAAGGTAGGCCTAGATGATATGTAAACTGCTCTTTGAATTTGTGAGTTTGTGATATTTCTGGTGCATCATGGAAGGGTGTAGTTTATCTTCCCTCGCCCTCTCTATTGAGGTCCTGCTTATTCTTAAGGTTTCTACTCAGATCTTTGGTGAAATCTGCTTGGTTAGGATTGAGCTTTCCCTTTTGTAAAATCAGTAGTCACTGTTATTTTCTATGCCAAGCATCTGACAACTGTGACTATCCCCTACTTTCTAAGTTGTCTGTCCTTTTTTCTTAGGTTCCCACTTAGACTATAAATTTCATGAAAATAGGTCATGTGTCCCCATTTTCTTCCTTAAGCAAAATAAAATTATACAACTTTAGGGCTGAAGAGATCACAGAAACTCTCTGATTCCATAGCCTTCCCATTTTTTCTCCTCTCCCTTTCTCCAGAATACATCAGTTGTGGCTTAGAGAAGGGGAAGTAGTCACCCAGTAACAGGAAGAAAGCTAGAACTGAAGTCTTCTGAGTTCTGTCTAATGCCCTTTCTGTTAGTTGATGCCCAAGTGCTCAAGAACTTAGCTGCTAAGTTGAAGTGAAAATGTGATACAGCAAACAGAAGTTAAATTACAGACAACCTTTCAGCAATACCTGTTTCTTATATTGAAGCCTATCTGTGTAAAGGCAGAAAATTAAAAATAAGTTGCAGAATAGTATCGTTCGACATTTGAAACTAGATTAGCTTGTCTAATGATGAGTTTCAATTCAGAGATTCTGTATGTCCGTGTTTAAATGATTTTGGCTTCCCAAACCAGCTGTCTGCCTTCCCTTCAGATAACTCAGTTATAAACAGAACTGCTGTATTACGTATTTGAGTGTGTGGATTTGTCTTGTATTTCCCATTTTTTAGCCCATACTTTCCAGGAAGCAAATGAGTATTAGACACTGGTACCTGTCTTACATCAACAGATCAAGGGACAATTGGTGGATTGATCACAAGTTTCCTAGTGCCGCACTCCTTTGTTTTAATTTTTTATTCTACCAAGTACTTTAATGTGCACTTTCACATTATCTTCTATAGTAGCCCTCTGAGTTATGGGTATCATGCCTTTGTAGATGAGAAAGTGCGTAAGGTCACACTATATTTAAGTAAAAGAGACAGAGCTTTAACATGGCTTTCTTCATTCCAGAGTTCTTATTTTCTGCATTCCACCATACTGCATTCTGTGTTATATTAGTTCTCTGTTAGAGCCCTAATTATGGACCATTATAAGCCTTAGCAAAATCCAGAATGATGGAAATAAGAATATTTGATAATATTCTCTAATACTAAAGTATTGCTCTAGGCAAAACTGTAAATTATTTAATCAGGATTTCTGCTATTTTTATCCAGGTGGTACATCATGCCTTACATACCTCTGTCCTTCATATATTCAAATCTAAATAAATGCTGGTAGTTTGAGTGGGAGGAGGGTGGATTATTCATATCAAATGATTCTGTGCTGATGTTGCCACAACTGTATGTGAAAATAAAGATAATTGACATGGAATTTGCATGGAGTTAAGGTACCTTTTGAAATCTGCATTCTACAATCTTGTAGTACTGCATATTAAAACATTAATTATTCAGGAGCCCTCCAGATTGAGTCTGTATCATTTTCAAGCCATTATTGGGTGTGCTTTTCCCTATGATTCTATAGATACATGCATTTATAGATTTAAACATTTTCTATGCTATAAACTATATATGCAGTGTATAAGAAAATACTCTTTGGCCTTATTAACACCTCTTTTTCTTTTAGTGTTATTTATTTGACCTTAACATTTATACTTAATGACATAGGCAAATAATTTTAAAATGTTGTTTTTGAATAAATACTTGTCAAGTAAAAGAAAAGCATTAGAGCTACATGTGACCAGACTTGGCAGTCATGGACGCTATTTCAAGTTTTGATTGACATTTAGTTTTCGTTTTGATGCTTATAGGAAAAATTTATCAAGACACTGTTTATGCAGAGCTGTTTAATTAGGATCACCTGAATTAGGATCAGAATTAAAAATATCCTTAATAGAATTTCCTTTCCTTCCCCGATGGGTGGCAGCATTTTCTTCAGCCAATACAGCATCTGCAGAGGTGGGTGTGACTTGCTGGTTGGTGTCCTAGGATCTGTTTTTCCTCCTTCACAATCATTCAGTGGCTGTGGGTCTTTCAGGTTAGAGCAGAAGTTAGTAAGGTATATTGTTTGGGGGCCTCAAAAGTCTTCTGTAATAAGAAGTGACTATACTGTGGGTTTTCTTGTTTCCCATTTGGCCAAGATTTTATGGAACAATACCCACTTTGCCCAGGTGCAGTGGCTCACGCATGTAATCCCAGTCCTTTGGGAGGCCGAGGTGGGCAGATCGCTTGAGCTCAGGAGTTGGAGACCAGCCTGGGCAACATGACAAAACCCATCTCTAAAAAAATACAAAAATTGTGGTGGCTCATGCCTGTGGTCCCAGCTACTTGGGAGGCTGACGTGGGAGGATCGCTTGAGCCTGGGAGGTGGAGGTTGCAGTGAGCCGAGAACGTGCCACTGCATTGCAGCCTGGGTAATAGAGCGAGACTCAGTCTCAATAAAACGAAAAACAAACAAACCAAAACCAACAATACCCACTTAAATCTCAAGGTATGCAGATTTGAGGTGTGATAGTGTTTAACCTTCGGAAGTCTTTTAACCTGCTCATCATTGTCCTTCTGCCTGTCTCACCAGTTTGTTTTAAAAGTTATTTGCTGATTTGTCTCTAGTTACCTGTTGAGTGACAATATGGTGCTGCCATGGCTTTACTTGCCTGCCTGTGTTTCTGAGCTCATCCCGTATTTTCTATATACCAACAAAAATCTTCATCTGTGTGACCTGTTTTTACTTCAGATTCACCGTGTGCAGTGCCTAAACTCTGCCTTTTCTTCAGCACAGCGTACTGCTTCTCCACCTTTTCTGTCTTTTCTCTTGACGTTGCAATCTCCTGAGCCAGCCATGCCAGGAACATCAGGAGTACCTCTGATTCTTCCCCGCCCTCCTTCTGTATGCCCTGCTTATGCTGCTTTTAAAGATCTCTTGACTCTATTGTTTTATTTTTATATTGTTTTGTCACTGTCCCAGTTATTATTAAAATCCTTCTGATCTCACCTAAATGGCCTCTAACTCATATCCTTGCCTCTCACTGTTTCCCTGAGTCTCAATTCATTTTTATATTTTGCCATTAGAGATAATTGAAAAAAACCCCAGATTTGATCATTTAATCTCTTGCGAAAAGATATCTGTTGATTCCCTACTGCCTTTGTATGAAATCAAGGCTTTTAAGTATGGCATTTGAGGACCCTGCAAGCTTCATCTCATGCCACGTTCCTGGAGCTGGCTGACTGCTTTCATAGACTGCAAGCAGCTTGAGGGTCGTAACCATTTTCCTAGCACCTGGCGTAGTGACAAGTAGATTGTGGAGATTCAGTGAATGTATGCTTTTCCTCCATGGCTTGCATTATGCTTTCAGTCCTTCCCATTGTTGCATTGCCTTTATGCCTCCATTCCTTCACGTTGCATTGTCACTTACATTATGTTTTAGCTCCTTCCCATTGTTGCATTGCCGGTGTGTTTCTTCAAGCCGCCAAAGCTTGACGATACCTGCGGCACTGTTGCTATGACATTAGCAAATTAATGTCCATAGGGTTTTTCTCTAGATATAGATGTCTGTAGGGTATTTTTCTAGATAGGGAATTATTTTTGAAAGGCTGGGTATTTTTGAACCAATTCGTAAAGCTGCTCATATACACGAAGGAGAGGTCATGAAAGCTAATGACAATTCAGCAAGGCCTAGTTATGACTGGGGTGTGTGTGCGTGTGTGTGTGCGCGCGCGTGTGTGTGTGCATGCGTGTCACGCGTGTGCGTGTGCGTGTGAGTGTTCAAGGACGGTGGTTCCCAAGGCTAATGAGCTTCTACCTGTAAGTTATTCTGATTTGGTAGAAATGTAGCTTTGAATAATAATCATTAGCAGTAGCTGAGTGGGCTTCTGCTTTGTCAACACTGCTGAGTTTGATAATTAGATGATTACAAGGATGTGATCACATTTTGTAAATCCTTTCCTGGAGATATCTATATGAGTTTGCTAATCATTATGGCAGGCTTCTAGCTTTTCTTTAGAGCAATGATGATGCTACAAAGATTTTTTTTGTGCTGAAAATATTTTCCTCGTATCAGTAAGATTTGGATGATATTCGTCACTTTCTGCCACCTCAGAGTCAGCAAGGAGAATCCTGCAAAGTATTTAGCATTTTGTGGAAACAAGACATTATGTTCTGTATAGTTAAAAATTATCTTTTAGTTTATTGGAGTGGAAGGGCATTTTCTCCATGACAAGGAAGGTTTAAACTTGCGTCATCTTGGTATTTAAAAGTTCTTTTGAAAACAACTCATGTTTTCAATTACAAAATAATAGAGAGCTCTCAGTCAGTGTGATCGATCATTCCATAGAGTGTGATCATTCCGTAGGTCACATATTTACTAACAGTCTTCAGTATTTAGTTGAGTAGGCTCTTTCAAGCCTTACTGTTAGGCCAGGTGTGGTGGCTCATGCCTGTAATCCCAGCACTTTGGGAGGCCGAGGTGGGCGGATCACGAGGTCAGGAGTTCGAGACCAGCCTGGCCAACATGGTGAAACCCCGTCTCTACTAAAAATACAAAAGTCAGCCAGGCGTGGTGGCACATGCCTGTAGACCCAGCTACTCGGGAGACTGAGACAGGAGAATTGCTTGAACTTGGGAGGCAGAGGTTGCAGTGAGCCAAGATTGCGCCACTGCACTCCAGCCTGGGTGACAGAGGTAGACTCCCTCTCAGGGAAAAAAAAAAAAAAAAAAAGCCTTACTCTTTGTCCTTTCCCCTAAAACTCAGGATTCCTTTTCTTCTTCCAAGCTTTGCTCGTACAGTTTCTTCAGCTCTGCCCGGCAAATTTCGTTTAAACATGGTGCCTTTTCTAGGAAACCTTTCACAACTCTCTTAGACATGTCCCATTATGACAGGAATGGGAAAGCAGAAGTGTAAAATATAAGTGGGTAAGAGAAAGGGCAGCAAGTTCCATTATTTTGCTCCTCCAGTTAGGTGCTAGTATCTTAAGCTGGCCATTTCATCACTAATGGGAAGAGCTAAAAGCTCCAGTCCATCAGGATTGAATGGCTGCTGAAAATGAATGTCAGTGTCTCACCTCCAGATATTTTGGAGCTCTTTTCTTCCAGTCTATTCGTGTTATTCTCTCTTTTCAGGTAGACTTGCCTCCGATTGCTCTTGTCCTCTATGAAGAATCAAAGGATTAATGGTTTCTGAAAAAAGCAGATCTTGTTCATTGGAGCTGCCAAGTTACTAATTACTTCTAATTATCTTTATAGCAAAATGATAAACATAGAATTAAGTGCTGTATTGTACAGCAAATTTTTTTCCTGAAAACATTGCTTATAATGTTTATAAATAATATACCAGGTTATATTAACTAGGAAAATTTAGAGTTTAACAGGGTTCTATTACGAACCTTTTTGTGGAAGAAGATTTATTTTGGCAAGCTCATTGCTCTGTCTTAAAAACCTAGATTTCCTCATGTAGTGTCTGGTATTCCATAAAGTAAAGCTCATTTGCAGTCAGTTAAATCTTTTTCTTTTTTCTTTTGCAGAGACAAATCATTTTTTAAATGGAGTTCACCAGATTCTTAGGGCCTATTTGAACTTATATTTCTAGAATTGGGTGGGATCTGCCTTTCTAAATTATAATTCATAGGAAGAGTGCTATGGAATTGGCTAGTAAAGACTCTTGGCCGTGAAGGCAATGTCTCAGCAAGCGGCTTCCTCTTTTCTAAAACCTCATTAGTGTCCTTGGGAGCATTTCATTGATAAATACCTATCCCACAGTCCAGCTTGCTTTTTTCTGAATGTAATTTCAAAGCCCAGTAACTTCAGTAGATTTTTTTGACTGACCACAGTAGACACAGAGTATGAGAAACAAAATAGAATCCTCAAACTTTCTAACTGGTAAACAGAGGAAGTAAGGATAGTGTTTTCAGGGGCATTCATTTTCAGGCAGCCATTCAGTTCTGACATGTTTGACGTATTGGAGTTTTTGGTTATTCTATTCCTGTTTGTGGTGAACTCTCTAGTTCACTGTACCTTCGTCTGGCTGGAGGAGTATGATAATCCAAGTGCCTGCTTTTATTTTCTTGTCTGCATGTATTTTATATTTCTGTTTTCCCATCCATGGCATAATGTGATCATGTATTTTGATAAATGCATTGTTTTGCTAGAATTGTAGCCTAGTCTGTGAAATGAAAATTAAATGAGAATTAAACTTTTTTTAAACTTTTTTTAGTATTGCTAGTATTAAACTTTTTTTCACAATTAAAAAATACATATTGGTTTTGGAGGCACCTTTGATGTTCTACTAATTATATTAATACAGAATGGATGCTTCTTAAAAATTTTTAGTGCAAATAAGCTTTTAAAATCTTAGTATCTTAGGCACATAAGTAATTTTACATTTTTTAGATGGATAATAAAATCTTATTATCTTAGGCACATAAGTAATTTTACATTTTTTAGATGGATAATAAAATCTTACTATCTTAGGCCTGTGAGTAATTTTACATTTTTTAGATGGATACTAGTTTAGGTGCCCATTTTGATGTTGTTTTTAAAAATACTGACCTTACAGTCCTTTCTATCTTTATTTTTAAGTGACAGCAGAATCCCGAGTATAAGAAAATGTGATTAATTCTCCCATATTGAAGTCATTTAATCATGCTTTGCCTAACAGCTGCTTTCTATTCAGTACACTGAACATAAAATTCTGGAGTGCCTTTGTGCTATCATAAATTGTAAATGTGAACCATTCTTCCTCTTAAGTATCATATGGTATTGCTGTTTTGAATTTGTCAGTTTGGTAGGGGGTTTTTCTAGAGATTGCTGTTGTAGTCGGCTAGGAGGGCCTTCTTCTGGGACGAAACTCTCTCCCTCATTCTCTATATCACTGTGATATTTAGTATTATATTATTATAATATTTAGTATTATTTGTTTGCAGTAAAGAAGTGGGGGAAAATTGGTTTGACTTGTCATCCTTTTATTTCTATGGCATATTGAAAAAGTGGACAAATAGGGCAGAAACAAAGCAGTGGGATTCTTACTTGGCTCTTTTAGGTCAGAAAGAACCAGTTTAATAAATTTCAGTTCAACAAATTTGTATTGACTCTATTCACAGCACCATGTGGAAAAATAAGGATAATTAAGACTTCATTTCCGCCCTGTCTGGTAGGATAAATGAAAGAAATATATAAATAAATATAGTTATATTGAAGATTCTTTGAAAGCAAAACTGTGCTGCCTTCTTTTTGTAAATCTTGCTTTCCACGTTCAGTACATTGGAGGTGCTCACAGTATTCTCCAGCAGACTGCGATAATGGTGATACGGAGACCTAAGATGGAGATTTGGAGTGGGGAGATCATTTGATTTGGCCTTTAATGGAAGATACTGTAGGTGGAAGAGTCAGTGCTGACTTCCTAGAATTTAACAGTCACCATTGCAAATAGGCTAACGAGGTACCTGGAGCTGAGATTAGATCCTTGTGACTGGATGCTAAGGAGCTTCTTGCTGCTGGTTCATGCTTGACAGACGTGCCTGTTTTGGGTTAGGAGCAGTTGATTTCAGGTTTCCCCTGCAATTTATGCCTGGGGCTGTTCTAGTGAGCCTCACTTCCCTTTGTGAGCCCTCCTCGTGCTGCTTTCTCTTCCTGATAAGAATCCCCTAATTTATGAGAGCAGGGTTCTTCAAATGGGAAACGTGGCTGTAGGCCTTTGTTTGTTTATTTTGCTTTTTGTTTTCTGTCTTTCAGAATAAACTGAGAAGGATTTTTAGAAAGACATGAAAGAGCCACTTAAGGTGACTCAGGATTTGGGATCTCAGGTGGTTTGAGATCTATAAAAGAAGAGAGTTTCAAAAAGGAGGTGGCCAATATATAAAACGACAAATTCAGCACTAAATATAGCAATTAGAAATTCAGCGGAGCTATTTTTCATGTGGACTAAAAGTGTGAAAACTATTTTATACTCCAGAGTAGAAGCTGAGTGATTAGGCTTCTCCTGTTTTTACCAAAATGATAAGTTGTTTCTCAGAATGTATGGCTCTGAATGAAAAGCTGAGTTGTTTTTTTTTCATTCTTAAGAAAAACCCATCTCCCCTATGTTTGAAACTCAAAGATACTTCCATCGGACTTGATGTCAGGTCATTGGTCTGAGGATCAGCCAGTGTGTTTTGAAGTACTGTATCTCACCAGGAACCACAAAGTCACTTAAATCCTACATGACTTGGCAAAATCCTTGTCATTAGGATTGGCTTTGCCAAGTCATTTAGGATTAGTAAACTCGTGACTGTTTTGTTCTGTAATGAAAATGTCTAGCGTGAAGAACAGAAGTCAAAATGATCTTATCTGAGCGAGTTTGCTTCAATTAATCCTTTGTAGTGCAGAGTTTTACAATATTACACCTTAAAAGTGGTGTACAAATTTAATTTTGGTAATGCTTATACCATAATAAATTGGAAGTACAGGTTTATTTTTATGTATGTTGTGTGATCTCTTAAGTATTATACTAAAGCACTAAAGTGACTATCCATTGAAAAGCCATATCTGTTAGTGGTTCCACCATGCTGTTAAAGTATTATAATTTTAGAGTATAAAAAATAGTTTTATTCATGAGCATTCAAATAGGAAAAATATATCTGTCCCAGTTTCTAATTTTTTTTTTTTTATTTCAAGGGAAAAAATGGCACAAAGTTTGAAGATACACCCCGTTGAATTTTTTTTTGAGACGGAGTCTTGCTCTGTCACCCATGCTGGAGTGCAGTGGCACAATCTTTGCCCATTGCAACCTCTGCCTCCTGGGCTCGAGTGATTCTCCTGCCTCAGCCTCCCAAGTAGCTGGTACTATAGGACTACAGGCAGGCGCCACCACGCGCTGCTAATTTTTGTATTTTCAGTAGAGACAGGATTTCGTCGTGTTGTCCTGGCTGGTCTCAAACTCCTGACCTCAAGTGATCTGCCTCCCAATGTGCTGGGTTCCTGTTGAATATTTTTAATGCAGCTTAAATTTGTATAAGCCTTCAATTTTGATTTGTAATGAAGACAGGAGCAGAAATATATTTTGTGGTGCCACCAAGAGAGTTCAGCAAATCCGTTGTAAGTTGTGTGAGTACATGGCTCACCTATCAACAATAGCTCTTTGTAAACTTGAAGGCGAGAACTTTAGTAATTTTGCTTTGTCATGGTTGAACGCTGCCATTAGACATCAAGAGCAAATTAAAGAGGAGAGTTGGGCTGTTAAATATCATACTCATTTATTAAGATAAGATAATGACTGAAAATTGTAGGACAAGCTAACTTTGTATACTTTTTAAAGAAAGGAACCTTAAAATGTTTTTTATTCCTTCATGTTAGATTTTGTAATTAAGAATTCTGTGGTAATTAATACAAAGTCTGACTTTAGTTAGAATGTTTCTCTAAATATGACTATGGAAGCCCATGTGTTATTTCAAATAATCTTCTTCAAATAGCTATATTTCCTTTATCATCCTTATTTATTTGTTTATTTGACATGGTCTCACATTATCCCTCTTTAATATTCATTTTTAAGCAGATTTATGAGAAAATATCCCTTATCTGTATATTATAAAATGGTTGCAGCCTGAATTGACCATTAACATTTTTTTCTAATGTAACAAAGCTGTGAAATTAGCATGATTCCTAATATTTTATGTTAAAAAGATGATTTGTGTTACATTGAAGATAACAAGGAAGCTCTTCTGCTGAGGCTTGTGTTGAAATGAGATTTTCTATAATTCTATTAAATTGTTGTTGGAGTTCAACATTTTTCTGGAAGCAATTCTGTATCTTCTTGTAAGATTTTAGAATAAAATATGAAACAGAATCTTTAATCATTGTTTCACTGAATGAGGTCTGTGCTCCTCAAAATGGGTGCTCCGAACCCTTTCGGATTCAGCATTACTGTGAGAGATTTAGGACACCTTCTCATGTAAGCTTATGGCAACCTCAGGAAAAGGGACTTATGTTAGGCAATAGATTGTAAAGTAACACATGCTCCTTATTCCAAGTAATTGTATGAGAATTTAGCTTCCATCTTCTGTGCCTGTTGCAGGGTGTAAGACCAAGCAGGTATATGTTAGTTGTTCCTGGTGGGCTGTAGCAAGCAAGGCTGCTCTTAATGATGGAGTCCAGGAACATAAAAAATCTCAACAAAGATGAAAGTTTCATGTCTCATTGGTAGTTTTTAAAAACAAACAAGTCGCAGCCCACAGAGATTTATCATGGGGCTTTTCCTCTTTACATATGAAGTTATTAATTTGTAGCCTATGGCTCAGAAAGCAGCAGAGGCATTGACAGAAAATTAAGTTCAAACTTAATGTCAAGATTTCTACAGCGATTAGGCTGCAGGGGGCGTATTTTAAAGATAATGGTGACTGTGTGGCTAATGGGATAAATGCTTGGGATAAAGAGAAAACTCCAAACTCTAGCAGTGCTAGTAAGTGGATTTTCAGGCTTTGGGCTTGCTTTACTTGGCTTTGAGGGTAAACATCAAAATCTTTATGATACCTTTTTCCTCTCTATTTTTTTTCCTGCTTATGTATTCATTGAAGTCTATTTTTATCATATTTTCAGTTGCTGGTCATTTACTAATGTTCAGAGAAATATGTACTTTCATGGCATATGTACACATTACATTGAAAGTCTTTCATGTTTATTATTTTTACAATGTGCTTTGAACTAGTTTTTTAAACTGAAATAAATTTCTATATGTATTATGGCTATGTCCATGGGAATGGCTTCAAGTTCATTATATTTTGCTGCCTGCTTTATACAGATTTATACTATTTGTTTTGTACGTGCGCTATATAGGAGTTCATCCAAATGTATTTTGTATTATGGCTTGTTTTCTTAGTTACTAGCATCTGAAATATAGTACCTTTATTTAATACTATCACATACATAAAACTATAATTTCATTTACCAGTAAAATTACTATGGTTTGTTCTCTGCTAAGTATTTGTTGACCCAATATGTATTACAAATAACTTTGTGATGTTATATTTTGTTTTTAGATTAGTAGACTATCATTGAATATCCTGAACTTATTTCCAACTGGATTCCAGTCTAAAGTAGATGAACACAATAATTAGTTTCTTTCTACAAAATAACTTTAAAATCACTCTCAATACACGTGTTATAGAAAGTATTTTTTAGTCAATTGCCTGCCCTAGTTCTTTGTATCACTGGGATGCATCTGTCTGCCTGTGCATCTTCTGTGCTAGCAAACATGATATGGACAAACTGAATTTTTGTAATTAGAATGCTATTTTAAATGTACCAGAATATACACTTAAATAGAATCCAATAATAATAGCTGATATTTATTGAGGGCTTCCTATGTGTCAAGCTGTGTTCTAAGTACTTTATCGCTGTACACATTTTTCTATTGCTGCATAATAAATTACTACAGTCGGCCATCTGTATCTTTGGGTTCTTCATAGATTGAATCACCACAAATAAAATATGTTTGAAATGAAAATAACAGTACAATAAAAATAATATAAAATTTAAAAAAGAGTATAACAACTAATTTATATTGTGTTTACATTATATTAGGTATTATAAGTGTATAGATTTAAAGTATACAGGAGGATAGGCACAGGCTATATGCACATAGTATGTCGTGTAATCTAAGGGACTTGAGCACCTGTGGATTTTGGTATCCACAGGGGTGCTAGAGTCAGTACTGAGGGAGGAGTGTATGATCTTAGTGGCTTAAAACAGCACTCATTTATTTTACAGAGTGTGTACGCCAGGGGTGCAGGAATCTTGGGGCCACCTTAAAATTCTGCCAACCACAATAAGTATCAACTCATGCACTCCTCACAGCAACTCTATGAAGCAGGCACTATTATTAGCAGAATTTATACTTGAGGACACTTGGTCAAAGGAGTCACAGAACAACAAAGTAGGAGAGCCTGGGTAGGAACTCAGGCAGCCTAACTTGAGAGCATAGACTCTGTCTGCTCTTCAGCTATTGTTGTGTTAGGAGCTGAGCGCTGTAGCTATTCATTCCATTGCTTTTTCTGTATACCCGCAATTCTCTCTTCTTTCCCTTGTCATATAGTGTTCCTTGGAAGACCCACATATTTGTGCTGTTTAGGAAACCTTTACTTGGGTCCACATACCTTTTGTATGGATTTGATTTTACTTTCTTGGCCATTTAAGTAACCTCTGAGTCACAAACCTAACTGCTGGATCCTGCCTCATAGACTTGCTTATTGGTTCTGTACGTTGCTATAAACTCATTCTTTTGCTATTAACTCCTGCCAGTTCTTGTAAAGTCTAGATTGAGCTTTTTGTGGGAAAATTGGGAGTTGTGGCTATATTGGGTCAGTTTCCACATCGCAGTAATTTTCTTGAGCTGGGTAGCAGCCACCCCTTAGTGAAGCATGAACTGTCCAATTGGCTATACTCAGCCTACTTAGCTAACCCTAACCCATTCTATTCAGTCTTCATCTGAACTTAAACTTGAGATATATATATATATATATATATATATATATATATATATATATATAAATCATTGTAACAGAAGTAGTCTTCTGTTTTCTTACTTCACTTATTGTTTATACAGTTTTTTTTCACCTGAATTCCTTCTGTATTTAAAAACCCACCGCAGTTTTCAGTGATGAAATCTAATTCAGTCTTTTCATGAAAACAGTTTCACATGACAGAAAAATCCAGCCCACATTGAATGAAGCACAAAAGGAATTTGTTGGCTGTGACTGAAAAATGCCTCCTTTTAGCATTGCTAAGGCCAGGGGCTCAAACAACATTATTAGGGTCTGGTCTTCCCCCATTGCTAGGCTTTCCTTCTGTGAGTTGCTTCGATTCTCTGATAGCCTTTCTTCTTAGGGTGGCAAGACAGTGGCCAAAAGTTATAGGTTTTCATCCTCTCGGCTCCAAATTCAACAGGAAAAGTAACTTATTATTTTGTTGCTTAAGCATAATCCCCAAGATTAGTGGTGATTGTATTTCACTGGTGGGGCTTGGGGCAGGTATGCAGTCTTGAAGCAATTGCTATAATCAGGGGAACGCGGTATTTCTGTGTGCTTGCCTTAGCTCGCATGTCCTCCCTGGGAGTCCGTTCCAAGGAATCACAGAGACAGATAATGAGGAAGGGATGATTTTCAGAGGAATATGGGGAGTGAGTACTAGATGACAGAAATAGTGCAGCTTCCTTGCTTACTTTCTGTCCCTCTCTTAAACTTCTCTAATACGGATTATCAGTGACACATATAATATTCTGCTTTGTATTATAGTCATTTATTTATTTATTTGCCAGACATTTATTTAGTGGCAGTGATGTTGCAGGGATTGTGCAAGAGGATGGGAATAGAAAGATAAAAAAGACACATCAGTTGCCCTTGGGGAATTCACAATACAATATGCATAATTTGCTCCCCAGCTGGATTGTAAAGCTTAGGAGATGTCAGAAATGTTATTGTGTTGCCTTATAGCACGTAACATTATATTTCTCATAAAACGGACTCTCAATAGACAGTATAAAATGTGTGCATGCAGTTTATTAAAACATATTCTCATTACTTCAGACTTGCTAGGTGAATGAATCTTAATTTGTGGCCATCTTGTTTGTACTCATACCTGAAAACCATTCCCACTGTAGCTTTATTGTTTTCCCTTGTCCCTGCAGGAAGTGTACTACCTCCCTTTCGGGCACCTATGGAATTTTTCCAGCACTCATCTCATCCTGTCTTTTATCACAGTTACTTATTGGTTTATCTTGGCTCCTGCACGAGAATTGAACATTCTTGAGAGCAGTGAATTGCTTAATAAATGTTTGCTGATTTGAATCTGTCGAATGGTGGAAGTGTCAAGTGTTTTGATCCTGGGGACTAGTTTCAATATTTTTTTCATTGTCTATTTATATTTTATTTGTTCATTAGACTTTGTTCAGATTTTCCCTTAAGTTCCCATTTATGCTTAATAGGCAGATTTGGGTTTTGCTTTTCACTAGTCTTCCATGTGCACATTTGGTACTGGTAGTATTTTCATACTTTTCACACAGTCAGAGGGTTGGTATTGATAATCAGTGACGACTTCTATCTCTACAAAGCTGAACTACCCTTAGGATGGGTAGCATTATTTTAGAAAGAAAATGAACTTCACTGACAGGCTGGGTGTTTTCTATTATCTGATCTGAAGTTAATATCCCTTGTTTCTATTTTGCTTGCAATAAAATCCAGACTTTGATTTCCTGAGGTCTTTGTAATCAGTAATGAAAAAGCAAACTTGATGTGCTTTGAGAAGGATAAGAGCCAACATTGAATACTGGCTGTATTCCAGGCACTGTGGCTTGCATATATTATATTTTAAATCTTCACAACAGTTCTATGGGGGTACGTACTATTATTATCCCTGTATTCCAGGAGACAGGACTGAGGCCTAGGAAGATGAAGGAACTTGCCCAGAACCACATAGCTAGTCAGTGGTAGAATTGATCCTTAACCTAGGTGTCTGTAATTTTAGAGTTCATGTTTTTAGTACCTGGAAAGCACAGAGGTATTTGAAAATTCCAGATTCATACCTTGGCGTCCCACACCACCACAAAGATCAATAGCATTCTCCGTCAGGTAATACTTTAAACATTGCTGGCCGCTTTCCTCACCCGTACACCTAAGAAGGCAATTCTGGGTATTTTAGAAATCTGTTTGGTAATAACAACAGCAAACTATAGACAACCATCACATAACCTTTAATACATCTAAGTCCCCTTGATCCTTCAACACAACAAAAGCCATTGTCTATAATACATGCAAATGTGCATTTTCAACTGTGCTAATACATTTTATCACTCATTTGCAATGTTTATTGGGGTCTATAAAAAAACTATGTGCATTATGAGAAGTTAAAGTAAGTGAAAGCACAAATGAGAAATCCAAGTACCCTAGAAACCTTACTTCTTAGAGACCAACACTGTTAACAGTTGGGTCCACATTTATATCTTTATTTAGTATATACACAGCTACATGCATACCACGTATAATTTTTTAATGGTTGTATACTATTCCATTGTATGAACATGTTAAACTTTGTTAACTTTTTTTTTTTTAAACTTTAATTTTAAGTTCAGGGGTACATGTGCAGGAATGTTTTATAGGTAAACTCGTATCATGAGGGTTTGTCGTACAGATTATTTTGTCACCAGGTGTTAAGCCTAGTACCTAATAGTCATTTTTCAGCCTAGTACCCAGTAGTCGTTTTTCCTGATCCTCTCCCTCCTCCCATCCTCCACCTTCAAGTGGGCCCCAGTGTCTGTTGTTCCTCTCCGTGTGTCCATGTGTTCTCATTATTTAGCCCTCCCTTACAAGTGAGAACATGTGGTATTTGGTTTTCTATCCTATGTTAGTTTACTAAGGATAATGACCTCCAGTTCCATCCATGTTCTTGCAAAGGATACCATCTCCTTTTTTATGGCTGCTTAGTGTTCCCCAATGCATATGTACCACATTTTAAAAATTCAGTCTACCATTGATGGGCATTTAGGGAGGGTGTCCATGCTTTTTCTATTGTGAATAGTGCTGCGATGAACATAGATGTGCATGTGTCTTTATAATAAATGATTTATATTCCTTTGGGTATGTGTCAGTAATGGGATTGCTGGGTCAAATGGTGGCTCTGTTTGTGGGTCTTTGACGAATCGCCACACTGTTTTCCACAATGGTTGGACTAACGTACACTCCGACCAACAGTTTGTAAGCGTTCCTTTTTCTCTGCAACCTCACCAACATGTTATTTTTTGAGTTTTTAATAATAGCCATTCTGACTGCTATGAGATGGTATCTCTTTGTGGTTTTGCTTTGCATTTCTCTAATGATCAGTGATGTTGAGCTTTTTTTCATACACTTGTTGGCTGCATGTAACATGTTAAAATTTAATGAACCAGTACACTATTGAAGTATTTCCATTTTTTCCACTGTAGGGAACATCAGTATACATCTATCTTTGCATATGAAACTGGTTTTTACATAGGATAAATTAGTAGAAATGAAGTTGCAGAAACAGATTTTACATTTTTATATATGTTGCCAAGTTGTGCTCTAATATATATTGTATTTACACTCCACCAACCCTATACAAGAACACTGCTTGCTTGCTCACAGCCTTGCTAGTACGGGATACTATTACTCTTTTTCATCCTTGCCAATCTTAAAAGTGATGTAAGTAACACCTCTTTGTAATTTTCATTTTCATTTTTTAGTTATTTGATTCTGGTGGGTTTGAAATCATGAAGTTTGGCATAATAAAACCATGAGACTTTGACTCTTTTTTTTCCCCATGAAATTTTTAAGGCCATGACAGTTCTAGGCAGACCTAGACATTTTCTCTGGCTTTTAAAAGTAGAGCTGTTCCTTCTTTATATGATGAAGTATAATATACAGGGAGTGTTGCATATTCTTGATGGTCCAGTCATCATCATTATATAAAGATAGCTTTTGGTACAATCTTATTTTTAAAGCTGTTAGGTCCAGAAAGTTTTTACCTGGTGGAAGTATACCTTTTACTTTATTAGTACAAAACCTCCATCTTGTCTCTGATATTTTATGAAGGGATACTTGAGAACAAATGTGGCAGCTCCTATAATAACACTTAAATTGTATTGAAGACACAAGATAGCCTCTTTATATTCAGCTTTATTTTACATTCATGTACTTTGAACTTAAATGAGTTCATTAGGCATTAGGTTGGGTTTGTAAGCTTTAATATGATTTCGGTCATAGAAAAAAATTAATATTCAGTATTTAGATTATTTCAATTTGCCACCTTTGTAGTTCTTGATATTAGTATGCACTTATGTTTTATTCTTTTTTCCTGCTGTAATAGCTTCTATTTATTATTATTATTTTTACCTCAGTGTGCTTTTGCTCTTTATGAATGTTTCCCCCTCTGAAGTTCTTTTCTTATTTCTCTTTAGCTGTTGACAAGTGGCACTGTCTGTGAACCTGCAGGTTTATATAGACAAAGGAAAAATCTTATGTTGTTTATTGTCTTTCCAGAAGAGGGTGTAGCAAGAGAGGAAAAGAGCAGCTAGACTGTCCCATCCCCCTTCATTTTAAGCATCTCATAAAAATTAAAGATGATGGAATATTCATCACACTGAAAAGCACTCTTACAGTTATAATTCATAAATAACATTGGCAATTAAATTCAAGATGTCCTGTTAACAGAAACCAAAGAGTAAAGCTGTCTGCCTCTAAAATATGAAGATCATTGTCCTATGAGACAAGGATGAATGGAGATAACACATATTTAGAACTGAAATGGAAGTCTTAGAAGGAAAAATTGCTTAATTTAATTAAAAAGTATTGTGAATCTTGGGTAGATTCATAGCATTCTCTGGTCAATACAGTGAATCTCTGGTATTTATACATCAGAATAATTGAATATTTGACATTTGATGCATCAGAAAAATATTCTAGTCAAGAAATTTATTCTTGTTTAGGGTTAAAAACGTTTTCATTACAAGCCAGTAATTTCAGGTTCTGGCCTTATTGAACAAATGCTGTTGTCCTTTTAACTTAGGAAGGGTTATGATGTAAGCCCGAATCACTTACCTTTGTTCGTTGAGGGTTCTTGATTTTAGAACATAAGACAAATTCTTGGATGCATTGTTTCACTGCTAACTCATTAACCCTTTGTAGGCTAGCTGCTGCCTCTACTACCGTATTGAAGTGAGTTCACTCACGTAACTAGTTACATCCTAAATGTTGAATACAGTATTTGGTCTCTTTCTGTGTCCTGTTTGACTCCTCTGAGGCATATATTGTTGACTGTTTCCTTTATGAAACTCCTTTTTTATGACTTTGAAGATATCTCTGTCACCTTGTTTGTTTCACCTCCATGGATCTTTAAATGTTGGCATCTCTCAAAGATGGTCCTTGTTTCTCTTTCTTACTTTCTTTTTCACATTGTTTTCCTAAATAGATTCAACTGTTACTTAATTGTGAATGAGTGAATTTTTGTCTCTGTGTCAGACCCCCTTCCTGAGTTCCAACTCCATTTCTAACTGCTGGCCATTTATGTCCCTGAATCATTACCCAAACTATTTAAAGTCTGGATGATTATCTAGCACTTTCCTCAAATCTATATCACTCATGAGTTTCCTTTATTGTATTCATCGATTGTTAGCTTCCTCTACCTAAGTTCCTCAACCTAGAAGCATTTTCAGAATCTCTGTGATCTTTAAGAACACTATCTCAACAAAAATATGTTATCTGTACTAAGTATAGTACAATAATACATAAATGATTCATTAATCATTTAAATAGGAGTTTATTTAAATAGGAATATCATATTGTATTAATATTTTGTCTGAACTTCATAAAATTTAAAATGTCTGATTTTCTAAGGTGTGTTGAACCTTCACTGATTTTAACAAATGTCTTTTCAGAGGGGTAGAGGACAGTGCTCCAATTTTATAGAGAAAGTAGAAGGAAAATGACATACAGAAAATGAGATTACACACAATGTTCAAGGCTGTTTCAGAAAATAATTTAGTTATTTTGTATATAAATATACCTTTATAAAAATATATGTTATAAAAAGTATATAATGTTATTTATATATAAATCTGCATTAACTATATAGGTTAAGGCAAGAGCCAGTTTCTTCTGTCATGAATGTAGGTATTTTCTTGTAAAGCCAATTTATTGTCGAAGCCAAAGGAGTTGCAGTTTTTATTCTGGTTGTCATTCTAGACATTCAGCATGCATATACTGTTCTGTAAAGTTATTAACACATTGAAGAGAAATGAGTTGTTCATGGCTAAAGTTGTGGGGGGCAAATGTTACCATTTCTTGAATAGTTGTAGAAACAAGTACTTGAAAAGTCTAACTGTAGAGAAAATCCATGTGATTTTCATAGGCGTGACTGAGGCTTTGGTGGTTGTGGAGAAAATTTCTCTGTTTGCATAGTCTGCATGTCCAGACTTCAGAACGGCCTAATTAATAACAGTAACTTCCTTCCTTTCTTGTTTAGAATCAATTCATTTTGAATATGTCCTTCTAACATTTTCTAGATGAAGGCAGCAAGTTAAAAACATCCAAGAATGTCCTGGAGTGCAAAACCTACCTTGCCATGCATACATGCATACATACAACAGCAGAAGAAAACACCCAAATCAAACCTTTGAATTTTCTGTGAGAAATTTAGTCTTTGTAATTCATACCTCCTTTGGGGATTGATTTTGTTCTCCTTTTGATGAATTTTGACTTTCTTGTCCCATGCCTGTCATCTCAGTTGTTTAACGATTTATTTTTCTTGCTCGGACGATTCAGATTTCCAGATCATATGGCTATAGATTGTACTGGTGTCAAGGTCAAAATCTTTTAATTTTACTGATGGAACTGGTATTATAACCTGAGGGTCTCCTGCTGTATATTTAAATCCTGTCATATTGCCTAAAAACAGTCATATCTTGGTTTTGGTCCAACAGATACTTTTATTAAATTCCTTGGCTACATCTAGTTTACTTTTTCCTTGAGAGAAATATAACAGAATACCACCAGCATCTTGATTGCAAATAGATTGTTACCGTGGCAACCTGACAGTTTTTAATATTAGAATTTTCTTGTTAAAGCAAAACTTATGACATTGGAGACCTTTCCCTGACTGAAAACATTATGCTGTCTCTTATAGTTGGAAGTACACTGTGTCCAAGCAGAAAACTGTTATTCTTTATTAAGAAAACAAACACTATGCTCATCAACTCCTCGGCTACTATCTTAGGACCTTTGGCTTCTCAACTGTAGACCCTTTTCTGGGTAGGATCTTTTATGCCAGTGGGATCTGTAAGAGATACTAAGTAAAGAGAATCACAGTTTGGTCTCTGACACTAAAGAACGTTACCACCTAGGGACTACGTGAGTGGGCTTGGGGAGATAGCTTAGGTTCTGATGCTGCTATTAGAATACTAATAGAATTAGTATTCTGAGTGGGAATACTAATAGAATTAGTATTCTGAGTGGGAATACTAATTCCTATCTTAACTTGTCTCATAAGCTTGTTTTAACAAAGGAGTACATAAAATATTTATTATTGCATATTATTCACAGTGAATAACAGACATAAGTAATATGCAACATATTAGATTTATGTATTATCTCATTTAACCTCCACAGTAACCCTGTGAAATAGATATATTATTCTCACCTTATATATGAAGACATATGTAGGCAGAAAGGCTAATTGGGTTGGGCGCGATGGCTCATGCCTGTAATCCCAACACTTTGGGAGGCTGAGGTGGGCAGATCACTTGAGGTCAGGAGTTCCAGACCAGCTTGGCCAACATGGTGAAACCATGTCTCTACTAAAAATACAAAAATTAGCTGGGCATGGTGGGTGCCTGTAATTCCAGCTACTTGGGAGGCTGAGGCAGGAGAATCATGTGAACCTGGGAGGTGGAGGTTGCAGTGAGCCGAGATTGCACCACTGCACTCCAACATGTGCAACAGAGTGAGACTCTGTCTTAAAAAAAAAAAGAAAGCTTAATTGGTTTGCCCAGATCACACACAGATGTATACATGGACTCAGAAAGAGTTGTCTGTTTCTATTTTCAGGGCTTTCTCCACGAATTCTTTGGCCTATCATGTAGCTGGCACATAGTAGGCACTGTGCTGACACATAGCAGGCACTGCATATTTGTTGACTAAATGAACACTTAGCTGAACACTTACAGGCAATGGTAGTCAGCCCTCAGTAAGACTGACCATTTGTAGATAGATTTAATCTGGTCAAGAAATTAGAAATTGCTAAAGCTAACTCTGCAACATAGTGGGCCCTGGTTGCTTCTGTAATTGTCTGTCATTCATCAGGCTTTCATCTGACCTTACTGAGTGAGTGCTATGTGCTGGGGACGCTGGTATTTAGAAATGAGGAAGACATTCTCTAGAGTATATAGATGATGGCTAATGCTGTGGAGGTAGAAGGAATGTAGGGAGAGGGTAGGTAGAAAAGAAGATAGGAGCAGCATGGATGGAACACTTTGGAAAAGGAACATTTAAGGGGCAAGCTGAAAAAGAGAAGCCAGCAAAGGCGACTGAGAGGGAGTAAAGTGGGAGGAAAACCTGGAGAGAAAGATATCATAGAAACCAAGGGAGAAAAAGCACTTCATGGAGGTCAACAGCTTCACGTGCTGCAGAGACGTCAGTTAATGTGAGGACTGAAAAGGTTCATTGAGTTCAATAATAGGGAATCCTTTGGTGAGCTTCGCTAGAGCACCTTAGAGTCATGAGTGCTTGATCATTTTCAGAAACCTGACTGTGAATAGAAGAAAAGAATAGAATAGGGCACTAATTAGGAGTGTGGAGTTTTTGGTTCTGTTTTTTTGTTTTGAAGAGATTTGAATGTGTGAGCCAGCAAAGATGAAGATTTGAAGATAAGTGGGCAAAAGGGTTATTAATGATGAAGTGATATTTCTGAGAATGTGAGAGCAAAGGAATTAACCTTGAATCCTGGGATAGACGCTCTTCTTCTGATACTGTCGTGGGTTTTTCCACTGTGCCGGGGGAGGGGTTTTCTTGGAGTAGTCTCACTAGCAGGAGGGCTGCTTTTGCTCCATGTCTGCAAAAGTGGAAGCACGTGGGTGAATGCTAATGTGCGTGTTATACTACTTAGAAGTTACAGTCCTCTAATTTTTTAACTTGCCTTCTGATACTGGCTTAAAATAAGTTACAGTTTAATTAAAGGTATATATTGATCACACTTACCACACCTATGGTAAAGTAGCCTTCTAAAAGCTCCAGATCTCTAGGGTGCCAGCAAAACATCCAAGTACATAATACATGTAGATGAGGTAGCAAGCGAATGATTTGTTGTTCAGATTACATGACCAAATACAGTTCAGAAGATATCTGTCAATCCTGGGGCCTCATGGAGAGAGGGAGAGATCATCCACTAGGTCAGGGACCCATAACATTCTTTAGGGGGTGATATGATGTAGTTTGGGGATTCACAATCCTTTCTCGGTGAGGAGATGCAAATTGGCCTCATAATTACCACCATGTATGGAATAACATCATACATGATCTAGTTGTTGTTTTTTATGGTACAGTGTTTTTACAGTACAGATACATTTACCTACCAAATATGGTGGTTTGGAATGATTCTTCGTGATCTTCCTTGATTTCATCAGCAAATTTTCCCAACCCATGTTTCAGTTTTCAGTCTTAATACTTAGCATTAACTAAAATTATGTTCTTGAACATGGCTATATGTTGACCCTTTCCTTATGTTTTTTCAGTGTCTGCCATGCTCCCTGCCTAAGCTTCCTGTTGTTTGCTCAGCCCTTTGTATTCCTTTTGCAGAGACTCCAATTTCAGCATGACTCTTTTGCCCCCGAATGCTCTCAAGTAATAGGTTGGCAATACGTGTTCATGGTCTTCTGTTTAAGGGAAGCTTGTAATATGTCATTCCTTTAACTGTGTCACATGGTTTACTGCAGCATATCTCTACAAAATCTATATTGTGCTGTGCTGGAGTGACTGGTATGTTGGAGTGGATTTTTATTAGCAATATATTTATCCATATAGTGATCATATCTGCTTTAATACGTGACAGTGATAGTAAGTCTAAGATACTGGTGTATTGGATAGTAAGTCTAAGGTACTGGTGTATTGGATAGTAAGTCTAAGATGCTGGTGTGTTGGATAGTAAGTCTAAGGTACTGGTGTGTTGGATAGTAAGTCTAAGATGCTTGTGTGTTGGATAGTAAGTCTAAGATGCTGGTGTGTTGGATAGTAAGTCTAATGTACTGGTGTGTTGGATAGTAAGTCTAAGGTACTGGTGTGTTGGATAGTAAGTCTAAGATGCTGGTGTGTTGGATAGTAAGTCTAAGATGCTGGTGTGTTGGATAGTAAGTCTAATGTACTGGTGTGTTGGATAGTAAGTCTAAGGTACTGGTGTGTTGGATAGTAAGTCTAAGATGCTGGTGTGTTGGATAGTAAGTCTAAGATGCTGGTGTGTTGGATAGTAAGTCTAAGATGCTGGTGTATTGGATAGTAAGTCTAAGATGCTGGTGTGTTGGATAGTAAGTCTAAGATGCTGGTGTATTGCATTGGTCATGGGAGGTAGAAATGGCTCCTTTACTACCTACCTGTGTGATCGTCAAATTCATTTTTTCCCAAGGCTAATATTTTCTTCTTTCTACTGTAATTAGCTTCCTCATTCTGCAAGTTAACTATGATTATAAATACTGAATACCTGGCATGTTTTCTCAAGTATGAAAATAAAAGCTTATACTTAATGTGTAAATTACAGTTGAACATAGGTCCAGACATATGGTTATTAGTGTTGCTTAAATTACTGGTTTTTCTTGTCATTGCTATTGCAAGTGTTCTCAAAGTGACGGCAAATCACTTCCTTTCCTGTACTCTGTAAATAAAATAAATATATTTTAAAATGTATGAATGTGTAATGTAGATATTACTCTATTTGACCTTTTATTTGGAGGTTAACATATAAATAAATAGCAACAACTAGTATTGAGAAGTCCAGATGCACTGGGCTTGCTTAGGTGCCTCGTGGTCTCTAAACATTTGGTCTAGTGTTTCTGGCTAAAAGCCAGCAGCAAATTATACTTTCCATGCAACTCTTAGCTCACTCTCTTCCTTCTCAGAGCATGATCTGCAAAATGCACTCATAAGACATCAAATTTGAATTGCAAATTTGTATGCGAATATTATTTTACAAGTAGTCGGGAAAGAAACCAGAGGGGAATGTTTCCCTAATTTGTTAGCAAGCTGTATACATAATTTGTAACTGATGCTTGTCTTGACCATCTAGTCATCAGTATTCTGTAGGTTATGGAAATACCAATGTTTTCAAATCTTTGCTTTGTTTTTATCAAGACCACTTTATTAACCTATGTATTTTTTTTATCACGCTTAAAAGCTTGTTTAATTGTCCCGTCACAAGGTAACAAATAGTCTTGTTTTTTAAACATGGGAAAGCATTTTATATTGTTGAAACTGGCATGTTTTAAAATAAATATATAACCTCAGGAGCTGGCTTATAAATTATTATATTTCTTTCTGCTGCTTTGAAATGGTGCTAGGGTAGCTGATGATGAAGACATCAGTGTGGTAAATTAAGATTGTGTGTATTTAATTATGTGTGTTTAGTTCAGAAGGAAGCTAGATTTTTTTCCACCAGCTGGGCAAGCTAAAAGAAATGGGGTGTGAAGGAAAAAAAAAAAAAGAATATAGGGTTTTTCAGTTCATTGTGAGAGGCTGAGGTGCTTTTATTCCTTCTGCCTTGCTAGTCGTGATATTGCTTATTGATATTAGGAAAACGAAACTCCAGACACTTGAGCATGAACAATTACCCAGTGTTTGTGGCCTCGAAAGTGTGTTGATGTGTCTGAAACTCTCACACTCGAAAGTTAAGCCTTGAAGTTACAGGCCAATTTCAAGGTTAGACAAGGAATGGTTTTTACAGGTGCACTTCATTGATGAAGAAACTTTTTGTAGAGAAATCATACTTAAGGAGTTCATAATTTAAGAAATTAACCATATGTCTCTTCCCTCATAGCTTTACTAGGGTATTCAGGGCTTCTCTTATCTAGTGAAATGAGAACAGTAACTGAAATGCACAGTCCAAAAAGAAGCTTTTAAAATTTCAAGCGACAGTAGAAATTGGCCAAAAGTTTAGATAGTTTAGTGGATAATAATCACTATTAGTGACAGAAGATGAACTATGGAATGTAGATGGTTTAGTTCCCTTTTCTCCAGTTTTTGCTGGAAAATTCTCAGGTCTTCCCCAGTCCAATTTCCTCTCTTCATATGCTAATGTAGTTATTTTGCTGTGTTGCTGTTTCTCCTGTCATCATATATTTGAACATCGTTTGAAGATTCCTTTAAGTATGGAGGAGCATACTTTTGGTCGCCAAGGAGATGGCTTCTTTTAGATCTGTGTACTTTCCGATTTTGCTAAGTTATGATAGTTTTTTCCTCACAGGCCCACACACTCGTGATAAATATATACAAGTGAGTCGTACTGTCTGTGTTGATAGTTCGGGAATTATTTTGAGCAGAGTGGCTCCCTGTATTTATGATATATGGGAATAGTCCCTACTGAGGAAGTCTGTGTATCCACTTACCCGGGGTTGCCCTGGATTATGGTTGTGGACCTCCATTGGTGAGTTCATGGTTACTGTTAGAGGCAGGTAAAATCTCCTCTAGCCACTAGCACCCACGAACAGTAACATTTACTGAGCATTTACCAAGCGCCATGCACTGCACCAAGCACTCGAATTATCTTATAAAATGTCCACTGAGATCAGTGTCAGTGAGTGGTAGATTTACATACACTACCAGTCATGCAAAGAAAATATAGTATCAAAGTAAATTTTTTGAAAAGTTAAAACCTGACTCTCACAGAAATACAGAACAAAATGCCAAAGATGTATTAACTTATTAATGAGGAAACCAGGCAGAGTTAATGCAGGTCCAGAGTATTGAAGGAAATTATCTTTAGGCATTAGAATAGGATTGCTAGATTGGAGACAAAACTGGTGACGTTCTGCATGCACTAAAACCACAATTTTTAGAGTTATCCTTTCTACTGGACAGAAATCTATAAGCTAACATTGTAGTTTCACACTGTCTGTGCTCTAACAGCAAGTAACAAAGTCAAATGCATTGGCATTCTTCTAGGGAATTAAATAATCCTTGGGTGAAGCTGTGAAACAGTGCTCTAGAGTAATATGAGAAGGGCACACAGCTGCCTAATCTTCTTCTTTTTTCATGTTTTGGATAATTTTAATTAACAATCGCTTTTTAAGATTATTATTTTCTTTTAAGACGAAGTTTTGCTTTTGTTGCCCAGGCTGGAGTGCAATGGCGCAATCTTGGCTCACTGCAACCTCCGCCTCCTGGGTTCAAGTGATTCTCCTGCCTCAGCCTCCCAAGTAGCTGGGATTACAGGCGCCCGCCACCACGCCCAGCTAATTTTTTGTATTTTTAGTAGAGACAGGGTTTCACCATGTTGGCCAAGCTGGTCTCGAGTTCCTGATCTTCAGGTGATCCACACACTTCAGCCTCCCAAAGTGCTGGCATTACAGGCGTGAGTCACTGTGCCTGGCCAGGCTTTTAAATATTTTATAATTGAACTACATTTTCTCTACCTCAGCCCATCTGGGGAAGCAGTTAAGTAAGGAATGTACATGATTGGACGAACTTGCCCCTTAATGGTGCTTCTGTTTCTTGTAGTTTAAAGTCCTTGGGTAGCTTGTCTTTTTTTCAGGTAAATGCTCAATTCTTTGCATTTTCCCCTCCTTGTCCTTCCATGACAATGGGAGCAAGGCTGCAGACTGGTCCTGATTCTCTTCTGCCCCGGGTGGTTGGTTTATCTAGTCTTGTGCCTGGACTAGCCTTAGCTTGTATTCTTGCCATCTCTCCACTCTGGGGAGTCTTAGTCTCTGCATTACCCCCACTGGGTCACAGGAAAGCTCAGGATCCACTGCATAACATACGCATGGGGCTGTAGGGGACCAGGAGGCCACTTCTGGGTTTTCCCTCCTGTTGTGTGTGGATCGTAGTTTTGAACCAAACCCGAAGCTTCTCTGTGGAGCTACGGTTCTAAATCCAGGCTGCACATTTGAATTACCTGATGGCGGAGTTCAAGACCAGCCTGACCAACATGGTGAAACCCCGTCTCTACTGAAAATACAAAAATTAGCCAGGCGTGGTGGTACACACCTGTAATTCCAGCTACTTAGGAGGCTGAGGCAGAAGAATCGCTTGAACTCGGGAGGTGGAGGTTGCAGTGAGCTGAGATTGCACCACTGTACTCCAGCCTGGGGGACAGAGTGAAACCCCATCTCAAAAAAAAAAAAAAAAAAAAAAAAAAAGAATTACCTGATGGCATTTCAAAAACTTGCCAATGCTTGAGTTCCTGAGCCCAGACCAATCTAAGTGTCTGGGGGTGGGGGCCCCAGGCCTTGTAACGTTCCAAGGCCTTCCTAGGTGGTTCTACCCTGCAGCTGTGCTCATGGAAGCAAGGTGAGCTTCTCATTCCGTTTTCAGCCCTCATTTTTAAAAATTAGTGTTTTAGGAATTTAGAAAGCACATTTTCTCTTGACAAAGCTTGGCTGTCAAGAATTTTGCTTGTTGACTGAAAATATTGATTTATAGGTGTCATAATTGAACACTGAGTCTTTCTCTTTGTATTCCTGTTTCCATAAACCTGAATATCCCGTAGGCAGATGGATGCCCCTGGCCAAACAGAGACAGGGTCAGGTGTAAGGAACCACACAAACCCCTCCCCCCCCCCCAAATCTAATTATTATACTTCAAGAATGGTATTCCCAAAACTTGGTATTTCTATCTCCATCTTAGAGATGTGGTAATAGGCAAAGTGAGGTTTAGTATGACTTGCCCAAGGTCACCTAGCAAGTGAAAGAAACGCAATTTAAACCCAGCTTGTCCCCCTCCAACCCAGTTTGGACATAGCGGTAAGTTCTTCTGGAGTCCTAACTTAACAGATGGAATGCCAAATACATTTTTAGAAAACATAAACTATTAAATAGTGATTACATTCGTGGGTTTTTACTACAAAAGCTTTTTAAATTTGTAGTGAAACTGTAAAAGGAAATCTTTAGCTCATTGACCTAATTATTATTCCAAAAACTATATATATTAGAAAATATTTTCTAAGTTTAAAACAACTTTGGACTTTCACTAATGTTTTCTGATCAATTGATATTCATGAAATTCTAAAATGATTGTTGTTTTTTAAAATGTTATTTTAGGCTGGGCACTGTGGCTCATGCCTATAATCCTTGCACTTTGGGAGGCTGAGGCAAGTGGATCATTTGATGCCAGGGGATCAAGACCAGCCTGGCCAACATGGTGAAACCCTGTCTTTACTAAAAATACAAAAAATTAGCCGGTCATGGTGGCGCACAACTGTAATCCCAGCTACTCGGGAGGCTGAGACATGAGAACTGCTTGAACCTAGGGGACGGAGGTTGCAATAGCCGAGATTCCGTCACTGCACTCCAACATGGATGATAGAGCAAGACTCTGTCTCAAAAAAAAAAAAAACAAAAAACAAAAAACAAAAAAAAAGATTTTTAAATTATATCTTGAGGTCATATATTTTCCAAGGATATACCACTACAGTTTTATAATGATGGTCAATGGAGAAAATTTCTCCACTTGAAATTTAGAATTCAAAAGTCTGATTATCAAACATTTGAGAGGCAGCAGACCTACGTACTCTTTAGTTAATAAATATTGAGTGTCTGGTATGTGCCATGCCCTATACTAGGTGGATATACAAAGATGAACAAAAACAGTGTCTCTGTATTACATTTATATTGGCAAGTCATTACTACATACAAATTTCTAAAAATTTTTAAAAAGACCTTCAGGGAGTCTGTAGAAAACTAGCACTAATTTTCTGAGAGTTTGAGTACAGAACTAATGTCAGTCTTGTGTTATACTCAGGAATTTTCATTGAGTGAAAACTTGAGGAAATAATTTGTGTGATGAATTTTAAAGAAATTGGGACTTCCCTAAGACAGTGGAAAATATTTGTTTTTAAGAGGCATTGATGGGAGCTGTGTGGTGATTTGTGATTTGTCAGATTAAAAAAAAAGTGCTGTGTTTACCTATGTAACAAATCTGCACATCCTGCACATGTATCCTGGAACTTAAAAACAAAAATTTAAACAAAAGTGCTGGCAAAGCAAGGTTTTGTTATTATCCTTTATTAAGCTTTTTGTGGGCTGGAGGTTTTACTTTAGAATCAGAAACCTCAAGTGTCTTTTTCATATAATGACTTCTTTTCCTCTGGGTAGATACCGAGTAGTGGGATTGCTGGATGGTAGTTCTACTTTAGTTCTTTAAGGAATCTCCACACTGTTTTCCATAGTGGTTGTACTGGTTTACATTCCCACCAGCAGTGTAGAAGTGTTCCCTTTTCACAGCATCCATGCCAACTTCTTTTTTTAAAAATTTTTTTGGTTATGGCCATTCTTGCGGGAGAAAGGTGATATTGCATTGTGATTTTGATTTTTGTTTCCCTGATCATTAGTGAGGTTGTGCATTTTTTCATATGTTTGCTGGCCATTTATATCTTCTTTTGAGAATTGTCTATTCGTATCCTTAGCCCAATTTTTGGTGAGATTTTTTTTTCTTGCTAATTTGTTTGAGTTTCTTGTAGATTCTGGATATTAGTCCTTTGTTGGATGTATAGATTGTGAAGATTTTCTCCCGTTCTGTGGGTTGTCTGTTTACTCTGCTGACTCTTTCTTTTGCTATGCCAAGACTCTTTAATTTAATTAAGTCCCATCTATTTATCTTTGTTTTTGTTGCATTTGCTTTTGGGTTCTTGGTCATGAAGTCTTTGCCTAAGCCAGTGTCTAGAAGGGTTTTTCTAATTTTTTTTTGGTAGCATTTTTATAGTTTCAGGTCTTAGATTTAAGTCCTTAATCCATCTTGAGTTGATTTTTGTATAAGGTGAGAGGTGAGGATCCAGTTATTCTCCTGCATGTGGCTTGCACTCGCATGTTTGTACCAGCAGAGTTCACAATTGCAAAAATATGGAACCAGCCCAAATGCCCATCAGTCAATGAGTGGATAAAGAAATTGTGGTATATATACATGATGGAATATTACTCAGCCATAGAAAGGAATGAATTAATGGCATTCGCAGCAACCTGGATGCAACTGGAGACTGTTGTTCTAAGTGAAGTAACTGAGGAATGGAAAACCAAACATTGTGTGTTCTCACTCATAAATGAGAGCTAAGCTATGAGGGTGCAAAGGCATAAGAATGATACAATGGACTTTGGGGACCTGGGGGACAGGGTGGAGGGAGGTGAGGGATAAAAGACCACAAATTCGGTTCAGTGTATATTACTCGGGTGATGGGTGCATCAAAATCTCACAAATCACCGCTAAAGAACTTACTCATGTAACCAAATACCACCTGTTCCCCAAAAACCTATGGAAATAAAAAAAAAAAGGAAAGGCAGTTACTAGTCAATATCACTAGTAAACATGAGTTTTTAAAATCCTAAATAAAATATTAGCAACCTGAATCCAGCAAATAATTTAAAAGCAACATGACCAGATTGTGTTTTCTTCCAATAATGTAAGGCTGGTTTCACATTAGAAACCTATTAATACAATTTACCATACTCCCTTAAGGAGAAAAATCATTTGATTATCTCAATACAATCAGAAAAAGTAAAGAAAAATAAAAGAATTAGAGGCTGGGCGCGGTGGCTCACGCCTGTAATCCCAGCACTTTGGGAGGCCGAGGCGGGTGGATCACGAGGTCAGGAGATCGAGACCATCTTGGCTAACATGGTGAAACCCCGTCTCTACTAAAAATACAAAAAATTAGCCGGGCGTGGTGGTGGGCGCCTGTAGTCCCAGCTACTCAGGAGGCTGAGGCAGGAGAATGGCGTGAACCCAGGAGGCGGAGCTTGCAGTGAGCCAAGATCAAGCCACTGCAATCTGGTCTGGGCGAAAGAGCGAGACTCCGTCTCAAAAAAAAAAAAAAAAGAAAAAGAAAAGAATTAGAAACCTCAGAGAATGGAAATTTTGCTCATGTTTCATGGTATTGAGAGAATTCACGTTGCTGACCTGGTAACCCTGAAGTGTTTAAGTGCTGCAGATGGTCAAAGGAAAGCTGAAAGATTTCGGAGCCTGCTGCCTTCTTTGTTCTGCGTTTGCAACACATTACCAGATGCTAGATGCAGAAGTACTGCAGCACTTGCCTGTTGGGAAAGCTTAATCTAACTGCTCAAGTAGCTGATATGCAGCATCTGACAGCCTGCTATGCCGTTTTGCAGCATACTCACCAGTGCTTTTGATATTGGCTCTGAGGAAGTACTTTTGGTTGCAAGTGACATGGCATGTACCTCTCCAGCAAGACTTCGTTTCTGAGAAATTCATGTAGTTCTTTTTTCATGAGTAATTTACCTTGTTTGATTTTTCTACTGGTTGATATGCTATTTTAGTCAAATATTAATGTGCTACATTTAAATGCTTGACTTCCTTTTGTTATTTTGAAATCAGTTATTAGGATGAATGGTGTACCTGAAGGTTGTGTGTAACTCACAGTTGTCATGGGCTGTGAAAGCTGGCATGTGCTGCAGTTTTTGTTTATGACTGGGTTGTGTCAGTGGGAGACAAAAATTCTAAAAGATACTGCAAGCAGATCCTGGTCGATTTCTGTGAGTGCTATAAGTTCTGGGAGAAATGATCTTGGGCTTTAGATGTTATCGCTGTGGCAATTATATTTCTTCTGGTCTCACAGAAGCAAGTGTCATTAAGAGCTTTAAATATTTGAAATTAGAACCATATGAGTTATTTTGAGATCTCTAGTTACCGTAATTAAACATACACAGGTATATATGAATGAGGACGTTATTTATGCATGAGCAAGGGAAGCTTTTCCATGGCTCTGATTATATGCAGGCAGGGGTGGTGAGGAAGGAAAGCAAGATGGATACATCTGACACATTTAAAGCCCAGTTTAGCCAGAGTAAGGATTTTGAGGTCCTTTCTCTTTGTTCAGATTGCGAGTCGATGGTAGGACTTTGGGAGGGATGTAGCCAAGGGGATGTAATAATGGCAATAGCTCATGCTCATGAAACACATAGGTTCCAGGTAAAATGCTAAGCTCTGTGCATATGATCACTCACTGTTACACTCTTGGCAATCTTATTATCTCTGGCTTAGGAAAGTAGATGACATGCCCAAGATTACATTTGTAGAACTGTGGTGTGAACCCAAGCCACCCTGAGTCCAGATCCCAAAAGCTTGACCACTGTTTTATTTTCTATGGGGGGTTACATGCTCCCTCAGTAAGTTTTAGATTTTTAAGGTGCCATTGTTGAGCAGAAGAACCTTTAGAGCTCCTTATTTCTTTTGTGGCTTTTCCTGTCTCAGGGAAGGTGCAGGCAGAGGAAGTTAAATTCCGATCACTCTGAAGGAAGAAGTTTGCAGCAGTGGTAGGATGATATAGAAAGTATTGACAATGCTGAGAATCTGGGATTATTTATTCTTGTTTGGAGTGAGAGATTGGATCTTCAGTTTACTTTAGATAATTAACAACTGCAACAAACCAGGTTGATTTATTACATTTTCTAGTTAGATTTTGTTGACTGTTCAGTTATTCTAGTCATGAATAAATTTTTATCATTTTCCCCCATAACATATGTTGAAGCAGAAGTCTCATCTGCTAGAAGCAACATTTAAAGTGCTTGCATAACAATATTGTTGATACAGAAGATTTTTTGTATCCAAACAAAGAAGTTAACTACTGTGCTTCATTTATCTTCATCTGTCTGAAGTACCAAGAAAAGAGATGTGGAAAAATAATGATAGGTAAGCAAAAGAAAAGAAAAATACATGCAGCTTTTTTTTTTGGAACAAATAATTTTATTTTTTAAAATTATTATTATTTTTTTTGAGACAGGGTCTTGCCCTGTTGCCTAGGCTGCAGCACAGTGACGCCACCTTGGCCCACAGCTCACTGCAGCCCCGACCTCCTGGGATCAAGCGATCCTTCCATCTCAGCCTTTTGAGTAGCTGGGCCTACAGGTGGGCAACACCACCCCCAGCTAATTTTTTTGCTTTTTTTTTTTTGTAGAGATGAGGGTCTTGCCATGTTGCCCAGGCTGGTCTCAAACTCCTGGGCTCAAGCAGTCCTCCTGGCTTGGCCTCCCGAAGTGCTAGGATTACGGGCATGAACCACTGCACCTGACCAGGAAACAATTTTTAGACCTCTACATTATATTTGTTTTTATGATCTTCTGTCTTTCCTACTATGCCATGATCTATATAAGTAAAGTATACGTATCTGGACCTTTAAAACTGGATTCACATAGTCCCCGTCTTGCAGAACTATTTTTCACATCATTTGGTCTTGTAGATATGTTACAAAAACAGAAAGGAATTTAATGACATTCTACCTCCTCTCTCTTTTTTCCTCTTTAATAGGTTTCATTTCCAATAGCCCAGCACCAGTGTGTCATTGTCATCTGATTTAGGAGTCCTTTTTCTGTTTGATTTTGAACTGACTGGTAGTATGAGCTGTATTTACATAGCATTCTGTTTACTTATGTCTTGGAACTTCTCCTTTTCTTTCCGTAGTCACGTATGGGTGTCTCTGCTCAGGAATCAAAGCCTTTGCCTCTTCTTTCTTTTCCTCCACTATTTTCTCAGTGCCTAAGCATAGGTTATGCCCATAGTATGTATTTAGTAGCTACATTCTTTCAATAATATTTTCATTCGTATGTTTTGCAGATGTTTTTAGAGTGCCTACTATGTGCCTTTACTGAGATATATGAGGTTCTGAGGATACAGAGATGACAATAACATAATTTCCTGTGCTTAAGGTGTTTGCTGTTTTTTAGAGGAGAAACATCTCTTTAAAGGAAAAACATTGCGGTATGATATGATCATTATTCTAACAGAGCTTTACTCACCCATGATACAAGCTTGAGCATAAAATCACCTATCTCACAGAGTTACTGAGTAGGGTAAATGTGATAGTGTGTGGAAAGCACCTAACTGTAGTAGTCTCTGGCACATAGTAGGTTGCCAATAAATGGCAGCCATTATAATTCATAAAGCACAGTGAGTTCACAAAGAAGGAAGAGAACACATTGTCCTGGGCCATTTCAGTAACGAATCTCAAGTGACCTGGCACCAGTGAGGCAGGCTCTACCACGGGCTGAATGGGGACCCCACTTCCTTCTCACCTGTGTGGTGTCCAATCATATGCTAGAATTGAATTCTCAGATGTATCTTTTCAATGACTCATAAATGCCTGTAAGTACCTGGAGGGCAGGTGCTGTGATTAGAAAAATCTTTATTTCCCGGCAGTCTTTGAGAAATCTGTAAATGTCTATTGAGTGCATTAGGTTTTAGAATAAATTCATAGGCTATAGGAGATACTTCTTTGGAATATTAGTGTGATTTTAATTGCTAGGTTTTTGCAAATAAAATAGACAAGGGTCTGAGGAAGGCATCCTTCCATTTGTAATTTGGTACAACTAGCCATCTTTGTCCCACGTTTTGTTTTTGAGGTGGCAGCCTGATCAAATATAGGTTTAACTATAGAATGCAGTTAGCTCTTGCAGCATCTGATAAATGCAGAAACAGAAAAGATGAGGCCAGCAGGGGTCAGTTTAATACCAGTTTAAGTTGCAAGCACAGTGTTTTTTTAATTCTCTGTAAAGTGGAATGATAATAGAAACTGAGATGCACAGTCTAAATGTAAGCTTCACAATTTCAAGCCACAGTAGGAGATTGCCAAAAATTGAGGTAGATGTCTTTAACATTATTTTAAAGAGAGAAATGGAGATTTCACTGTGTTGCACTGGCTGGACTTGAACGCCTGGGCTCAAGCAATCCTCCTGCCTCAGCCTCCCAAGTAGCTACTCTGCCCAGCTTCTCTAAGATTTTTAAGTAGATGATGAAGATTATTAGTGACAGAAGGTAAACTATGGAATGTGGATAGTTTAGCTCTCTTTTCTGTCGCATGGCAGCATAGGACTTTCAGCCAAACTGATTTACTCCACTAACTGGCTTGTACTGACAAGTGCTAGAAAAAGCCTGACTATATCATGTGCATTTCTTTGATGTTCGTTACTTGGTAGACTTTATAAAATAATACTTTGTGCCTATTTTTTTCCTAGCTGGTTATAAAGAAAAGTTAGTTTTAGTTATAGCTTGCATATGAAATGTCAATATTTCCAAGTTACAGGTATAAGAAACTGAACATGGAATGATTACTTGAGGACATTAAACTTTAAATAAAATCACCTCATGCTACTATATATATTCCTTTGTTATCTTCGTGGATATGAATGGCCTTTTCTTTGCAACCTAATGTATGGCGTTCACATTTATAAGACTAGGCTCCCAAATCCTAAGAACATAGTGTGTGCTAAACTCAGAATTCTGCATACTAATCTTACTTACTGCGAGTAAGTACTCTTAGCAGATAAAATTGTTTTCTTGATGCCTTAGTACACTTTCCCCCCAAGATACTATAATTGTTCAACTAAAGATTTTTATATAATGTAGAATGATAGACTCTTAGACCTGGAAGACGCCTTAAGGATCATAAACCCTTGTTTTATAGACAACTTGTGTGATGCATCACAGGCAGGGCTGTCCCTGGCAGAGCAATTCACACTTCTTGGACTGTTCTTCCCCATGGTACTACACTGTCGTCTTTTCTCTCCCTACTCTATTCTTCCCTGTTCAATAGTCTGCATATTTGAGCTTCTTGCTAAATATGTTATAGAGGTGAAATAACTGCCTTTGTCTTGCATCCCACTTCCTCTTTAGCTGTAGAGTAGAACCCCATGCACATAACCATTGGTCTCAACAATCTTTTTTTTTTGTTTTTGTTTTGAGAAGGAGTCTTACTCTGTCGCCAGGCTGGAGTGCAATGACATGATCTTGGCTCACTGCAACCTCCACCTCCCGGGTTCAAGTGATTCTCCTGCCTCAGCCTCCCAAGTAGCTGGGATTACAGGCACGCGCCACCATGCCCAGCTAATTTTTGTGTTTTTAGTAGAGATGGGGTTTCGCCATGTTGGCCAGGCTGGTCTCGAACTCCTGACCTCAGGTGATCCACCCGCCTCAGCCTCCCAGAGTGCTGGGATTACAGGTGTGAGCCACCGTGCCTGGCTGGTCTCAACAATCTTACATTGTAGCTTAAGTGGCTCTTTGGGATTGTTGTGTCATGTCCACTGGGGCCACTTAGAGCCAAGGGGTGTGTGTCTCCACAGAAAGGAATAAGGCCCTGGCTTTAAAGGACAGTAGGTACTGTTCTCCAGTGCTCTTAGAACTGTTGTGAAGTCTGTGAGTCACATGTAGTAGCACTTTAGGGCCTAGAGGATGCTGGACTTGAGTGGTTGCTCCTGTCATGGTGTCAGGAAGGAACGCAGGGCAGCATGACTTGTTAAAGAAGTTGCTGCATGATCCTGACAACAGTCAGGCAGCTCTGCCTAGCGCTTGTGTTCTGAAAATGCCGACTTTATTGGGTGTATTGTTTTTTCTTTTTAACCATTTAGGTATCTTCTCCTCTGTTTATATTTTTTATTTTGTATAATGAATTATCACATATTTGTGGCCTGAAGCAGCATATATTTTTAATCGTATGGTTTCTGTGGGTCAGGTGTCCACACCCACCTGGGTCCTCCATGCAGGGTCTCATCAAGCTCTCGTCAAGGTGTCAGCTGGGCTGCGTTCTCCTATGGAAATCCGGGGAAGAAGCCACTTCCCAGCTCGCTTGGGCCACTGAAAGAATTTATCTCCTTGCATCAGTAGGACTCAGGGCCCTGGCTTCTTGCCGGCTCTTGGCTGAAGTCTACCCACAGTTCCTGGAGACCACCCACAGTTCCTTCCCGGGTAGGGCTTTCCCACATGACCATGTACTTTATTAAGTCAGCAAGAAGAGCTTCTAGTGAAGATCTGATGGCAAGATGGAGTTTTATGAAATGTAATTGGCAGGAGTGACATATACCTTTGCCATATTTTGTTAGAAGCAAGTCACAGATCATGCCCATACATAAGGGGTGAGGGAAGGGGATTCTACAAAGGCATGAACACCCCAAGGAGGTAGCTAGGTGTCTTAGGGGAGGGGCCAACTTAAAGTTGTCTTCCCAGCTTTTTTTTTTTTTCTTAAACAGAGGGGAGACAGAAAGGGACGTCGACATACATGACAGTAACCCCGGAGATTTGTTCCTGGGTTTCACATTCACAGCACTTGTGGGCCTCCAGGCCAACCTGAGGCATTGAAAATCCCAGTTGTTGGTTTGGTCTGTGCTGAGTTCCTTACTCACCTTTTAAAGTTGGCTGTTTGCAGTTGTACTCCCTTTCTCATTTCTGTTTTCTTTGTACCTTTTTATTTAAATAAACTTTAAGTATATACTTTGGGTGTTAACAAATGTGTATGCTATGAATATAATATACGATGATTATCATGGCAGTCAAGATACAGAACTTTCCGTGACCCCAAAAGTTGCCATATGTCCCTTTGGTATCAATCCTCCTACACGTCTGGCTGCAGCAACCACTGATCTGCTTTGTATCTATAGATGACTTTTGTCTGTTTTGAATTTTGTAGAAACGGAACTGTATGTTATAGACTGTGGTCTGACTCTTTTCACTTAGCATAATGATTCTGAGGTTCACCATGTCTTTTGTGTCAGTAGTTTGTTCCTCTTTATTACTGAGCAGTGGTCTGTATTGGGATAACACAATTTGTTTATCCATTCACCTGCTGATGAACATCTGTGTTGTCTCCACTGATTAGGTATTGTGAATAAAGCTGCTGTGAATATTCATGTATGAGTCTTTGGGTGGACATGTGGTTTATTTCCCTTGGATAAATACCAGTAGTGAGATTGCTGGGTCATATAAGAGCGTTTTTGTTGTTGTTGTTGTTGTTGTTGTTGGTGGTGGTGGTGGTGGTGGTGGTGTTTGCTTGTTTTTACATGTTAAAATAACATACAGCCAAACTATTTTCCAAAGTGATTATACATTCCAGTCAGCAGTTGCTCCACACCTTCACCAACATTTGATGTGGTCTCTTTTTAATTTTAGCCATTGTAACAGTGTGCAAGGATGTTATATTGTGGTTTTAGTTGGCATTTCCTTGATAAATGATGTTGAGCGTTTTATATGTAGACTTATTGGTCATTTGTACATCTTCTTTTCTGAAACCTTGCACTTTTTTTTTTTTGAAACAAAGTTGCCTAAGCTGAATGTATTATTTCAACTATTTACAAGTTCACAAAATGGCACCTTTTTAATGTATATTTGCTCACATATTAATGTAGTAAACATATTATTTACCATGTGCTAATCACTTTACACACACTGGCTTATATGTACATCTCCATATTAGACATATGAGATTAGTGCTTTCATTACACCCATTTTGCAGATGGGAAACTGAGACCTAGAGACATTAAATAACCTGCCAGTGTTAATATGGCTAGTGAAAAAACACAGTTAGTATTCAAACATGGGCATCAGACTCCACTAGAAACATTAAATAACTTGCCAGTGTTAATACAGCTAGTAAAAAACAGAGTTAGTATTCAAACATGGGCATCACACTCCACTAGAGACATTAAATAACCTGCCAGTGTTAATACGGCTAGTGAAAAAATGCAGTTAGTATTCAAACATGGGCATCACACTCCACTAGAGACATTAAATAACCTGCCAGTGTTAATACAGCTAGTAAAAAACAGAGTTAGTATTCAAACATGGGCATCACACTCCACTAGAGACATTAAATAACTTGCCAGTGTTAATACAGCTAGTAAAAAACAGAGTTAGTATTCAAACATGGGCATCACACTCCACTAGAGACATTAAATAACCTGCCAGTGTTAATACAGCTAGTAAAAAACAGAGTTAGTATTCAAACATGGGCATCACACTCCACTAGAGACATTAAATAACCTGCCAGTGTTAATACAGCTAGTAAAAAACAGAGTTAGTATTCAAACATGGGCATCAGACTCCACTAGAGACATTAAATAACCTGCCAGTGTTAATACACCTAGTAAAAAACAGAGTTAGTATTCAAACTTGGGCATCAGACTCCATATCTTTGTTGTTGGCCAGGAGCAGGCAAACTATAAGCCTGGGTGCCAGAATGAGCCATGCCATTCTTGTATGTATCATGTCTTGTCTATTGTTACAGCAGCAGAGCTGAGTAGTTGCGGTAGAGATGGTTTGGCCTGTGAAGGCTGCCCTTTATAGAAAACAATTGCCTGCCCCTGCTCTTGCGCATTGTATTTTGTCTTCACTGTTCCTGCCTTCTTGTCTGGTTCTAAGGAATGAAAGGAGGACACCAGCTCAGATTTCCTAAAAATGTCTTTATATATAATTTTAAAAAATTCTCAAAAAAATCTTCCTGTAAAAGTCAAAAGGATGAAAATGAATGTAGCAGGAACAACTGTGAGGTGTCCCAGCTACAGTAGTCATTGAGTTTTTTTTGCATAAAAATACGATTGTAAAGATAGATTCCATAAAATGTGATGTTCTTTGTCCTGGTACTGACCCCGGTAGAGTGTTGCCTATGTTTTTGGCTTAACATTTACAGGGCATTATTTGAAAAACTGAATTCTGATCCAAGCAGAGATGAGGGGAACAAGGCTGAGACCTTAATTACTGGCTCTCTCTTGTCAGAGAAAGGTGCTTTTTGTCGTATTCCCATGGGATTTGATTGACCTTCAGACAGCCTGTGTCTGTTAGGAGGCATTTTATTTCTCAGGTTTGAGGGCTAGTCAGTAAAATTTGGATGAATTTGGACTGGATAGAGGGACTCAACCTGAATTGTGAAAATCCTGAGTTACAGAATTTCTAAAAGTTCTGTGTTTTAGTTATATATAATAATTTAGCTATTTTAAAGCACAAAACAAATACATGCACTTGGAGAATGGAGTCCACAGCATTCAGCAACAGTGGCCTGAAGCAGAGCCCCAGATAAAACACTGGGTTGAATGTCAGTGTGCTGACATCAGTGTTTTTTATTATATGACTGTGTTCTTTCTATAAAATCAGGCATTGTGAGAAGCCCAGATGTGAAGCTTAGAACAATAAAACCAAAGGAAGAATACATCAGAGGTTTGTAAAACTTAGATAATATGGAAGTAATTAACCATTAGACTCACGATATGTTCTCTAACAGTAACCTTGAAACTCCATGTTTTGTGTCTAATGACTTCTAGGACACATAAAGACAAAAGGAAAGAATAATATGCTTTCAGAGCATGAAGAACTTGCTTTAGAGTCCCTGTGTCTTTTGACTTGAATACACAGGATTATTATATCATGCAGTTATGAATCTGAGGAAAGTATGACATTATCAATAGGTCTAATTCTAAAATATCTGATAAAGAAGTTAATACCAAAATTAGTGAGTTTCCTAACTTTAAAGTGAAATAACTAGATAAAGAAGAACTAAATGCAAAGCTAGCAGAAGGAAGGAAATAATAAAGATTAGAACAGTGTTAACTGAAATAGAGAATAGGAAAGCAATAGGAAAGATTAGTGGCCGGGCGCAGTGGTTCACGCCTGTAATCCCAGCACTTAAGGAGGCGGGTGGACCACGAGGCCAGGAGTTCGAGACCAGCCTGGCCAACATGGTGAAACCCTGTCTCTACTAAAAATACAAAAATTAGCGGGGTGTGATAGTGGGCACCAGTAATTCCAGCTACTCAGGAGGCTGAGGCTGGAGAATCGCTTGAACCTCTGAGGCAGAGGTTGCAGTGAGCTGAGATCGTGCCACTGCACTCCCGCCTGGACGACAAGAGCAACACTCTGTCTTTAAAAAAAAAAAAAAAAAAAAAGATTAGTGAAACCAAAAGCTGTGTTCTTGAAAAGATTAACAAAATTGTCAAACTTGTAGATAGATGGACTAAGAAAAAAGAAGATTCCAGTTGCTAAAATAAAAAATGAAAATGGGGACGTTACTGGGCTGGGCGTGGTGGCTCATGCCTGTAATCCCAGCACTTTGGGAGACCGAGGTGGGTGGGTCACTTGAAGTCAGGAGTTTGAGATCAGTCTGGCCAACATGGTGAAACCCCGTCTTTACCAAAAATACAAAAATTAGCTGGGCACGGTGGCGGGCACCTGTAATCCCAGCTGCTCGGGAGGCTGAGGCAGGAGAATCACTTGAACCCGGGAGGCGGAGGCTGTAGTGAGCCGAGGTTGTGCCTCTGCACTCCAGCCTGGGAAACAGAGCAAGACTCTGTCCCCCCCAAAAAAAGAAATAAAAAAAGAACAAAAAAAGAAAACAGGGACATTATTATGAATCATACAGAATGAAAAAGGATTATAGGAGGGCATTAGGAAGAGTTGTATGACAACAAATTGAATACCCTAGATGAAAGGGACAAACTTCTGGAAATAACAAAGACTGTGAAAGACAAAAATTATGAAAATCTGAATGGACCTATACCTAGTTAGGAGATTGAATCAGTAATCAATAATCTCTCAACAGAGAAAAGCTGACTTGGAGGGCTTCACAGGTGAATTCTACCAAACATTTATAGAAAAGCTGATACTAATCTTTCTCAAACTTTTCCAAAGTATTGAAGAGGAAGAAATACTTCCTAATGCTTTTATTATGAGGCCAACATTACCCTGTTACCAAAGCCAGACAAAGATACTATGAGAAAAGAAAACTACAAACCAGTATCCCTTATGAACACTGATGTAAAAATTTTCAACAGAATACTAGCAAACCAAATTTAGCAGCATATTAAAAGGATTATACACCATGACCAAATGGCATTTATTCCCAGACTGCAAGAATGGTTCAAAATGTGAAAATCAATCAGTGTAATACATCATATAAACAGATTGTAGGGGGAAAAAACCCCACATGATCATCTGAATCGAAGCAGAAAAATCATTTTGACAAAATTCAATACCCTTTCATGATAAAAATCACTGAACACATAAGGAATAAAAAGAAACTACTTCAACATAATAAAAGCCATATATGAAAAACCCATAGCTAACATCTTAGTGGTGAAAGACCGAAAGCTTTTCCTTTAAGATTGAGGATGAGATAAGGATGCCTGCTTTTCACCACTTCTATTCAACATACTACTGAAGTTCTAGCTAGACCAATTAGGCAAGAAAAAGAAATAAAAGGCACACAAATTGGAAAGGAAGAGGTAAAATTATCTCTGTTCATAGATGATATGACTTGTAGATAGAAAATCCTAAAGATCCCACAAAAAACTATCAATGCTAATAACTGAATTAAACAAAGTATTGGGACACAACGTGAATACACAAAAATCAGTTGCATTTTTATACACAAACAAACAGTGAACAATCTGAAAAGGAAATTACAAAAAACAATTCCATACAAAAGAATAAAATACTTAGGAATTAACAAGGAGGTTAAAAACTTAACAATGAAAAGCAGAAAAACATTGCTGAAAGAAATTAAAGGCAACATAAATAAGTGGAAACATATCCCATGTTCGTGAACTGGAAGATTTAATATTGTTAAGATGTCATTACCTACCCAAAGGCCTCTACAGATTCAATGCGTTCCCTATCAAAATTGCAATGATGTTTTTTTGCAGAAAAGGAAAAAAAAATCTAAAATTTCTATGGAATCTTGAGGGACTCCAAATAGCTAAAGTTATCTTGAAAAATAACATAGTGGATGACTCAATGTGCTGATTTCAAAATTTGCTAAGAAGCTACTGTGACCAAAACAGTGTGTTACTGGCATAAAGACAGACATACAGACCAATGGAATCAACGGGAGAGTCCAGAAGTAAAACCTCACCTATATGGTCGAATGATTTTCGATGGGGGTGCCAAGACCTTTCAATGGAGAAAGCACAGTCAATTCAACAAATGGTGCCAGGACAACCGGGTATCCATATGCAAAAGAATGAAGTTGGACCTTTATCTAAGTTTGTATACAAAAATCAACTCAAAATGGATCAAAGACCTAAATGTAAGACCCCAAACTATAAAACTCCTAGAAAACATAGGGCAGAAGCTTCATGACACTGGATTTGTCAGTGGTATCTTGGGAATGACACCAAAGGAACAGGCAGCTAAAGAAAAAAATAAACAAATTGTTCTTTATGAAAATTTAAAAAATTTGGTGCATCAGAAGACAGTATCAACAGTTAAAAGGTAACCCAGAGTATGGGAGAAGATATTTGCAAACCTTATATCTGATAATGGATCAATATCAAAATATATAATTAAGAACTCAACAATAGAAAAGCAACATGATTTTAAAATGGGCAAAGGACTTAAGTAGACATTTTTCCAAAGAAGATACGCCAATAAGCACATGAAAAGATGCTTAGCATCACTAATCATGACGGAAATGCAAATCAAAACTACAGTGAGATACCACTTCACACAAATTAGGATGACTGCTATTTAAAAAACCCCAGAAAATAAGTGTTGGGGAGGATGTGGACAAATTGGAAGCCTTGTGCACTGTGTGGACGTGTAAAACTGTATAGCCACTGTGGCAAACAGTATGGCGGGAACTCAAAAATTTAAAAATAGAATTACTGTATGATCCAGCAATTCCATTTATGTGTATGTACCCAAAAGAATTGAAAGCGGGATCTCAAAGAGATGTTTGTATGCCAGTGTTCATAGCAGCACTATTCACAATGACTAAAATGTAGAAGCAACCCTCATGTCATTTATCTGAAAACAAAATGTGGTACATGCATACATATCATAAAATGTCATTCAGCATTAAAAAGGAGGGAAATTAAGACACATGGTACAACATGGTTGAACCTTGAGGACATTATGCTAAGTGAAATAAGCCAGCCACATTAAAGACAAATACTATATGACTCCACTTTTATGAGATACTTAGAGGAGTCAAAATCTTAGAGCCAGAAAGTAGAATGGTGATTGCCAGAGGCTAGAAAGAAGGAGGGAACTGGAGTTACTGTTTAATGAATTTAGAGTTTCAGTTCTGCAAGATGAAAAGAGTTACAGAGATGGTTGGTGGTGATGGTGCACAACATTATGAATGGATTTAGTAACACTAAAGTGTATACTTAACCATGGTTAAGATAGTAAATTTTTTATGCATATTTTATTGCAATAAAAAATGAAAACAGTTTCAATCTAGGAGGATTTTGGATGCATCTATGCCTTGAGAAATGAATGGTTTGATGTAAATGCATGGTAGCAAGAATAAATAATTATGTTAATTCATATAATATGTTGTATATATTTTTAAAGAAAATTCTATCACTGTCTTCCTATGGGTAGGGCTAATATCCAGTTCTTTCAGGGATTAAGAGGATAGGGTCTGAAGTTAATCCTTGTTTGTCATAATGTTATTAATTTATTCAACCAAGACTTATTGAGAATGACCTAGCAAAAGAGACAATCTGTTCAAATTAACCAACTTGAGTACCATTTCAATTTGAAAACTCTATCTCTGGTGTTGGAGGTCATTCTTCAGGAACCAACATGGTTCTTGGGAAGGTAAACGTCATGTACAAAGTCACTCAGGAATAATACTTGACTGCCGGGTGTGGTGGTGCACGCCCGTAATCCCAGCACTTTGGGAGGCTGAGGCAGGACTATCACTTGAGTCCAAGAGTTTGAGACCAGCCTGGGCAACGTAGGAAGACAGCTTCTCTACAAAAAAGATTTTTTTAAAAATGAGCCAGGCAGGATGGCATGTGCCTGTAGTCCCGGCTGCTTACGGCTGAGGTGGGAAGATTGCTTGGGCTCGGGAGGTTGAGGTTGTGGTGAGCTGTGATTGCACCACTGCACTGTAGCCTGGGCAACAGAACAAGAGCCTGTCTCAAAAAACAAAACAAAACAAAACAAAACAACAAAAAAAAAAAAAAAAAAAAGAAAAAAGAAACAGAAAGAAAACAATAATATTTGACAGAATAAATTCCAGGGTCATACTGGAATATGGGGGAAGAGTATGAAAGTATGAATTGGACAGATAAGGATTCTAATCGTGGTTCTATCACCACCAGCTAATCTTCTGACCCTCTGTTTCCTAACGTCGAAAATGAGAACATAATATCAGTGTCATAATGTTAAGAAGATTATATTCATTCTTATAAAGTGATAACTTAGAAGCCATTCAATTCAATATTTATTGAGTTACTAACACAGGCTCTTGCTGTGTTACGTTGTTGTTACGTTGTGTTAGTTGATCTACTAACTAAAGTGTGAGATCTGGAAAGGGTGCTATCAGCCAGTTTCAGAGAAAACAAAGGAAACTGGGAGGCTTCATGTAGTTGGGCCTTAACCCTGGGCCTTGAAGCATATATTTTAGGTGGTATGGTGGGATTACAGTGGGATTACTGGCATTTAGTGGGATGGAAAAGGGAGAGATTTTATTTATTAATTAGATTCAGTTACGTGCTCATTATTCTTTACTGATTCTAATTTAGTAATGGGAAACTGTAACTTTTTACTCTTCAGCTACTTCCGGTTAATTGGGTTAATGGTGATGAAGTTTGGATCGTTTTATTAACAGTGATAGTGTTGCAGGACCCCAAGGGAGGGCTCTTGGATCTGGCGCGAGAAAGAATTCAGGGCGAGTCCATGGTGCACAGTGAAAGCAAGTTTATTAAGAAAGTAAAGGAATAAAAGAACGGCTACTCCATAGACAGAGCAGCCCTAGGGGCTGCTGGTTGCCCATTTCTTTTCTTTTCTTTTCTTTTCTTTTCTTTTCTTTTCTTTTCTTTTCTTTTCTTTCTTCTTCTCTTCTCTTTTCTTTCTTTTTTTGATGGTGTCTCGTTGTGTCACTCAGGCTGGAGTGCAGTGGCGAGATCTTGGCTGACTGCAACCTCCGCCTCCCAGGTTCAAGCTATTCCCCTGCCTCAGCCTCCCGGGTAGCTGGGACTATAGGTGTGTGCCACCATGCCCGGCTAATGTCTTTTTTTGTGTATTTTAGTAGAGACGGGATTTCACCATATTGGTCAGGATGGTCTGGATCTCCTGACCTTGTGATCTGCCTGCCTTGGCCTCCCAAAGTGCTGGGTTTACAGGCGTGAGCCACTGCGCCCGGCTGGTTATTTCCTGATGTTATGCTAAACGGGGTGGATTATTCATGCCTCCCGTTTTTAGATCATATAGGGTAACTTCCTGATGTTGCCATGGCATTTGTAAACTGTCATGGGGCTGGTGGGAGTGTAGCAGTGAGGACAACCAGAGGTCACTCTCATGGGCATCTTGCTTTTGGTCTGATTTGTCCGGCTTCTTTACAGCCTGTTTTATCAGCAAGGTCTTTATGACCCGTATCTTGTGCCGACCTCCTATCTCATGCTGTGACTTAGAATGCGTTAATTGTCTGGGAATGCAGCCCAGTAGGCCTCAGCTTCATTTTACCCAGCTCCTGTTCAAGATGGAGTTGTTCTGGTTCACACGCCTCTGACAATACAATTCCCAATTGATAACTGATACCTTGGAATCAGTGTGAATTATTTTTACACTGCTGCACACCTGGGAATGGTGAATGTGTGAGGCCTGTCCTCTCTCAGGCTCATAGGAAAAGGCAGAAATGATCTTGCTTCTTTAGGGATTGACAGAACAAAGACAAAGGACCCTAGACTTTGGGAATAGAAATCTGTTGAAATGAGCTGGAATTGGTAAAATAATTGATTTTGTTTATGAATTGATAAAAGCCTACTTTCAATTCATCAAATATTGTTGAGCATGCAACAGTATGCTCCCGTACCTAAGGTGCAGTCTCTGCCTTAGAGTTGTGATCCAGGAAGGGGCTGCAAGAGAGACTCAGAAGATGTGCTCTGACAATATATAAGCACAATGTCTGACCCTTAAAGAATGACAGGATTTCAACAGGCAGACAGGAGAGGAGGAGGAATTCTAAGCAAAGGCTTTCACATGTAAACGGTGAATTCTTAGATAAGATCTGTTTTCTATATACCAGGAACAGTTTGCTGGCATTTGAGGACGAGGAGTAAGTTCAAATGAAAACTTTAAAATGTTTCCCCAAAGTGTTCATATGAAATTTTAAGGATGTGCCTATGGACTGGGAATAATCAAATAACATAAAATAAACATAAATAACATAAACCATAAAATAATACCATTTTTTTCTACTTTTAAAATTGGGCCCAGAATATAGCTTGCAGTGTTTTCTTAATTGATAAAACTTCAGTTCATCACCTTCAATTAATATGTTAATGCATGACTATTTGCTTTGTATATATCTAGGCTGTATTTATAATTGTGGTCTGTCTTCTTTGGCCAAGTATATATGTATTCCGTTATCTCTTAGCTCCTTTGTATTCAGGCTATGCAAATTTATTATAATATTGCTCTATTCCATCTTTAATTAGGCAAGCAAATATTCTAATAAAAAGTTTCAAAGTGAATTTTGCATTATCCAGTACTAGATACATATTCTGTAACTTTGGGGCAAGATATTTGCCAGGCTTATAAAACTAGATATAACTATCCATAAATAAAATTGCCTCAATAAGATTTAATGGAAGAGAATTAAGAAGCTGTGGAAAATGAATAAGAAAAGGAAAAAAATATTATTTTCGCAGTTTACTTTTTTTTTTTACTTGGGATCATATTCTTTTCTGAGGTTTTACTCGAAAAAGTATTTTCTCTGTCATTACTTTCTTTCTCTCTCTATCTTTCTCTTCTTCTCTCTCTCTCTTTCTCTCTTTCTTTCTGTCTTTCTTTTGGCTGGAGTGCACTGGTGCAATCTCGGCTCACTGCAACCTCCACCTCCCGGGTTCCAGTTAAGCAATTCTCCTGCCTCAGCCTCCCTAGCAGCTGGGATTACAGGTGTGCACCACCATGCTCAGCTGATTTTTGTATTTCTCATTACTGTTTCAGAGACTATTCAGAGAGTATTCAGTGTTATAGTATTTTCCTTAAATAAGATTATCACTTAGGGATTTGGAATCATGTTAATAAAATTATTCAACATACTTTTACTGAGTAACTACTCTGTACCAGGTACCGTTTGAACATATAAAGATGAATAAGACTTCATTATCTGCATACAAAAACATTTCTATACTCAATATATTAATACTCTAATAATAATAATGTGAACAAAATACTTTAGGAATACAGAGGAAGGAACTGTTAATTCTGTTATGCGGTTTGGACATTAGAGTTGGTCCTGGTAGGATGAATATAAAGTTGCCCGATTAAAAAAAGATGGGATGGATGGACAGGGCATGACATTCCCAATAGAGTTCTTTCCGTTTTTTACAAAACAGGAAAGCCGAACTTCCTAGGAATCATACCCTTTGATACATTGTAAACAAAATGTTTAGTAGATGACTATGAAGGATGGACTCAAATGGAAGAGTGGTTAAAGGGGATTTGTGGGATTCCCTTTTAAAATCAGGTGTTCAGCAAACAAGAACTAAAAAGATTAGTGGGATCTTGAACAAATGATTGCGAGCTCAAAATTCTAAGGAAGGAACTCAGTTGCACCTGCTTTTTTGTAGTAGCAAATACAAGGACCTTCAGTGTTAAAAACATTCATGAGAGATTAGCTAACACAGAACAGAAGATTCTCAAACCCAACAGCTTGAGGAGAAAATCCATCTTCTCATTCACTGGAAGATTGTCAATATAAGGAGATGGGAGTAATTCTCAGTTACTTTCATATAATCCTACTTTAAAAAGCAAGCACTGCGGGAGTATTTTCTGTTGATCCTTTGGTTCAAAAAGATGCTCCCACAGGAGAAGGCTCATACAGGCTGGATGATGAGCTCATTATTAAGACATGTGATGGTCACTGGATCCCACAATATTTCTGAGATGTTTATTCCTCTTGCTGATTTGCTGACTTTTTATTGTTGTTTTGTTTATACTGAGAGCTGCTGACATGTGAATATCCCAATAGCTATCATCCCTGAAAGATGTGCTTTTTAAGAATGAAGACTGCAGTTTCTCTGGAGTCAGCCTCTTGTCTCTTTCTCCTGGCTCACACTTCACAAAATGAGAATTTTTTCTTAAGACAAACAAACAACAACAACAAAAAAAACGAAGCAGAACTGGATATAGTGGCTTATGCCTATAATCCTAGCACTTTGAGAGGCCAGGGAGGGAGGTTTGCTTGAGGTCAGGAGTTCAACACAAGCATGGACAATAAAGTGAGACCCTGTGTATTACAAAAAAAAATACAAAAATTAGCTGGGTATGTTGGCATACTCCCACATCCTAGCTACTTGGGAGGCTGAGGTGGGATCACTTGAGCCCAGGTGTTTGAGGTTAGAGTGAGCTATGCTCACACCCTGGTACTCCAGCCTGGTCAACAGAGAAAGACCCTTTCTCAAAAAATAATAAAGATACACTGACCAGAAGCTTCAGTCTGATCCATTGTCAATAAAGAACAGTGCAAGAGCAATTAATATTTTACAAAATCAAAAAAGAAAAGCTAGCAGGATTATTTCATTAGCATGCTTCTCTTCATATGCACCTTTGATTTAAAAATCACTCTCCTGTAGTTTTTTATTTCTTCACAATTATCAGTTGGAAACTAAATTTGTTCATCTCATAATAAGACTGATTCTGTATGCATCATAGAATTGCAAACATTAAGTAACAAAGTCCATGTAAAGTGTTTAGAACATAGCACTTAGTAAATAGTGGTTATTATTGTTGTCACTATCCCCACTGTCTTTCTTTGTAGATATTTACTTTCACCTTTTCTTCTATAGCAGAGCCACTAACAGGTAATAGAGAAGTAACTAGTTAGATCTTAGGAATTTAAGAAGCACTTCAAGATGTGGACAGAAAAGGATTTGGTTCAGATTGCATACTCTTGGGCTATGGAGACGGTACCTGCAATTCCCATAGAATGTGTATAAAGCACTGTATTGCGTTAGAGGCCATGGGATTACAAAAGCTATTCTTTGTAAGACATCTTAGAATGTTGTTGATGTGTGAGAATAAAATCATATTGAAAAAATATAGAAAAGTTACCGTCTTTCATCAGTTCTAAGATTCAGGGTCTCACCATCTTGCCCAGGCTGGTCGTGAACTTCTGGGCTGAAGCCATCCTCCTACCTTGGCTTCCCAAAATGCTGGGATTATAGGTATGAGCCATTGCACCCAGCTAATTGTTTTTGTTTTAATCAATTACCATATTTTTAGCACTGCTGTGGCTTATGCTTTGTTCCTTTTTACTACTACTTGCTTTGAATGATGCTTAAAATGGACCCTTAGGAAGATGACTGTATTGAATTCTTATATTCAGAACAATTGATATACTAATTTAAAAAGAATATACAGTCCCAAGTGATAGAATAAACAAGAGTTACTGCTTAGTATACAATAAATTTTGTATTCATTTCATTTCCCTCAGAAGTCTATTCGAAATCTGAGTTTCCTCCTATTTATATGTAGGTTACAAAGTTTTTAAAAAGGCAACAAAAACACATTTATTTCTGCTCTTCTTAGGCAATATGGCCTTTTGGCTAGAACTCAGAAATTAAAAGCTTGATTTGTTGGTTGTGTAGGCATCTTATATCTAAGGAATTATTTTGGCTTAATTTGGGGATAAAATATTAATTACACCTAATAAGCAGAAATGTAATTATTTAAGACAGTTACTGTCTTACACATTTTTCACTTAAGATATGAAGAAGTGGTTAACATAATTTCTTCTTCTGGGACTTAAAAGAAATGTTCAAAGTAACCACTATTTAGGTTTGATCATGCCTTTGGAAGGAATTGGTATTATCCTTTGAAAATGAAAAGGCATAATTTGTTGAAGGTACATAGAATTGTACAAAAAGAAATCAGTAATTTTCCCATTTTTACTATTAAGTTATATCATAAGCAGTTATTTTGAATGACAGTATGAAAAAGTATGTTTGTGTTTTAAGGAGGCTGTTTTTGAATTAGGAAAGATAAATACGCTGGTATGAAGATCAGCTCATTCAGGAGCAGGCATTTTCCTGCATACTAAGGAGCTTTAAAGGTTAGACAGTAAAAAGAAGGTGATCATTATGTGTCTGCTCCACCTCATGCCTACCAGAAAATTTATTTCCCAGCCTCCCTAACTTTTCTACTTCAATATACAGCTAACTGTTAATGAGCCCTAACTCTGACCTGGGTGTGTGCCAAATATTTCACATACATCCTGTCATTTAGTCCTCACCATAATCTCTGAGTGCACAGTAGATGCTGTTAGAATTATCTGTATTTTATAGTACAGAAACAGCCTCAGAAAAGTGAAATAACTTCCCTCAAAATAAGGTAGCTAGTAAATGGCAGAGCTAACATTCAACCTTATCCATGTCTGACTACAAAGTAATCCATCCATTACTTACCTTTTTTCATGGTAAGCTTTTGCTTTTTGGTCAACACTATGCACTGTGCCTTGAGTACATGCACAAACATTGGAAGACCATTCCCATGTGATATTTGTAATAGAATTAGGTATTCAAATCACGCATTCTTGAGACAATTAAAGAATGTAGGATTTATTTACATACAAAGTTGAGAGAACGTGCATCATGCTGTGTCAGGCTTCCTTTCCATGATTCTGTTTTCAGTGCAGGTATTTGCCACCTGACTTGGGCTTCTTAGATGTCTATAATCAATGAAATATTTTCTCTTTTTAAAAACTATTTTTAAAATACATGTTTTAACAGTGTTGAATTACAAGATGTTTTAAGATAATATAAACCTGGACCCAAATTTCTATGTAAATGTTTATTTTATAGAGACAAGTAAATTAACCAAATAATTCAGTGAATCTTCATTGAGAACCTAATATGACCTAGGTACCATGCTGGGTGTCAGAGACCGGCTATATGGTTTAGTAGAAAGAGAAATGGTAGACGCTGTGCCAAGCATAGTGCCTGGAACAAGCAGAAAGTCCATAAGAAATATATGTTAACTGAAAGGAAGAACAAAATGGAAACTGTGTCTGTCTAAGTCACCCAAATTAGTAATGTCTGTGAGTTTATTTCCTCATCTGAAATGAAGGGTAATAAAACCTACCTCAGAAGGATTGTTGTCAAGATTAAACGAGTTAAGATATGGGAATATGTCCAGAAGTGTGTTTGGTACATATTAGATGTTTAATAATTGTTAGTCATAGTGCAAAAAATAAGTAACACATTATTCCCATTCTCAAGCAGTGTCAAGATTTAAAATCGGATTCTTATCCACCATATCGTTAGACTTCAGTTGCCTTGTTCTTCTATTTGCTTTATTCTGCCTGAGCTTCACTAACAATCCACAGGGCTTTTGGACTCTACAAAGAAAACACACACAAAAAAATATCATACACTCTTCTATATCTACTCACATCTGCACTTAAATTTAATTCTGTTCTGTTAAAAAGAAAATTGGCACAAAGTTATTGCTTAATACTGTCAAATACTTTTTAAAATTAGTTGCCCTCTGTAACAATAGGAGAGCATGGAAGAATAAACAAAAGCAGCAGAATGATGTCAGAGAAACTTTGGCCACAGAAGGAGATCACTAGGTATTGGAATTTGAACAGCCTATTTTTCACTTACTTCTATACACAGTATGGATCTTACAGATTTATTGTAACTTTTTTCTCCGATTTGAGAATTGCCAGAAATAAAGCTGAGTGACAAGAAAAGGATGTGGTGTTCATGAGACAGAGGGCGCTGTTTATGCCCATCTGTACAGAATGTCATTCGTTTTAAATATGATTTTCCTCTTTTTCCTCACAGAAAGAGAAAATAGTATATTTCTCCTTCTATGCAACAGAGAACTGATTTTTTAAAAAAAATTCTTATTACTGTTTTTTTTTGAAGTATAATAGAAACAAAGCAGTGTTTTTCTTTGTTAAGGTCAGTTCATGTTTTAGTAATGTGTCTTGAGCTTTCTGTATTTTCTGAGCTAACCATTTAAAAAATTTTGACTTCTACACCAATTATTTTATGTGGATTGTTTAAATTCTATGGGTCATGTTGATGACCTTCCTATATTTATTGTCATTGAAAACATTCAATATGTAAATATAATAAACGATTATATCTTTTAGAAAATAAAAGTTTTCTAAAATTAAATGTGAATTATCATTAAAGCATAAAATGCTGTGACTATAAGGTAACATTAAAAAAAAAAACAGAGAGCTGGGTGCGGTGGATCATGCCTGTAATCCCAGCACTTTGGGAGGCTGAGGCGGGTGGATCCCGAGGTCAGGAGATTGAGACCATCCTGGCTAACACGGTGAAACCCAGCTCTACTAAAAATACAAAAAATTAGCCAGGCGTGGTGGTGGGCGCCTGTAGTCCCAGCTACTCGGGAGGCTGAGGCCGGAGAATGGTGTGAACCCAGGAGGCGGAGCTTGCAGTGAGCCGGGATGGTGCCACTGCACTCCAGCCTGGGTGACAGAGCGAGACGCCGTCTCAAATAAAAAACAACAACAACAACAACAACAAAAAACCAGAAAGAGATGACTTCCAGCCAGAAGGCGAGACTCTGTGGGAAAAGCCTTCCTTCTAAGGGGAGGGTTTGGGCTGCTATTTTTCTTACTTTCCTTGAGAGCAGCTTCAGGACTGTACTTGGGTCACCCTACAAGCTGTTTCCTTTATTTTTTCTCTCTCAACAAAGATTTACCTGTCCATTTATAAAGTGCAGATTGTTTCTCTAAGATGGCAGATAAGAGGCTTGCAGCATGCCTCAGCCACTTGGAAATAGCTAGATAGTGCATAAAGATAAACTGTATGAGCTTTTTTTCAAGAAGGAAAATGGGGCTGGGCGCAGTGGCTCACGCCTGGTAATCTAGCACTTTGGGAGCCTGAGGCGGGTGGATCACGTGATCAAGAGATCGAGACCATCCTGGCCAACATGGTGAAACCCCATCTCTACTAAAAATACAAAAATTAGCTCTGTAGTCCCAGCTACTCAGGAGGCTGAGGCAGGAGAATCGCTTGAACTCGGGAGGCAGAGGTTGCAGTGAGCCAAGGTCGTGCCATTGCACTCCAGCCTGGTGACAGAGCAAGACTCTGTCTCAAAAAAGAAACAAACAAAAAACAACAACAACAAAAAAAGGAAAATGGGAATCCACTGGAATCGTGAAGGACACCCAGATCCTGGTGAGCAGAACACTGGCAAACAACCTCTGTGACAGTGTCTGGTGGATAAAAAAGATCCTGGTGTAGGGAGGCCCTTTCTGCTTTAGACCTAGTCAGATCTCCAGGCATTTGGAGCACCTGCTTATCTGGTTCAGCAGCCTGAGCCACGCAACTCTTCCTGTGGGACAGTGGGACCCTCTCTGCTCTAAGCCCAGGCAGGTCTTCAGGCATTTGGAGCACAAGCTTACTTGGGTCAGTAGCCCGAGCTGCTCCATCCTTCCCGTGCAGAGATCCTCATATAGGGGGACTCTCTCTGCTCCATGCCCAGACAGATCTCCAGGTATTCAGAACACCTGCTTCCCCAGTTCAGCAGTTCGAGTCACCCTACCCCTTTTATGCAGAGATCTTGGTTCAGGGGGAGCCCACTATACTACACACCTAGGCAGAGCTCTTCTGGATTTGGAGTTTAGGGCATCCCCCATCCCTGTGCAGAGAAGTTGATGCTGAAGAGGTTTCCCATTCCTGTGCAGAGAACTTGATACTGAGGAGCTCCATGCCTAGGCATACCTCTGGGTGCTTGGTAGCCACCCATTGGATTCTCTGTCAGTGCTGGTGCTTGTGCCTGTATCAGGGGACCTTTAGGTGGACCTGACCAGTCTGGCCCCATGCCCTTGGGGCTGAGCAGGGAGCTCAGACCACTATGCATTCTGTGTATCAGCCCATTGTCTGAGGCAACAGAACTTCTGCCAGTAAACAAGGATCAAGTATCCAGCTACATTGGCTGCAACTGGCTCTTACCTATAAGCATCATCTACTGGCATGTAGATTGAACTGCACAGCCTGATACAAAACCTACCAGAAGAACTGGTAGAAACAAAACCAAAGACAGAGCAAAGATAGAAGCAAAACAAAAAGATCTTACCCAAAATAATCTGTAGTCATACCCATAGGAAGCAGGGGAAAGGGAAAGAGAAGGAAAAAAACCCCAGTAATATTACAGAGGAAAAAAAGAGAAAGAAACATCCTACCTACATGAAAATAATTACAAAAATTAGAAGTGCTAGCATCTTCAGCTGAGAAAGAATCAGCACAAGATTACTGGCACCATTAAAAATCTGAATGTAGTAACACCACCAAAGGATTGCACAAGCTTTCCAGAAATGGTTCCTAACCAAAATGGAAACTCAGATATGACAGATAAGTAATTCAAAGCATGAATTGCAAGGAAGCTCAATGAGATCCAAGACAAGACTGAAAATCAGAACAAAGAAGCTTCTAAAGCTATCCAGGGAATGAAGGAAGAGATAAATATCTTAAAAAGAAATCAACCAGTTTTGGAATTGAAAAACTCACTTAAGAAATTTAAAAATACAATTCAAAGTTTTATTAATGGTTTGGACCAAGTAGAAGAAAGAATTTCAGAACTTGAAGATCAGTCTTTTGAATTAACCCAGTCAGACAAAAAGGAAGAAAAAATAATTTAATAAAATAAACAGTCTTTGAGAAATATGGGATTATGTAAAGTGACCAAAACTACAAATTATTGGCATTACTGAGAGAGAAGGAAAAAAAATAAGCAACCTGGAAAACAAATTTGAGGAATTCAAGAAAATTTCCCTAAGCTTGCTAGAGAGGTAGACATCCAGTTACAAGAAATCCTGAGAACACCTGTGAGATACTATACAAAATGAACATCACTAAGTCATATAGTCACCAAACTGTTCAAGGTCAGTGCTAAAGAAAAATATCTTAAAGGCAGCTGGAGAAAAAGGTCAGATTTTGTACAACAGGAGCCCTTTCAGGCCAACAGCAGACTTATCAGCAGAAACTTTACAAGCAAAGTGAGTTGGGGGGGCCTATTTTCAGCATTTTTAAAGAAAAGAAATTGCAACCAAGAGTTTCATGTCCTGTCAAATGAAGCTTCATAAATGAAGAAGAAATAAAATTTTTTTCCAGACAAGCAAGCACTAAGGGAATTTGTTACCACTAGACCAGCCTCACAAGAGTTCCTTAAAGGCGTTCTGTATTAGTGTGCTCTTGCATTGCTGTAAAGAAATACCTGAGGCCAGGCATGGTGGCTCACTCCTATAATCCCAGCACTTTGGGAGGCCGAGGTGGGCAGATCACGAGGTCAGGAGTTTGAGACCAGCCTGACCGACATGGTAAAACCCCATCTCTACTAAAAATACAAAAATTAGCCAGGCGTGGTGGTGCACACCTGTAATCCCAGCTACTCAGGAAGCTGAGGCAGGAGAATTGCTTGAACCCAGGAGGCAGAGGTTGCAGTGAGCCAAGATCGCACCACTGCACTCTAGCCTGGGTGACAAAGTGAGACTCTGTCTCCAAAAAAGAAAATAAAAGAAATACCTGAGACTGGGTAATTTATAAGAAAAGTTCATTTGACTTATGGTTCTGCAAGCTATACAGGAAGCATGGCAGCATCTACTTTTGGAGAGGCCTCAAGGAACTTTTACTCATGCCAGTAGGTAAAGGAGGGGCAGCCATCTTACAAGGCAGAAGCAGGAGAGGGAAGGGTGGTGTGACACCTCCCTCCCACCCAGTCCCACTTCCAACACTGGAGATTACAATTTAACATGAGATTTTTTGGGGACATAGATCCAAACCATATCAAGTTCTAAATATGGAAACAGCTGCTGCCACAAAAGCACCTTAAGCACATAGCCCACAGACCCTATAAAGCAACCGCATAATAGAAACTACAAAGCCACCAGCTAACAATTTCATGATAGGGTCAAAACCTCACATATGAATATTAACCTTGATTGTAAATGGTCTAAACAGTCTACTTAAAGGGCACAGAGTAGCAAGTTTGATAAAACAAGACCCAGTCATCTGCTGTCTTCAAGTGACCCATCTCACAGGTAACAACACCTACAGGCTCAAAGTAATGAATAACAAAAAAGAGCAGGGCTTGCTATTCTTACATCAGATAAAACAAACTTTAAACCAACAACAGTAAAAAAGAACAAAGAAAGGCATTACATAACGATAAAGGATTCAATTCAACAAGAGGATTTAATTGTCCTAAATATATATGTACCCAATATTGGAGTAGCCACACTGATAAAACAAGACCTAGGAAAAGACTTAGACAGCCACACAATAATAGTGGGGAAATTCAACACCCCACTGTCACTATTAGGTCACTGAGGCAGAAAACGAACAAAGAAATTCTAGACTTAAAGTAAACACTTGACCAATTGGACTTAATAGGCATCTACAAAACACTTCACTCATCAACCACAGAACATACATTCTTCTCATCTGCACCTGGAACATACTCCAGGATTGACCACATGCTCAGCCATAAAGCAAGTTTCAATAAATTTGAAAAAATCTAAATCATACCAACCATATTCTAAGACCACAGTGGAATAAAAATGGAAATCAGTACCATAAAGGACTCAAAACCACAGTTACATGGAAATTATGCAACTTGCTTCTGAATGACTTTTGTGTAAACAATGAAATTAAGGCAGAAATAAAAAAAATTTAAATAAATGAAAACAGAGGCACAGGTACCAAAACCTCTGGGATGCAGCAAAAGTAGTGTTAAGAGGAAATTTTGTAGTGCTAAATACCTACCGCAGGAAGTTAGAAAGATCTCAATTTAATGATTTAATACTACACCTAAAGGAACTAGAAAAACAAGAACAAACATTTCAAAGCTAGCAGAAAAAAAGAAATAACTAAAATCAGAGCAGAGCTGAATGAAATTGAGACCCAGAAATTAATACAATCAACAAAACTAAAAATTGGTTATTTGAAAGGATACACAAGATTGATAGACCATTAGCTAGATTAACAAAAAAGTTCAAATAAGCACAATTAGAAGTGACAGAAGTGACAGTACAACCGATCCCACAGAAACACAAAAGATCCTCAGAGACTATTATGAACACCTCTATGCATACAAACTAGAAAATCTAGAGGAAATGGATGAATTCCTGGAAACACACTGTGATGGTTAATACTAAGTGTGAACTTGATTGGATTGAAGGATACAAAGCATTAATCCTGGGTGTGTCTGTGAGGGTGTTGCCAAATGAGATTAACATTTGAGTCAGTGGGCTGGGGAAGGCAGATCCACCCTTATCTAGTGGGCACCATCTAATCAGCTGTCAGGGAATATAAAACAGGCAGAAAATCGTGAAAAAGAAAGATAGGCCTAGCCTCCCAGCCCACATCTTTCTCCCATGCTGGATGCTTCCTGCCCTTGACCATCAGACTGCAAGTTCTTCAATTTTGGAACTTGGACTGGCTCTCCTTGCTCCTCAGCTTGCAGCCTATTGTGGGACCTTGTAATCGTGTAAGTTAATACTTAACAAACTCCCGTTTATATCTATGTATCTATCTATGTATCTATGTATGTATGTATGTGTGTGTGTATCTATGTATCTATGTATCTATGTATGTATGTATGTATGTATGTATGTATCTATCTATCTATCTATCTATCTATCTATCTATCTATCTATCTATGTATCTATCTATCTATCCATCTTATTAGTTATGTCCCCGTAAGAGAACCCTGACTAATACACACACAATCTCTTAAGATTGAGTCAGGAAGAAATTGAAACCCTGAAGAGAAAAGTATTGAGTTCTGACATTGAATCAGTAATTTAAAACCTACCAACCAAAAAAAAAAAAAAAAAAAAATGCCCCAGACAAATGGATTCCCTGCCAGATTCTGCCAGATGTATTGTACAAATAGGAGCTGCTACCAATTTTGAAATTATACCAAGCCAGTGTTACCTCCATACCAAAACCTGGTGAAGACACAATAACAAAAAAGAAAATGACAAACCAATATCCCTGATGAATATAAACCCAAAAATCTACAACAACATGCTAGTAAACCAAATAAAACAGCACATCAAAAACTTTATTACCATGATCAAGTAGGCTTCATTCCTGGGATGAAAGTTGATTCAATATATGCAAATCAAAAAGTGTGATTCACCACATAAACAGTATTAAAAATAAAGACCGTATGATCATCCCCAATGGATGTGGAGAAAGCTTTTCACAAAACCCCAAATCCCCTCATGATAAAAACCCTCAAGAAACTAGGCATTGAAGGAAAATAATAATAATAATAATAATAATAATAATAATAATTATAATAAGATCCATCAAAATAATAAGATCCATCTATGACAAATCCATAGCCAACAGCATCCTGAATGGACAAAAACTGGAAGCATTCTCCCTGAGAACTGGAACAAGACAAGGAAGCCCGCTCTTACCACTCCTATTCAACATAGTCTTGGAAGTGCTAGCTGGAGCAGTCAGTCAAGTGAAAAAAAGAAAAGGCATCCAATTAGGAAAAGAAGAAGTGAAGCTATTTCTCTTTGCAGGTGATATGATTATACACCTGTAAAGTCCCAAAGACTCCACCAAAAGGCTCCTGAAACTGATCAATGACTTCAGTAAAGTTTCAGATGTAAAATAAGTGTGCAGAAATCAGTAACGTTTTTATACACCAATAACGTTCAAACTGAGAGCCAAATAATGAATCCAGTCTCATTTGCAGTAGAGATACACATGCACAACACCTAGGAATACATCTAACCAAGGAAGTAAAACATTTTTACAAGAATTAGAAAACACTGCTGAAAGAAATCAGAAATGACACAAACAAGTGGAAAGACATTCCATGCTCATGGATTGGAAGAATCAATATCACTAAAATGGCCATACTGCCCATAGCAGTCTACAGATTCAACACTATTCCTATGAAACTACCAGTGTCATTTTTCACAGAATTGGAAGTATGCTAAAATTAACATAGAACCAAACAAGAGTCCAAGTAGCCAAAGTGATCCTAAGCAAAAAGACCAAAGCCAGAGGCATCACATTACCTGACTTCAAACTATACTATAAGGGTACAATAACCAAAACAGCATGGTCCTGGTACAAAAACAGACACATAGACCAGTGGAACAGAGTGGAGAACCCCAAAATAAAGCCATGCACCTACAGCCATCTGATCTTTGATAAAGTAGACAAAAATAAGCAATGGGGAAAGGACTCCCTGTTCAATAAATGGTGCTGGGACAGCTTGCCAGCCATAGGCAGAAGAATGGAACTGGACCCTTACCTTTCATCTTATATAAAAATTAACTCAAGATGGGTAAAAGATTTAAGTTTAAGACCTGAAACTATAAGAAGCTAGGAAACACCATTCTGGACATTGACTTTGGGAAATAATTTATGGCTAAGTCCTTAAAAGCAGTTGCAACAAAAGTAAAAATTGACTGGTGGGACCTAATTAAACCAAAGAACTTCTGCACATCAAAAGAAACTATAAACAGAGTGTACAGTCTACAGAATGAGAGAAAATGTTGGCAAACTACACATCTGACAGTTTTTTTAATAGAATGCCTATTATTAAGTAAAAAAAAACAGATTTTGGTGAGGCAGCAGAGAAAAAGAGAAAAGGGAGTACTTATGTGGGTGGGAATGTAAACCTAGTTCAGCCACTGTGGAAAGCCGTTGGAGGTTTCTCAAGGAGCTTAAAGGAGGACTACCATTCGATCCAGCAATCCCACTAATGGATACATATCCAAAAGAGAGCAAATAATTCTACCAAAAAGACATATAGTTGCATGTTCATCACTGTGTGCAGAAATCAATAGCGTTTCTATACACCAATAACGTTCAAGCTGAGAGCCAAATAATGAATCCAGTCTCATTTGCAGTAGATATACACACCTACAACACCTAGGAATACATCCAACCAAGGAAGTAAAACATTTTTACAAGAACTAGAAAAAACTGCTGAAAGAAATCAGAAATGACGCAAACAAGTAGAAAGACATTCCATGCTCATGGATTGGAAGAATCATTGCTGCACTATTCACAATAGCAGAGATGTGGTATCATCCTAGGTGCCTAGCAACAGTAGACTGGATGAAGAAAATGTGGTACATATACACCACAGAATACAATGTGGCCTTAAGAAAGAACAAAATCATGTCCTTTGCAGCAACCTGGATGCAGCTGGAGGTCATTACTCTAAGTGAATTAATACGGGAACAAAAAACCAATACCGCATGTTCTCACTTAGAAGTGGGAGCTAAACATTGGGTACTCATGGACATAAAGATGGCAACAGCAGAAACTGAGGACTGCTCAAGGTTGGAGGGAGGGAGCAAGGGTTGAAAACCTAACTGGTGGAAACTGTGTTCACTACCTGGGTGATGGGCTCATTTGTACCCCAAACCTCAGCATCATGTAATATACCCTGGTAACAAACCTGCGCATGTACCCCCTTGGTTCTAAAATTAAAGTTCAAAACACAACAATCCCAGAAAAGTTTATTAAATTCAAACTATCAGTTTCAGGCACATATTTTCAGCCTTTTTAGAAGCACTTTTGAGCTGAAATTGAAACGTCAAATAACATATCATTTGAAATACATGTTTGGTTGAGTATTGCCATCACATGGTATTAAATATTAAACATTATTTTATGCTGTTAGCAGGTCACAAGTTTCAGTGTGTAATGAAGAAAATATTATCTGCTTGGTGACTTCTGTGCTCTGTGATAGAACTGTGTGTATTTATTTACCATAGTAACAGGCTTTGTTCTGTTAGTGGATACTTAAATGTGATTATTAAGTGTTATGTGAATATAACTATTTCAGACGTAGTCTATAACTGCTATACACAAATTCTGTAAGCTTTGGGAAATAATAATAATGAAAAGATGCCGCTACCTCATATATAACAGTCCCTATAGTAATCAGGACAGACGTCTTTAGAACCAGGTGGTTTGTACCCAGTGATAAGTTAATATGTAATAAAGGCTTGCTATAAGTGAATCTGAGAAAAAAACTACTTTTAATAAATGCATGGATTTTTTTTAAAACAGAAACCTTTAACAGAATAAATTTATAATATTTTAGAGTCAGTGCAGTTATACATATGTTTCTTCATACTGCTTACTGTCTATGTGACCTTGGGCAAATTCACTCATCTCCGTGTGCTTTAGTGTTTTTATCTGTCAAATGGTTATAATAACGGTTTCTATCTGGTACAGTACCTGTAGTTGTACCTGGCACTTAGCAAACACTGTGTTATCTTTTATTATCATTGTGTATACACCATTCAGAGTACGTGGGCACAGTGTCTGAGGCACCTAACCAAAGCCCGGTACGGTGTCTGAGGCACCTACCAAAGCCCGGCACGGTGTCTGAGGCACCTACCAAAGCCGGGCACGGTGTCTGAGGCACCTACCAAAGCCGGGCACGGTGTCTGAGGCTCCTACCAAAGCCCGGCACGGTGTCTGAGGCACCTACCGAAGCCGGGCACGGTGTCTGAGGCACCTACCGAAGCCGGGCACGGTGTCTGAGGCACCTAAGCAAAGCCGGGCACGGTGTCTGAGGCACCTAACCAAAGCCGGGCACGGTGTCTGAGGCACCTACTAAAGCTGTAGGCTGGAGGTTCTTGCACTTGAGATAAGCCCCGATTACAAAATAACACTCTGTGGAAGGTGTTTTATATTTGCAGCTTACCTGTGAATATTCCAAGTAAAGTCACTGCCATTTGAAGCCAACCTAGCTGCTTTCCTTTATCAGAAAAGAATGTTCCCCTGTGAAGCCTTTTTATGCTGTCCTAACAACCCAAATCCAGGAACACAAGCCCTGCTCCCAACTCAAATGGACTTTTTCACCCAGTCAAATCAATGTTGGTTCTGTCTGTCCATTTTCTTTATATTAGGAAATGACATGTAGCCCAAAGGACAAATGTTTTAGGGGATGGATACCCCATTCTTGTTGATGTGCTTGTTTCACATTACATGCCTGTATCAAAACATCTTATATAGCCCATAAATATGTACACCTACTATGTACCCACAAAAATTACAGAAAAAATAGCATCTGAAACAAATTGCCAAACTTATGCGTAGGATTGAGTGAAGTAAATTAATTTTGAGTCTCAAAATGTTGCTGGTGTATTTAATTTTTAAAAGAGCTTAAGATAGTGGGCTTTCAGGTTTACATTTTATTTTATTGCTTTCTTAAAGCAATTAACTATCATTAAAAGATGGTTGCCCTTTAAAAGTTGATTCGCGAGAGTAGTATTTATTGTCCAAAGTTTCAAATTCATCTTTAAAAGATGTACATCAAAGTAATTTTTTTCTTGTTTTGTTCAATAGAGTTCTAAATACATGAATATAGCTTTAAGAGATGGACCTTAAATTGCAATTTAATTTCAGACTCAGTAGACACACGATACTCTGCTACCATTTCGGCAGTGTTATAAGCCTATTGATTATTTCTGATATTATCAGTGAGCAGCTTTTGTAGTGGTCAAGGTGCTATATAAATATAATGATGTCTTACTGACTTTCTGTAAACTTACGTGTTTGGACTGGTGAAGATTTATTTCTAGAAATAAAATATTCTCATATGAAGTGTGAACATTGTATCTTTACACCTAGTTTATGTGAAAAATATCTGTATTGTGTATTATAGTTTTGCAGTCACTGAAAATAGTGTACTGAATTCAGCTGTTTTCTTCAGGTAGATATTCCATGACAACTGAGTTTGTCAAGCAACAATTAAAGATTTGAATGTTGGATGAAAATGAGGTTTCAGCAGTCACAGTCATCACAGGGTGAGAATAGATTAGACAGTGTTGCCAGGTTTTAGAAGACAGAGTGTTAGAACCTAGTATCAGTAAGGAGGAACACAGGAATATAGAGAAGAGCATTTTTGAATTTTAGATTTTGTAGAATTTTTAGACAGTTTTGCCAGGTATATATCAAGAGAGGGGGAGGGAAAGGAATGCGTTTGAATTTATTCTGCAGGTGCCTGCAGTTATTAATGTGCTCTATAATTGTGTCATGCCAGAAGGTGACTTAATTTGAAAGTAAGCTAACATGGAACAGACTTGACTACATGGGGGAACTGCTCTTAGAAGAAAAGAGATAAAGTTTAATATAAACAGTACGAAATCACCTATCCAATGGGGAAATAACTTTTGAGTTTGGAGAACATTGTATCTAAGGAACAGTTGCCAAAGCAGATATTACAGTGGAAGGTGAGATCAATAGACTTAACGTGACCTGATCTTATTAGTTGATAAGAAAAAGTTTTGGAAGTACATAAATACAAACACACATTTTTTAAGGGTGAAACAGAAATTATGTTTTTCATTTACTTTAGGTAAAACTGTTTTATTGGGCTATACTACTATGATGATCAAATATGACCTTAATTGAAAATTTTTATAGAGCTTATTTTTTGAGAAATATTTTATGCCAGTACATTTAGGAAATTACAAAAAAAAAATACAAAAAAAAAATCAACAACTAGGATCCATACTGGGCGCATTTTTGTGAATTAAAACCTGAAATAATTGTTTAATAGTTTCCATATTTGTGTTGTATTTTCTGTGTTTTGTGTGGAGTATCAATAATCAGGCCGGGTGCGGTGGCTCATGCCTGTAATCCCAGCACTTTGGGAGGCTGAGGTGGGCGGATCACTTAAGGTCAGGAGTTCAAGACCAGCCTGGCCAACATGGTGAAACCCTGTCTCTACTAAAAATACAAAAATTAGCCAGGTGTGGTGGCAGGCGCCTGTAATCCCAGCTACTTGGAAGGCTGAGGCGGGAGAATCACTTAAACCTGGGAGGCAATGAGCCAGAGATCGCACCACTTTGCTCCAGCCTGGGCAACAGAGTGAGACTGTGTCTCAAAAACAAATGAAGAAACAAAAAGCAATGATCATACTATAAAAAAATCAAATACTAAAAAAAAATCCCAGTAATCACCTATTTTAAAATGCACTTTGTAGTTTTCGCATCTTGTTCTTGATCTTATTTGACCCTCGGAGAAATACTGTGAATTAGGTAAAAGAAGTCAGAGAGCGGCCGGGCACGGTGGCTCATGCCTGTAATCCCAGCACTTTGGGAGGCTGAGGCGCGCGGGTCACGAGGTCAGGAGATTGAGACCATCCTGGCTAACACGGTGAAACCCCATCTCTAGTAAAAATACAAAAAAAAAAAAAAAAATTAGCCGGGCATGGTGGCGGGCGCCTGTGGTCCCAGCTACTCGGAAGGCTGAGGCAGGACAATGGCGTGAACCCGGGAGACATAGCTTGCAGTGAGCCAAGATTGCGCCACTGCACTCCAGCCTGGGCGACAGAGCGAGACTCCATCTCAAAAAAAAAAAAAAAAAAAACAAAAAACAAAAAACAAACAAACAAAAAAACAAATCATAGAGCTTTTGCATAACTGGCCCAGAGGATGTTGTAGATGGAGCTACACTCAGACTTTGGAGCCTGACTAATAACACAATTAGAGCATGAGCAAGAGGAAGGCCAGGGGCAGCTTTGACATGGGAAGAGAGCTACTTACATACTGACCAGTAATTGATAATGGGAACAAACGACCTGCCCAAATTACTTTCCAAAAAGTCTCTGTTTGGAGACATTTCAAGTTTAGAAATGAACAATTTTGAGATGATCTGGGCAGATTTGAAATCTTGTGGAATCCCTTCAAAATCCGAAAATGAGTGTGTGAGAGCCCAACGTGTGTTTTGTGAAGACTTCTCTTGTGTGTCTTGTATTGCTTAGAGGGCATGATTTGATGACGTGGTCAGAACATTCTGGGCAGAATCGTTACATCATCGGTTCTTGTCATATTGGCTCCAACCTTATTTTCTTATGGTTGCTTTTCAGTTTTATGAAACAATTTCCCCCAAACACCTCATCAGTGGCTCAGTATCCGAACCTTTTACTCCAAATACAGTTTCCAAAGAGATATGCTCTCTGCCTGTTAACTATTTCAGTTGAGACCCAACCTTACATCAATAGAATGAATCTCTGCAACAGTTGGTTTCAGCAAGGTGGCAAGAGGGATTTTGATGGTAGGGGACAGTGAAGCAGGAAAGGGTATGTTCTCATCACTCATGAAAACTTACTTCTCAGATAGCGTTTGCTCATAACCGCTCGCTAATCCAGGCAGTACTTATCCAGGTTCTCTTACTACCTGGATTTTTTAAGGATAAAAGTCTACCAAAATTTTTCAAAGCAAATTCTGTAATCTACTAGGAGAATTTATTTTTTTGAAGGCAATAGGTGACTCTTAGCTAGAAAATAAAAAGTGTTAACTGTTGTTTCTATTTACTTTAGGAAGCATTTTGCCAAACAAAAAGGCCTCTTTTAGGTGTGGGAAATGAGTGATGAGTAGCTGACTCAGGAGCTGTAGCTAACCTCTCTTATATATAGTCTATGTTTAGAGTGCAGTAAAAAGAGAAGAAACTGCTTTGTGACAGTTTTCCACGTACAAGAGATATTAATGAAATAAAATGTTTTTAACTCATGTGTGTATATATATATATGAGTCCCATGTTAAAATACATATAGTTATCCTTCTCTTTCTTAAACCACAGTGCTAGGCAAAATCTGTCATGGTAGTCTGTTGAATGTGTGGTTGCCTAGACACACGTTACAAATAATTATTTAATTAATTTTTAAAAATGGAACTTGAGATTTTAGCATTTTGCTTATAACACATAAAATTTGAGATCTGGGACCTCAGAATTTTCTTCTATACTTGCACACATGCTTTCAAATCTCATTACCTACTTGAGTCCAGCATCTGGCAATTCGTTATACCGAGCAGCTAATTTTTCATTGTGGTTCCTCTGGGGCTCAGTGCAGAGTCATACAACAGAGCTGACTACAGAGTAGCGACCCGGATTCAGATCAGCTGCCAAATTAAGTTTACAATTCTGTAACATTCAGGTCTAATAAAGGAGTTATATACAAAAGAGCATTTAGTCTTAGTTGATGTAGTAGTTTGATGTGTACCTTCGTATTTTAACATATAACTAACGAAGAAATATGCTGAATATTATTTTCTTTTAAAAAACATTTTAATTATCTGAATAATCGAATTCATCCCTATGTGAGACTGTAATTATATTAAACAGTGTAATATATATGTTATATATATAGTATATATGTATAAAATATATATAGTGTAAATGTTGGAGTCAGGCAAATTGGGTTTTGATTTCTGCGGAAATACTGTTATTTGGGCATCTTCTCTGTGGCTCAGTTTCCACATAGGTAAAATGAAAATTCTAAAAATAACTTCATAGGGCCATTTTAGAAATTAAATAGAGTCATAAATATACTATTAATGCATATTATAAAGTGTCCAGTAGGTGGTATTCTTATTGCATTTGATGTAATTTATTTATGAATTTGAAGCTTCAAGCTTCCTTGACTGTAACAAATGCATACATAACCCAGAATATGAACAATTCACTCTTCAAAAGTTTTACTCACTTGAAATAATATACTCCACTTATGATAATGACTTCATTTTAGAAATCATATTACTTGGGATTGGTACCCTTTCTATTACAACAGGAGCCCTAGCTACTCAAATAGACTCACTTTCCAGTAGAAAAATATATTTTTACACTCCACATAGAATCTCATTTGAACAACTAGAGCAATGTCCAGAGTCCTCACTTCTTACTTAAAATAAAACTACAGATACAGTAACATCAAGGATCATACAGTAAGAACAAAGGCAAAAGTTAGCTAGTAAAGGGGAAGAGAAGAACGTTTTTATTAATTTTTTTAACTAAAGAAAGCCACCATAATTGAATGTCAACTTTAGCTGTGACTTTTCTGGCAGCTAGAATAAAAGTAAGATCATTGTCTGATAGAACTGAATGTCTCAGTTTATAAGAACAACAAAATACTGTAATCTTTCTGAAAACCTACATGGAACAAACTGGAAAAAGTATTTCATGAAAACCAAATGAAAAATAAGTAAATAAATGATTTCATCACCACTGTCACCAAAAACAAATGAATTTTTTAGATAGGAAAACATGGCTAAGTTGGTAATTGACTGAGACATTGGCCTGGTGTGTTATCTGTGGTTGTATTTTATTAAACTTATATTTACAGAAATGGAAAAAAACTAACTTTTCATACAGTTTGTTGTATTCATAGCAAAATATGAATAGAAATCACCTCTGGAATCTTGATGAACAAGGCCTTTAGTGGTTCATTGGTGTAGAATGAATATTAATTTAGAGAAATAGGTCTATAAGTCAGGAGTGATGCAGAAATGTCATAAGCCTTATTCATAATCACAACATTTTTCAGATATTTTCCACGTTAAATCTGAAATTTTAATTTCTTAGATAAAAATCTGTTATTTTTGATTTTTTTTACTTTGTTTTGATTTGTAAAATTTCTATTTCATTTCTCTCTTTAAGGGTTGAGATTTTCCTAAGTGTGAGATGTCTGCCTCTTTCTTAATAAAAGAGGATCTACATGTTTCAAAAATACTTTTATTCCCAGTATTTCTGTTTTTTGTTTGTTTGTTTGTTTGTTTTTGGAGACAGAGTCTCGTTCTGTCACCCAGGCTAGAGTACAGTGGCACGATCTTGGCTGACTGCAGCCTCTGCTTCCCAGGTTCAAGAGATTCTCGTGCCTCAGCCTCCTGAGTAGCTGGGATTACAGGCATGTGCCACCACACTCAGCTAATGTTTGTGTTTTTACTGGAGACAGGGTCTTGCCATGTTGTCCAGGCTGGTCTGCAACTCCTGGGCTCAAGTGATCCGCTCGCCTCAGCCACCATGTCTGGCCTGTTGCCAGTTTTTATTCTTATTTTTAAACTTCATCTTGGAAATAAAACTAAAAAAAAAAAAAAAAAGGCAGTAGCTGCTGAATTCTTTTAGGAACTCTATGGAGTTCAGGTTCTTGGTCTATTTAGCCATAGCGGAATTTATGAAAATCTAAAACATTAATGATGCCTAAGAGGCAGGCTGCCTCACTGAGATGAATGCTTTGACTGGCCTGATAGCAGAATTAAAGAAAATTGAAACTTCAGCGTTTTGAAGATCACTGGGGTATCATTTGATATGTATTCAGAATAATTCATGAATAATGTTTGGATGGAGTCCATATAAACCCAATTCATAGTAGAGTGGAAAAATTTTTATATACAGAAAACTGTTGCAGCCAGATAGTAAAGGAAGATATATTTAACTGTTTATAGTAGGCAACAGAAGGCAGTGTGGAAGAGTCCAATGAAAACAGTGTTAGGAGTGCTTCTTGTCCCTTTTTACACAACTAGAAAATATAAAGCAAAAGTAATTTTTATTACATATGCCAAGGGTCTACTCATATGGTACATGTTTTATATCTGCCATAACAGACTGACATAGCATCTTTCACTGTCAAACTGAGTTAGCTGTGGTACATATCATGGATGGTTTCAAAGCTATTTTGCCATTAATAAGGCATTTACAAATACTATAATAAGTGCTTATAGTATATACTGCCGGTCCTTTCAGATTGCTGCTTTGCGTGCATCAAATCCTATTTATAAAGTGGTATTATCCAAAGTGAATAGGGAAAATGATCTAGAAAGTCAGGATTTTTTTTTTTTCCACACTCACAAGTAGAATCCTTCTCTCTAGTGAATTGAGTCAGCATTTCAGAATGGAAAATTCTGATGTGCAAATAGCTAGCCCCAAGATACCTATAAAATGGGGTCACTCAAAAAGGTGAAAAGTACAATGAATTTACATTTAAGTGTCCTTGGCCTCTTTTAGGTGTGGGAAATGAGTGATGAGTAGCTGACTCAGGAACTATAGCTAACCTCTTTTATATATAGTCTATGTTTAGAGTGCAGTAAAAAGAGAAGAAACTGCTTTGTGACAGTTTCCCATGTACAAGAGATATTAATGAAATAAAATGTTTTTTTAACTAATATATATATATGAGTCCCATGTTAAAATATATATATACACATATATGTACATATATGTGTATATATATGTATATACACGTATATATATGTATATACACGTATATATATACATATATATATAGTTATCCTTCTCTTAAACCACAGTGCTAGGCAAAATCTGTCGTGGTAGTCTGTTGAATGTGTGGTTGCCTAGACACACGTTATAAATTTGATTACCAAAAAGTATGCATGTACAGAGTATGAAGTTTTTAAAAATGATAGGCTACACTTCAGTTTATATTTCACATTAGATTGGGGAATTGGTTGGCCTTTTTTTTTTTGGAGACAGAGTCTTGCTCTGGTCACCTTGGCTGGAGTGCAGTGGTAATAACACAGCTCACTGTAGCCTTGACTTCCTGGGCTCAAGCAATCCTGCCACCTCAGACTCTGGAGTAGCTGGGACTGCAGGCATGCACCATCGCACCCAGCTAATATTTTAATGAGAGATGGAATCTCAGTGTGTTGCCCAGGCTGGTCTCGAACTCCTGGGCTCAAGTGATGCTCCCTCCTTGCCATCCCAAGATATGCTAGGATTACAGGCATGAGCCACTGAGACCAGCTTTTTTTTTTTTTTTTGGGTAAGCAGTGGGGTTTCATTCACTGTGTTGCCTGGGCTTTAGAATACTGTGGTATGATCATAGCAGACTGTGGCTTCAAACTCCTAGCCTCAGGTGATCCTCCTGCTTCAGCCTCCCAAGTAGCTGGGACTATAGACATTTGCCACCATGCCCAACAAAGATTGGTTGGCTTTTATTCATTTTTTAAAAATAAGGAAAAAATCCCCACCTTTTACAAAACCTCTAGAATGTTATTTCCTTCTAATTTTAACTCTCAATCTCTTGTGTTCTTAGTCCATCAAGTAAGAATTCTTTCTACACCAAACTTTCAAAGTAAGATTCAAAATAATATTGAAATAGTTAAAACTCTTCCCAAGAATTAGAATGATTTCATAACAAAACATTTGATATATGGGCCAACAAATAGAATAGATTTAGCCAAAGACTGATTCTTGAAAGGAAAGTTCAGGAAACCTCCCAGAATATTCATATATATAATGTACAGTATAACTGATTAATGGATAATTTGGGAAATTAGAAACTTGGGGGTTAAGATCTGTGAAGACCAACGTCTTTCTAATAGGATTTCCAGAGGCAGGTGATAGTTAAGATAGAGGGGTGGAAATAGTCAATGAAATGATAAAAGCATTATCCACAAAGCTGAAAAAAGCCATATAATTCTTCAGATAGAAAGGGCTCACTATGTGTTGAATCACATGATTTAAAAGAGTCAAAAACTCAATTATTCCTAGTAAAATTTTAGAACTCCATGGAAAATATATATATACACCAACGTATTCCCCTAGAGGGAAAAAATAAGTGACAAAACATGCAGGAACTGGACTAAAATCACATTTCTCATATGCAGCATTTAATTCTAGAAGATCATGGAACAGTATTTTCAAAGTTCTGAAAGATAAATAACTTTGAATAAGTGCGATGTGGTGCTGAGAAGAATGTATATTCTGTTGATTTGGGGTGGAGAGTTCTGTAGATGTCTATTAGGTCCACTTGGTGCAGAGCTGAGTTCAAGTCCTGGATATGTTTGTTAACTTTCTGTCTCGTTGATCTGTCTAATGTTGACAGTGGGGCATTAATGTCTCCCATTATTATTGTGTGGGAGTCTAAGTCTCTTTGTAGGTATCTAAGCACTTGCTTTATGAATCTGGGTGCTCCTGTATTGGGTGCATATATATTTAGGATAGTTAGCTCTTCTTGTTGAATTGATCCCTTTACCATTATGTAATGGCCTTCTTTGTCTCTTTTGATCTTTGTTGGTTTAAAGTCTGTTTTATCAGAGACTAGGATTGCAACCCCTGCTTTTTTTTTGTTTTCCATTTGCTTGGTAGATCTTCCTCCATCTCTTTATTTTGAGCCTATGTATGTCTCTGTACATGAGATAGGTCTCCTAAATACAGCACACTGATGGGTCTTGACTCTTTATCCAATTTGCCAGTCTGTGTCTTTTAATTGGAGCATTTAGCCCATTTACATTTAAGGTTAATATTGTTATGTGTGAATTTGATCCTGTCATTATGATGTTAGCTGGTTATTTTGCTTGTTAGTTGATGCAGTTTCTTCCTAGCATCGATGGTCTCAGTAAAGCACTCCTCAGCAAATGTAAAAGAACATAAATTATAACAAACTGTCTCTCAGACCACAGTGCAATCAAATTAGAACTCAGGATTAAGAAACTCACTCAACACCGCTCAACTACATGGAAACTGAACAACCTGTTCCTGAATGACTACTGGGTACATAACGAAATGAAGGCAGAAATAAAGATGTTCTTTGAAACTGATGAGAACAAAGACACAACATGCCAGAATCTCTGGGACACATTTAAAGCAGTGTGTAGAGGGAAATTTATAGCATTAAATGCCCACAAGAGAAAGCAGGAAAGGTCTAAAATTGACACCCTAACATCACAATTAAAAGAACTAGAGAAGCAAGAGCAAACACATTAAAAAGCTAGCAGAAGGCAAGAAATAACTAAGATCAGAGCAGAACTGAAGGAAATAGAGACACAAAAAAACCCTTCAAAAATCAATGAATCCAGGAGCTGGTTTTTTGGAAAGATCAACAAAATTGATAGACCGCTAGCAAGACTAATGAAGAATAGAGAGAAGAATCAAATAGATGCAATAAAAAATGATAAAGGGGATATCACCACTGACCCCACAGAAATACAAACTACCATCAGAGAATACTATAAACACCTCTATGCAAATAAACTAGAAAAAAATGGATAAATTCCTCGACACATACACTCTCCCAAGACTAAACCAGGAAGAAGTTGAATCTCTGAATAGACCAATAACAGGCTCTGAAATTGAGGCAATAATTAATAGCTTACCAACCAAAAAAAGTTCAGGACCAGATGGATTCACAGCTGAATTCTACCAGAGGTACAAAGAGGAGCTGTTACCATTCCTTCTGAAACTATTCCAATCAATAGAAAAAGAGGGAATCCTCCCTAACTCATTTTATGAGGCCATCATCATCCTGATACCAAAGCCTGGCAGAGACACAACAAAACAGATAATTTTAGACCAATATCCATGATGAATATCGATGCAAAAATCCTCCATAAAATACTGGCAAACCAAATCCAGCAGCACATCAAAAAGCTTATCCACTACAATCAAGTTGGCTTCATCCCTGGGATGCAAGGCTGGTTCAACATACGCAAATCAATAAACATAATCCATCATATAAACAGAACCAAAGGCAAAAGCCATATGATTATCTCAATAGATGCAGAAAAGGCCTTCGACAAAATTAATCAGCCCTTCATGCTAAAAATTCTCAATAAACTAGGTATTGATGGGACGTATCTCAAAATAATAAGAACTGTTTATGACAAACCCACAGCCGGTATCATACTGAATGGGCAAAAACTGGAAGCATTCCCTTTGAAAACTGGCACAAGACAGGGATGCCCTTTCTCACCACTCCTATTCAACATAGTGTTGGAAATTCTGGCCAGGGCAATCAGGCAGGAGAAAGAAAGAAAGGGTATTCAATTAGGAAAAGAGGAAGTCAAATTGTGCCTGTTTGCAGATGACATGATTGTATATTTAGAAAACCCCATTGTCTCATCCCCAAATCTCCTTAAGCTGATAAGCAACTTCAGCAAAGTCTCAGGATACAAAATCAATGTGCAAAAATCACAAGCATTCTTATACACCAATAACAGACAAACAGAGAGCCAAATCATGAGTGAACTCCCATTCACAATTGCTTCAAAGAGAATAAAATACCTAGGAATCCAACTTACAAGGAATGTGAAGGACCTCTTCAAGGAGAACTACAAACCACTGCTCAACGAAATAAAAGAGGACACAAACAAGTTGAAGAACATTCCATGCTCATGGATAGGAAGAATCAATATCATGAAAATGGCCATACAGCCCAAGGTAATTTATAGATTCAATGCTATCGCCATCAAGCTACCAATGACTTTCTTCACAGAATTGGAAAAAACTACTTTAAAGTTCATATGGAACCAAAAAAGAGCCCGTATTGCCAAGACAATCCTAAGCCAAAAGAACAAAGCTGGAGGCATCATGCTACCTGACTTCAAACTATACTACAAGGGTATAGTAACCAAAACAGCATGGTACTGGTACCAAAACAGAGATATAGATCAGTGGAACAGAACAGAGCCCTCAGAAAGAATACCACACATCTACAACCATCTGATCTTTGACACACCTGACAAAAACAAGAAATGGGGGAAAGATTCCCTATTTAATAAATGTTGCTGGCAAAAGTGACTAGCCACATGTAGAAAGCTAAAACTGGATCCTTTCCTTACACCTTATGCAAAAATTAATTCAAGATGGATTAAAGACTTAAATGTTAGACCTAAAACCATAAAAACCCTAGAAGAAAACCTAGGCAATACCATTCAGTACCTAGGGATGGGCAAGGACTTCATGACTAAAACAGCAAAAGCAATGGAAACAAAAGCCAAAGTAGACAAATGGGTTCGAATTAAACTAAAGAGCTTCTGCATAGCAAAAGAACCTACTATCAGAGTGAACAGGCAACCTACAGAATGGGAGAAAATTTTTACAATCTACTCATCTGACAAAGGGCTGATATCCAGAAACTACAAAGAACTTAAACAAATTTACGAGAAAAAATCAAACAACCTCATCAAAAAGTTGGCAAAGGATATGAACAGACGCTTCTCAAAAGAAGACATTTATGCAGCCAACAGACACATAAAAAATGCTCATCATCACTGGCCATCAGAGAAATGCAAATCAAAACCACAATGAGAAACCATCTCACACCAGTTAGAATGGCAATCATTAAAAAGTCAGGAAACAACAGGTGCTGGAGAGGATGTGGAGAAATAGGAAGACTTTTACACTGTTGGTGGGACTGTAAACTAGTTCAACCATTGTGGAAGACAGTGTGACTGTTCCTCAAGGATCTAGAACTAGAAATACTATTTGACCCAGCCATCCCATTACTGGGTATATACCCAGAGGAGTATAAATCATGCTGCTATAAAGACACATGCACACGTATGTTTATTGCGGCACCATCCACAGTAGCAAAGACTTGGAACCAACCCAAATGTCCATAGACTGGATTAAGAAAATGTGGCACATATACACCATGGAATACTATGCAGCCATAAAAAAGGATGAGTTCATGTCCTTTGTAGGGACATGGATGAAGCTAGAAACCATCATTCTGAGCAAACTACCGCAAGGTAGAAAATCAAACACCACATGTTCTCACTTATAGGTAGGAATTGAACAATGAGAACACTTGGACACAGGGTGGGGAACATCACACACCAGGGCCTGTCATGGGGTGGGGGTAGAGGGGAGGGGTAGCATTAGTACATATACCTAATGTAAATGATGAGTTAATGGGTGCAGCACGCCAACATGACACGTGTGTACATATGTAACAAACCTGCACGTTGTGCACATGTACCTTAGAGCTTAAAGTATAATTTTAAAAAATCATAACTGCTTAAAACTCACTGTAGTACACTCTGTCCTGCTGGAATATTGCAGCTGCCTCCTGTTGCTTTCGTGGTGGGCTCAAGTGTTGTGACTATCCACCAGAAACGTTGTGCGATGCTCATCAGGCATCTCTACTTGCACAGTTCGTCTCTCCAGTAAATTGCATTGAAGTAAAAAGTAATTTCCCTCAAAAAAAAAAAAAAAAAAACCAAACAAAGAAAATAACTTTGAACCAAAAATCTCATGTAGCCAAAACTATTTGTTAAGTAAGAAGGCAGTGATAGAAAGATACTCAAATATGCATGGATATAAGCTATTTTTTATCTAGGCTTCTTATATGAAAAAATATATGTAAGGAGTTTCTGCAATGAAATGGTAGAAGAATCCAAGAAAGAAGATAATCTGAGATGTAAGAAAGAATTGCAGGTAAAGTAAAGAAAAGCAAAAAAATTAAAATGAAATCTGCTTGACTCTTGGGATATTTTGTTTCAAACAGGAGAAGTTGAATGGCATAAGATTGCATTTCCTCCCCTGTGGAGCTGTTCCACAATACTTAGTTCTACAGTGAGTAATAGATATATAATTATAATATTGTGAATGCTGCCTGTTTACTATCAGTCTCCAAAAATCAACTGAGAAAGCACAGAGGACTGGGATCTATTTATGGAACAGAATTTAATGAATTAAAAATAATCACTGACAGTGTAAAATAATGCTGTAACAAAAATCAAGAAGTAAATATAGGAATGCATCGTTGAAACCTGGCCAGGTGTGGTGGCACACTCCTGTAATCACAGCACTTTCGGAAGCTCAGGCGGGCAGATTGCTTGAGCTCAGGAGTTCGAGTCCAGCCTGGGTAACACAATGATACCCATTTCAAGAACAACAACAAAAAACAACTACTCAGGAGGCTGAGGTGTGAGGATTGCTTGAGCCCGGGAGGTTGAGGCTGCAGTGAGCCAAGATCGTGCCACTGCACTTCATCCTGGTCAACAGAGCCAGACCTTGTCTTAAAAAAAGATAAAGAAACTCCAGTGGTATCTATGAGAAAAATGAAAAACCAGAAGATACTCTTTAGAAAATTTTATCACCCAAGATAGAGTGTATTAGGGAAAGGAAAATTTTCAATACTTAAAAAAATGCATGTATTACTTTCCTAGTTTTAAGAAAAGCTTAAACATTTAAAGGGTAATTTAATCAATGGGGGATTGTTAAATTATATTTTTTTCTAATAATGCAGCAGGTAAAACAACTGCAGGAAATTTCTTTGTGTACTGAAATCAAGTTTGAATACAGTGAACTAAGTCGCAGAACGATATGGATGGCATGGTCTAATTCAGTGTAAAATGCTTTTATGTTTGTATATATTCATGTGGCAAAACGTCTAGAAGGCTATTCTCACTTCAGCTTTTTAAAGTTCTATGCACACTAGATGTTTACAGGGACTTTTAAAATATCATTTAAAAGTTATAATAATAAAGATATTTTGAAAAATGAGATTGTTTGAAGCCCAGAAACGGGGAGGGAGTGACTTACCTGAGATTAACCAGGAAGCTGGTGGCAGAATTAGGACTAAAATCCAGTCTGAAGAGATGTTACAAAGCCCTGGGAAGTTTTAGCTTTCCCCCTTGAATTTCCAGCAGCCCTCCTAAGCTACTTCTAATAATAACAGTAATAGAACAATAACCGTAAGTGTGTGTTAAATTTAATGTGAAGTGTGAGTGAAAATATCTTTAGGAGAAAAAAGTCTGTGTTCCTCATATCTTGGTTGGAGGCGATGATCAGGAAAGGCTTAGTAAAGGGAAGGTATCAGTTGAGAAAAGCCTTGAGCAGCGGGCATAGTTTTTTTGATAGACTGAGATGGGAATGCAGCTGCGACCAGTTATATCGGGGAGTAAGAGGGAACACACGCACAGAACCCGTCTGCCAAATGAAGTCCTTTCTGCGCCTACTCATGTTTCTATGACAAGAATTAATTCACATAGAATTGACAAGTGGGGGGATGCTATTGAGTTAATGTGGTCGTCTCTTTGGTTTATTAAGTGATTTTTCTTGATGTATTAATGGTTTTCTTCATCAAGTGGTAGCAGCTAAACCCAAAGTGCAGTAAATGCCAGCACAGCCCAGCAAGGTGGAGGAATGGAGAAACAGTGAGCCCGAGACCCCTTGTCTCTCGCTTGGTTTGGTCATAGTATTCCCAGTCTTTGTGCATTTTCAGAATTTGGATACCTTTCTTACAGCCTTCTTTCAAGCTACTTTAACCTTTAAATGTATAGTTGGCTGGGCATGGTGGTTCACACCTGTAATCCCAGCACTTTGGGAGGCTGAGGTGGGTAGATCACTTTAGCCTCAGAGTTTGAGACAAGCCTGGGCAACATAGGGAGATGCCGCCTCTGCAGAAAAATGAAAAAACTTTGGGAGGCCAAGGTGGGTGGATCACGAGGTCAGGAGATCGAGACCATCCTGGCTAACATGGTGAAACCCCGTCTCTACTAAAAATACAAAAAATTAGCCAGGCGTGGTGGCAGGCCTCTGTAGTCCCAGCTGCTCACGAGGCTGAGGCAGGAGAATGGCGTGAACCCGGGAGGCAGAGCTTGCAGTGAGCCGAGATCGCACCACTGCACTCCAGCCTGGGCGACAGAGCGAGACTCCGTCTCAAAAAATAAATAAATAAATAAATAAAATAAAAAAAAATTAGCCGGGTGTGGTGGGATGTGCCTATAATTCCAGCTACTGGGAGGCTGAGGCGGGAGGATTACCTGAGCCCAGGAGGTTGAGGCTGCAGTGAGCTATTATTGCACCACGGCACGCCAGCCTCGGCAACAGTGTGAGACCCTGTCATTCATTCATTCATTCATTTATCCATAAATAAATAATTAAGTGTATAGTTACTTATCATAATATTTCTTTATTAAGAATTAAATGTCTTTTAAAAATCGCGCTAGTTTTAAAAGTTGGGATTCTTACTTTTTAGGGATTTGGTTATAATATTGTATAGAGTTTGAGTGTTCTGCCTTATGAGCCCTGAAGTTATAATATTTTATATACCATATTTTTTAGGAATATATATATCCAATTATAATAAGTCTTTACTCTGTAGAGTAGTGCTTTCTGTGATGATGGAAATGTTTTATATCTTGTTTCTAGCATTGTAGTCATTAGCCATATGTGGCTGTTTAAGTTCATTAAATTAAATAAAAAATTCAGTTTCTCAGTTGCACTAGCCATATTTCAAGTGCCCAGTAGCTACTCAGTGGCTCATGATTTCCATATTGGACAGCACAGCTGTAGAGAGAGCTTAGAGCTTGTAGGGTCAGTGAACCCCTTGAAAAGACCCCAAGGGCTCTTTCCCCAGCCCTCCTCTTCCTAGAGGAGAGGCTAGGAATTTGCTCTAGAAGAAAAATTCAAATAGAGGTTCTAGCATAATGTGGGGCATACGGAATGCTGCGGAGGGGAAGGTCTGTTTTGAGTTGGTACTACTGTGAGTCTGATACTGCCTGTGAGCTGGAGGTGGCTCACCATACATGTCTTTCGGTCTGTCTACCTACCTGTCTATCTAGACATCCTGCAGAGCCTGACTGTTGCCCAGCTGAGACCCACAACTGTGTTTATTTTTATAGTCAGGTATTCCTAACCAGATTATAAGTAATTTGAGAGTCGGGTTGTATTTTATAATTCTGCATTCTCCACAATGAATAACACTTTTGCAACATATTTAGGAAGGACGTAATTATCTGGCTAGAAGCTGATGTGTTATTTATATTCCAGTAGAAATTGAGAATAATTCTTCAATTTTGGGGCACTGGAATGACTAAATATAGCGAGGTTAGGTGAGAAACTAATGTAGGATTTATGACACTTTCCAGTTACAATGGGGAAAGCAGTATTAACTCATGTCTTTTCTTCTATGATTGTATACCTTCTGCCTCAACCTTATACTTACAGGCAGGTCTATTAGTGAAATGTTTGACTTTTAGTTTTTACTAAGTTAGTAGCTCAAGAGACCTCCTAGTTTTGATACTAGGAGAATAGGAACCTAATGTAAAGTAAAATGTGATTCCATGTTGTAAGATTTGATTTAACGCCACATTCCACTTTTCAGTAATCTGTGCATTTTCACACCCACTCCTGCTTTCTCTTTTTGAACTGAAGGAATCTCATGGGTAATGACCTGATTTTCCTTCTTCAGTACAGGTTTTAGTCTCTCTATGCTGCTTTTGAATTGGTTTAAAGAGATACATTTAAATATAATATATAATTCTAGTTCCAAATTGTGTAGTCAAAGAGGTTTCTTGTCTAAGCTGTAACTAATTTGTATATATTATTTTTAAATTAACATTTACAGTGCAGCATGGTTTGTTATGCTAGGTGTTTAGCCTTTCTTGCAAGTTAAATGCAATATTCTATTATATGAAATACTTTAAGATACTAAAATGTAAAGTACATAGTGGCATGGATAGGCCAATAGCCATCACAGTGTGAATTGAAGGAGCGGTTCTCCTCTGTATGGTATATATTCATTACAGTGTGAATGGAAGGAGGGCTTCTCCTCTGTGTAGTGTATGTTCATCATAGTGTGAATTGAAGGAGTGCTTTTCCCCTATACCGTATATATTCATCACAGTGTGAATTGAAGGAGTGCTTCTCTGTACAGTATATATTCATCATGGTGTGAACGGACAGAGTACTTCTCTGCATGGTATGTGTTCATCACTGTGTGAATTGAAGGAGCGCTTCTCCTCTGTGTGGTGTATGTTCATCACAGTGTGGATTGAAGGAGCGCTTCTCCTCTGTGTGGTGTATGTTCATCACAGTGTGGATTGAAGGAGCGCTTCTCCTCTGTGTGGTGTATGTTCATCACTGTGTGGATTGAAGGAGTGCTTCTCCTCTGTGTGGTGTATGTTCATCATAGTGTGAATTGAAAGAGTGCTTCTCCTCTGTGTGGTATATGTTCATCACAGTGTGAACTGAAGAAGTCTTTCTCCTCTGTGTGGAATATGTTCATCACAGTGTGAATTGAAGGACTGCTTCTCCTCTCTGTGGTATATGTTCATCACTGTGTGGATTGAAGGAGTGCTTCTCCTCTGTGTGGTATATGTTCATCACAGTGTGAATTGAAGGAGCGCTTCTCCTCTGTGTGGTATATGTTCATCACAGTGTGGATTGAAGGAGCGCTTCTCCTCTGTGTGGTATATGTTCATCACAGTGTGAATTGAAGGAGCGCTTCTCCTCTGTGTGGTATATGTTCATCACAGTGTGGATTGAAGGAGTGCTTCTCCTCTGTGTGGTATATGTTCATCACAGTGTGAATTGAAGGAGTGCTTCTCCTCTGTGTGGTATATGTTCATCACAGTGTGAATTGAAGGAGTGCTTCTCCTCTGTGTGGTGTATGTTCATCACAGTGTGAACTGAAGAAGTCTTTCTCCTCTGTGTGGTATATGTTCATCACAGTGTGAATTGAAGGAGCGCTTCTCCTCTGTGTGGTGTATGTTCATCACTGTGTGAATTGAAGGAGTGCTTCTCCTCTGTGTGGTGTATGTTGATCACAGTGTGAATTGAAGGAGCGCTTCTCCTCTGTGTGGTGTATGTTCATCACAGTGTGAATTGAAGGAGTGCTTCTCCTCTGTGTGGTGTATGTTCATCACAGTGTGGATTGAAGGAGTGCTTCTCCTCTGTGTGGTATATGTTCATCACAGTGTGAATTGAAGGAGCGCTTCTCCTCTGTGTGGTGTATGTTCGTCACAGTGTGAATTGAAGGAGAGCTTCTCCTCTGTGTGGTGTATGTTCATCACCGTGTGGATTGAAGGAGCGCTTCTCCTCTGTGTGGTGTATGTTCATCACAGTGTGGATTGAAGGAGCGCTTCTCCTCTGTGTGGTGTATGTTCATCACTGTGTGGATTGAAGGAGTGCTTCTCCTCTGTGTGGTATATGTTCATGACAGTGTGAATTGAAGGAGTGCTTCTCCTCTGTGTGGTGTATGTTCATCACAGTGTGAATTGAAGGAGTGCTTCTCCTCTGTGTGGTGTATGTTCATCACAGTGTGAATTGAAGGAGTGCTTCTCCTCTGTGTGGTATATGTTCATCACAGTGTGGATGGAAGGAGCGCTTCTCCTCTGTGTGGTGTATGTTCATCACTGTGTGAATTGAAGGAGTGCTTCTCCTCTCTATGGTATATGGTATATGTTCTTTCCTCTGTGTGGTATATGTTCTTTCCTCTGTGTGGTATATGTTCTTTAAAGGGAGCAGCCACTGCTTCCCACCTCATTGAAATTCACACTGCATCCTGCACTACTGGAAAAGTAATGAAAATGCTGGGACTACAGGGCTTTATTTTACTGTTGAGAATTCTCCGTGGTTACAGTATTCTGTAGTGCCTAATTGTCCTGGTGTCGCCTTCTTTTTAAATAGTGATTTTTATTTTCAGTCCGGTGATCCATTTCATTCATTAACCCCCTAACCGCTGAGTAAGCTTCATGTCACAAAAGAGCTTCCAAAGGAAGAAGCAGGCATTGGATTTATTTGAAATATAAATGTTCTAATTATTCTTGAATCTCAATGTATGTATTCTCATTTGCATTAAAAACTATGGATTTTAAGTTAGACTTGGAAAGGATCAAAGTGCTGAAATAAGAGAATAAATGCTGCGCTTCTCCTGGACTGTGGTCTCAAGTGTTATAACTGTTGCCATAGCAAAATTAGGCTAAATTTCCTAAAATCTGTTCAGTGCTCCCAAGGAAAAACTCAATTGGAGCATAAGAATTTTCATCTCACTTTTTCCCCTTTTGTTTGATTTCCTCTCCTTAACATAAAATAAACATTGGTTGTACCCTTCCTTTTGAAAAATTGATTTGCTGTGAGAAGTTGACTTATATTGGATCTTGCATGTAATGTATGCAGATTTGTACCTAAAGCAGTAATTATCATTCATGCCATGCCTTTTTTTATCAAGTGCTGTTTCTGATGAACTGGAGCCCCAGATGACTTAAGGCAGTGTTGAAATGTAGGAAATACTATCTCTAGGATATTATGAAATGTTTCGTGATGTTATTTTGATTTTTCCCTTGCAGTTTAAAGAAAGTAACTTCTTTTTTCTGTGTATCAATTGGAATGTGTGTGTACATTATAGCAATGACCAGAAAACAATTTTTAATATGTAGTTTATAGTTACTATGTAGAAACTTTTCTGAATACTGTAAAAAATTATTGGTGCATAAAATTTGTTATATTACATGCTTTTATGTATTATACTCTTCCATATGGTGGGGATATATATTTACTTATTTTATTAAATAGATCTATTGCTGACGCTGATATCTACTGCCCAGTGACTACAGAAGCTCCTTTCTGGACAACCTGTTTATTACACTCTCCATGTATCCACAGCTATATCAGAAAGGCAGGAAACAAGAGAAAATATACCTATTTGAAAGTGGCATGTCAGCTGGGATGAGAGAGAAGAGTAAGAATGATTGATAGTTTTAGAGAATAAGACTGCTTTCAGGCATGAATGAAGACAAGAATCTGAGCACATCAAATGCCATGCTTAGCAACAACCCACAGAACTGACTGGCCAAAAGTACACTAAGTCTGTAATTGGAAAAATTCTCTGGAATAAAATAAATTAGAGACTTATATGGAAGTATTTAGGTGAAAATATACATCATATGATAAATAGTTCTGTCAAAGTTAGGAAACTGAGTAACTGAGACAGATACTACTGTGAGAGAAATTGATTTGCTGTGATTTGCTGTACATATGTATTAGAACTGCGCTATGAAATATGGTAACCAGTAGCCACATTTGACTACTTAAGTAATTAAAATCAAATTAAAAATTAAGTCTTTCTCTTGCACTAAACACATTTCAACTGCTCAACAGCCACGTGTGGCCAGTGGCTACCATATTAAATGGTGCTGATAGAAAAGATTGTATCATTGCAGAAAGTTCTATAGGACAGTTCTGCTCTGGGAGAATTTCTTCTCAATCAAGAGAGGCACAAGGATTATGATACTATTCTTTGACAAAAATAAGTTCAACAAGCTAGTTCTGACTGTGTGAGACTGTAGTCCTAGTTACTTGGAGGCTTAGGCAGGAGGATAGCTTGAGCCCAGGAGTTCAGGTCTAGCCTGTGTGGTACCTTGGACTGATTATTGGATCTCTCCAGAGTTGGCAATGCACAAGATAGGACAGCATTCTAGCCTAACTCCTGGTTCTCTCTTCCCTTTCCCATTTTCCTTAGGTTGTCATTTCCTATGTACTTCTTTTAAAATTTATGTTCACTTATTTTCTTGAATGTGTTTATGCAAAGTAAATCTTTCTGGTGAGCGACTGCAGATTAAAGGGAAATGGCCTATTCTTTCTCTTTCTGCCTTTGTTTCCTTACATGTGAAAAAAAGATTGATGTCATTTGTTTGAGAATTAATGAATTGATCACTTGGAGCAATTGTAAACATGTGGAGCATTATATACAGAATAGCATGTAGTTCAGAAGAAAACCAGGTCATGGCTTTAGGAAAAGTTATGGTTCCTAAAAGTTCGGTGAATTACCAGATTAGAAAATCTTCACACATTCATTAGATTAGCATTTAAATACTGTGATATTAAACGTTGTCATGTGTTTGGATAATGTGAAGTTTGTGCCTCACTTTTGGGGTCCACCTGCTTAACACTTGGAAAAATCTTGAAGGCCCAGATTTTTAGAGCTGAAGGTAGATATAAGTCTGTTTTAGGTTTAATGTTTTAGGAAGACATTAAAATACTTCTAGTATCTTGCCATTTTCTGAATACCTCAAAATGCTTGAAAGGCACGTGCTATGATTTGAATGTTTGTCCCTCCAAAATGCGTGTTGAAGTTTAATTGCCGCTGTATGAGTATTAACAGGTGGAACCTTTAAGAAGTGATGAGGCTTTGAGAGTTCCACCCTCATGGGTGGGATTGGTGTCAATATAAAAGGTGAATTCGGCCCCCTCTTGCTGTATCTCACCCCTTGCCTTCTGTCACGAGATGACGCAGTCAGAGGCCCTTTGCTGGATATTAGCACCTTCCCAGCCTCCAGAACTGTGAACTGTTTATCCTAAATTACCCAGTCTGAGGTATTTCATTATAACTGCAAAAACAGACTATGGTAGTGCATAATTTAACTTTGCATCATCTCTATAAGATGGATAAAGGGCAATTGTAAACATTATCCTTCTGTAAAGAGAGTTGCAAAATTTTAATTTCAATAGGATTAAGTAAATTATTGGCATTATTTTGTTCAATGGCAGGTAGACTGAAACAATGTAACACCTTCTATCACACACATTCAATAGGTTATTACTAATTATTTGATTTAAATAGACACTAATCCCTTTTTTTTTAAAATTAGTAAGATAAGTGGATTTCAAAGAATTATTGCAGGATGATAAGATGAGGAACAAAAACCAAATGTAGAATTTCTCAAGAGAACGATAGTGTAGAATTTTTGAAGGTGAGCAAAGAAAATTTATTAGACAATATTCTAACATTATTTTTATAATGAATTTAATTTTAAAATAAATGAAGAACTAATCGAACATTTAGAGTAATAGTCATCCTTAGTGAATGTGAAACAAATAGTGTAGCTTTATTTGTGGAAATTGTTACGGTCCCATTACGTTGCTATTCATGGTCTAAATGAAGTTAATTGTAGCTTCGAAATTTGTATGAAAATGTAAAAAAGTTGGCTCAAAAATTCCACTTTATCTATTTATTCATTTTTAGTTTTGTCATCCCAAAGATGTTTTGATTTTTGTCCCAAAGATCATGGGAACTTCTTAAAGCAATGGAAGTATCTAAAAATAATATACATACTAAAAAAAAAGAAGGCTTCTTTTAGAAAAAACATTATATTTAGATGATGGAGGTTTAATTTTTTTCAGAAAGTGATGGTGCTGCTGGAAACACCTTGTTTTCTCTGAGAAACTTACACAGAAAGGAATAGCAGTAGAATAAAGATTTTGAACTTCTTAACCAAAGGAACCTAGATTGTCACTTCAGCTACCATAAAATGTATCTATTAATAGATACTAAAAAGTTATGACTGTTTAGGGTTTTATGCTGCTGTCAGCTTGACCTATAGGCAATGGACCAGGAAAGAGATCAGGTCAAGTGCCATCAACTGTTGCTAAAAATGGCAACAAAGTAGAGTGGAAATGAGAACCAGATACTTGATTTTCTTATGCCTCAAAATGTTGGAGCCTCGGGTAGGAGTACCACACAGTCCATTACTCTATGAACTTTGTGTTGTCTTAAAAAGGACACAATCCCAAGAATCCTGTAAGATAAACTTTTAATGATAAGTAAACATGGAAGCCAGTTGAATTGCCCTGCTTTAGGGCCTTCTGAAGTAAACATTGAAATAAGGAAACGTGAGGCCGGGCGCAGTGGCTCACGTCTGCAATCCCAGCACTTTGGGAGGCTGAGGCGGGTGGATCACTCAAGGTCAGGAGTTTCAGACCAGCCTGGCCAACATGGTGAAAACCCATCTGTACTAAAAATACAAAAATTAGCCGGTCATGGTAGCATGCGCCTGTAATCCCAACTACTCGGGAGACTGAGGCAGGAGAATTGCCTGAACCCGGGAGGTGGAGGTTGCAGTCAGTGGAGATCTGCCACTGCGCTCTGTAGTTTGGGTGATGGAGTGAGACTTTGTCTCCAAAAAAAGAAAAAAAGGAATAAAAATAAGGAAATGTGGTGTTAGGTAAATATAAATAACATAGCATATGATGCCAAATCTAGTTTATGAAAATATTTATCACAGATTTTTAGAGATCGATGAGACCTTAGGAAATTATTTGAATACTTATGTGTAAACTAATATGATTTTCATTTTATGCATAAAGGTAGAGTGGCTGGAGAGGTTAAGTGATCTCTTCAAGTTCAGACTGTTAATAAGATGGCTAAAGGGATGGCCCAGTTCTCCAGCCTGGAATCTTTAGGATGGAGTTTCATCCACCACTCAAAGTTGTCTTCTTCTTCCTTCTTCTTCTTCTTTCTTCTCTTCTTTTTTTTTGAGATGGAGTCTCACTCTGTCACCCAGGCTGGAGTGCAGTTGCGCAATCTCAGCTCACTGCAACCTCCGCCTCCCACGTTCAAGTGATTCTCCTGCCTCAGCCTCCTGAGTAGTTGGGACTTCAGGCGCCCGCCACCACACCCAGCTAATTTTTTGTATTTTTAATAGAGACAGGGTTTCACCATGTTGGCCAGGATGGTCTCGATCTCTTGACCTCTTGATTCACCTGCCTTGGCCTCCCAAAGTGCTGGGATTACAGGCGTGAGCCTCTGCACCCGGCCAAAGTTGTCTTCGTTAATCCTCCCGAGGGCCCCCCAGTGCCTGAGCTGAAATTAAAGCATAAACGGGTAGAACACAAAGCCAGCACTTCCCAAAACAGAAACTTAGTTTTCTAGTAGAAGAAAAAGTGGAAAGTACATCTAACCATGTACTGTGATGTGTTCTCATGAAATTATTGCCCCACTTCACCTCAGGGTCTACCATTTTACTACGAAGTATATGGGACGTTGGACTTGGTTAATATTCTTCATGATCTAAGACTGTTTGAAATGTTGAGGTTTAGAATTTAATATGTCAGAAATCACAAGCATTTATTAAAGATTAATTATCAATATTAAAATTAGGGAGAATAAATAACCTCATCTAATAATCTCATAATGCTAAATAAATTCAAGAGCAGATTTTGAAACCAAGGAAGATGAACTAGATGATTTATAAGGTCTTCTTGAGCTTTAAAGTTCATTAATGAAGATTATTAAATACTTTTGGTTTTAATATCTTTCATAGAAAATATATTTAATTCTGTTGCCTTTTTGGAGTACTTGCACATCTCCACTTTATTCAGAGGTTAGTATGAGATTCTTATAGCAGAGTTGCTCTTTATTCCAAGTGTAAATTTAAAAATCAAAATAACAAAGTTGTAAAAAGACTAGAAATGGTTCTGTTTCCCAGTTCCACTCTAACCCATATTTGAAGGAAAGTGGACACATCAAATGTGTGTGATCTTTATGTGTAAACACTAACACAAATGGTGGCAGATGCTACAGTGACTTGAGTGAAGAAGTTTTAGTCGGTTAATGGGTTATATAGTCAGCATCAAAAAATCAATTCTAGGCAAACTATACCACTAACTGAATGTTTTATTTTCTGTAATTTATAATTATTCTAGCACAGCCATTGATGAAAATATATCTTAGGTCTCATGTAGTTTAAATAAATCTGTAGTACGTAGCCTCATCTTTAACTTGTCTTTATGTAAATTTAAAAGAATGATATTTAACTCATGCAAAGTGTGCTTAGTGGAAAAGAAAGTCCTCTGACATGTTAATGGAATGCTGTGAAATGCATTTATAATACATTTAGAAAATCGGTATCAGTATGAAGCAACTAACAGGGGCTTTCACAGGTCATTTAGTTCCTCTTCTTTTTCTGTCAGCATAGTGTCCAAAACATTTATGGAGGTAAAAATGCTACACTTTCAGTTCGGGTTTATAGAGCAGGTGTGTGGAAGTTTACTTTAGGCAAGAAGAAACTTCAAAGAACAGATTGGGAGACAGTGTGGAAAAAAGCAAATAAACATATTGTGGAAACCGATCTTGTAAAAGGTGACTAGATCATACATTGGCCTTCATTATTGGAAATAATTTGGAAATTGGATTCATAATGAAGTTTCCACCATTTCCAGGTAGAAGAGCATCTTACATCTTTTGTATTGTGTTCTTTGAGATACATCTAGCCTTGCAATCTTGTAATGTTTACCGAATGCTACTATTTTGCACACATTTATAAAAATGAAGAATATAGTTGTTACGAATCCCTCCGCAAAACCTCTGATTAGATTTGGCAGAAAAATATGGAGAGATTGAACAAAAGAGATACTAGGTCTGAGATGTATGTATGTTGTAGATCCGTATGGTTTATTCAGGAACTTCAGCAGAATGACTTGAAGAGGAAAACAAAGAAGGAGATGATTAAAGATGCTCCAGAGACACTGTCTTTCCATAACTTCTGTTGTCACCTATGTTAAGTGTGTGCGGGTGCGGGCTCGCTCTCCTGTGCTCTAGCTCTCTCACACACATGTGCACAGCTTCTGAAAAGACTGCTGTGTAGTTATTGTCTCTTCCTTCTCCCCTCTTCCTCACCTTCCATTCTCTTTTCAGCCCATTCTAATGGGACTTTCTTTTCTGACACTTCATTACAGTTGTTCTAATAAGGTTACCAAAGACCTTTAGTCTTGCCAAATCTGGTGTCTTTTCTGTTTTTTGGTTTTTTTTTTTTTTGACTTTTCAGCAGTCTTCCACATAACTGACCCCTATCTTGGCTCCTAGTACTCAACACTCTTCTCGTTTTTCCCTCTGTTTAGCCATTTCTTTTCAACATCTTTTGACGGCTGTTGATGCTCTGTTTAACCTTTAAATACTGGAATTATGAAAGGCTGAGTCCTGAGCTTTCTTCTCCTTTCTTTCTCGTTAAATAACCCTCTCCTTAAAGGATTCTAATTTATTTCTATGACTTTAAATACCCTCTTTGATGCCAATATACTAAAAAAAAAAAATTGTATCTCCAGCCCTGATTGCTATACTGAGCTCCAGTTCGTTATGTCCAGCTATCTACTGGTTTCATCCTCACTTGGATATTTGAAAAGCATCTCAAACTCAACATAGCCAGAGCAGAACTCTTGATTCCTCAGCTCCCTCTGCCACCTTCCTTTTTCTGCTTCTATTTTTCCCACCGCAATAATTACCCAAAGTCAAGTGCTCAGTACAAAAATCTAGTCATTACTCTTGATTAATTTTTTTTTCTGTCACCCCCATCACCACTGAATTCATTAGCAAGTCCTATTAACATTTTCTTTAAAATATGTCTAAAGTCTGTTTCCCCTGCTTTCTTTGCCACTAGTATAGTCTAACGTAACATCATATCTTGCCTGAGCAATCATAGTAGTCTTCTTTCTGTTCTTCCTCCTCCTTCTTCCTTTCCTGCTCCTCTATATTCTTTCTCAGTGGTGCCCACAATGACCTTTTAAAATATGAATTAGGTAATCCCTGCACCTTCCCTTAAAACCTTCCATCGACTTCCATTACACCTAGAATACAGTGTGAATCCCTTACGCTATTTCAGTACTAATATATCTGCCCCTGGGTTTCCTCTCTGATGTATTGCTATACTTTGGATACATCCCCTTGACCACACCTCAGCCACACTGGCCTTCTTTCTGTCCCTTTAACCTACCAAGTTCATTATCAAACAGAGCCCTTGCAGCTGCTAGTTCCTGTGCTTGTACTGCTTCGGTCTGCAGGGCACAGTTCAAATGCCACACCCCACCCCAGAAAGGTCCTCTCTGACCACTCAGTCTAAAGGAGCTTCCCATTACATCTACTATATCATATTCTCCTTGGAGGATTTAGCATTATCTGAAGTATTTTTGTTCACTTACTTGTTTATCTGTTCATTGTCTCTGAGCTTTATGAGGACAGAGTCCTTTTGCCAGTCTTGTTCTCTCTGGTGGGCAGTGTACGAAAAAAGAAAAAACAGAACCCCCAAAGAAACCTGTGTGTAGAATGAAAGATGCTCAGAAGAATGCTTGTAAATAGAAGAATCTAAATCCTCTTACAGATGAGAAGTCTTGAAAATGAAAAGAATCCTTCAGTTCTTTTTAGTTTATAAACGAAGCTGATTTTGAAAATAAGCCAAACTGAATGCTATGATGTGATTAAGTTCATCCAAATGAAATTATAGAATTTAGCAATTCCAGCATATTGTAATTACTGAAGTATTCCATATTGTAAAGGACCATTTAGTGTACACAATTCCAGTCAGCTGTGCTTGTCAGGTAAGGGAAGAGTTAATGAAGAAGGAGGAAAACAGAGAAGGGGTAGTAGTCCTACAAAGTGACTCTAAGGTTAGGTCAAATCTTTGTGTACCTTCAATACCAATAGTATAGGTATAGGTACCTTCAGTACCTATAGTACAGTCGTAGGGCCATAAGAAAAGCAAGGAGTATTAAGTGTCCTTTCTGGTGACACTGACTCCATTTTCAGTATATACATAAGATGACAAAATGAGCAAATACTTTGTAAAGTGCTATATGCCTCCCTAAAGGAAGAGGTCCAGGAACAAGAAACTAGAATTATGGAGATTGGAAGGTGTCTGAATTTTACAGGAGACTCAGGCTGCCTCTATCTTTTCCAGTTCAGTATTTACTCCCAGTCAGGTGCTCAGGACCAAAATCAAGGCATCACTCTTGATTAATTCTTTCTGTCATCCCCCACCACCATCCCCTTCATCAGCAAGTCTCTGTTAGCATTCTGAGAACACCTTCCATCTCTGGCAACACTGCTGTCTTCTTGGCTCACTGAATCAGTTGTGAGTGGTCATACATCTGTGGCCCCATGGCTTCCTTATGACCACTTTTCTCCTCACCCTGGGTACAGGAGACTCTCTTTCCTGAAGAGACCTCTGTTCCCCTCCCTGTCTTGAATCAAAGGAGTTGGGCAGATGGGTAAAAGCTCTTTACTGGAAGCTTCAGGAAGGAATCTACAAATTACTGATCTCAGAAACAGGAAATGTGTGACAGTGAATGTCAAGGGCTATCTTTATGCTATAGGAAATAAACTATTTAACTTCATCTATCTTCATGCTATAGGGAATAAACTAACTTCGTTGGAAAGATTTTCATGTATTAGATGTGAAATTACAATATTAGAGCACATACGATTTAGCATCAAATGTACCGTGATTATTACTGTAGGAAAACTCTGCCCCTTCTAAACTGCATGGTGACCCACTCATTATATTCCGTATATTTCTTCAGGAGACAATGAGAGGCCACTGAAGTGTGATTGTAGAACATTGAGTTCTTTGCATCCTTCAGTTTATATTAATGTTTTAGGTCTAAACTTTTCTTTTTCCCTAAATTGAAGTCACCTTTGACTCCTTTGTGAAAAGAGTAATGATAAAAGTTTTGACTTCTTCTTATCAAGGGGGATTTCATAAATTAAGGAAGGATATATTCATTAAGAATCTACTCTATGACAGGTGCTCTTGCTGGTAATTTTTATATATTTTATATAATTCTCAGAAGGACCTTGTGAGTTAGGTGTCACTGTGCTTGTGTGTTCAAATGAGGAGGTGGAGGCTGTGAGAAATTAAGTTACTTGTTTAAGATTACACAGCTAATGAGGCGCAGATCAGCTCAAATCCTGTTCTTATTTCTGAGTTCAGTCCATTTTCTGTAATATGGATCTCTCTGTGCTTTGTTCCTTGTTGATAATAAAGTCCGTAATAATACCTGTAATATCTATTTCTTAGAGCTATGAGAATCAGATGAATATGAACACAATACCTATACAAATTTCCAGTTCTATTATGATTATTAGTAGCATTCATTTAACCACATTACCAAAGTGTTCTTTTAATTCACTGTCACTTTATACAGGATTTCTGAATACAACAGTGGATATTTTATCTGTTAGACTCCTTGTAGTTATGTTTGGGTTGCTCTGAGAATGAGTTTTACACCCTTCCAATTGTTGGCAAATAGTCATACTGAAGAAAAACTACCCATCTGTTCAGATGCTAGCCAAAACATCACAAACAGTCAAAATAGCAGTTTCAACCCTATGTGAATTGTGATGAGACAATATAACAGGATATAAGTCATACTGTCATGGGGTCTTTGGGGTGTCACTTTTCTGGCCGGAAACCTGTGACTGGTGGTGCCCTTGCCTGAGTTTTGCTTGGACTGCTGGGCTTGTTCCACCCACTCGCCCTGGCAGGCTGCGCTCAGCTCATGCTACCAGCCTGGATCCCGTGCTTCTAAGGGAGTCTGGAGTCAGGCATGGAGTGGTGAGGGGTGTGTGTCAGCAAACGTGGGGTCCGCCCACTGTGCGGTCAGACACACCAGCTGCTGCTATGGTGTGGGCAGCTCCAGGTGCTGGCATGAGCACCAGCTCTCTGTGAGGCTGTGGCTGGACCGGGTTCACTGCAAGCAGCTTTCCCGTCTGGCAACGGGGAATGTGGTGACATCCCGGAAACTTGGAGATGCCAGGAACCACAGGGCCCCAAAGAAGGGCTCACAGCCCTGGCTCAGGTAGCTCCCACGTCTGGGCTACCCAAAGGCTTGCAGCTCCTCTCTCCTCTTTGCCCACAACGTGGCGAGCAAGGGGCATGTTTTAGCCCTGTTTGTGTTACAGTAGTTCTTTTAGCCTCACCATTCGGTGGGTCCTGAGTTCTTGTCCTGTTACCAGGAAGAATGAGTTATGCAATGTGGAGGGTGAGCAGGATGAAGAGGAGCTTTACTGAGCAATAGAACAACTCAGAGAAAACCCACAGTGGGAAGGTCCTCTCCGTAGCCAGGATGTCCCAATGAGTGTTCAGCTCCTTAGCAGAGAGAGTTGCTCCCCTCTGCTGGTAGGTCATCCCAACAAGTGTTCAGTTCTCAGCTGAGAGGGTAGCTTCTCTGTTTGGCTAGTTGTTCCGTTGTCTGCAGCTCTTGGCAGAGAGGAGGCCCTAGAGTAAGAGACTGTTCTCTGCAGGCAGGTCGTCCCATCATCTGCAGCTCTAGGCAGAGAGGGTAGTTCCTCTCTGCAGCTGGTCGTCCCATCATCTGTCTGTTCTCTCAGCAGAGAGGAGGCCCCAGAGTGGGTTGCTCCCCTCTGCAGCTGGTAGTACCATCTCTGCAGCTCTCAGTCTAGAGAGGAGACCCTGGAGTGGGTAGCTCCTCTCTGCAGCTGGTTGTCCCAGTCTGCTCAGCTCTGACTGAGCCTGGGGCATTTACAGGCCTCAGAGGGGAGGAAGTTTGCACTGATTGGTCCATAGGTGGCCATGGGCGGGCCGGAAAAGGCACCACAAGTTTCCACTCCATGCCCCGGAACTGGCAGCCCAGCCCCCAGCCTTCAGGCCCTTCCTGGCTTGACAATGGGGCCTCACTGGTGACCAGGCGCCATCCGCCCAGGAACCTGCCTGCCTCCTGCTGCTGTTCATAGCGCCCGGACTCAGCCGTGACTTTGCTCCCAGGTCGGAGTGGGCATCGATAGCAGAGAGAAGCCAGGCAGCTGAAGCAGGCATTTCTGAGACTGTGAGGGCAGTGGGGGGGCCTTCCTGGGCCCCCCAAAGTGCAGGGATGTCTGGGTCCACAGCTGTGGTTTGGTCAGCTGCAGCTGTGCCCAGGCAGGTGGGGCTCCCACCTGCTTCGTGGAGCAGGAGTCCCAGGTCTGCAGCCATGGTTTGGGAGGCTGCAGGTGCCTGGGTCTGCAGCTGCATGGTGGGTTGGAGAGAGCATGGCAGGTGGGGCGGGTGGGGTCTTCTCCCTGCTCTGTGGAGTGTGCAGGCCTGGCCATTCCTCCTCACTGCAGCTGGTGTGATGGTAGCAGTGGGTAGTCTGGAATGGCCACTACCATCAATATCCTAGTCAACAGATGTGGAAGGAGGTAGTGTCCATTTGGGACAATTTGAGATTTTCATCATCTAAATTTAAGGCTGGGCTTAGAGGAACGTAAATGCCAAAAAATTGTGTTTAGATATCATTATATTTGAAATCAAATGAACAGCAATAATGAAGCAGTATATTTCCCTGACACCCTCGTGGGACTTGCAACAAGGGTGTTCTGTTTACTCACCCGCAGCTCTCAGCTCCTCACAGGAGGGAGTGCATGAGTCAACAAGGTGGGAGGTGGAGTACATGGTCGCTGGAGTCAGTCAGCCGCTATGGCACCGGCAGTGAACCCCACTCAGTCGGATCTGCTGTGTTCCAACCCCTCATGAAAGGGGGCATGCAGGTGTGTGAGTGCAGGAGCCTGTGTGAGTGTTTTTTGGTTGCTGGCAGGAGCCAACTCTGTGCTTGCCTGCAGCTGCATCTGGGGGCTGGGAGTGCCTGTGACCCCGAAAGCCCCAGAGGGAGTGTTACAGTGACCTTTTAGCTCTGCTCTCTGCAGACGGCTTATGCGTTAACAGCTCAGTGGACCCTCTGCCTTTTCGCATGAGGCAGTTGCCTTCTGCTAACGAGGGCAAAGGGTCAGTGTGACAACCTTTTTGTCTTCACACTCATGGCTCCAGAATCTTGTCTGGCATCTGGGAGAAATGAAGTCATACGAATGAATTGAAGGATGATAAATGCAGGGAGTTTTATTGCCAATGGAAGTGGCTCTCAGTGGCAAGGTGAGCTGAAAAGGGGATGGGGCAGGAGGGTAATCTTCCTGTGAAATGCGGTCATCTCTGGCCAGATTCTTCTCCGGAGTTACCCCGTCAGGCTGTCCCTCTGAAGTCAAGCTGCTTCTCTCCGACATCCAGCTGCAGTCTTTGATGTCCAGCTGCTTCTCTTCTCTCTGCTGGCTGGATCTGGGGTTTTTATAGGCACGGGGTGGGGTGGGATAGGGCCACGGATGGTTTTGGAAAAGGCAGCATTCAAGCAGGGAAACAGGGATGTAAGTTCTACTTTGGGCCATGGTTTGAGGCTTGAAGGTGGGGTTTTGTTGGGGACCACCATTTTCTCCCTAGAATTTCTCTGCCCCCTGTCCCTATCAATAGTTGGAGGGGAAAATCAGGAGTTTTAGTTAAATTAAGCCCAACCTATATAAAAGAGAGGCTTGCCAACTCCCAGGCATACAGATAAGGCTATTGGTGCTCTGTGAAATGGAGATCTACATCCCTGGAAAGGGGATAGAATTGAGAACGTTGGTCATTTCCTTACCACAGTATCCTGTATTTTCCGGAAGCATGTGATTGTTTTGCTATGATCTTCCTGAATGTTACTGGTTTCCTCTTTTTCTAAAGTATGTTTGTTGTGTGCAGAACCAGTATAGCTTCAGGCTTTTGGCTAAGATACCCATGAGTATTATTGCTTTTTTGTTTTGTTAAAAATTTTTATTGAACACACACAAAATACCTTAAATATAAGGTACAAATAACAGTAAACAAACAACTTGCATAGCAGTCAACCAGTCTTAAGAAATACAGTGTTGCCACTACTTTTTTTTTTTTTTGAGACGGAGTCTCGCTCTGTCACCCAGGCTGGAGTGCAGTGGCGCGATCTCGGTTTACTGCAAGCTCCGCCTCCTGGGTTCACGCCATTCTCCTGCCTCAGCCTCCAGAGAAGCTGGGACTACAGGTGCCCGCCACCCCCTGGCTAATTTTTTGTATTTTTAGTAGAGACAGGGTTTCACCGTGTTAGCCAGGATGGTCTTAATCTCCTGACCTCGTGATCCACCCGCCTCAGCCTCCGAAAGTGCTGGGATTACAGGCGTGAGCCACCGCGCCTGGCCTGTTGCCACTACTTTTAAAGCTGCACAACTTCTTCTCTCTCTTATCTCCCTGTCCACCCCACGAAATAATCACTATCTTGAATCTTATGTTCCTTTCACTGGCTTTTTTTTACAGGTTTTCTTGTATGTATTGAAATCAATTTTTTATGTGTTATAATTTGATATGTTTTTAACTTTACTCATGTCAGAGTGTACGTATTCTTGTCTACTTTCTTTTTTGACCCAGTATTCTGAGATTTATTCATGATGGTCATGTAACTGCAACTCATTCAATTTCATCGCTGTATTGTTTTCTGTTATATGAATGTACCATAGTTTGTTTATTTTCTGTTTTTAACTGTTACACATATCATTGCCATGAACATTCATGTATTTATCTTCCATTGAACATGTACAGGAGTTTTTCTTGGATATATAACTTGTAATGGAATTGTTGGGCCATGAGTATGCTTATTGCAACTTCACTAGATAATGTCAAATTGTTTTTGAAAGTTGACTTCATTTGTACTGAACCGTCTTCACCAGCATTTGACACTGTGGGATTTAAAAACTGTTGCCAATTTTTATATTAGCACTTTAATTACAATTATATTTATCATTTTTAGATGGTATTTTTTTCCTAGCTAGACATTAAAAAATTTTCTTTATCTTTCCTCATATTTTCAATCTCTTATTCCTTTAAACATCTTAACATATTTACTTTAAATTCTGATAATACCAAATTAGAAACTCTTTGTGAGTTGATTCAGCAATATAATACTTCTGCTGAGTCTTGTTCACTGGTCTTTGTTTCTTTGTTTTCTTTGTGAGAATTTTTAGTTTATTTATTTATATTTTGAGACAGGGTCTTGGTCTATTACCCAGGCTGGAGTGCAGTTGTACAGTCTCGGCTCACTGCAACCTCTGCCTCCCGGGCTCGAGCGATCCTCCCATCCCAGCCTTCCAAGTAGCTGGGACCATAGGCACACATCACCACGCCCAATTAATTTTTCGTAGAGACAGGGTCTCCCTACGTTACCCTGGCTTGTGATTTTGTTTTTTAAGCTGTAAGTTCACACTCTTTAGAAATTCTTTGAGGCCTGGATTGAAGGTGTATTCACCCCGAGTGAATTTGCCTTTTGTTTTGATGGATAACTAAGGCATTAACAACATTGGATCCTGCTCAGGTTAATTTCTGAGCTTGAGGTTTCTTCTCCCACAAAGATAATATAAATTTAGGCTACAAGCTTGTTTAGATGCCAACTTCTGCTTATGAGTCTAGAAAAAAATTATCCCCCTCTGTCCAGTATTTAGGGTCTAGATTGACAACTTCTTTGCTCTCCCTTGTGTGGAATAGATTTTTTGTAATTTACAGTGATTCTAACTCACAGCATGTAGTCCTTGGAAAATCCTGGGTCTCTTCAGGAGTTTGGTTTTAGACTTTCCAGTCTGGATGAGGCCCACACACAGCCTCCAGTGCTTTGTGCCCACGTCTCTGTCAAGAGGAAAGTTCAGGATCCTCAGGTTAGCTAAATGTTTCTAGTGAGAAAGCTAGCTTCAGAGTTTACTTACTGGCCTGGTATCTTTACTTGACTGTAATACTCTAAGGATATTTCTTTCTTATCACTTAAATCATGAATTTTATTTTAATGTTCTCTTTTTAAATACAACTTCTTATATGCCTTTATTTTTCTTCATTTTTTATTATATTTTCAATAATGCAGAAAAGGTGAAGGAATACAACCAGAAATTTAGCACCTAGATTCATCAGTTGTTAGCATTCTAAAAACAAAGACATTCTCTTTTATAACAATGCCATAGCACATCTTAGACAATTAGTAACAATTCTCTAATATTTTCTGTAATACCTAATCCATATCAGATTTTCCCACTTGTTCCTAGGTATCTTTTGTGCATATTTTTCCCCAAATGAGGGTACAAACAATGTAGTGATGCATTTAGAAGATATTTGTCAGTACGTCTATCTGGGTTGTTTGGGTCACCATATTGTCCAATATGGAGATGTATTTTATTGTTTGGCATTTTTCTGAAGTCTGCTTTTGACTTTTTTTTTTTGAAATGGAGTCTTACTCTCCTGCCCAGGCAGGAGTGCCATGGCGCTATCTTGGCTCACTGCAACCTCTGCCTCCCGGGTTCAAGCGATTCTCCTGCCTCAGCCTCCTGAGTAGCTGGGATTGCAGGTGCGCACCATCATGCTTGGCTAATTTTGTATTTTTAGTAGAGACGGGGTTTCACCATGTTGGCCAGGCTGGTCTTGAACTGCTGACCTCATGACCTGCCCCTGTTGGCCTCCCAAAGTGCTGGGATTACAAGTGTGAGCCATCATGCCTGGCCTTGAGTTTGTTTTTCACATTAGTCCAGAGTGCTCCATCTTTCGCTCTCTATTCGGTTTCCTTGTGAGTTATTGACCGTTAGAGTATACAATAGAAAAAATATTTTTATGTCCCTTTTAAGGAATTATACCTTTCAAGTGGAAGATACACACTGAATTTCCTCCAAATAGTTACACATTTTAGATTTTTGTCATGTCAGTGGACTCATCTCAGGCAGGATTACACCCCAGGGCTTCCTTTAAAAAAGGAAAGTGACATTGGCTTTACATAACAGAACCAGTTTGGACTTTTCTTTGGACAATTGAGTTCCGCTGACCCCTTTTGTGGTGTGCTGCTGCTCTACCCAGCTGCATGAAGATAGGACAGAGAATGATGGCTACTAAGAGTGATCCAAATTACTTTGTGGGAGAAGACAGAGGGATAAATATTTTTTCTTAAATGCAAAGCTAACTTAATGTTACTGCTCATTACTGGTAACTTTCTTTAGGGCTTAAGACTTGATGAATTTAATGTTGCCTGACAAAGTTTTAAGATGGCTCAGCATTAAAAAAAAAATGGTGTCTTTGAATAATAATGAGTGCCAAGTAAGAAATATGGGTGTGCTGAGTCTTTTTTATGATCTCAAAGTTATTTATTTAACTACATGCATGAAGCCCCAGTGTGTATGTGTTTTTCTTTGTCACTGACTTCACAGCAGCTCAGTAGGATTTTAAATATTTATATTTTATATTTTCCTGCACCTGCCCCATGACAATATACATAGACCATGCAAACAAAGACGTATTTAGTGAAGAGATTGCGAAACTGTTTTATTACTGTCCTGATCTCCATCAGAAGTGAAGCTGCTGTTTCACATCCTCTTTAGGCAGCTATCTAGCCGTCAGCAACTGTGCAGATTAGAATCAGGAGCTTCTCTTCAACATGCGTGTGGCCATTGTGGCAATGACCGATGAATCATCGCATTTCAATTGGAATGAACAAAAATAGAAAGCTCAGCAGCAGCATTTTTTAGAGAGGTAAAAATCTATATAAATAAAGAAAATTAAGTGTTTCCATGAATTTTACTTACTAGAAAGTGGAAAAATGTATTTGATAATAGAGCATATATATAAGCTTTTATAGTACTGCTAACATAAACATGAGTGGATAATTTTGGGGCTCAGCAAGTTTAGCTGCAAAATGGCTTTGCTATTCTCCATTCCTCTTTGTTTTAATGATCATTCCTCCATATTCAGAAGATTCTGTTTCTTGATTTTTAGGACTGTTCCTAAATATTCCGGTAGCTGTCTTTGGAAGATTGAAAATATATTTTCTCTTGTCCTTATAGAAAATGTTGGATAGGGCAGAACCTTCTCTCTTCCTGAAAGAGGCCACTGATCTAAATTGGTTTCTCTCTTAGCCTTACTTCTTGGAGGCATACTTATTATATATTTACTTACTTTGGCATGCTATTTTAAAAATTCCTTGGTTTTTATTTTAAACAATTCCTTCATATATTTCACTTAAATAAATGAGCTGATACTATGAGCTTCAACATATTGGTTTCAAAACTCATCTCTTTGTCTTTTTTCCTTTGTTTTACCTCATATACAGTTAATTGACAGTTCTGTTCATTTTTCCTTTGAGATATCTTGCCATGCTTGGTTTACCATTCCAGCACAGAGTACACAACTCATAGCTGGATTGCTATGACATTTGTCTCCTCTTTGGTTATCTTGCATTCTTTTACCAAATAAAGCTTTCACAAATGTATTATCTCCCTACCATTTTGTGACCTGGGATGTGAAATCTAATCTCTGACTGGATTTCTAGACTCCTCTCTTGTCTTTTTCAACCTTATCATCCACAACTTGCCATTGTAAAGACCAAGTTCCAGTGCTCCATTAGATCAATACCACCATTTCTGTAAACAAACAAATGCAAACATTAAGAACCAAAGTCTGGCTAATTCTGGAACAGTACCTAAAATATTAAACCATGACCATCTTTTGCCTGATGGTGTTAGAAGGGAGATTTTGGTGTTATGAGAGAGTCACCAAAGAGGACAGGTTATGGAAGCTAGCTCTGCAGAGCTCTTGATAGCAGGAGTTCACAGAGATTATAAACTAGGAAATTCAAGGTGCTTCAGAAAGGTTCTTCTTGAAGGAAGAGAAAGAACTGTGTTCAATGAGAGAAAGCAGCAGAAAAGCACACTAAGTTCGTTCTTTATAGACAAGTTTAAAACTGGGATTTACTCAATGGCCAGTGGCCATTACAGATGCTAAGATATTCTCAGGGACCATGAGAAGATCATCATGCTAAAGTGAGAATGGAGCCAGGGAGGGGAGCGTCAGAGTGGGACTGGTTTTGACCTTTGAACAGGGCCACTGTCCTGGCGTGGAAGTGCGGTAGACAGGGCAGGTTGGGTGAACAAACCAGGTAGCTGAGTGTTCCCCTGCCCTTGTTCTAGCAAACTTGGGTGTGCAGGGCCTGAGAATGTTCTGTTGATTTCTGCTGCTCTGTTTTGCTCATGTTATTCCTTTGCAATGGGTGCCTTTCTCCTATCCATTTTCTCAAAGGTCATATGTGCTATAATGGTGGAAACACGGACTTAGGAGATAACCTGACTCAAAACTCACTGGAGTTTTGTCTTCTTGCGGATGATCTGGACCCTAGCCAATGTACTTCACCATTCCAAATCTTCAGTTTCCTCCTTTGATAATGCAGGTATTAACATACATGCTGCTGTGTAAGCATTGGAAAGTCTGGCCCTTGGTGTTTGGGTTTAGAAAAGTGCTTTTGTCAGCATCCATAGTCACAGGTAACTGACAAAAAGAGCGTGTGATATCCTGTGTATCTGTGTCAACATCATATGAGATTTAGAGGAAGATTGAAAGAATACTAATTTCCCTTGACAGAATTCTTTTAATTTTATTCATTTCTCTGCATCCTTCACTCTTTAGTTTATCTGATGGTAGAGGGTTAGCAGTTGTAGACAGTGTCATCACCTGCCCTGGATGATACTAGAGCTCCTTTTGTAGACAGACTGTACATTCTGACACCAGAGAAATGCTGTACCTGAAGGCCCCATATCTTCTGGAAGGACACTGAAGGGAGAGCAAGTTACTGAAATCCATTTCTCATAACCCAAGAACGTCCTGTCTACATTCGTATGCCTTGTGCTTGGTACATATTTGTTGTTTAGATTAACTTAAATTTTATGCTTTCATTACAGCTATTCTCTGTGGAAAATATTAACCAAATTTATTAGATCTTTATGGAAATGAAACACTGCTGGTCTGAAAATGCTTGGGAAACTTAAGAGTACTATCATTCAACTTGGCAGTACTTGATACCAGTGAGGGTTGAAGTTCTAAGTTGAAATAAAACAGATTGGTTAATAGGAAGTCAAATGAGACTGATAGATTTTATTTATTGGGACATTTTTCTGGTGACCAAATATGCAGTAGACAGTCAATACAAAAAACCTAGAAAGGCATAGAAAAAATAAAGAGAGGAAAATAAAAATCCCCAAAAATCATTAGCATTTTCATTTGTTCCACTATTTTATCTATGCATTTATGTATTGGCTGCTTTTATGTTTTTCCTGTTAACATTATAGGAATTATTTCCTTTCATAAAATATTCTTGAATACCCTAATGGTACTCATTTATCATATAATTATTACCATTATGCATTTAATCATTCTTCTAATATTGAACATTTTAGTATTTATTATTTTAAATGTAGCAGAAATAAATATCTTTTGTTGGCATCTTTATTTCCTTGAAATGATTTACTAGATATACAATTACTGTGTCAGCATTTTAAATTTGCATACTTAAAAGTTTTGTTGCATATTGCTAACTATCTTTGAAAAAGTTGATTTAGTTTACCAGCCCCGTGTCTTTTCTGGCACATGATGCATTTTTATGTCGCTACATCCTTACCAGTATTGAGTGTTTTAAAAAAATAAAAGCTTTTGATTCCGATTTACTCATTTTGTCTGTTGTAGATATAATCCACCTTAAGTGGAATATTTGTTGTTAATAAATACTTGAGTGATTATCTGAGGTAATATGTATTCTTCTGTATTTATTTATGTGACTTTTTTTTTTTTTTTTACCACAAGCTTGTACAGGGATTACATTTTACTCATCTTTATGCTACCCATAGAATTTTTACACAGTAGATATTCAATAAACATGAAAAATAAATATCACACAATATCCACCTTGTTGGATTCCACCACTTACTAATATATCTGCATGTATATACTTCAAGCAAATATCAAGTTTCTTTATTGGAAGATGTCATGTAAAGTTCCCAAGTCTCATTTTTGGTTTTATATGAAGAATCTATTCATTGGTAGGACATATTGATAAAAATTACTACCTCTTCCCCCTTTTATTTGTCTCCCTCTTGTGTACTTTCTCTACCTTTTTCCTTAAGCAAATATTGGTATTGTCTGTATGCTTTCATCACAGGTACCAATTAATTTAGTAGAAACATTGCCCATCTGAAAGAATTATATATTGTGGTATCAGTGGAGAGATGTTTATTTTTTTTTAACATGTTGTTGTTATTGGTTAATAAGAATATGACGAAGACAAGAGCTTTAACAGAGGTGTGAGATGTGTATTCAACCAGTCTCTGAAAATCATTTGCTTTTTGTGTTTTATGGCAGTACCTTGTGGATCTGCATTTAGAATGATAATTCATGCTAATGACTTTCATATCCCATGAGGTAGCAGAAATCAATTCTAAAATGGCAGAATGAAACGGTATAGCAAATAAAGTCAATGAGCTGTCAAAGAATTTTTCTTCATCAAACAAGTCCCAAAGCACTGGTGTTATACTGACCTTCCCTCACTCCTCTTTCCTGGATTCTTAGACCAATTTGGTTCATGATTTTTTTTTCCTATAATAGAAAAATTAACAAACATGTTTGGTCAGTGAAACAGAAGGTATTTGAAAATAATACCTTGGAGCAGTGTCTCAATCTTCAGGAAAATGGTGAAGAGGAAATACAGCATTGATTGCTGTTGCTAAGCAACGGCTTTCACAGCAGATGCGCCTGGGACGGTGGTGTCTGCCAGCACACCATGCGGGGCCGAAAGCAGTGCAGCACTCATGTTCCTGTGAAATCAGAATTGAAGCCCTGCATTTCCTCCTTCCTCTCGACTTTCTCTGATCAATACCTGAGAAGTTAAGATCGTACGGTCAAATATATAGACTGTGAGAAATTTGGAGCACCTTGGGGATTTTTGGAGAGCTGCGAATGGATTTGTAGAGCCAATTCTGTTTTTTTTTTTTTTTTTTAGTTTCGCCCTTGTTGCCCAGGCTAGAGTGCAGTGGCACAGTGTCGGCTCACTGCAACCTCCGCTTCCCGGGTTCAAGTGATTCTCCTGCCTCAGCCTCCCAAGTAGCTGAGATTACAGGTGCCCGCAACCACGCCCAGCTAATCTTTGCATTTTTAGTAGAGACGGGGTTTCGCCATGTTGGTGAGGCTGGTCTTGAACTCCTGACCTCAGGTGAGCCACCCACCTCGGCCTCCCATAGTGCTGTAGAGCCAATTCTAAAGGAATCAGAATTCCTATTTTATATCAGAAGTACTGTTAGTTTTCTCTTTCATGCATTTATCCATCCAGTCATGCCTATGTTCTCACATATTTAGGGAATATTCAAGGCACCCTGTTACACTTAAGAGCTTGGCATCTCTTACGCTGCTGACATGTGCACTATGTGTGTGATGGTAGGAACCATTCCTGCAGTGTGGTGTAATGAAGAACATCCTCTTAGGACTGTGACTCTCAAACTTTAGGGCACATTGGAATATCCTGCGCAGATCATTAAAGCTTTCTCAGCCCCACACTTGGTGAGGTCTGTTACCTATTTCCAGACCTCTGGAATATGTCCTGTTACCTGAGGTCTGGAAAGTAACTTAGGAATATGCATTTTAAACAGGCTCTCTAGGTGATTCTGATATTGGTAGTAGAAGAGCCATTCTTGAGAAATACTGAAGTCGAAGGATTAGTGAAGATTTGACAGAGTTACCAGATAAGATGTCATTTGTCAGTTGTAATTCATGAACGGGGAGGCTGCTAACTGTAGTTTTACCTGTTCAGTCTGTTCCCTCCCAGGTTGCTTCTCCTGTGTTTCCATCTTGGACTTGCTCTTGATTCACTAGAGTCAGACTAATTTGAGTTCTTTCCAGAAACTGGAATGTGATTATTCCTTAGTGGGGAGGGGTAGCCCCCCATCACTGCTTGGGACTCATGCAAGAGCAAGAAATGCAAGTATACAAAAGTACCCAAGTCTTGATCTCAGTGTTCTGCAGTACAAACCACTAAGACTGAAATTTCAAACTGCCTTTCACTGAAAACAAAAAGCAAAAGAACAAGGAAACATCTAAATCAACCAGTTACCTTTTTTTTTTACCCCAATGCTGATAATATTTCAGTGGTCTGTCACTTATGAATCTGACCAATCCTTTAATAAAATCTTCTATGCTTATAAAGCTTAAGTGATTTTTGCTTATACAGTCTTCTAATAGATAACTCTTTTTTTCCCCCTCTTGTTATATATACCCTGAATCCCAGTTTTGGTCTTAATGCAGACCATGTTTAAGATCTTGGCCTTATGCCATTTTGTAGTACAGATAAATAAGTAATGGTTTTTATTACTTTGTATAATTCATTAACCATTCATCTGTCAAGCTGAATGACTTATAGATGGCTTTTACATTTAAAATTGTTCAGAAGTTATTAAGGTCTGTAATTTATCATCACAGCCATTTCTGACCTCTTTCTTGGTCCCTCACTGGAATGATGTTCATTGAATGTGTATGACACAATATGAAGAAAATTAAGTTGCACTAAAGACATTACCAATATGAGTAGGGAGGCTTAAAATGTTGGCAGTAATCAATAGTGGGACTTAATTTGTATATTCTGTGATGGAGACATTTTTATTACATTTATATTTTTAAAATTGATTCCATTTTTAAATTAGTTGCCCTCATTTCAGACTATACTCAACAGCGAAATAATATATTTTCTGAATCTAAATCATCATATATTGTTTGACCTTTAGCTGAATCCAGTAGTAAAGATCAAAATGAATTATGCTTGAGTAGAAAGAGGTTTTAATGTTGCTTTACACTTGGTTTTCCCCCATCCCACATGCTGTTTAATATTATTGATTCAGCTTGAATGATCATGAGCCAAAAAACTACTTTAGTTGGTTTTGGCTAATGCATTCTTGGATGCTATGGAAGTGCCTGTAACACCTGAATGGTTCCGCGTAAATAGTCACGCATTTTTATACCGTCCACGAGAGTACGTGCAACGTGATTGCCTATGAGCAGCAGAGAACAGTTTTCTAGACGTGTGTTTTTCCCTTGGTACAAACATGTAGCTCCCGTTAGCCCTAATAGGGGCTGCGTGTTTGCATCTAAGAATTCAGTATTTAGACTATGACAAGCAGTGAGTATTTGAGGAGTTATTACTGAACCTTTCAAATAAGTTGAAAGGCAGGCATGATTTTGAGTACTGGGGAAGTGTATTAATCCCTTAGAAGTGAACTACTCAGAATATTTAACTCTATTATCATGAAGTGTTAGTGAGTAGGGAACTATCCACATGTTTAGATTCCTTTCAGCTTAATAATGTCTCCATACATTTTACAGTCATATCAGCTCCTCGTAATGCACTTCACCACATGAAGTGAATGAAATAGCCTCAGTCTTGTTCACAATGGCTGGGCCTTTCAAACTCTCCTTGTTTAATTTGCTGGTATTATGATGGCTCTTGCAGGACCTCTGTTGCAGAATCAAAATGTGCATGCAGAGAGACAGCTGTGCTTTGATTTAGCCTATGAGATAATAACTATCATTCTAAAATTATCTTACATCATATAGACACAAATTTCAAATCTCACCTATTTTCTCAGCTCTCTCTTCAGATATGACTTTGCTAGAATGAGGCATATTCTTCCCTGTCACTCTTCATTTTTAAAAAAATTTTGAGAATGTAGATTTACTTCTGCTCTGGCACTTTGCACATCTTGGTTAACTAGACCAATTAATGCAAAAGAATAACCCCCAAATTTACTGCTCCCCAGGTTCTTTATTGTCCAGTCCCTGTCTCTTATTAACGTGATTCCTGTGAAAACTTGAGATTGAAGAATATAGTGAAAAAGTACCGTCTACCCCGAAAGCAAATCTAAAATGAGAAAACTTTCTTAAGCAAATTCTCCCCTACCAGGCACATGTGATTTATTTTTCTTCCTTCCACTTAGAATTGAAAAAACATGATTCATATCCCATCGTTGTTATAATTTTGTAGACTTTAGAGCTTTTCTTTTTTCTTTTCTGTTTTAGTTAAGTTCTCCGTTTCTTTGTATGTCCTTTTGTCTTTTACTGTTTGTAAGTGTCCTTGATAGATATTACCATAATGGCCCTTTCCTTTAGCTTATACTCCTATGTTATGAATTGTTTTCCACATCACCTTTATTTAGTAACTCCCAGTCCATTGACCTTTTTCACTCCTTATGCTGTATTTAGATGGAAATAAGATGACACGTACTAGTTCCATCTTGGAGCGCTAAGAGATCTTCAGGCTCACAAACTAAGATTAACCTACTAACATGGGCCACTGATAAAGATGAAAACGTGGAAGGAGAGGCAGTGTAAGTAAAAGAGAAACCTGCATCCAGACAATAAGTAATGAGGATCTGATGGTGATAAAGATGAATTTAAAAGACAGGAGTAAACATATGAATGACCTACCCACAAGAATTCAGATTTTCTGATGTTTTACGTGTGGTACAGCCTATTTATAGAGACTAGGTGTGTCAAATAACACATATTTAATTTTTATATCCAATATCCAGTATCTTTATAGAAGTGACTACTCATTATTATGTTCATTTTAGGTAATCTGAAGTCCTAAAACCTGCCTTATACGTTTGGCATAGAATTGTGTTCCCTGGTAATGCCCACTAATGAAATGTTTAGGGAACTCAACTGTGTTCCTTCAGAAGCTTCTGAGTCTGCCATCACTTTTGGTGAATCAGTGCTTCTGAAAAGTGAATTCAATAATTAATATGAATTATTTTTCTGTGAATTTAGCTTTTTATAGTTGTTAAATCAGCTGAGCTGTTACACAGTTTATAAAACTATATTAAAATTTAATATGATTACTCTAAAGTGGCTAAGGTTTTAAAGTTTTCCCAACTTTTTCAGAGCTTTATTAAAGCATTAAATATAAAGTGCTCTCTTAGCCACAGTATGACTAGTTAGTTATTGGTTAGAATGACAAATCTACTTGTCTGAGAAGATGCTGAGTTAGAAGTTCTGTTCAGACAGTCCCCAAATTGCCTTTATGCAGCACAGTGGATAAAAATCTGAAAATAGAATTGGTTATTGATTTTTGTTTTGCATTGGTAGCAAGAGAAGAATAATATTGTAACTTTTTTTTCAAGCATACAAGTTCTGTACAGAATTTTTCTCTGTCATTTTTGTGTGGTTTTTGGTACCACTGGAACATTCCATATGACCCTAACTCTATTTCTTATATCTCTGTGAGATTCATTGAGTCTAAATACCTCTTTATTACAAGTTTCGTTACCCATGGGATTCCTGTTGCTTTTACTTAAGAGACAGCCCAGAACTCCTCTTACACTCTTCTCAGAAGTGTTCATGTTGGTTTATGGTAGAATAGATTCCAATGGAGGTTTCCCTTCCTTCCTTCCCCATTTTGATGTTTAGTTATATGTCATCTGGATTAATTTGTTTTTCTTTTTTTAAATTTATTTTAGGCTTAAGTTGTATCTAGATTTTTATAAAATACATTTTAAGACTACTCTTTTTTCCCTAGTATTTCCACATCTAATTGAAGTTGTCCTAAAAACAGTGGAGGAATATTATTTTATTCAATATTTTCTATAGAAAGCCCGATCCTTGCCACACATGCAGCATCAGGGAAAGCCTCAGCTGAGACATGGAAATTGAAGACAGCATGATGGGTAATTCATCACACCAGTGAATTTAGTATTTGTTCAACCTTTTATAGGCTTTAATATTGTGATCCCCACTTTACAGATGAGGAAGTGAAGATTTAGAAAAGTTTAGTAACTTGCCTTAAGAGTGTAGCAGAACTGGGAAGTTTGCTGTTGTTGTTGTTGTCGTTGTTGTTTTTTGAGGTGGCATCTCTCTCTGTCACCCAGGCTGGAGTGCAGTGGCATGATCTCAGCTCAATGCAACCTCTGCCTCCTGGGTTCAAGCGATTCTCCTGCCTCAGCTTCCCGAGTAGCTGGGACTACAGGCATGTGCCACCATGCCCAGCTAATTTTTGTATTTTTAGTAGAGACGGGGTTTCACCATATTGGCCAGACTGGTCTCAAACTCCTGACCTCACGATCCGCCTGCCTTGGCCTCCCAAAGTGCTGGGATTACAGGCGTGAGCCACCACGCTGGGCCGGAACTGGGAACTTTTAATCTAGCCCTGTCTAATCCCTGTTATGCCTGGATTGAACAAAAGCAGAGATGTATGAGAGTGAACACTATCCCTCATATTGTGCTTTTCCTGTGGCGAGATGTGGCTAGACTGGGCATGACTGTACTGGATATGTCATGGGAAAGGACTCCAGGAGGGAGACCATGCCCACATTTATAGTGAAAGAAAAGAGGGTTTGGAGCACTTCATTGGAACACTGGAAGCTTCCTGGTCAAGAAAATAACTTTGTTAGAAAGAGATGACACCTAAGTATTTTCTTGAGCTAATTTGTGATAGCTGAACTATATCTCCTTGTAAGGACCACCCTAGGCTTCTGTCTTCTTACATCTAAATTCCATGCCTCCTTTTAAGTACAAAACTTCTTTTATTGTCATCTTCATAGACTCCACCCTTCTGGAGTAATTTTGACAATTCATAAGTAAAGTGACAGATGAGAAGAGGCTAAATTCAGTGTAGTTCGGAGTGGGTTCAAAGGAACCCCCTCCGCAGAGCAGCACACTGGTATCTCAGGAATTAAGTCTGGCTCTCAGGCTAACAGATTAAAAAGATAGTTCTGGCCTGATATATTTCTCCTGCAAATGAAGTTATGTTAGAATAGTTTAAAAATTAAAAGCCAGGAGATTCTGAGTCAAGGCCTGAAGAGTTTGCTTATGAGTGAAATTAATGAATGAACATTAATCACCTATTTTGACAATTCATAGAATGTTTTTCTTACCTTCTGATGATTGACTGTGTTCTAAAATGTTAAGCATGCAGATAAATGGACCTTTTGGGTAAATGACAGAATGATATCAGCGTTTGTCTCTTTGGAAGCTAAATTGTGCCATTGGAAGGAAAAGTGGGGATTTTAAGCTGTCGTGCCATGTAAGAGTATATATGTGACATGATGGTCCAGAATCTTGCTAAACCAGTGAAGCAAATAGGTAAATGAAGTGGTGAGCTTTGACAAAATTATTGAAGGTAAGATTCTTTGATTTATCATTCCTCCATTTCATTGGGTTGTTCTAAAGAAAGAGATAAGCCAATTTATTTAGTAATCATTTACTGAGCCCACATTCTATGCTGGACACAGTGCTCGGCACTGGAAATATAGAGACACAGGATCTGCTTTCAAGGAGCTCACACTTGAGAAGGGAAGCATGGCAGGTAAGATATGGGGGCTTCAGCATTGGCTGTTTAAGTGGGGTCTGGGAAAAGGAATTGGTACAAAGAAGCCTGTTTTCGTTAATGTGAGGATGAATGACAGGTCAGGAAATGGGGAAAGTAAATTTAAGAGATTATAGGGAAAAAATAGGGGAAAAATAGATTATAAACCTATTTTATTTGGCCCACTTACAGTTTTTGGGGGGAGTTTCTGTTTTTATTATCAGCATATAAAACTTGGGAAATTACATATAAATATATTTCTGGGTTCTCTTACAAAACACAGTAGATACCCTGGGCTCTGTTTTCATACCTGACTGAAGTTAGTTGGCAATGGATAGTGATCTTCACCTTTAGCAGGCACTGGTACTCTCTTGTTCTCCATCCGGTCCACTTAGGATTCTCCTGGCTCCTCTATATTTGAGTTTGAGACTTCTAGTTTAGGGTATTTTCACATCTTGGCAGTGATGGGAAGCAGCTAGATAGGACAGGGGGAAGATCTGGACTAGGAGTGGGTTGTTGGTGCATTAAATATGAAAAAGATTTGAGGATGTTATTGACTGAGGTAGAAGAGCCAGGAGCAAGTGAGAAACCCAGGAGAAGGAGAGTGTGTTCTGGGCTGAACTGTGTCCCCGCAAATTCATATGTTGATGTTCTAACCACCGGTGCTTCAGAATGTGACCATATTTGGAGAGAAGGTCTTTGAAGAGGTGATTTAACATGAGGCCTTTAGGGTTGACCCTAGTCCAGTATGACTGGTGTCCTTGTAGGAAGAGGAAGAGACACCAACAGCATATGTGCACAGAGGGACTGCCGTGTCAGGAGGCAGCAAGACAGTGGCTCCTCCAGCCAGAGAGGGCTCGGAGGAAACCAAACCTATAGATACTTTCATCTTGAACTTCCAGACTCCAGAGCTGTGAGAATCAGTTGCTGTTGTTTCAGCCACCAGTCTGTAGTATTCTGTTATGGCAGCTCTAGCGAACAACCATGGGGAGGTGCTGGCGTCCAGAAGCGGGAGAGAATTGATGGAGCAGAGATTGTGTCTGATGGTGGCTGAACAAATCCCCAATATCTTGCACACATCTGGATTAAAGCTCTATGGATATTTATTGAATTAATTTCACTGAAGGACCAGTGAGAGGGAAACAAAGCCCTGGGGTCAGAGGGATTTGCTGTGGACCAGGGAAGGAAACTGGAGAAAGTTCTTAAGTTTCCAGCCTTTATTTTCTTTTTCTTTTTCTTTTCTTTTATTTTTTGAGACGGAGTCTTGCTCTGGAGTGCAGTGGTGCGATCTCAGCTCAGTGCAACCTCACCCTCCCAGGTTCAAGTGATTCTCCTGTCTCAGCCTCCTGAGTAGCTGGGATTATAGGCGCCCACCACCACGACCAGCTAAATTTTGTATTTTTAGTAGAGACGGGTTTTCCCATATTGGCCAGGCTGGTCTCGAACTCCTGACCTCAAGTGATCCACTATCTTGGCCTCCCAAAATGCTGGGATTAAAGCCTGAGCCACCTCACCCAGCCTCCAGCCTTTATTTTCTGGGCGAAGAGGTGGAGGAGTGATTGGGTTGGATTTGTTACTGTGGTATCACCATATTCTCTCACTAGCCATGGAGGCTTTAGGCTTATGCATAAGCAGGTATCATAATGTATTGAATGGAAAAGGATTTGGAGTATATTTTGTTAGCTAGCGTGATACCAGGAAGTCCTTGTTGTCAAGAACTGTTGTTTTCAAGGAGGAATTGCATTTCTGAGACTGTGCGTGGATTTAATACGTCACATTTCGATGATTTGAGGGAGATGGTGATGGGTTGGGGAACTGAGGAAAGGGAGAAGTCTCTGGAGAAGCCTCTGAGGAAAGGGGGAAGGAGTTGACTCGGTTCCAGCTGAATTCTTGCAGGTAGAGTCAAGGCCCAGCCTGGGGTTTGCAGTAGCAGGAGTCCTCTGACTGGGTTGGAAAAAGAACTTGGGCTAAGAGATTGGAAAGCTTCATAGGCCAATGATAGGGTGGTCAGATATGAAAAGTGTAAAGGTGGTCATATAGAATGAGAAAGGATCAAATGTGTTCAAATTTATTTATGAGAAAAATGGATTTTTAAGGCAGTGTTTCAGGAACTACAGTACTAAATAAAAGGACTGATATGTATATGTCACTGTTTTTTTAAATTAAAAATATTTCAAATCATAAAAGTACATTATAGAAAATATCGTTAAGTAAAAGTATTAAATAAAAATCACCCATTAGCTCACCATCTAGAAATAATAATTATTATTTTGCAGTACATATTTCCAGTTTTTCTATGTATGTATCAGTATAAATCATTTAAAAATGGTTTTTTTCTTTTTTTTTTTTTTAAATTGAGACAGAGTCTCTGTTGCCCAGGCTGGAGTGCAGTGGCATGATCTCAGCTCACTGCAGCCTCCACTTCCCGGGTTCAAGCGATTCTCCTGCCTCATCCTCCTGAGTAGCTGGGATTATAGGCACAAGCCACCACACCCAGCTAATTTTTATACTTTTAGTAGAGACAGGGTTTCTCCAAGTTGCCCAGGCTGGTCTCAAACTCCTGACTTCAAGTGATCCACTTGCCTTGGCCTCCCAAAGTGTTGGGATTACTGGCGTGAGCCACCGCGCCCAGCCTGAAAATAGTTTTTAATAAACCCAGTGGACCTGTAGGTGATTGATGTGAGCCGGATCATTATGCTTCCGCTGACATTTCTTGGTTTGAAGTGTGGTAAGTTAGAGCAACTGAGATTTTCATAAACATTTCATTTCTGGGTTTCATCTGAACATTGTCATCCTCATTTTGCTGATACTTCCTCCTTTCCCAAGGTCAGCAGGCCGTGACAGCTGGTACTGCCACATTTTTGATGGCCTAATTAAATATTTCATATAAAATGCATATACCATCTGCTTACGTTACAGATATAGTGACCCAAATAATAAACCAAATAGCATGCGTGTGCTTAAGCTGATCCAGAGAGATGAACACACATTTTCTGCATGGTAGAAAAGTGCTGGGCTTGCATCGGTTTAAAAAATGCTCCTGCTTTAACCCCCTATTAATAAGGTTGACTGCCGTTAGGGATTAGCAATTTTTGTGGATGTGTCCATATTCTCATCTGGTATCTCTTATTACCGCTACCATATATAAGGACTGATAGACTTACTTAGAGGGGAATCTTGAGCTTGTAGGGATGAGCAGATTTATTAATTTGTCTGTAAGAATTGTACTTGTCACGTTGGTATCACCATTTTCTGTCAATAGCCATGGAAACTTAGGTTTATATAAAAGCAAATAACATATTTTGATGGAATGAAAAAGATTTGCTGAATATGTTGTGAGAAAACCTTGTTAATATGAGGGCAAGAAATCCTCGTTGTCAAGAAGCATTGTTTTCAAAGATGACTTGCATTTCTGAGACTTCATGGATTTAATGTTTCACATGATGCTTTGATAAGAAACTTTTTTTTTGGTTGGGAGGTAGAAGAGATTAGAAAGACCTAGGTTTGATATCATGACTTTAGCTAAGTAACTTAAATTTGGTGAACTTCACTTTCAGCTCTAGAAAGATGGGGTTGATAATACCCAGGTCAAAAGGTTGTTTGGAGAATCAGATCATATATATGAAAAGCAAAATGCCTACTGTAGTTCCTGGGGAATTGTTAGTTGTTCCCATCCCGTGCATCTTCTCTATTACAGTGGGCGTCTGTGTACATTCTTGCTCAGTGTCTACGCTGTTCTCCTCTATCTTCTCTATTATAGTGACGGCTGTGTACATTCTACCTCAGCGTCTACGCTGTTCTCTATCTTCTCTATTACAGTGGGTGTCTGTGTACATTCTTGCTCAGCATCTACACTATTCTCTATCTTCTCTATTACAGTGGGCATCTGTGTACATTCTTGCTCAGCATCTACGCTGTTCTCCATCTTCTCTATCACAGTGGGCGTCTGTTTACATTCTACCTCAGCGTCTGCGCTGTTCTCCATCCTCTGTATCACAGTGGGCGTCTGTGTACATTCTTGCTCAGCGTCTACGCTGTTCTCCTCTATCTTCTCTATTACAGTGGGTGTCTGTGTACATTCTTGCTCAGCATCTACACTATTCTCTATCTTCTCTATTACAGTGGGCATCTGTGTACATTCTTGCTCAGCATCTACGCTGTTCTCCATCTTCTCTATCACAGTGGGCGTCTGTTTACATTCTACCTCAGCGTCTGCGCTGTTCTCCATCCTCTGTATCACAGTGGGCGTCTGTGTACATTCTTGCTCAGTGTCTACGCTGTTCTCTATCTTCTCTATTACAGTGGGAATCTCTGTACATTCTTGCTCAGTGTCTACAATGTTCTCCTCTACTCTATCACAGTGGACATCTGTGTACATTCTTGCTCAGCATCTACACTGTTCTCCTCTATCTTCTCTATTACAGTGGGCGTCTGTGTACATTCTTGCTCAGCGTCTACACTGTTCTCTATCTTCTGTATTACAGTGGGCGTCTGTGTACATTCTTGCTCAGCGTCTACACTGTTCTCTATCTTCTGTATTACAGTGGGCGTCTGTGTACATTCTTGCTCAGCATCTGTGCTGTTCTCCTCTATCTTCTCTATTACAGTGGACGTCTGTGTACATTCTACCTCAGCGTCTATGCTGTTCTCCTCTACTCTATCACAGTGGGTGTCTGTGTACATTCTTGCTTAGAGTCTACACTGTTCTCTTCTATCTTCTCTATTACAGTGGGCGTCTGTGTACATTCTTGCTCAGCGTCTACGCTGTTCTCCATCTTCTCTATTACAGTGTATGTCTGTGTACATTCTCGCTCAGCATCTATGCTGTTCTGTTCTAGGAATAGCATCTCCGTGTTTACTTTGTTTAACTTCCACCTTGGATAAAGCCTTGGTGTCATTGTCAATCAAGATCTCCTGGTAAGCATCCACCCCACCAAGTCAGCAAGTCAGGTGTGCTCTTCTGAATTTTGTACGTGACAAGATATTGGAAATGTGTCAAACGTTGTCCTGAAGGGAGGGAGTATCCAGTAATTTCTGTTTAGAGCCCTGTAACTGCTCTAAGCCCTCACAGTAAATACTTTTTTCAAAACAAAACAAAACTTAAAATAGCCTGGTTGGCTGTATACCGAAGTTCCCTGTTTGGTGCACTGAATTGGAAATAATTCCACAAGCAGATGCATTCATTTGTTTAATCCAAGAACTATTTAGTGATTTCCTTATTCTTTATATATCCAGTGCGAGGTTGTGAGTGCATTCATAGAAGAGAAATATCAGGTTCCCTGTTCCTGGGGTGTGCTCAGCTCAGTGACTTCACAGAGGGTACGTGATCTTAGAGTAGTAGCAGATGTGGAACATAGCCTGAGGCACAATCCCAGACTGAATTTTGTATTAGGTATAGTGACAGTTAATCTAACTCTAAAAACATTAATTATGGACATAAGGATGGGAACAGTAGGTACTGGGACTACTAGAGGGGGAAGAGGGGATGGGGGCAAGGGCTGAAAAACTACCTATTGGGTACTAGGCTCACCCCCTGGGTGATGGAGTCATTTCTACCCCAAACCTCAGCGTCACACTATATGCCCATGTATCGAGCCTGTATATGTACCCCCGAATCTAAAATAGAAGTTGAAATTATAAACAAAAATTTAAATTAAAAAACCCTTTAATGCCCATTAGTTACTTATAGTGTGTTTAAAGAATAGCCAGTTGCTCTCAGCCTTTTCATTTGTTTCATTAATTGCATCTGTTTATTTACTCAGTCTGGTCAAGAAAAATACTCTGAATAGTTTATATTAAAAAGTAGGTGCCACTATAAAATTCTAAGCTTTTGCTGAAAATCGTGACCTTTGATTGTTCATACTGGTAATTTATTTCTCATTTTTATGTTGCAATTACAACATTCAAAGCAGTAGACTAAGATCTAATGATTTAGAAGCACCAGAGGCATTGTTGGGCCAGGATGACAAGCCTTTAATGACTATCTTAGGCAGTAAAAAAGCCACTGCAATTGCTGTATGAATATTCATTTAAGAAGCATTCATTTGTTGTAAATCTTTTAACATGTAGACTTTAAAAAAGATGAATAACATGCTATATACCCCAGTCATTCTTATTGAATGTGTCTTCAGATATTTTTTATCAAATTCATTTTACTGCTCTTTTTGCTTATGAAAATAAAATAGTATTTCATTAGTTGAGCTCATTTGAATATTAGAAATAAACAGAGTTCATATCATGTGAAATTGCTGACAGCTCTTAAAATCAGTCCTGCACTTTGCCCAGAGGCATTATTCACATTGCTGGTTACATCTGTTCTTGGGAAAGAGAACCTGCCTTGACTGTGAATGGGGGTCCAGTTTGCTCCAGGTTTAGTCCCTGTGATACTCAGCAAATGTTGCCTGGTTCTTTACTAAATATGGCTACCCTGTGATGAGAAGCTTCCGGCTGATTGGGCCTTATTTGTCTTGTTTTCTCTTACTGGGAAAGCAAAGACTGCTGAACATAACTGATGTCAGAATGGGCCCGTGTTAGCTATATACTGTGTACAGGTCAAGCACATAACTATCAATAGTAAAAATCAACTTAGACGGGGGAACGGGATTCAGATCCAGCAGTTTTATCCTAGCCCACACTCTTAACCACAATTACAATGGCAAACAAATAAATATTTTTAATTGTATGCAGTATGATTTAGTATTGGAAAGATTGTTTAAATTTTTTAAATAGACTTTAAATTTTAGAAAGTGTAGATTTACAGCAAAATTGTGAATAGTACAGAGTGTTCCCCTATATATTCTGTACCCAGTTTTCCCTATTGACACCTTATATTAGTATGGTGCATTATTACAATTAATGAACCAATATTGATATACTGGTACTAACTAAAGTCCATATTTTATTCAGATTCCCTTGGTTTTTACCCAGTGTCTGTACCAGTACGCCACACAGGATACTACGTTATTTTTGGTCCTTGTGTTGCTTTAGGCTTCTCTTGGTTGGTACAGTTTTTCATACTTTCTTTGTTTTTGATGATCCTTGACAGTTTGGAGGAATATTATTGGTCAGGTATTTTGTAGAATGTACCTTACGTGGAAAGAAGGTAATACCTGTCTGAATTTTTGTTCATGATTAGAGTGGAGTTACGGATTTTGGGGAGGAAGACCACAGAGATAAAGTGCCGTTTTCACTGCATCCTACCTGGAATATGCTCTATTGACTTGACTTGTTGTTGATTTTGACCTTGATCACCTAGCTGAGGTCGCGTTTGTCAGCCTTCGCCACTGCAGAGCTCCTCCTTTTCCCTTCCACACTGTCCTCGTCACAGGGACGTCACTAGGCACCACCCACACTTAAGGAGTGGGGAGCCACGTTCCACCTCCTTGAAGGAGGAGTATTTAATATGTAAATTATTTGGAATTCCTCTGAACAGGAGATTTGTCTTTTATTTATATCAGTATGTATTCATACACAATTTATTTTATATCTCTAGTTATAATCCAATACTACTTTATGTTCTTGCCCAAAATATTTTAACTTTTGGCCACAGGGAACTTTTTCAGTTGATTTCTGTGTCCGTTTGACATATCCTCATCATTGCAGAGTTGTTTTTTTTTTTTCTTTAGCACCTCCTTACTTTCTGGCACTACAAGATGCTTCAGGCTTATTTTTTATGTTTCCTGCTCATATCCTAGAAGCAGCCATTTCTTCAATGTGCCCTGTTTTCTTTTATTGGAGAATAGTTTTAGAAATTGGAGAATTTAGAAATTGGAGAACAGTTTTAGAAAACAAGATTTGGGCACTATTTATGCTTATTGCTAATGAGTTTTCTTTGCTTCTAGGCCCTATGAAAGTTTTAACTTTTAAAATTTTTTAAGCTGCTTGAGCTGCTATACTAAGCAACTATTTCTGTTAAGTGTTGGTGGCCAAAAGTGTTAAATAAATAGTTTAAAATTTGTTTTTCTTTTGGGAAAGAATGTCGTATTGTAGTTACAGTTGAGAATTGCCAAAAATAAAATTTAAAAAGAACAATACTTAGAAGAACATTTCTAAAAACATTTCTTAGAATTGTATAATTGTCTCAGTCAACTTGCTTTTATTATTTTTCAAGATAATTTTTAATGATTTTATACAAAGCAGTGATTCCCTGGGTAATGATTGTGAAGATTTTGCCTTTTGTGCTTCTCTTTTACAGTGGATTTTTCATTTATTTAACTTGGATTAGAATTAGAAATGCAAATGCGTCAGCAATTGAATTTACCCCTTGGAATCTTGCTTTTTGCTGGACATTTACTATCTGAATTACACAAAGGAAAAAAGACAACGAGCAGTGTCTGTGCCCAGGAGTTATTGTCTAGTAGTTAATAACAAGCACTGTACAAGCATTGATCAGTCAAAACAGGAAATTTAGAAACAACCAGGAGACCATATCAGATGTATTCTGGGCAAATATCACCTCTGCCCAGGCCTAAAGAACTGCCAAAAATCTTTAAAATATTGGCTTATAAATAATGTGAAGTAGAAAAAAAATTTAAACATGACATGATATTTCTGCAAAGGGAGGTTTTTTTTTAAATAAAGAAGTGACAGTAAAATTGATTTTCACTAGCTTTAAAGACAGTATCATCCTCTGTATCGTAAGATATTACTCTGAGAAACACCCCTTCATTCTTTCAGGTGAAAGGCAGCCTATTATCACAGGCAGCCAACTACTGCAACAGCTGGTATTGACAAAGGCTCTGACCCCTTTTGGTTAAAAATGAAGCAAAAATCCGAGTGTTCATAGGGCTTCCTAACCTCCTGTTGAGCTATATGTAAGAACTCTTCACCCATTATAATAATCCAGGTATGCGATGTTGTATTACAGTGACCTGCAGGGTCATGACTTAGTGAGAGGCATTCTTTGTCAACACAGGGAAAGTTAACACAGAAGGTAAAATTTAGAAGAAAGGTGAATGGTTATAATATTCTTTCAGTGTGTGTGTGTGTGTGCGCGTGCACGCACATTTGTGTGTATGTATTTGTATATTCCTTCAGCAACATGTCATATGGTCTAGGAATTCCTGGGCGATTTCTGGTTTTGGAGAATAGGATGTGAATGTACCTCTGAAACTGACAGAATGATGTATTACCTTGTAGGTCACTGGGGTAGAGTCCAGATGTGCTTAAGCATTTATGAAAAGTTACCTATTGTCACAGAGGCCCCATACCACGTGAGTCCTATGAGACTTTAAAGGAAATCTAACCAAAATTGAACTCTATTTCAGGTATAGCTTTTCCTGTGGTTTGATAATGACATTATACCTATTAAAATATTTTTTTGCCCTCATTATTAAAACCATTAGTTTATTTAGTGACTTCACAGTCACAAGTTTTTTATATTTCCTGGGCAAGAAAAACCTCAGTAGCATAAACTTAGTTTTGTCACTGCCGCAGGGATCCCACTTCATATGGGCCAATAAATTTCCAGGAAACTATAAGTATTATGTCATATGTGCAAAAATGTGATGTCTTTTTTGATCCAAACCTTTGCCAGACATTCAAGAGAGGTTAGGATGTAGTAAGTATTTGTAAAAGACTGGAGCTCTCAGTAGGCCAAGTATAGCGTAGAAACTGGCAGTGGTGAAAACCTGGCTGCAGGTACAAGAGAACACACGTATATGGATTGCAGTTACAGCTTTAGTGTGAGCGAATTAATCTTCATTGTACGAGGGACCCAATGTAATTCTTCAGACGTTTTTGTGGAAAATCTTCATGAAGGAGACTTAGATCATTGTTGTGCCATAGAATTTCTCTGATAATGGAAATGTTCTTTGTTGTGCAATATGGCAGTCAGTAGCCGTTTTCATGTATCAAACACTTGAAATGCGTTGAATGTGACCGAGGAATTGAATTTCAAATTTAATTTTAATGATGTTTTAAATTTAAATAGCTACATGTGGTTAGTGACTACCTTTTGGATAGCACAGCTCTAGATGGCTAGGTTTGGCATGTCTACTCGTGAGATAATGTCTGTGAAAAACTGGCATGCAGCCGGGCGCAGTGGCTGACGCCTGTAATCCCAGCATTTTGGGAGGCCTAAGCAGGTGGAACACGAGGTCGGGAGTTCAAGACCAGCCTGGCCAATATAGTGAAACCCCGTCTCTACTAAAAATACAAAAATTAGCCGGGCATGATGGCGCATGCCCATAGTCCCAGCTACTCGGGAGGCTGAGGCAGGAGAACCGCTTGAACCCAGGAGGTGGGAGGTTGTGGTGAGCTGAGATCGCACTACTGCACTCCAGCCTGGGTGACTGGGCGAGCCTCCATCTCAAAAAAAAAAAAAAAAAAAAACCCACAAAAACTGTAGTATATGAAGTGTTCAAAAAAATGTTTACTTTTCCCTTTAGGAAGTGTGTAGACCCCCTTGATACTTTTTTAAAACAACAACCCAGAGGTTAATAAATCTTTTGTTTTAACTTTCCCAGTATAGTGCCATTGCTCATGTACCTCTTAAATTTCATGATGGAATGAGGAACCTTTAGAGCTGCAGTTATAGAGAAGCACATAAAAACTGCATACCTCTCTTAATTGTGCACCACCCCCAAATGAAAGAGAACATAATGACCAATTTGTATCCATTTTGTTCCCCAGCACTGGCTTGCGTGAACATGATTTAGAATGTTTTGCTGCTTTTGCCATTTTGGTGTACGTTTGAATAAAAGGGAAAGCTTGAAAGGGGACACAAAGGCAAGAAAGAAAAGAAGGCCTAGAATTAAAGAGGGAGAAAAAGAAGTGTGAGTACCTGGAGAGCTGCGAGGACCGTAGTAGCCGTCTGCGGCTCGGAAGAACTGATTGTAGATCTACAGGAAGTGTGCTGTTGTGCTGCTGGTGGAGGCCGTCTCTGAGGAAGTAGGAGAAGACCACTAGGGCTGTGTCTAAGGTAACCGTAAGGCCTCTCCATCCTTTCTGCTGATTATGACTAGCGGCTAATTTGGATCTGATTTATACTGTGGGGAAGAAGCTTGGAGAGAAACGTGGGGTGCCAGTGTGATGGTGGTGGGTGAGTGAATGGCGGCTTGCTGCCTCTGTACATCAGGCCACAAGGCCACTGCTGGGGCTGCCTCTTTTGTCGTAGGGACTTAGTCTAGAGTTTTATTGAAGGGTACATAAAAGATCATACAAATAAACATATTCTGAAGAATATATTCCTCAGTACAGTCTAATTTAAATCTCCAGATAGTTGGTAATTTTGCTTTTTATGGACAAGTGTTTTCATTGAACTATTTCTATTTCTATGTGATCTTGTTGTATTTTAAATGTTAATTTATTCTTCCAATCTCTTCTTCCTTACTTTCACCCCAGAATTTTTTCAGATCTGTATGTTTCTACCAGTGTGGCTCTCAGGTTGTCTCTAATTTGTCAGAGGCTGTAGTACCGTATTTTCTTAACTGGTAGTAAACAAGATGTGACGATAAATGGGACCTAAGGGTACTTCTAATGCGGAATACTTTTGTCTTCACGTGTTTTATTGGGTTTAACTAGAATGTAGAATGAAAAACCATATGACTTCTCTGTTTTCTTAGCATATTTTGTTCTTAATTTGGCTGTACTTATTAGAACTCCTCCAAGATTTCCTATAATCATTACATTAAAAGCCTTCATTATCAATTGAAATGCATCTTTTGTAACTACATTTCTTTTTTTTTTTTTGACTTTACCTTTTACCTTTTTAAAAGCAATGAATGCATTACTCTTGCCAAGAAAATGTAAAGATCCCAGGAGGACTTACTGTTCTCCTTTTTCCCTAGAGAGAGCTAATCTCAAGTTCACTCTTTTTTTATTAATAATTGGATTGAGATACATTTAGTCTCATATTTACTCTTTAAAGAATATGTAATCATTACAATCATTACTACTTTTATTTCTTTTCCCTTAACCCTTTTAAAGTTACAAGGAAATAATACTGCATTTTAACATTGATAGGTACCGTAATTTTGGATTTTATTTTATTGTAGCATTTACATTAACTGCGAATCTTGGCTTTAAAAAAGCCACACATAGGTTAGGCACAGTGGCTCACGCCTGTAATTCCAGCACTTTGGGAGGCTGAGGTAGGAGGATCGCTTCGGCCCAGGAGTTCAACACCAGCCTGGGCAACATAGCAAGACTTCATCACTACAAAAGAAAAATTAAAACGGAGGCAGGTTATTTTGGAGCTTTAAGATTTAATGACTGCCCTGCTGGGTTCCGAAGTTGCATGAGTTCTGTAGCCCCTTTCTGTTTGCCAATTTCTTCAATTAAACCTCTTTTCTTATAAATTAAAAAAGTAAATAAGTAAATAAAAAATAGCTGAGCATGATGGCACATGCCTGTGGTTCCAGCTGCTTGGGAGGCTGAGGAAGGAGGATCGCTTGAGCTCAGGAATTCAAGGCTACAGTGAGCTATAATAATACCACTGCACTCCAGCCTGGGTGACAGAGTGACACCTTGTTTCAACAACAGCAACAAAAACAACAACAAAAGCCACACATAGCCTCTTTTGTATCCAACTTTTAAGTGAAAGTTCTTAAAATCTTCAATGTATGATTCTTAATTTTTTCCGTAATAACAACACTCCAGTGTTTTCAGATGTTTCAGATTGTATCTGTTTTTGTGCAGTGGTTCTCAAACTTCAAGGTGCATCAGAATAACCGATTGCTGAAGTTTCTCATTTATTAGGACTGGGTGGGACTCAACTGCATTTGAACAAGTTCCTGGCTTACTGATGCTGTTGGTCCGTGGCCATACTTCAGGAATGACTGTGTTATCATATTTGATTCTTCAAGAATCCAGTGAGATCTTGGGCAGATACAGATAGGGAAAATGAGGCTTGAAGACATTTGTGATTTTTTTCCAGCGACACATCATGAATTAATGGTTTAACAGATACCAAAACCCATGAAGACCTTTCTGGTTTTCTCCTGCTCGTGGCAAGAGTTCAGTTCCCAAAAGACATCTCTCTGATTTCAAATATGTTTGATCTTTTTGACTTATTCTTTTAAGAGCTATTCATGTGTTTGGATACACACCCCTAATATTCACATTTATTTATAATACATGCTTAACATTTTCTTGTCTTTCAGTTACATGACTAATTTTTGTGCCTAGAGATGTTCTAAAAATGCAGTGTCTTTCTGAAGAAACAAAACCTTACATAACTTGTCAAGGCCACCCAAGGTTAATCATGAGGAAAAATGTTGAGTTTTTTTACCCACCAGCCTAGTCTTCTGGCATTTTTTCACTCTAGCTTGCGGTGATGGTTCTAGGCAGGACCATTATTTGTGGGTCCACCAAACAAGGAATGATCCAAAACAAAGAATCTCAAAACCACATCACTAGACCCTAGCAGAAGGGCGCTGTACTGATTTCAAGGATACTTTTATATTTTGCTGCTTCCATGGAGAACTGATAGTTGGTCTTTAATTGGTACCAAAACATTGAAACTCCTGCGTGTAAGACAGTGACATACAGAATGCACCGTGAGGTGCGTTTTCTCCGTCTTCCCCTCAGTTTCTCTCTGAACTACCTTAGGGTATTCAGTATGTGGAGCATGTGGACTAGTGTCTTGAACCCGGTGTCAGCCATCCATCAGGATTTACCTGTTGAATATTGCATGGTAAGCTTTGCTAGTATAGTGAGGAAGTGCTGTATGCTTTTCTGATACTGGCTTTTCTAGTTCCTACCTCTCATTTTCTCTTGCTTTCCTTCTTCTGTTCAACTTTGATGTTGGGGCCCCTGAAATACCTTAATCCAAAATAGAAGTAGGGAGGGAAAAAATGATAGCTGGAGAACAAGGTGAAAATCTTGACCTCGACTATCTTCTATTATTTAGTATAGTGTTGGCTTTTTGTGTGTGAGTTGGGGAGGGGGACAAAGAAAATCATGATTTTTAAAAAATTTAGTCTAATTGAGTAGTAATTTAAATCAGTGTGCTTCAGCAACTCTCCTACTTCCCATACTTCCTTTTTTTTGAGACAGAGTCTTACTCTGTCACCTAGGTTGGAGTGCAATGGCACGATCTTGGCCCACTGCAACCTCTGCCTCCTGGGTTCAAGCGATTCTCCTGCCTCAGCCTCCCGAGTAGCTGGGAGTACAGGTGCCTGCCACCACGCCTGGCTAATTTTTGTATTCTTTTTTTTTTTTATTTTTTATTTTTTATTGATCATTCTCGGGTGTTTCTTGCAGAGGGGGACTTGGCAGGGTCACAGGACAACAGTGGAGGGAAGGTCAGCAGATAAACAAGTGAACAAAGTTCTCTGGTTTTCCTGGGCAGAGGACCCTGCGGCCTTCCGCAGTGTTTGTGTCCCTGGGTACTTGAGATTAGGGAGTGGTGATGGCTCTTAACGAGCATGCTGCCTTCAAGCATCTGTTTAACAAAGCACATCTTGCACCGCCCTTAATCCATTCAACCCTGAGTGGATACAGCACATGTTTCAGAGAGCACAGGGTTGGGGGTAAGGTCACAGATCAACAGGATCCCAAGGCAGAAGAATTTTTCTTAGTACAGAACAAAATGAAAAGTCTCCCATGTCTACCTCTCTACACAGACACGGCAACCATCCGATTTCTCAATCTTTTCCCCACCTTTCCCCCCTTTCCATTCCACAAAACCGCCATTGTCATCATGGCCCGTTCTCAATGAGCTGTTGGGTACACCTCCCAGACGGGGTGGTGGCCGGGCAGAGGCGCCCCTCACCTCCCGGACGGGGCGGCTGGCCAGGCGGGGGGCTAACCCCCCCACCTCCCTCCCGGACGGGGCGGCTGGCCGGGCAGGGGGCTGACCCCCCCCACCTCCCTCCCGGACGGAGCGGCTGGCCGGGCAGAGGGGCTCCTCACTTCCCAGTAGGGGCGGCCGGGCAGAGGCGCCCCTCACCTCCCGGACAGGGCGGCTGGCCGGGCGGGGGGGTGACCCCCCCACCTCCCTCCCGGACGAGGTGGCTGCTGGGCGGAGACGCTCCTCACTTCCCAGACGGGGGTGGCTGCTGGGCGGAGGGGCTCCTCACTTCTCAGACGGGGCGGCTGCCAGGCAGAGGGTCTCCTCACTTCTCAGACGGGGCGGCCGGGCAGAGACGCTCCTCACATCCCGGACGGGGCGGCAGGGCAGAGGTGCTCCCCTCATCTCAGACGATGGGCGGCCGGGCAGAGACGTTCCTCACTTCCCAGATGTGATGGCGGCCGGGAAGAGGCGCTCCTCACTTCCTAGATGGGATGGTGGCCGGGCAGAGACGCTCCTCACTTTCCAGACTGGGCAGCCAGGCAGAGGGGCTCCTCACATCCCAGACGATGGGCGGCCAGGCGGAGACGCTCGGGCAGAGGCTGCAATCTCGGCACTTTGGGGGGCCAAGGCAGGCGGCTGGGAGGTGGTTGTAGCGAGCCGAGATCACGCCACTGCACTCCAGCATGGGCGCCATTGAGCACCGAGTTAAGGAGACTCCGTCTGCAATCCTGGCACCTCGGGAGGCCGAGGCTGGTGGATCATTCGCGGTTAGGAGCTGGAGACCAGCCCGGCCGACACAGCGAAACCCCGTCTCCACCAAAAAAATACGAAAACCAGTCAGGCATGGCGGCGCGCACCTGCAATCGCAGGCACTCGGCAGGCTGAGGCAGGAGAATCAGGCAGGGAGGTTGCAGTGAGCTGAGATGGCAGCAGTACCGTCCAGCTTCGGCTCGGCATCAGAGGGAGACCGTGGAAAGAGAGGGAGAGGGAGACCGTGGGGAGAGGGAGAGGGAGAGGGAGAGGGCTAATTTTTGTATTCTTAGTAGAGACGGGGTTTCACCATATTGGCCAGACTGGTCTCGAACTCCTGACCTTGTGATCCACCCTCCTTGGCCTCCCAGAGTGTTGGGATTACAGGCGTGAGCCACCGCGCCTGGCCTCCCATGCTTTCTAATGCTGAAATAAAACTCTAAGTATACGCTACAGTCTGTGTGTGGTGCTTTATACGAACCATTTTACTTAATCCTTTGTTAAGCAGTATTATTTTGAGGAAACAGATTGAGAGCGATTATGTAACATGGCCAAGGTCTGACACTTAGTAAGTGATAAACTTGGGTCTTAAATACTAGTCTTTTGGACTTGGGCATTTAAGGACGACTAGCCTGTATTACCTTTCCTTTGAGATCCTTCCTCAGATAGGAGGTGAATTTAATAATCTGGATTTCTTGAAATAAATTAGACTCCACAAAAACAAATCCTGCCTTTAAAACTGATCTCCATATTTCCCCTTGTTTGTTGCGGTGCCAGTTCCTTTAAACATTTGCTTGAAAAGAGAAATGTACATGTTGCTTTTAGAGACACGTGTCTCCTGAGCACATGCGAATGACAGTATTTTGCCGTTGCTGTGCCTGGGAGTTTTTATTTTAGTTATTTGGGCTTTAAAAGCAGCATATGATGGAGTTTCAATTTGTCTTAAAACCACGGACTGCTACCATGATATGTACATAAATAAACCGTAGGGTGTCTCTTTCTTTATTTTGTCCATAGAGATGTCTGACAGCTTTCAGAAAAAAGGCAGCCACCCTAAGTGACTAATATCACCCATTTGTAGGGAAATAGTTGAGAATTTCTCCCAGAGTATATCCATTAAAAATCACTTCTTTAGCCTCTCCTGTGTCTTTAAAACCTTTTCATCTTTCCTATTTTGTCTTATATGTCCCTTCTTGTTATAGGAGTATGTATTTTAATAACAAATTTAATACAGTATTCAGTCTTAGAACCAGTTAATGTTAGCTGTATAGCAAAAACAAACATATATTCATCCAGTCAGTCATGCTCCAATATGGAATAACTGTTACCGACACTTGCGTTGTTCCCTTGCTTCCTGAGTAGCTTTGAGAAATATCATTCCTGTGAGTCTCAGCTTCCTTATGTCTAAAAAGCTGATGATAGCATCTCTTTAGATATTTGTAAGAGTTGGATGAAATAGTGTGCATTGTAGAAGAAAGCGCCTCTGTGTAGTGGGGTGGGAGGGAGGACATGGCAACAAGGTACCTTTCTCTTTAAGAAGTTAGAAGTTTGCCTTCTGGAAAACAGTTATAAAATCAAAACCCAATGGCTAGTTCGTGCTTCAGCAGCACATATACTAAAAAATTAGTATGAGACAGAGAAGATTAGTATGGCTCCTGTACAAGGGTGACATGCAAATTTGTGAAACATTTCATATTTTTAACATAAATAAACACAATGGCTAATGAAACATAAACACCTTTTTTTTTTTTTTTTTTGAGACAGGGTCTTGCTCTGTCACGCAGGCTGGAGTGCAGTGGTGCGATCTTGGCTCATTGCAGCTTTTGCCCTGCAGGCTCCAGTGATCCTCCTCACTAGCCTCCTGAGTAGCTGGGACCACAAATGTGCACCACCATGCCTGCCTCTTTTTTGTGTTTTTAGTAGCGATAGGGTCTCACCATGTAGCCCAGACTGGTCTCAAACTCCTGAGTTCAAGCAATCCACCCACCTTGGCCTCCCAAAGTGTTGGGATTACAGGCGTGAGCCACCATGCCTGGCCCCAGACCTCTTAAGGAAACATATGGGCAGGCCTATAATCGAGTTCTTAACATAGATATTAAAAAAAAATGTCAACCACAAATGTTAGTAACTTGTGCCACTTTTAAAAAGCAAACTTGTTCAGAGTTTCTGTTTGGGATGACAAAAATCTTTTGGAAATAGTGGTTATGGTTACACAACATTTTGAATTTAATGCCATTGAAGTGTACACTTAAAATGGTTAAAGTGAAAATTTTATCTTATATAAAAATATTTTTTAAAAAGTCAGTGAAGTGAATATTTGCAGGGCTCCATTAGGCATTGTCTAGGCCAGAGAAAGCTAGAACTGGGGCCATACTGCACAGCTCCTGGGGCAAGGAGATCCTCTTTTCAGAGTCCAATCTGGACTCTGATCGCTCTTGTTGGCTGCTGTATTTCTAGCTCTAGGCCAGGACGTGCTGGATGAATGAACAGTCTGTTTGCTTCGTGGTTTATGCAACTCATTGCTCTTGCTGTAGTGCCAGACACGACAACATTCTGATTATAGTTTGACTTCCTATGCAGGGAGAAAACATGAAGGTCAGAGGCTGAGTGTCCAGTCCTTTCACCCATTAGTTTTTTTATTGTAAATTAATAAATCGATATTTATTATACATTCTCAAAAATCCCAAAACAAGTTCGAGCTTTACAACTTGACACCAGGAGGTCTACTAGATACTTTTTATCAAGACGGCCCTCAGTGCATGTGAGGAATGTGAGCCACCAAGACTATTGATACGACAATGAAGAGAGCTGTTCTTAGGGGGACTTCTTGTAATATTTCCGTCAACAAGTGCTCACATGAAACTAATGCTTCAAAATGGGTTTCTTGTACTTTGCATTGTCATTATCTCCAAGGAATGGGTTCCATTATTGTGGGGTTGTTTGCTTGTTTGTTTAATTCATAGTTTTCTATTCAAACAATGACTTGTTAATCATGTTTGTTTCAAAAAAGATGAATAAAAATTTACTGGTCTCTTTAGGGCTGGAGTCTTGCTTAGAAATGAACGGAATCAAGAAATATTTTAATTAAGAAATTTAAAAGTTTCAAAGCTTGTAGTTTTAAGATGTGCTTGTTTTTTCACAGTGGAGCTATTGAAAAATCCCTCAGCAACTTGCTTTACCGCTGTGTTTTCTGAATGTTTTCTGCAATGATCCTCTTGAGCATTTTAAAAGAAAAAAAATTGTGCCAAATTAGTTTTAAAAATTATTCCTTGCTTTCTGTTGTCTTCATGTCTATGTCTTGTGTTTCTTTGCCTGAACACAGTACATAAGAACCTTATTGTTTTCTCAGAGTGCTTTTGGGTCCTTATTTGATATCTTTTCCACTCTTCATTCCCATTTGTTTCTCCTTTCTTTTCTTTTCTTTTCTTTTTTTTTTTTTTTTTTTGAGACAGAGTCTCCCTGTGTTGCCCAGGCTGGAGTGCAGTGGCACGATCTCTGCTCAATGCAGGCTCTGCCTCCCGGGTTCACGCCATTCTCCTGCCTCAGCCTCCCGAGTAGCTGGGAATATAGGCGTGCGCCACCGCACCGAAGTGCTGGGATTACAGGCGTGAGCCACCTTGTTTCTCCTTTCTTAAACGCAGATCTTTTGACTGGAGCTGTGGAACTGGGGTCAGAGTTGAGCTCCATCAGCATATCACCTCGTTATCTAGCACATCACACCTACTTTGTATGTTTGTGTAGCAGACCATTTCTTCTTTTGTGTTTCCTCATTTTACATTTCATCTCTTCAGTCACAACGAAAAGTTGTTCCGTGAGACCTCTTGCATAATGACTCTAAGGGGCTTTAGAGACATTCTCCTTTGAGGTAACTGTGCCTGTGATGTGGGGAGAGTGTGAGACTGGGAAGCAGAAGACCGGAATGTGATACAGCCTTTCCCACGACTTGGCTGAGGAACTGCTGTTGTGAACCTTTTGCCCTGGTGGGATTATTGTAAGTATTCAGAGTGATCATTTTGAGAGGAGAAGTGCTGTCAACATTGACAGTGCCAGACTCTCATAGGTCGAGTTTTCATGGTCTCTTAGTTTTGGGGCTGATATGAAATGAACTTGGGTCTTTTTCTGAGGCCTTTCAGAAAGTTAGCAATTAAACAAGAATTCTAAATTCTGTTTTTTAAATTCACCCACTGTGCTGTTCTCTGGTTTCAGAGTACTTGTGCATGGTAAGGGACTGTGAGGAAAGACTTTGAAATGATTAAAAAAAAAAAAAAGCATGTTTTGTCTACTCAACCATCAGGTCAGCTCTGCCTTTCACTGTCTTTGAGCTGTACTAGAATTGTGTGTGCCGCAGAAAATAGACAGTAAAGCGCCTGGTTCTTGTCCATAAAATGCAGTTGTGTTTGGAGAATGCAATAGATTATTTTCCTATGCATATTGACCAGTTTTGCACATTTTACATTTTGCTGGCATTTCTGATGCTTATGTATTTGTGTCTTCTTTGAATTCTTTTAAAAATCAGACTTAGCATCTTATTCGTTCTCTAGTGAGTTAAATCTTTTATATGTGTTTTATTAATTTTGAGAATCATTATTTTACTTTACAGAAAATTATTTCTTAATACAGTAAAAAAACACAATTCTGGGAATTAAGGGAACTATTTATGTTACTTTGAGCAAGGTACTGAGCTCTGGTTTTCCTCATTTAAAAAAAATGGTGAGATTTGACTGAGACAAACCTCTAGTCTGTGATTCTATGATTTTATGATTCTATTATTCTACAATTTAATATTCTGTAAGCCCAAGGTCCACTGTCCTAAGTTTGTTAATATTTAGGTGAATTGGCATAGAATCAAGGAACTAAAGTATTTTATGTATGTAAAAATTGCGTAAGTTCTTTTTGGTATTTTTAGCATACATGTGCACATAAATCACCATTGTACAAGATACTTTGGTGTTTGTAATTCTTAAAAAGGAATTACTGGCCAGGCACGGTGGCTCATGCCTGTAATCCCAGCACTTTGGGAGGCCGAGGCGGGCGATCACGAAATCAGGAGATCAAGACCATCCTGGCTAACATGGTGAAACCCCATCTCTACTAAACATACAAAAAATTAGCCGGGCGTGGTGGCGGGCGCCTGTAGTTTCAGCTACTCGTGAGGCTGAGGCAGGAGAATGGCGTGAACCCGGGAGGCGGAGCTTGCAGTGAGCCGAGATCGCGCCACTGCGCTCCAGCCTGGGCGACAGAGCAAAACTCCGTCTAAAAAAAAAAAAAAAAAAAGAATCACTAACATGGCAAAACCCTGTCTCTACTAAAAGTACAAAAATTAGCTGGGCGTGGTGGCAGGCGCCTGCAGTCCCAGCTACTCAGGAGGATGAGGCAGGAGAATCGCTTGAACCCGGGAGGCGGAGGTTGCAGTAGCCGAGATCGTGCCACTGCACTCCAGCCTGGGGGATAGAGCAAGACTCTGCCTCCAAAAAAAAGGAATTATATTACTTGAATTGCTATTGACAGTTTTCAGTAGTGAGTAAAGGAAGGGTGAGCATTCTCCAGGCAGCTTTTTAGATAAGAAGAAAAATTTATTTGCCTTTAAAAATTCTTGGCATATAACACCATTAGTGCTTAGAGAAAATGATGGCTGTTATTGAAGTCTGTGACTTTTTAAAACCATTATTAAGTTCAAAAAGCATTTCTAAAACATCTAGCCTTACAGAGCATTGCATTAGGAAATGTAAGAAACAAATTGAAACTTTTATTCCTGCTGTTTGGGTAGTCACTATTAAGCATCAATGTGGTAGGTATGTCTGAGTCACCTCAGGGTACTGTAACAAAACACCACAGACTGTGTGGCTTAAAAAACAGAAATTTATAATTCCTCACAGTTCTCGAGACTAGAAGCCTAAGACAAGGTTCTGGCCCACTAAGTTTCTGGTGAGGTCTCTCTTCCTGGCTTGCAGATGGTGCCTCCTTGCTAAGTCCTCACATGGCCCTTCCTCATGCAAGCACACAGGGAGGAAGGGAGCAGGTCAATGAGCTCTCTGGTCTCTACCTGTGAGGACACTAATCCTATTGTATCAGGTCCCCACCCGTATGACCTCATTTAACCTTAATTACTGTCTGAGAAGCCCCTTCTCCAAATAGAACCAGAGGGTTAGGGCTGCAACGTAAGAATTTTGGGAGGACACAAACATTTAGTCCATAATCTGTGATATTGTTAGAAGCAAGAAGTCACACATCTGAGGTACAGATTGAGGATGGCAAGAAGTAGTCTCCCCAGAGGAGGCCTGGTCATTGTTGAAGACAGCCAAGAGTTGGTGAGTTTGATGCCAATCTGGGTGCTTCTATAATTAGAAGATACTAATTATACTGACCCATTCCTATTTATCTGTTCTAATTTTTCAGTGGTTACAAGGTTTTCCCAATAGGAAGAAAGGGCAATATACTTGCTTTTCTTTCTTTTTGGATTTTAAGCCTGAGACCTCTTTGGGTCGTGATATGTATATTTAGATTCTTTCAGCATGTGTAACAATATCCCAGAAAGGACTAGTGTTTTATATTCTTTTAACTCCTGGTTTTTCTACCTACTGCCTTTACTGCTTTGGTGCTCATGGGAATACTGCCACTTAGGGAAAAATACAACCTGATCTTTTGTGGATCTTGGAGTGGCTTACTTGGTTTAAAATAATCTGGGACGTGGATAGGTGGAGTTATTTCAAGCCCTTCGGCTTTACTTCCATGCCTAATGCCTTTTCTCATCATTTATTAAAGCGCTTTGACTTTGATATGTATCCTGTTACCACCTTGTAAATCCTTTTAGTAATACCTTTGTATGATGAAGGTGTAAACACCGCTGTTTCTACCGCATTTACTTCTCCCTCTGTGTCATTTTTATAGGACTTTAAACCTGCTAATGTTCCAGGTTATTAATTTAAAACAGCCAGCCAAATAGTAGAAGCTTCTTTCTCATCTGTAATGTCCTGACCTCATTTTACCTGTTTCCTTTTCAAATTCAGTTTGGAAATCTCAATTTTCATAATCTTTTGAGCTACTACTTCACTTCCCTGATATTTGCAATTTAGCAGCCTTATTATTTTCAAGACTTTATATCAGGAGCACACATGAAATAATTACTTTTTTTTTTTTTTTTTTGGTGCTGGACATACTCCCCTAGCTAGTCAGGATTTTTATTTATCTTTCTTTATCTTGTAGGAAATGGAATTCTTATTTGCATTTTCCCTGATTTCTCACCTTGCTTCTTCTTAACCTTGTTCTGACAGTATTTAAGGGATCTAGCTTGGACATTGTTTGCTTTTTTATCTCTTATGCCAACCTTCTTGTATTTAGCTACATGCTTAGAGCTGCCCAATTAAATGGCATCCAGTAAACTGTATTAGGGTTTGTGCTTGAAAATGCTTTGAAGATGCAGTTGATGTTTTCTTTGTAGTTTCTCATTATTCCTCAAGTTTGTAAGTTAGTCTAATTGAAAAGTATTGTCTGGAAAACTGCCTCGTTTACCTGCAGATTTCATTGATTGCCCTGGGCTTGTACAGACTTTGCAATACTTTTGTTGATGGAGTTTCTCTTATGTGAAACACTTTAGCTACCTGTCCTTGGTTCTGGACTCTAGCTTTCCAAAAGCAACATGGAGAATTTAAAGGGGCCTTAGATAAAAGCCAAAAATAGACTTAGAAGATAAAGGGGCTACAATTATTTAATCTGCTAAAAATAAGGGTGTAGAGAAATTTAGCAATGTGCTAACCGTGTCTTCTCTATGTTAAGTATGCTCATTTGTACTTAGGGGCTCAGTTAGTGTTTTCTCAGCCGGGTCTGGAAAACCTGGTATTGTGATTTTGCTTCAGTATCATCATTAGGAAGGATTTAGGTTTGAGCAATGGAAGTGATGTTGAACATAGGAATGAGTGTCTGGGGAGGAGAGGCATTGTGGAAATGGCCTCCTGAGTCTTACTTCCTGGATAAGATGGATTATGGGTAAAGGTGTCTTCCAGATACAGGATTCTAATGTGATTGCTGTCATCAGTTTTATCTGATTTTGCTAATTGTGACTCAAAGCACTTTATATGGTGGAAGAACAACAAAGTGCACCTAACCGTTTCATAAATGGATTTCTTGGATAAGGCTGGTGAACAGGCCCAGGTAGCCTGTTGTGTGGGGTACTGGAAAGAGCACTGTACTGGGAGTCATATACCTAGGTGAGGACCCAGCTTTGCATGTCAGTGGCTACCTGACCCTGAGCCTGTGACGTTATCACTTCAGTCTCCAGTTGTCCTTTTTACTGTGTGGGAGATTGGTTAGAATAATTATTAGGTCCCCTTTGGATCAGTTCTATGTGTGACAGTGGGAGTGAGGTCATAACTATCAGGGAGGAAGAGGTGGTAGAGAAGTCGAGAGATGGGAAGAGTAAGTGGAGTGAAGGCTGAGGTAATAGGAGAAAGGGGAAGGAAGGGAGATGGCGAGGAGGGGTTTTCAATGGGGAACTGATAAGAGTGTTTGTGGCCACCAGGGATGGAGTTTTACGAGTTTTAAAAGCTGATCTCTTTCTCTCTCTCTTTAATGTGCTGGATTTCAGTTACGATGAGAACAACAGTGGTGAGTTTTCACTTGGTCTCTCTTTTTAAAAATTAGATTAATTTGGCAGAATTTAAGACTGTTAACTCAATTTTCTCTTTCTGTTCCTTATATAAGTAGGTTAAAATAGTGCTCTTTCTTTGAAGATTTCAAATAATTCTTTTTATTATTACAAATGCCCCCTGTGAAATAAGCAAAGGTAATTATCTCTACCTGATCATTGGGGAAATGAAGGTACAATGTAATTAAACAATTTATTTGGGAATTTAGTATGCTAGTGTTAGAATTCATTTTTCAAATCTCTCTACCTGGCTTCTCTGCTTTAAGTTGTGTCTGTGTATCTGGAGGATACGTTAGCCCTCTGGTGCTTGGCACACGAGTTGTAGAAGTACTAATATATCTCAGAGATGGACATCCTTCATCCTCTTGAACGCATCTTAAGGACTAGATCCCAAAGGGGACCCCTATGTGTCTGTTTCATAATTCAGTAACTGAATTTATTTCTTATAAATAAAACCATACAAGTTAAGAAAAATCACATACCTATGGGGTATTCTGACATTTCCTGTGTTTTTGTGTAGAGGAGATCTTTGGTTGCACGAAGTGTGAATCATGAAATGGTACAATTTATAGTATTTTCTTTGAATTTCCTGAGTCCTCTAGATGTCAGACAGGATGTCAGATGTACTGCCATTACTGCATAGTCTCAGCTGTGGGGAGTGGCAGGGATGTCAGCTGACAGCCTGAAATACTTTGCATTAGTTTTGTAAGTACACAGATTCCTTACATCACAGCTGAGTATAACGTCAAGGATGCCTCCTACTTCCACTGGAGCTGAGACTAGTGTATCTGTTTGAAGGTCGGATGGAGGAAGAGTACAGGAAAACCTTTGTCGTTCAGTGCAATCATTTGTATTAGAAATTTGTAAAATATACTCCAGGCAGGACATTGATTTGCCTTGCTCTCTTGAGACACTGCTTTGCATGGCCATTTCTCTCAGTGGAATGAAACCTCTGTTCACAAGAGCACTTGTTTCCACATCCCGGAGGCGCATGGTTCCTACCACTTCTCAGGGATGGGAATGCATGTGGAGAGATGAATGATAGTAATTTTTATAGTTAAATGATCACTTTATCTGTAGGAAACAAATAGAACCCCTATGATGGACATATTAGAGTAGAGTATGTTCCTCGCCTCATATTTTGTTGCTTTTAAAGCACATCACATCTCTTTATGGCTCCTTACGCCTCTTTCTCTGTTTCTGTCAGTTCTGGGGAGTGTTTCTAAAGGGAGGAATCTCTTGCTGGAAACTAGGTATAGTGATTACCCATTCTCTTCTGCCCTCCTGAGTTGTTTTGTTTTGTTTTTTTTGAGACAGAGTCTTGCTCTGTTGCCCAGGCTTGGAGTGTGGTGGTGCGATCTCAGCTCACCGCAAGCACTGCCTCCCAGGTTCAAGCTGTTCTCCTGTGTTAGCCTCTCAAGTAGCTGGGACTACAGGCATCCACCACCACGCCCAGCTAATTTTTTTTGTATTTTTAGTAGAGATGGAGTTTCACCATGTTAGCCAGGATGGTCTTGATCTCCTGACTTCGTGATCTGCCTGCCTCGGCCTCCTAAAGTGCTGGGATTACAGGCATGAACCACCACACCCGGCCTAACCCTCCTGAGTTTTAAAATCAGGTGGCAAACGTTTGCCTCAGTCTCCAAAATCAAATCTTCATGACCTTGAGTGGAAGGTATAAGATAGAATAGGTAGTCTATATATATACTTATATATATATAAGTAGTTTATATATACACATATATATAGAGAGAGATTATGTTTTCTAATATACCTATATATATTTTCTAATACATGTGTATATATTTTTCTACTATATGTAGATATATATTTTCTAATATGTCTATATTAGAAATCATGCTTCTTAATTTTTTTTTTTCAGACAGGGTCACCCAGGCTGGGTGCAGTGGCACAATCACGACTCACTGCAACTTCAACCTCCAGGGATCAAGTGATCCTCCCACCTCAGCCTCCAGAGTACCCAGGACTACAGGCATGCACCACCACACCCAGCTAATTTTTTTTTTTTTTTTTTTTTTTTAGAGATGGGAGCTTGCTATATTGCCCAGGGTGGTCTTGAACTCTGTGGCTCAAGTGATCCTCCCTCCTTGACCTCCCAAAGTGCTGGGGTTATTGGCATAAGCCACCACACCTGGTCTCATGTTTCCTTTTAACTGAGTACTTAATTCACACCTTTTCCTCTTTTGGCTGCTACTCTGATAACAAGTAGGTCCCCACCTTTGAAGAACATTGCATCTGACCAGACTGAGAGCCAGTGTGAACATGGGCCCCAGACCAGAGCTTTTGGAATACCAAGGAACAGCAAAAACCAATCTTTCCCTTCACTTGGAAAGAGACTGTGGATGGAGGGTCCAAATCTCCACTATCCACACATAGAAAGCCTGGAGCTCAATGCCAACATGGAAACCAAAATTTATCAGGAATGAAATGTAGTATCCCCTCATATACTCAAGGTTAAGATGGGTTTTGAGAAATATGTATCTGACCATCTGGCTTCTTCTAGGAGAAGTGGCCTCACTCCAGCACTTTTAAAAGATGTTTTTCTTGCTATTACATTTCCCAAAGGGGGATTAAATCTACTAAAAGGGATCTAGTGAATCCGAATAAATCAGCTGTCTCATAAGAAACATTCCTGGATGATGATTTCTGGTTGCTGAGATTATTCAGCACATTATTTCAGAGTGGCAAAATTGAGGGCAATCTGAGAAAATAGAATTCAGTGGTGGCAATATTTGCTGACAGATTTATATGTAGGACACACATACATACAACCCCCATTTTTTCAGTCTGTATGTCAAGAGATCAAGACCCCTCATCACCCAAATAAATTATTTTGTGCATTACAGTGAAGAGGACAACAGAGGGAAAGACGCTTTCTTGGAGGGCAATTGAAAGGCCTTTTGCGAAGGTCCATATCACTCTGAAGTGGAAGGACTGGAGCCCAGTGCCATGTGGCTTTCATTAGCTTGACCGCTCCTCTTCTTTGGGTGCAGTGACGTCACTGGAAACTGTTTCTTCCACTTGTTCTGCTGGCTACTTCTCCTCCTCCTCCTCTTCCTCTTCCTGTTGGGGTTAGAGGTTTGAGTATTTCTGTATACATTCTTGCATGGCCTTGAACTTGTTTATATAGTCTGAGCCCTTGAATCCTCCATCCTACAATGGAAGCAGGAAAAGTTTGACTTGAACTGTTCCCTACAGGGGCCTCTGGCCATTCCCCTAAGGCCTGGGTAGTTTCAGTTAATGTGTCCATTTGGCAATATCAATCCATGCTCCTCATAGGGATCGCTGCAGTCATCAGCCACCAGCTCTGCATTGATTGGAGTCTAATGGGTTTGTTTTTTTTTTTTGGTTACAAATATGATTCAGTCTTTCCCTTCTGGCTAGCGTAGAACATGGCTACAGGCTGGCACTTAGACCTCACAGAAGAAGCAGTGGCAGCTCAGTTTAATTAAAGACAAAGAAATTTCTGTTGATTGAAACTTGCTCACTTTGGGGACCTTCAAATTAAGAAAAAAGGTCTGCTTGCTGAGGAGGCCGTAATGAGAGAGATGGAGTGGGTCTGCCTATTTTTATTCTGTAGCCATGCATGCACTTGTCCATTCATTCATTTGCTTATTTCAGTAAATATTGATCGAGCAGGTATGATGTGGCAAGCGTGAGAATACTTCCACAAAGCAAGTAACTTGAGTGGAGCCTCTCCCACTTCAGTGGTGTTTTTGGCTTATACTCTGTCTACGGCATTTCTCAACTGTATGTAAATGACTCCCGGTCTAGGAGATTTAAAATGGTGTTGTGTGGTATTGTTGGTTGATTGAAGTTCAGTCTTTAATCTTTTCAGAGTAGCTCCAACCATCTTTTGGGGCTTTACCTTCCTCTTGAATCATCAAATTCTTGAAGGTGATGGGTGCCACCTGCTTGATTCCAGAAGGACCATCTCTGATCCCTGGCATTGTTCATTCAGGTGACTGGCAATTGAACATCCAGCCCAGATTTACAGTTGCGATCCTATGGGAAAGCTCCCTCCTCCTGACATTTCACCTTTGGAACTGTTGCTACACTCTGGAAGATTTTCCAGTAACTACATCTAATTAGAAGGATGAATAAATTACCAAAGCAAGTTAAATTACCTTGTGTGTCATAACAATAATTAACATTCAAATAGGAAACCACTGCCATTTTTATAAACATCACTAAATGGAGGCAGCACCCTTTTTGAAAGCAGGAACCAAGAGAGTACCCCCTCCCTAAGCCTGCTGTAAGGATGGCCTGGGGGAGTTGCTAGGCGAAATGTTGAGAACATCCGTCTGGTTGAGATTGATGTCATTGGAGAAATTCTTTAATTGCTCTACTTAATATCTGAATCCTTCGAAGTAGCAACTTTTCTATGTACTAATCATTATCCACTCTGTCCTCATAGCTCTATGTGTTTTGCTTATCTCTTCCATCTCTCGAGAAGGAATGGAATTGGTCACAAGACATTTTTGGACTAGGCTTTACTTAGAAAGCAGGTCACAGCCTTTTTAGACCGCACCTTTCAACAGTTCCGCTCATTCCTTCCTCATTTAATATACCTACCTTAGTTCTTTTTTGCTGTTCTTCTTAAACATTTTCTGTCCTGAAAATGTTTATTCTTCTCCATGATGCTACTTCGGTGTGGTCTCTTGATTTTATGTTTGTGCTTTTTTGCTTTTCTATAGAGTGGGATTATCAATGGCTTTTATTTATTCAGTAGGCTGCCATGTCTAGAATTTATTTAGACAATTGAAGGGGTAACTCGGTGCAACTGGCTTAAATAATAATGAGTTGTTAAGGGTTTTTGTTTTGTTCTCCTTTTAAACTTACAAACTCTTAAATGATGTTTGGATTGTAAGTGGTGGCATGTAATTTAAGAAGACAGCATTGAAGTTGTAAATTTGCTCATAATTGAGAGATTGTCCCTAACATACTCCTACATGTTTCTACTGAAGAGAACAGTATATTAGCAGAGTGAAGTAAGGTTTAAATCACCTGATTTCTTAATATTATGGATAGGTGGCTCTTGTGTTTTGAAAAGATCTAACCAAGCCATAAATAAAATCATAGATCTTTATACCCTCAGGCCAAATATAAATCACAGTGGTTCCTGTAATATCCAAACAGCAGGCCTAAAAACAATTTAAAGTTTCTTTTCGTTTTCCTTTGTGTTTCACCAATTTGGGTTAAAGTCTATAGTTTGGGGATTCAGACATTATGTTTGTATGTTATACGTGCAGTCTTTTAGTTCAAGAGTGGCTAACCTCACCGTCTAAGGGGAAGAGCCAATATTGCCAGTGCCATTAACAAACGGCCAGTATAGGCTGCTGTGGTGGCTCACATCTGTAATCCCAACACTTTGGGAGGCCGAGGTGAGCAGGTTGCTTGAGCTCAGGAGTTTCAGACCAGCCTGGACAACATGGCAAAACCCTGTCTCTGCAAAAAATACAGTAATTTGGTAATTTGCCGGGCATGGTGGCACGCACCTGTGGGCCCAGCTACTCAGGAGGCTGTGGTAGGAAAGTTGCCTGAGCCCGGGAGGTCAAGGCTGCAGTGAGCTGTGATCTTGCGCCACTGCATTCCAGTCTGGGCCGCAGCAAGACCTTGTCTCAAAACAAACAAAAGCCTATATAAGCATTAATCTCATTGCTTCGAATATGTTTTCGTGTTGCTGAGGGTCAGACCATGTAAGTGTTTTCCAGTGTTTTAAAGAGTCAAATGTTACTTTTTTGTTACGGTATCAATTCAGTTCAAAATAATGTTTTGTTTTTTAATGTTTATCTCTTTCTGCCAAGGGCTCTGAAGTGCTAAATATAGTCCTTCTTAAGAGCCGGACAGTGGTGAATGGATGTAGGAATGGCCTGGATCCACTGGTACTTATGGGTGTAGTTGAGGAAGGCTAATTTTGTCAGCTGACCTGATTTTGGGACTCCACAGTTTGTTTCTGAGACTAAGTAGCACATAAAAAAGAATTATTGTTTTGTGGTTACTGGTGAGGGGGTTTGGGTTGAGGCCTGGAGGACTCAATGGAAAGGAGAGTACTGGAACGAAATAAAAAATTATCTTAGTGATTTTGTGTAACATTAGCTTAGAGTAAAACACTTGGTTTCCATTATCTTGCTGCTTTTGAATAAATATCTCTTCTAAAAGGACCATGGAAGATGTGGTAACTTGAGTCAGTACAAATTGCTTTGCATAGAGAATGTATTTAAGAAAGGAAACTCCTTCAAGTAAATTATGTATTTTGAAAAAAGTTTTTATTCTGTGTCTGCACAGTATAATATACTTGGAATTCATGGCTACTTTGCACATGTTTCATTTACAATGTATTTGAAAGCCCTCCTTAATGAATAATGATAATTAGGTGATTGACATATTCTCCCACTTGACAATCACACAGCCAGTAAATTACCCTCTATTTTCCTGGAGTGTCTCCAATAAATGTTTAAAACTTTCCCCTAGCAAATGTCATTCAGCAAAATCCTAACAGATTAGAAGATACTCTGTTTCCCCAAATTGAGTGAATGACCACCCTGTGAATGGCCCTGTCTTCCTCGATAGTTCACAGACTACTTCCAGATCTGTGATGGAAAGTATAGTTCAAACTTAAGGAGTTAGATTTGAATATTTAAAGTGTTTTAATCCTCAGGTGGTAGAGGGATTTTCAAGTCTGGAGTACTTCTGTACTGTAAAGGTTATGCATAGGAAAAAATAACCTTTTTGTTTAATAAGCAGACAGTTATTACTTCAGATCTCAAAGAACAAAGCATTTATTTTACCTGAATGGTAAACCTCTCCCAGTGGTGCTTTTTGTTTTATCTCCTATCAGTTGGATAATACTAAGTTTATTATAATAAGGTATGTAAAAATCATCTTGAAGCCTAAATCTAATTTTTGGTGCAATATAAAGGGATATTTACCATGTTAAAAAATACGATGACACAATATTTTGTACTCAAATATGATTTTGTAAATAAATGAATGTTTGTCTGTATCACCAGTGCGTTTTCTACATAGGGCACAGGCGCAGTTACTCCTTGAGCTATACTTAGTTTTTCCCCCTAATAATTTCTGAACTTTGAGGTGTATTGTATAAATGATAAAATGTGTATATTTAAGGATATAATTTGATGATATTTGAGTATAGATAAATGCATATTCATGTAACCCACACTCTCATTAATACCTAAAAGATTTTCATGACCTTAGAAAGTATTGTAATATTTTAGGTATTTCTAAAAGCAGCAGAGATTCATCGACTGGTGATCAGAGAAAACGTTATTTCAATTTATCAGGTGCTTACCAAATGAAAGTGTGAAGAAGAAAGGCAGATATGTTATAACTAATAATTAGTAATTGTTGAGACTCCACTCTCCTGGAATAGATCCACTGTTAAGAAACAAATGTAGTCATGCAGCGGTGCGTACCTGTAATTCCAGCACTTTGGGAGGCCAAGGCGGGAGGGTCACCTGAACTCAGGAGTTTGAGACCAGCCTGGCCAACATAGTGAAACCCCATCTCTACTAAAAATACAAAAATTAGTCAGGCGTGGTGGCACGTGCCTGCAGTCCCAGCTACTCGAGAGGCTGAGGTAGGAGAATTTCTTGAGACCGGGAGGCAGAGGCTGCAGTGGGCTGTAATTGTGCCACTGCACTCCAACCTGGGCGACAGGGCCAGACCCGGTCTTAAAAACAAACAAACAACAAACAAGAAAACCAAACAAATGTTGTCATGGCAGGATAATGATGTTTTGGTTAAGGATGGACTGTGTATACAATGCTGGTCCCATAATATTATAATAGAGCGGGAAACTTTCTACCACCTGTCATAACTCCACAGACAACACATTACTCGTGTTTGTGGTGAACCTGGTATTAAAAACCCTACGGTACTGCCAGTTCTATCAAAGTGTAGCACATGTAATTCTGTGCCATATGTAATACTTGACAGTGATAAGAAATGACTGTGTTGCTCGTTTATATATTTACTATATTATACTTTTATCCTTAGAGCACACTCCTTCTACTTATTAAAAAAAATAAAGTTGGCCAGGTGCAGTGGCTCATGCCTGTAGTCCCAGCCCTTTGGGAGCCTGAGGTAGAAGGACTGCTTGACACAAGGAGTTTGAGACCAATCTGAGTAGCATAATGAGACCCTGTGTCTGCAAAAATAAAAACAAAAAATAGTCAGGTGTGGTGACACGCACCTGTAGTCCTGGGTACTCAGGAGGCCGAGGTGGGAGGATAGCTTGAGCCCTGGAGTTTGAGGTTTATGTGAGCTATGATCCCGCTACTGCACTTCAGCCAGGGCAACAAAGCAAGATCCTGTCTCAAAAAAAAAAAAAGCATTAAAAAGTTAACTGTAAACAGCCTAAGGTAGTTCCTTTAGGAGGTATTCCAGAGAAGGCATTGTTATCATAAGAGCTGACAGCTCCATGCCTTTATTGACCCTTAATACTTTCCAGTGAGATCTGATATGGAGGTGGAAGACAGTGCTATTCATGACCCCGACCCTGTGTAGGCATAGACTACTGTGTGTGTTTGTGTCGTCGTTTTTAACAAAAAGTTTAAAAAGTAAAAAAAATTTAAAAATAGTTCAAAGCTTATAGAATAAGATTATAAAAAAAGGAAATGTTTTTGTACAGCTGAACAATGTGTTAGTGTTCTAAGGTAAGTATTATTACAAGAGTCAAAAGGTTAAAAAAAGTTTATAAAGTAAAAAGTTACAGTAAGCTAAGATTAATTTATTACTGAAGAAAGAAAAAGATTTTTAATAAATGTAGTGTAGCCTAAGTGTGCAGTGTTGATAAAGTCTACAGTAGAGTACAGTGAGTGTTCTAGGCCTGTGTAGCGTAAGTGTGCAGTGTGGATAGTCTACAGTAGAGAACAGTGAGTGTTCTAGGCCTGTGTAGCCTAAGCGTACAGTGTTGATAAAGTCTACAGTAGAGAACAGTGAGTGTTCTAGGCCTGTGTAGCCTAAGCGTACAGTGTTGATAAAGTCTACAGTAGAGAACAGTGAGTGTTCTAGGCCTGTGTAGCCTAAGTGTATGGTGTGGATAGTCTACAGTAGAGTACAGTGAGTGTTCTAGGCCTGTGTAGCCTAAGTGTATGGTGTGGATAGTCTACAGTAGAGTACAGTGAGTGTTCTAGGCCTGTGTAGCCTAAGTGTATGGTGTGGATAGTCTACAGTAGAGTACAGTGAGTGTTCTAGGCCTGTGTAGCCTAAGTGTATGGTGTGGATAGTCTACAGTAGAGTACAGTGAGTGTTCTAGGCCTGTGTAGCCTAAGCGTACAGTGTTGATAAAGTCTACAGTAGAGAACAGTGAGTGTTCTAGGCCTGTGTAGCCTAAGTGTATGGTGTGGATAGTCTACAGTAGAGAACAGTGAGTGTTCTAGGCCTGTGTAGCCTAAGCGTACAGTGTTGATAAAGTCTACAGTAGAGTACAGTGAGTGTTCTAGGCCTGTGTAGCCTAAGTGTATGGTGTGGATAGTCTACAGTAGAGAACAGTGAGTGTTCTAGGCCTGTGTAGCCTAAGCGTACAGTGTTGATAAAGTCTACAGTAGAGTACAGTGAGTGTTCTAGGCCTGTGTAGCCTAAGTGTATGGTGTGGATAGTCTACAGTAGAGAACAGTGAGTGTTCTAGGCCTGTGTAGCCTAAGCGTACAGTGTTGATAAAGTCTACAGTAGAGAACAGTGAGTGTTCTAGGCCTTCACATTCACCTGCCACTCGCTCATTCACGGAGAGCAACTTCTAGTCCTGCAAGCTCCATTCATGGTCAGTGCTCTACATAGGTGTACCATTTTTATCTTTCATACCTTTCTTTTCCTTCAGGAGATAAGGTCATAGTCTGTCACCCAGGATGGAATGCAGTGATGTGATCTTGGCTCACTGTAGCCTCAAACTCCTGGGCTCAAGCAATTCTCTTGCCTCAGCCTGCTGAGTAGCTATGATTACAGATGTTTGCCAACATGCTGGGCTAATTTTTTAAGTTTTTCTAGAGTTGAGGTCTTGCTATGTTGCCCAGTCTGGTCTCAAACTCCTGGCCTCAAGCAATTCCCCAACCTTGGCCTCCCAAAGCATTGGAATCATAGGCATGAGCCACCATGCCCAACCTTATACTGTATTTTTATTGTACCTCTTCTATGTTTAGATAAGTGTAGATACATAAATACCTACCATTGTATTACAACTGCCTATAGTATTCAGTACAAGAACATACTGTACAGGTTTGTAGCCTAGGAGCAGTAGGCAATATCATATAGCCCAGGTGTGTAGTAGACTGTCTCATCTAGGTTTGTGTTAGTGTGTCTATGATGTTGACACAAGGACAAAATCACCTAACAATGAATTTCTTGGCAGGTGTCTCTGTTGTTAAGAACACATGACTCCAGTACTCTCAGGTGTAAGCTCTTTTCCAGTGATGACACCTGCACTCCCTACCCCCATCCCTCTGAAAAAAGAGTGATTTAAAATGTTATGATTTAAAGCAAAAGGATATGCAAAGGTGAACCAGAGAAATTCAAAGAAAGGAGGGATTATATTAATGTCATATAAAAATAATTTAGGATAAAAAACAATTGATAGGATAAACTTGATATCTTTTATAAAAGAAATATACCTTTTTTTCAGTTATCTTTGAAACGTTTACCAAAATCAATTCTTGATTGTACACAGACAGCATTGGTTCTACCTCACCCAATGCGTGGGAGCACAGAAACCCTATTAGACCAAAGTAGAAATCAAAACCACTTAGAAAACTAGAATGGAGAACCATGACATGTACTGAAATAAAGTATACTCAGAAATTGATAATCTGAAAGTAGTAATTTGTAGACTATGAAACCATAGAAAATAATCTTCTGGTTTAAAAAAAATTAGAGGGTTGTTTGAAAAATAACATGAATTTTGCATATAAAAAAACTGAAAGGTTTTGCAAAATACAGTATTTAACGGTCACAAGCAGTGCAGGAAAATAAGAAGTCTACGAGCTTTAAGAAATGTAGAAGATTACTTGGAAAGACATAGTATGTTTGTAGATGATAAGACTGAGCATTATAACGTGTCAGTCTTTCTCGACTACGTTTCTTGAAAGCAGTTTTCCAGGTAATTTTTTAGTGTTCATTTGGAAGAATGAAAGGTAAATAGTGAAATGCCATTTGACAAAAATGAACAAGAAATGTTAATGCCCAAATCTTAGGGAGAGTTTAAGACAGGCAGTCTTGTATTACTACCGTTTTTGTGTAAATTGATTTATATTTTGAGACAAACAAATTTAGAAATATTTATCGAGTCAAAAATTACTCATAGTAGAATTCCTAAGTAGGCCAATAAAAAAAGAAAAATTAAAATTAAGAAAAAATTATTCATAGCGATCCTTGTTTGGTGAAAGCAGTAATTGTACTTTTTTTAATAGCAAAAAAAAAAAAGTAATGAGTGTGGGAGTGGTTAAATGAATTATAAATAAATGTTAAGAGAAGCTACATGCAACCATGAGGCATATTTAGTAATATGGAAACTAACCATGCTGCAGTATTAGTTGGATTATATTTCATACATAATATATATCACACTATTCTGATATTTTTAATTGAGCATATTTCTAGGAGGGGGGAGAAAATCGTTGTGTTAAATTCTTCATTTTAGGTTAATGAAAAATATATTATTTAGTTATTGTTTTTGATAGTGAGGAAATAACACCCAAATTATTTTTCTTAAGTTGTACTATGTCACATTCTCTTTTTTCTTTATTCTGTGTTTTCTGTATTTTCTATAATGATCAAAAACCAAGAACGATGCAGACTCAGAATTAAACTGTAACACATTCTAGTTTTGTTATCAAAACTTGAAAATCAAAAATATTTCCATAATCTGTGAAAAATGAGTTTATAGGTACATTTTAGACTGAAGATTTCTTGCTGTATCTTTTTTTTTTTTTTTTTTTGGCAGAGTCTTGCTCTGTTGCCTAGGCTGGAGTGCAGTGGCACAATCTTGGCTCTCTGCAACCTTCACCTCCTGGGTTCAAGCGATTCTCCTGCCTCAGCTTCTCGAGTAGCTGGGGTTATAGGCTTGTGCCACAATGCCCTGCTAATTTTTGTAGTTTTAGTAGAGATGGGGTTTCACCATGTTGGCCAGGCTGGTCTCAAACTCCTGACCTCAGGTGATCCGTCTGCCTTGGCCGAGTGCTGGGATTACAGGCCTGAGCCACCGCACCCGGCCTTGCTGTATCTTTAGAGCTGGAACTCAAACTTGAGACTCCCAGTGCTGTCCATTGTTATTCTGCCCGGAAGTATCTTTTTTCACCTGTGATCTGGGACAAGCAAGAGCATTTTGGTGACAAATCCAGGACTTCTGTTTGCTACTCCAGGAACATTATTTTGTTTCTTAGATAGTCCAGCTTTTTAAGCTTTGCCCTTTTCACATATATTGTTAGAGGTTTTTTTTTGTTTTTGTTTTTTTTTTTTTTGAAAGAAAGTCTTTTGCCCTGTAACTGACTTTGACTAATTTTCCTTCTCTATATTTGTTAAATTAACTTTGGCGTTTTTCATCTTGGTTTACTAATTTCTGACCACCTCTTCCATCCTATCTATTCGTTGCAGTGTGGAAAATAAACATGAGCTTACCCGTGACTCCTGGGCCTTGGCATCTGTCTTTTGCAGACTGCCTGGATTGCTATCCAATGTATTAGTCTGTCAAGGTTTAAATTTGGTGTAGGTGGGAGGGATGTAGGGACGGACACACAAGCTTTTAGAAAAGCCAGGCTCTCTAAGGAATTCAAGTGAAGCGGAGACTTCTTTTCATATTAAAGCAATGTAAAATGACAGAAAGAATTATAGGCATAAAATTGTGTATTACAAATGGGAAATTTAATTGGACCAGAGTACATAGCAGGTGATATTGAACCCCCTACCCTGAAAGAGCGTTTGTTTTTCAAGTATGGGATAGAATTGGAACACAGGGGCCTTTGTACATGGACATTGTATAGGCGTCATTTGTTTTACTAAACACTCCTTTCTAAAGACGGCAAAAGCATATTGGCAGCAAGGTAGACTTGTCAGAACAATATACATGACTTTTAGACCCAAGCAGGTGGACTGCTTGACATGATTCCTCCGGGTGCAATGAATTTTTGTGTGTGTACAGAAAGGAATGAGTCTTAATACTTCTCAGCAATATACTGTGGTTTATTTTCCTCTCACAAAGAAAAAGAATCATTTCAAAGAAATAACAATTATAAAGTACAGCAGCTTGTAAACGTTCTCCATTCTTTTTAATTCCCAGGAATGTGTGACAGGGCAGAAGATTTGGTCCCTGTGGAGTGTCTGTATAGCCAAAGTTTCTTCACAGATTTTGGTTCTGCCTCCTTTGCAAAAGTAGAAGAATGCCTTTCCTATGTTGTTAAAAAGATATTTAAAAATTAATATTCTGCACAGTGCTTTTCATTATTATGGGGCCATTTTTGTCTTAACATGGAGGCAAAAAACCTGTGACTTCCTCCCTGAAGTTCCTTCTACCCTTACATGGCTGAATCTGGGAGAGGTTCATGCATTTTTCCCATCCTTATGGAAGTACACAGGTAATTACATGAACGTGCTACCTGTGCATACTTTTATTGGCTTTTGAAACATTTTGTAGCTTTTCTATGTGTCACATGCCATGGTATGTATATTACATTGATTATTTAATATTTACTACATATCCATGAGGTTTACTCTTAAGATATTTTGGCTCAGAGAGATAATTTTGTCAAGGTCTCATGGTGAGTAAGTTGCAGGACAGACCCAAGCAGTCTGGTTTCATAGCACAGCTTCTTAACCAGCGCACTGTTTCGCGTTTTGTCTGCTTAAAGGAGTATGCATAGAGAAGAATATTGGAGTACCTTGCTTAAAAATGACCAAAGGACAGATAACCCTAAATATAAAAGAGCAAAGGAGTTGAATAGACCTTTCTCCAGAGAAGATGTACAAATGGCCGACAAGCACATGAAAAGATGCTCCATATCATCAGTCATTAAGGAAATGCAAATCAAAACCACAATGAGGCTGGGCGTGGTGGCTCACGCCTGTAATCCCAGCACTTCGGGAGGCCAAGGTGGGAAGATCACCTGAGGTCAGGAGTTTGAGAGCAGCCTGGCCAACGTGGAGAAACCCTGTCTCTACTAAAAATACAAAAATTAGCCAGGCCTGGTGGGGTGTGCCTGTAAATAAATCCTAGCTACTCGGGAGGTCGAGGCAGGAGAATCACTTGAACCTGGGAGGCAGAGGTTGCAGTGAGCTGAGATCATGCCACTGCACTCCAGCCTGGGCCGCAGAGCGAGACTCCGTCTTCAAAAGAAAAAAAAAAAGAAAAAAAAAACCGTAATGAGGTGCCACTTCACATTTACTATTAAATGTAATAGAATGAAATGTAGTAGGATGGCCATGATCAGTAAAATGGAAAATAGTAAGGATGTGAAGAAATTGAAACCCCGTACATTGCTGATAGGAATGTACAATGTCGTAGCCACTGTGGAATCCACTTCCTTAAAAAGTTGATGTATGACCCAGGAATTCCACTGCCATATACACACACAAAAGAATGGAAAACTGGTACTTAATTTCACATACATATATTATAAATAGTATTAGTATTTACAATAGTGAAAAGGTAGCAACAGCCAAAATGCTGGTTGTTAGTTGAATGAATACACCAATTGTGATCTATCCATACAATCGCGTATCATTCAGCCATCAAATGAGTGAAGTAGCCATACATGCTCCAGCACGGGTGAACCCGGAATACATTATGCTTAACGAAGGGAGCCAGACACAGGAGGCCACATGCTCTGTGATTCCGTTTGTATGAAATGTTCAAATAGATGAATCCATAGAGACAGAGTGCAGATTGATGGTCGCTAGGGCTTGTGGGAAGGGGCACCTGAGAGTGGCTGCCTTCAGTGGGTATCGAGTTTTCCTCTGTAGTGACACAAATGTTTTGGAGCTGGATAGGTTGGTGGTCGTTTATCATTGTGAATGCACTAAATGTTACTGAATTGTTCTTAAAATAGTTAATTTTATGTTTCACCTCAAGAAAAAACTATAATGACTAAGTTATCCCGCGGCCCCTAGCTCTCAGGTATTAGAGTCAGTGCAATTTTTATGGAGCACATATTTGCATGTTATTGGGCCAATAGCAAGTTAAACAGACACTGTGATAGGCACACATTATCTTGAGCACTTTATATGTGTGGACAAGCACAATGACTGACGTGGTTCCCAGACTCCAGCCGAGACTCCAGGAACCAACAACCTTTAAGAATTAACAGGGGAACAGACAAAATATGAAGGCTGTATGTCGATTTAGCAGACACTTAGCAAATAAAGGGCTTACATTTTGGTGACGCCAACAGATAAAATGCTTTTTCACACGGTGAGTAGGGTGTTACCAGACTTACATGTGTGCTGAGGCAGCATGATCTTATCCTCCTCCTAATCAGGGTAAGTTTTAGTCATGCATGCTGGAGCAAATGATTCTGGTGAGAGAAATGCATCTGAAAGAACCCTATACAAACATGTACCTTTTTTTCTTTAGGACTGTGAAGAGAACCTGGTGCAGCTTGTGCCCAGAGGGTTTTTCACGTTCAGTATAGACCTTTGATGTTCTCAGGTTATTTTCCAAGTTGCCCAGAAGCGTGACACATACACTGCACTAAATCCTTGAGGAGTTGCAAGAAAACAGATAGTGCTTTTCTTCTTTTTTTTTTTTTTTTTTAAAAGGGAGGGGAACCTAGTCCACAGTGCAGCAAAGCAGTTTGCCTGGTGTAGGTAACGGGGGTGTGGGTCACCAAGGATGACCCTTGTTGACTTACATTCCTGATCTCTCCCATTCAGATGTGCACATGTAGATCCATTTACTTCTAGACAGCCCTCTTAGGTTACTGAAATTATTGATTCAGCATTGTCTGCATCGCCAGGGCCTCCTCTCACCCTAATGTAGAGTGGGAAGTGGACATTTTTACTTAAAAAGGTGTGGATTTTTCTTACCCAAATATTACTTTATTGTCTCATTGTAAAAATTTCATATATCTATATAACAGATATATATATGTATATATATATGTGTGTGTATATATATATATATATATCTGTAAGTAACTTTAATAATCAGACAAGCCACCTTCTCCACTCCCCGACCTCTATTCACTTTTACCATTTGCAACTAAGCTCACCTTAAAAACCTGTGACTGGTACATGGTGGCCTCTTCAGCTGCACACAATCTTGCCTGGGAGTTTTCCTGGCCTGAGGCTATAAGGTGGAAGATTCTTTCGACTTTTAACCCTTCACCTCTCCTCACCCCTCAAAGCATCAGCAAACCTCCCTCTTTCTGTCCCGAAATCCCCAAAGGCAAGGATGTCTTTTCCTGTTTTTAGAGCTCACTCTTTTATTATTTGATGGACCTCACTCTACTAGTTACCTAGTCTCAATTATTTTCACTTTTTTTAGCCTTTAAATGTGCCTGTCTTCCTCTTAGGAAGGAAGAAAGGGAGGGAGGGGAAAAAAAGAAGTAATGCCTTTGCTCCACCTCTTCCTCTACTTATCTTTGAATCATCTCTCCTTTCACAATTACAACTGAAATTATTTACATTTTTAGTCTTCACTTTCTTACTTCTTGTCACCTCCACTGTAGTCTGGCGTTCAGGTCCTTAACTCAATTGAAACTGCTCTAGTTGCGATGAGCAGCAATCTCCATGTTGCTCAATCCTCCGGATACTCTAACTTCATGTGTCCTGTGGACCGCTCCCTTTCGGGAACGCTTTTCCCTGGGCTTCGGTGACACCATACTCTCCTAGTTTTCTTCCTGCACTACTGTCTTCCCAGTCGGTGGGGTTCTTTCGCCACCTTGTTTGTTCTCAGCACACTGTCTGTGGGTTACCTTACTGATTCCTGTAGCTTCATTCACTGTCTCTGTGTGGCTGACTCCCAAAGTTAGCTTGTGTTTTTAGTTACCTTTGTATACCTCCAGCAGCCAACATGGGACCTGTTGCACAACAGTAGCCTATGTTAAGTAAATGAACGGACTGATAAATAGATGTTTTCCATGACTGATACTCTTCCCAAAGTCTTTCATTATTACCATTTGTCACCCATCACAAGAACATAAACTCCATGAGAGCAGAGACGTTATCAGTCTTGCTCAGGACTGTGTGCCTGGCACGTGGCACACGTATCCAGTATGAGCAAAAAACAAGTGGCTCACCCAAAATGATCCTGGCACCAGGAAGTTTCTCTTTGGGCCTGGCTTCCTTGGTTACTCACGTGCACCCGTCCATGTGTCGTAGGAAGAGGAAAGATGTAAGCATTAAGGATTTGGCTCACCGGGGCTGGTCCTGGTGGTTTGGAAATAGCAGATCTCTAAGGCATTCCATCACCTCATGAGAGAAGCCTTATTTATTTATTTATTTATTTATTTATTTATTTATGAGACGGAGTCTCGCTCTGTCGCCCAGGCTGGAGTGCAGTGGCATGATCGCAGCTCACTGCAACCTCCGCCTCCCAGGTTCAAGTGATTCTCCTGCCTCAGCCTCCTGAGTAGCTGGGACAGGCACCCACCACCACGCCCAGCTAATTTTTTTGTATTTTTAGTAGAGACAGGGTTTCACCATATTGGCCAGGCTGGTCTGGAACTCTGGACCTCAGGCAATCTGCCTGCCTTGGCCTCCCAAGAAGACTTATTTTTATATAGCTCGTTTTCTCTCACCTGGGATCCCAGGTCAACCCCTTTTCAAGTTGGGAGAAACCAGCTAAACATTTTGTGTTTTAATTTAAATTTTGTGGTCTGAGTTGACTCTTGCTAGGGTGGGGGTAGAGGAGGAAACCCAGCAGAGAACAAGTGAAAATGGCACCTTCCCTCCTGAATATTCCTTTTATTAGGATGTCTGCAGATCTCCGAGCATTAGGTCTTCCATTCTTGGAGATTCTGACTTTCCTCTGTCAGTATTTCTCTGCCGAAGGTCCTAACATTTGGCCAGTTGTGATTTCTCTGAGCCCTTTGCAACACTGCAGGGAGCACACTCAGTTGTATGCAGTGGGGCTGATAGCATCCAGGTCTCAGAAGCACTTTCCTTCCATATCATTGCCGATTTCCTGTTTCTTTTTTAATTGCACTTGTTCCTTTTATAAAGTGACAGCAGCTAAATTTATTTCTCAAGATGCTTACATGCTCTTTTAAAGAGTATCTAAATTAATAAACACTGAGTACGGAAACCTAATCTGAATTTGTGTTTTTATTGAGAGCACTCTCATTAAACACAGGCTGGAAAGAGAAAGAATCAACCAGACCCTGATGCCTCTTGCAAAATCTGATCTGTTCCAAGTCTAGCAGGTAGAGTCCTGATTGCCTTTATTTCCAAGTTCAGAAGAATGCAGGTAGGTGAAGATTAGAATGGCCTCGTAGTGAGTATGTATAAGCCTATAAAATTAAAGTAGAACTTGGTTAAAGAGCAATACAATTTCTTGCTATTTCATGAATGCTTAGCAGTGTTATAAAGACGTGAACATATTGCTGTGTTTCAGTGAGCTACAGCCTTACCCTTTGATATGCTTAATTATTTTCAAGGTCATTTCTTTTTATAAAATCAAGGCAAGCTGGAAAATGTCAAGCAGCCTACAAGTATAGAATAAACTATTTTCATTGTCATTTTATAGTCATATATAGTTGTGGTTTTGAGTTTCCCAGTTACAACCAGTCACTGAGTGTAAGAGTCACAATAAATTCTGTTAGGAACATGGCATCCTTTATCTCTTCAACCATTAATGTTCCAAGGATATTTTCAAATGAAAGAATGATAAAAATTAGTTGATGTGTTCTGGGAATATGCACATTTAAAATTTCAAGTTAACAATACAGATGAAGGTGATTAAATGTGCAAGAGCTAGCTACAATAAGAGAAATGTAGTTGAGGCTACTGCTGAAGGGATTATGTACTTAGCCTCTAAGCCACTTAGGATATATATTAAGCTGGTTGTGCTCTACCATTTTGGCTGAAGATAATTTTCCCTTACATAAAGCAAATATTTAGTAACAAGTGAGGTAAGTCTGAGTGGTTCGTTATGCAGGTGTATGGTACAGTTGAAATCCTGACCATACCACTAATCTCTGTACCTCTGAATAACCCTCACATTGTATTGTACTTAAAGGTTTGAGGTGATTCTTAAGTAGGCATTGTAACTGAGAAATATGATATAAGTTTCAGATTTTTGCTGCCACCAGCTGTTAGGAAGTGCTGGTTATTTTGTAATGATGCCTGAAAACCATGGACTCCTCAGCATTGTGAAATTTGGATTTAGGGGTAACACAAACAAAAATTCCAGATTCTTGAGGAGATAAGAATTTTAAATGATTCAAGAACATGCACACCAATTCTGTTAATTTAAAAATAATTAATATGCCTTACGTGGCAGTAGAGTTCAGATCAGTTGGCTGCAATCTTCAGAAATATTTATTTATATGGTGTCAACTTAGGTTGTCTCTGAGACACATTCCAATTGATACTTCTGCCTGCCTCTGACAGACTTCTTTTCCCAGAAACACCCTCCACATATGCTTATTCTTGTTAGCTTAACCTAGTTCTAGAATGTTCTTTTAGGGTAATTGAGGTAAGACTCTCTTTTCACTTAGCCAACTTGGAGTTGTTGGCATTTCAATTAGTGGTCATTGCGGGATAGCATTACTTCACTCATTCTCACTTTAGATACATTGCTCCCACCGATTTATGTTGTATAGTAGTCCTTCTCTGATAGATTCACCAAGAAACTACTGTTGCTTAGCCGGCCAGGTACACGTCAACACGCTTTGACCTCACTTACTGAACCCACAGCTCTGCCACGCTGTCCTCTTCTGTTCCTGAAACTCTCCAAGCTTGCACCCAGGCTGTTATCTTTGTAATATTTTTTTTACCCTTCTGCAACCAACACACATGCACTGTTGCCTGGCAAACTCCTACTTCTAGGAGTTTTTGGCTTGAAGCCTGCTGTTGGCTTAACTAGAGAAGAGTCATATGAAGGTCTGGAGAGAGGCCAGATAAGTCAGAGCTGTGCATTCAAAGAAAAATCAGGACTTGGGAAGACATGTTCCTGCCTGTCATTTGAAATATACTGTCATTGGCCAGACCTGTATTTGATTCTCTTTTTACGTTTAGAAGTACAATACTTTTAAGCCATACATTTGATAAGAATGATCAAACCACCACTTTGTTGCAGGTTTACTGCTAGGCTCTGTGGGTACATCTGTTCTTGGAGAAAGAAAAGTAAATTAATAATTACAATAGAGCATGATATACCAAGGTGGAGGCATAGACAGGGGCTGGGGAACATGAAGGAGACCATCGAAATCGAAGGTGGAGGCCAGAGAAGGCTTCCTGGAGAAACGAGGCCTGAATTGCTTTCTGAAGAACTGGTAAAAGATAATCTGATGAAAACGGGTTCAGCCTGGAAGAGAGGACGCCTGAAATGGAGGGAACAGCCTGTGTAAAGATGGAAACAATCTAACAGCTTAGCACATAGAGAAAACTGTAAGTCACTCAGTCCTCAGTGAGTTTGAAGTGCACGCTGAAAGCTGTAGGGCCCCGGAGAAGAAGCCTCTTGGGAAAATAGGCCTTTACAACCACAGCAAAGACAGTCTGTCATGCTTGGCGGCATGCAGGTGAGCTGTGTGCCAGGTGTGCCAGGCAAGCTGCATGTTCATTTGTAGAGGACTCTGAGGCGCAGAGTGGAGCGGGGTGGTGCTGCCAGTGAACAAAGAGAATGAGGCTTACCTAGAGCAATCGCTGGAACACCTGTCTTGTCTGATGGCATCGTCTTGCTTGTCTGATGGCGTTGTCTCACAGTCCCAGCATGCATGGTGGTAATGTTCAGGGCAAGAGGAGTAAGCAAACAGCCCCAGCTTCTGTCTGCTACTGCTCTGGAGAATATCAGAGCTGCTCTGCCAGGTCCCACAGGTTCTTTTACATTCACCATCTCTATTTAATCTTCCCAGATTTGAAAATAATGGTTTATCCTGGATGTGATCTGAAAGTATTTCCCCAGTGCTTACCCACAGGAGTCACCCACAGAATCCTCACTCCCTGCTGTCCCCCATGTGAGAGCTGGCTATAGCTCTGTGTCAGGAATTTGGGAACAGTGTTGCTGGTAATGTGGAAATCATGAGAGACGTCATGTGGGGTTAGACAGCAGCCACCTTCATAGCTCCCTGCCTTTCTCACTTCTCCTGGACCTCTTGATTCTCTGATTCCTCGGGAAACTCAGTTACCTTTCCTTGATTATGCAGAGCAATTTAACTCTCAAACATCCTTCGGCTCTGGGCCCACCTTTGCACATTCAGAAGCTCATTAATGTTTCAGCACCGAGGAACTGGCAGGAGCTTTGACACTTCAGTGTTGTCTTTTCTCCCTCCCCAGGTATCTCAGAGTGAGAAGGAGCAGTATAGAGATCTGCTTTCCCACTAATACGAATTTTCACCTCAAACCTCAGCATCAGATGAAGATAGTCATTTTCAGTTTTAATATTTTTTTCTTCTATGCATATTAGGTAGGCAAAGAAAAACATAGAGTTCTATCTAGAACTTTGAAATAAATGAAAATATTAGAAGAAATAAACACTTCTTATAAATGTGAGTGAATAGGACAGTAGGTAATAACCGGAATGGATTTGGAAGAATGGATTCTGTCAGCTCATACTCAGAGGCATATTGTTAAAGCAGGGATATGAAGACAGCAGCAGAGTACAGGGGTTACAGGCATGAATTTAGGAGTCAGATCAAGCTGGATTATAATTGTGTCTCCTCTCATTCCTAATCTGTGAATTTAGCTGAGTCAACTTAACCTACTGAGTTTGCTTCATTATTTGTAAAATAAAGGTAATATCACCAGGTAAAGGGGTGCACTCCTGTAATCCCAGCTCCTCAGGAGGCTGAGGCAGGAAGATCTCTTGGGCCTAGTAGTTGACGACCAGCCTGGGCAGCATAGCAAGACCACATCTGGGAGGTGGGGTGGGGGGGTGGTGTGGAGAAAAAAAAAAGTACTCCCCCCACTCCAGGACCTGGCGAGCCCTCAGTACCGGTGGCTCCCATTTCACTCACAGTCTTCCTGGGCTGTGCTTCCGTTGTGTTCCCTGCACTCCTACACCCTGGTCTTCTGTTTTACAAGCTGGACCTATTATCCCACAAGGGACTTCGCACTTGCCATGGCCCTGCCTAGGATGCTTCAGCAGACATGGCTTATCATAGGCCAGTGCCCATTCTTGCTTTCTTCCTGCTAACAGAGTTTCAATTTTTTTTTTTTTCGGGGCTACAAAAGGCCCATTCATGCCAGTTAAAAGCAAGAAACTTCCTTAGCTTTACTGTCTCTGTGGGACAGTTTAGAGCAGATATAAGTGAACACTGATGGGCAGGGCTTCTGGGGAAGGTACTGTCTGCGGATAGGAAGGGACTGACTAGGCTGGCTAGACACACCCTGCCCTTCAGCCTTCCCCATTCTTCATCACTGGAAGGCTGAGTTACTGCTCAGTAGTAGAGCAGCCCCCTGGTGAGCTACACACCAGGAGGGGCAAAGAAAAAGGTATAAGGAGCTTGGCTCCCTAATGGCATTGTGAGGCTATTACACGTGCTTTCCCCCCAGCACTTTAGAAAAACCTTTTTTAATGGTTGGCGCTCTCATTCTTCAGGACTCCATTGAATGTGACTGCCTCAAAGATGCCTTCCTTGGTCATTCCTTCTAAAGTAGCTCTTCTTCCACACGCTCGTGGTATATTCTGTTTTATTGTCACCACATCATGAACATTATCTGAAAATATCTTCTCATGTATTTACTTCTCGGTACTGCATATCTCACGCTGGGTAGAATTAAGCTCCATTGGAATAAGGACCTGGTGTATCTTGTTCATTGCTCTATCTGTACTGAGAACTATGCTGATGTAAAGCAGGTGCTCAGTAAATGTTTCTTAAATGCATACAAAACGTGTTATCTAGATTAAAGAGCAACTTTTTACATTTAATCAGTAGTTTGTCAGGGAGAGGAAAATTAAGGTGGAATTCATGGTGTTGGAGTGATTATATCCCTTTATATTTGTATATTCTGGTTTGTCTGTATATTTATGTGTAAATATAATTCACATCAATAAATTGAGCACGTATTATGTGCTAGGAATTCTAAGCACCTTCTACCTTTTCATATTTTTCAATAAATAGTTTTATAAAAAAGAGTAAATATAAAAAGGTATGCTTTACTCTACTGGGTAGTTCTCAAAAAAACAAAGCCAATTTCCTCTTTTAATCATTGCGTATTTATTTATTTATCTGAAAGTGTTTCTTCAAAGTCAAAGTTGAAATGTGTAGTAAACTTTCAAATAGAACTGCATTTTGTCTCAGTAGAAAATTCTCCATCACATATATCTCAATGACTTTGTGTCAAAACCTACTATTTTACCTGTCAAGATGATCTTCTTCCCTTACTGTGCATTTCAGAGGATGGAAGTACATAGAATGAAATTTTAGTGTCAGACACATCAATTACAAACCAACAGAGCTGTTTCATTTTTCACCAATGATGGAGAAAGAGAGTCAGGGGAAGAATGAGTCTATTTTTACCTTAAAGTAGCAGCATTCAGGATAAGATGTCTTCACTTAGAAATCAGTCGTACCCTCGACTGTGGATCAGTGCAGGCTTTAATAATTCATTCTGAAACCTGTGCTTCCCCAGCTAGTGCTCCCTGGCTCTTTACTTATTTAAAGGTCTGTTTACCTCTCAGTTTGCACCTGCAACTGTCCATTCAATCTGCTGTGCATAACCAGTGGGGAATAAGCCCATTAATTAGAATAATTTAAGCATCTCAGCTTCCTGCAATCTTCAACCTAGTGGGGTCTCACTGGCAACATATTTCTTTATGAAGCTCATCTCTCATCTGAACCACAGGTCTAGATCCTTAATGCAGTGATCAGAAGCTTGCGATTCTGTGGCACTTGAAAATTTGGAAGCCCCATAATATATGGTCTGGTTTGCAGATTCTCAACGCAGTTCCACTAGGGATTGACACACCCATGCTAGTCTCTTGTGTAATTAACCGCAACAACGGATTGTAGCAGAATGTAAAAGAAGGAAGCTGACCTATGGGGAAAAAAAAAAGACAAAGCTTATTGTTGTGGCAAGGAGGGACTTCATTCTTTTAGGACAGGCTATCCAGGTGACCTGATAATGGATATAGAGGAATTCCAGTATTGAATTAGGCCTTTTGCGTCCGACAAAGGACAGGATTAAAAGGAATAACTTGGGAGGGAATGTCTGTTGGCATCTGTTTGCTTGATGATCCACCCATGATGCCTGACTGGATGAGAGCCTGTCTTTGGGAAGCTCATGAGTTTATAAGAAACAGAATTGCTGCTGCTTCTTAAACTAGGCAGTGTCCTGGTGAAGAACGTGGGCTCTGGGACAAGAGGGCCATTTGCTGGTTGTTTTCTCTTGTCGAGTCAATTATCGCTCTGCCTCAGTGTTCTCATCTATAAACTGTGAGTAGCCAGACCTCCCTGAAGGACACTTGCTGGCAAGGCCAAAACACAAGCTACAAACAGAGGCCAAGCAGTGGAGGCGGGGGGCGCCCCGAAGGGACAGGTGACAGACAGTGATGCCAAGGGCAGCTCTTGTCCTCTTCCCAGACTTCGCTACTCATTGGCTTTGCTGATGTAAGCACTAAGTAAAAAGCCACTGCTGTTCCAAACAGATGTGAGGCGCAGGTTTAAGCTTTGCGGTCTGCATATGACCTTTTCATCTTTGCCCTCGTACCTCCTAGCATCCCTTTCTTTGTGAATGGTGCCTACGTTGGATTGTTTATCCAAACCAGACACCTGAGTCATTCTAGGGTCCTTTGTGTCACCCACCTCCATGATTCAGCAAATCACTAAATACGGTTTGTTCGACCTTTTTACCTGTGATTTCCTTTTTAGTGTAGGTAATTCCTCATCAGCCTTCAAATTCAGCTCAAATATGACCTCTTAAGGGAAAGCATTCTGTGACTCTCCCTTTCGTAGTCTGATTAAGGTGCCTGTTTTCTTTGCTCCCCAAAACACCCTGTAGATATTTTAGGAAACACAGCATTTCTTGCAAACGTTAATTTAGTTTCCTCCACTAGACTCTTAAGCTCCTGTGGGCAGAGACTGAGTCCTATTTGGTTTTATATCCCTAACGGTTGGCATAGTGCCTCACAAATAACAGGCTTTTAATGTTTAGTGAAGGAACCAAAGAAAGTAGGTTTCTGTGAGTTCACCTTGGATCATAACCATGATATAGAACTTATTTTTATGGAGAAAATATGTTCTTACCTTCCCAATAACTCAGAGTTATAAGCTTTAGAGTATTAGCAGATGTCATTCTAAAAGTTCCTTTCTTTAGAATCTAAATTATTTAAAAAACTTAATTTTGTGTGCAGGTAAATTGCTTGTCTCTGCCCTCATCAACATCCCAGGGGCAGGATTTAAAAAAATATTCACGTTGTTGTTTTATTTTGTTTCACTTTTTTCTTGCCCATTTCTGATACAAAAATGGGACAAAGAGCTTTCTGATGGAAAGTTATTATTAGCTCCATTTACTAGAAATGATTCATAGGCCCAAGGAAGTCTTTTTGCATGTAGTAAACACATAGTAACCAAATTAGGTATGTGAGCCAAAGGTTAAGAGCCACAGTCAAACTTCCAGACCTTAACATTAATTGAAAAAAAAAAAATTCTGTCCTTCGAACTCCATAGCTCAAGATAAATGTGATTCTTAGAGGTTGATATATTTTTTTTTTTTGAAGACATAGTCTTCCTCTGTCACCCAGGCTGGAGTACAGTGGCACGATCTTGGCTCATTGCAACCTCAGCCTCTGAGATTCAAGCGATTCTCCTGCCTCAGCCTCTGAGTAGCCAGGACTACAGGTGCGTGCCACCACAGTAGGCTATTTTTTTTTATTTTTAATTTTTAGTAGAGATGGGATTTTCCCATATTGGCCAGGCTGGTCTCGATTTGAACTTCTGACCTCAAGTGATCCACCTGCCTCGGCCTCCCAAAGTACCGGGATTACAGGCACGAGCCCCTGTACCTGGCGAGATGTGTAGTTCTTGGTGCTAACTATGAGCATCTTTAGGGCATGAAGCAGATCTTCACTTCTGTATTGCCAGCATTTAGTACAATAAGTGTTTGGTGAAAGATGAACCAATAAGTGAATGATTGTATTTCCTTTTCAGCTTTCATGAGAAATTATGTGATGATCAGACTTTGGTTTGATAACCTTTTATTGTAAAGGTAGTTTTTGATTATTATAGAGCAGCACTGGTTGATGGGCTTGAAATTTTATATTTTTCTTTAATCAGCATATCTACAAACAATCAGTGGAGTATTCCTTTTGGGTTGCTATTTTGAAACAAACGTATGGAAATAAGGGACGAACATTATCTGCTTTCTATTGGCTGTTTCCTGAAGGAATTGGAATTTGCTGTGGAGCAAAAGCTAAAGATTAAGCAATATTTTTTTCTTTTTAAAGTAATACCAGAATAATTGCTGGAATTATTAGTAATAGTATTACTATTATTCATTATTAAATTTCTCATTTTATTTCAATCTCTCCATCAGGAATGACTTGTGTAGAGTAAGGGAGTTTGGGAGGGAAGAAAGCTAATTCATAAATTCATTTTTCTTGTTTAATATACTGTTTGTTTTGGGCCAGGCACGGTGGCTCATGCCTGTAATCCCAGCACTTTGGGAGGCCGAGGCGGGCGGATCACAAGGTCAGGAGATCGAGACCATCCTGGCTAACACGGTGAAACCCTGTCTCTACTAAAAATACAAAAAATTAGCCAGGCGTGGTGGCAGGCGCCTGTAATCCCAGCTTGTTATGAAGCTGAGGCAGGAGAATCACATGAACCCGGGAGGTGGAGCCTGGAGTGAGCCAAGATTGCGCCAGTGCACTCCAGCCTGGGCGACAGAGTGAGACTCCGTCTCAAAAAAAAAACAAAAAACAAAACCAAAAAAAAAAAACATTGTTTGTTTTGATGGTAACTTCATGTATTTCATACATTGTCATTGTAATACATTAACTAAGTGTGGGGAACAATGAACAATAAACCAAGAGCTGTTTCTCTGTTGTGATACTTCTTGTTGCCAAATTTGTGGGCTTTCATAGTTCAGGAAATCTTCCTACACAACTGCTTTGAAAATTAGTAAATGTTAATTACTATTCTACTGTTTTTAAAGGAAAGCAGAAAACACTGCATCTGAAAGTCTATTAAAAGAAACTAGGAGGGCTATTGGTTTCAATTTCTAATAGCCTTATAGTGTGTCCTGGGCATCCTTCTGTGCCGTGAGCAGGGGTCAAACTCTGAAGACTTAAGCCCTGAAGCACTTTGCCAGTATAAACAGATTTCTCACTGGGGCAGATTACTTACCTGGAGCTGTATGGAGCAGGATCAGCTAGAACCTTACACCTTTTATATCTTACTTTGCCAAAGGTATCATTTACTTAGTAAGAGAAATGTTAACTTTTTCCATAGTTAGTAGCGATAGAAGCAGAGCGGATGGCACAATGAAGCCATCGGAGCCTTTAAGGCCCTTATTATTTCCATTGATTCGTTCAGTGAATGTAGGTTGGGTGCAATACCACATGCTTGGATATAGCCAAAGCTATGCCAGATTGATTGATGGATTGCCTTTAGTAAACTTGCAGTGTAATGAGGCCACAGTAATGTAGAAGAGGGAGTGACTCATGTATGGGGCAGTAAGCAGAAAGGATTAAAGTCTTCTGCACTTTGCATTTAAGAGGTCATTAGAACCCACCCAAAGCAAGGGTAGATTTAGTGCCTAATGATGTCACAGTACATATTACGAGAGGTTGGAAATTTGGGGAAATGGAGATGATAGCAAGTATAAAGGGTTTTTTTTCTAGCAACCTGGCTATTAAGGGATAAATAAAGTGTTGTAGCTAGAGGTGAATGAGGTTAAAGGTGGGATTGTCTAAAATGGAAGACTTAGGCCAGGAGTGGTGGCTCACACTTGTAATCCCAGGCTTTGGGAGGCCAAGGCAGGAGGATTGCTTGAGGCTAGGAGTTTGAGACCAGCTTGGGAAACATATTGATACCCTGTCTGTATTAAAAAACAAACAAAACAAAACAAAAAAGTAATTAGCCAGGCATGGTGGCACAGCTTCTGGGGAGGCTAAGGCAAGAGGATTTGTTGAACCCAGGAGTTCAAGGCTGTAGTGAGCTATGATCATACCACTGCACTCCAGCCTGGGTGACAGAGTGAAACCCTGAAAATCAATCGGCCAATCAAAATATAAATAAAATATATTTCCCTCCCTCCCTCCCTCCCCCTCTCCCTCCCTCCCTCCCTCCCTCCTTCCCTATCTCCAGCAGGGTTTTAGGCTGAGGGGAAGTGATGAGTGGGAAGTAAATGAGACTGAAGATAAGGAAGTCCAGGTTATGACTGTAGGAGACAGAGAGGATGTGGAACACAGGAGAATGGATGGTCTGTGTAGGAGGACTGTTCCTCTCAAAAGTGAGGAGAGTTTAAAGGAGAAGGATAATGCTGTTTATGGGGGTTGGGTAGGAAGTTGGTAGCAGGGCTGTGGCTTCTGTTTTTTCTGTGAATTTGGAAGCAAGATCATCTGAGGGAGACGCACACACGCAGAGGCTTGGTGCTTGAGTAGAGAGTTGGAAATTTGAGAGAACTTCTGCACCATGTGATACGGTTCTGGACCCCATGCAGCTACAAGAGAAAATTGGACATCAGATATGTTGAGGAAACACTCCCCAGAATTTGTTTCATGATTTCCTCCATCAAAGCTTAGCAGCCTAGTGTTATAAAACATAAAAATAGCTAACATTTATTGAGTGCTTACTTTGTGCCAGGCACCTTACTGTGTAGTAACACAGTCCTCAAAACAGTGTGAAATAGCTCCTATCATTACCTATTTTTACCATCCCCATTTTGCAGATGTGGCTGAGAAAGGTTAAATCTGGGTGACAGGATGAGACTCTGTCTTTGAAAACAACAACAAAAATATGTAATGTTAATTCCAGGTTAATTTATTTCTGTAAGGACACACTCACATAGTATAGCCTGATCAGCAAAATGAAATTTGCTTTCATTCAAAAGCCTTTATTGAGGAAGTATATCTAATCGAATGAAATTGTTCGTCTGCTCTTTAGAATGAAATTACATGCAATTAAATGAGAAAAATCTTCACTCAGTGCCTAAAACATAGTAAGCGTATGGAGAATATTGGTTCCCTTGCCTTCCTCTCCACTTTGCTCTGAGTGAGCAGCGAGACTGAGGTGGCATTAGTCTCAAGGCACATAACTCTTGCTTTACCAACTTATAATTGCTCAGGATGAAAATAGCAACAACATGGTACTTCCATGCTCGGTCTTCACATAGCCAATGACAAGCTCCTCCAAGTCAGTTCTGGGTGTCCTTGTGGCTGATCTGTGGACTACACCCTTGTTCCCAGGATGTGTTAACAAACACTCTCTTCCCTCCACTTCTCTATGTCGTCATCCCTGCTCTCCAGACGCCAGGTGTCCTAGGCTGCCTTTTCTCTCTTCTGGATGTGGGCTGCCTGCCGGGAGCCTCTCTTATTTTGTCACCCAGGCACTTTCATGTTTGTTTTCTGCTCCAGCAGCCATTGGGCTGAACCCTTCACTTCCAGGGAGCCTGTTTTGCTTCACAGACTCCAGAGGAAGTAGTTCCGCCTCGAGCTCCCAGAAACAGCGTTCTCAGTGAAGCAGTTTTTCATTTATTGTTGTTTTGGCCCCCACATCCCACAGTGCTGCCCTCTGACCCGGGGGTTGGAGTTGCCCACTTGAAATTTCCTTCTTCTATTTCTCCATTTTCTTTTGACCAAGTCTGTAAGCATTTGCTTCTTCCCATTACTTTCTCCAGAAGATCTCGGCTCCTGCCACAGGAAGGTCACTGGAAAGCAGGCCTAGTAGAATGCCAAACAGGCCTACATATGCCTGAATCCTTGGGAATGCACAGCTAGGCTCTGAAAATACCTCTGTATGGTATTGAATCTACTTCTGGGGTTGAAACGGGCCTTAAAGATACTTGGGTAGTTAAAGAAAATTATTTGCTCATCTAATCAGGTGATGTTTGAATCTGTCTGCTGGTGGAGTGAGGACTGTGGAGGAAGGATCGACAAATATTGATTGAGTAGATGCTGAATGTGACACTATAGGCTAGGTCTTTTTCAAAGAGTTTTTTATTTTTTCTTTCTTCCAGTAGTCTTTCAACATAGGTTTGTTATCCTCATTTCACAGATGGGAAAACTGAAGGTCAAAGAAATTAAAGTTACTTGGTTCATTGCACTAAGTAGCAGAGCCAGGATTTTAAACGCCTTGGCCATGAACCGCATACTTTTTGTACCATATCAAAAAAAAAAGGGAGTTAGATTCATTATCTAACAGGAAGTCCATCTATCCTGCATGTAGAAGGACAAAATGATATTGAAAGTAGGGGGCTGTGGGGCTATTTTTTCCCCTCAAGGAATTTTTTTTTTTTTTTTTAAGACAGATTCTTACTCTGTTACCCAGGCTGGAGTGCAGTGGCACGGTCTTGGCTCACTGCAACCTCTGCCCCCTGAATTCAAGCAATTCTCCTGACTCAGCCTCCTGAGTAGCTGGGATTTCAGGTGCCCGCCACCGTGCTCGGCTAATTTTTGGATTTTTAGTAGAGACAGGGTTTCACCATCTTGGCCAGGCTGGTCTTGAACTCCTGACCTCGTGATCCACCCACCTCGACCTCCCAAAGTGCTGGGATTACAGGCGTGAGCCACCGCGCCCAGCCAAGGAATATTTTATGAGTAATAACTTCTCTAGAGTATCATTTCAACCTGGAGCCAGCCATCTGAACAAGCCTTCCTCCATCTCTTTTAGGATGGTAAGCTGGGGCATGATGTTTAAGACTTCTTGGCTTTTTGGCAGGGCTCTGGAGGGGAAGTGAGTAAGCCATTGGGATGTCACTGTGGTAATGTGGACAGGGTTTTCTGGTTCTGTCTCCCTCCCTGTGGCCTTTTTCCATGTCCCCCCAACCCCTGGACTTCCACGGCTGGGCCAGACATTTCCCTTCTTAGACAAATAGACTCACTTCATCCCCTCCATAGCTGCAGAGGAGAAATCCTTGGTTTGGGTCCCAGTTTTTCCATATAGGTTATTCTTGTGCTTTATGCAGACAGAAACATTAGTACTGTATGTACAGAATTAGCAGTATAGTAATAAGTCATTTTAACCAACAGATGCAAAAAATGCTTCAGCATACCTTTGTAATACTAGGCCTGATTACAGAATGGGAGTGGTCTGTATAAGTGAGCTGTGGTAGAAAATACAACCCTTCAGAATAAGTTAAATGTAATTAACTTCACTTTACCAGAGTCATTTTTGTTCCCACAGTTACCCAAGTACTAATTTCTAAACTTGATGTGTCAAGAATGTGGCAGAATGGTGTCAACTTAATGAAGGCCAAGAAATGTGATCTGTTTTGAAAGAGAATGGAATATTATAGTCTATAGTACACAAGAATGGAATATTATAGTTTATAGTATACTTTCTTTCAGTAACATTTCTGTGAACATTGAAATTGGGAAAGAAGATTCTGTTATTTTCTTCTGAGACTTAAGAGAGTATCACATTAAAGTGGCAAATTTGTGTTTATGCCAAATGTTACTGTGATGTTTTCTTCTATAGAATCAATCCCTGTAAGGTAAGTTAAAAAAACAGAATTTCTTTTTCTATTGCTGCGGATGCAAAAGAACAGAGAGATTAAATTAACTTGCTTGTACATATAGAAGTTAATGGTTGAGTCAGATAAAGAATGTGTAGAATCGTACATTTCTTAGGACATGGGTTAAATGGCAGACAGAGGAATCTTTGGGTTACATTGTAGACAGAAGGATGATCTTTGCATATGAGCAAGTTTTGTGTCTTATAGATGGTGCTTTCAAGGATGCTCCTTAGAATCGTGATCTCTATTTTGAAAGGGATGAGGATTTGATGTTAATTTAATATTCTGTCTACTTGGCATATTTTGGGGTTTTGTCTGATGTAGCAGAAAAGTTCCTACCCAGAATAATTTTTAAAACATGGTACATTGGGTTAGGGCAGTAACACACTGCTCATCTCAATAATGCTTCTGGCTTTTGAATTCATTAAAATAATAAAAGCTTTTTTTTATCTGCCTCATTATTTTTAATGTAGTTCCATCATAGAGCAGACTTAATCCCTTTGTTGGTGAAGGTGGTTAAAATTTTCCTTTTGAAACGAGAAAAAATTATCACTTCTTCTAGTTAATCTGATACCTTTCTCTTTAGGGTATTTTGAAACATATTAATAAAGACAAAACTAAAACTAAAATTGAGGATCAGTCACAGCAGAGTGAGAAACATGGCATGGCATTGTGGTAGATGGAGTAGAGGCCCAGTGATGGGGACAGGAATGCTAAATTCTAAGTCGAGCCCTGCTCTTCATTAGCTAGGTGTCTCAGACAAGAAGTCACTCAACATTTCTGCATCTCAGTTTCTTCGTAGAGAAAAGAAGGGTTTTGATATAGATCTCCATGGTTCTTTTTAGTGCTAATTTTTAATCATTTAATTGAAATGCAAAAAGAGGTATTTTAAAAATCAGGCCTTGCATATTTTTCATCTCTACTGACCCCACATCCTCCTCCAGCTACTGTCACATTTCTAGAATTTTCTTTCGAGAAATGATTCTCAAATGAGGCATCTACTCCTTGTCTCTAACTGCTTTGCCAAACATAGTTTTCTGACATCAGCTGCATTTGTCCTGGGACCCACCCTGAGTTGTAGGGTTTTCCTGCCACTCACCTGAGAACTCCAGGCTGAGCGTTCAAGTGCCCTAAGCTAATTAAGTGCTGCAGTAACTCTGCCCTGGTGTCCTCTGATGGCACAGTTGCAACAGATGCATTGTCTTCTTGCTTATTAACAAGTAAAGGGCTGATCCCTGGAAAATGTTGGGGAGGGGGTTAGGATGGCAGTTGTGCTTTTCGTTCCAGAAGTCACTCAGTCATCTTTTCTTGGAGATGGCCTGTATACCTTGCCTAGCACAGTGTTTGTTGAACAGCAGGCATGTATGCCTAAGAGATTTTTCTCCATCTTTTCTTCCTCCCTCCATTTTCCTCCATTCTTTGCCTCCAAATCATAGTGTTATGTGATCTTCGGGGTGTCGCTTTTCTGGCCGGAAACCTCTGTGGCTGGTGGCACCTTTGCCCGAGTTTTTGTCCTGTGTCCAGGAAGAATGAGGTACTCAGAGAAGTGGAAGGTGAACAAGATGAAGAGGAGCTTTACTGAGTGTCAGAACAGCTCAGAGGAAGCCCACTGTGGGTAGTTCCTCTCTGTAGGCAGGTCATCTAGTGGAGTGTTGAGCTCTCAGCAGAGAGGAGGCCCTGGAGATGGTGGCTCCTCTTCACAAGCAGGCCGTTCAGACATCTCTGCAGGTCTCTGAAGCTCTCAGCAGAGAGGGCAGCTCCTCTCTGTAGCTGGTTGGCCCATTGTCTCCACGTGCCCTGCTCTGGCTGAGCCTGAGGCTTTTATGGACCTCAGAGGGGAGGAAGTTCCCGCCGATTGGCCCGTGGTCCTCCATGCGCCCCAGAGGAGGCACCACAAGTCCCCACTCCGGTCCCGGACTGGCAGCCTGGCCCCCAGCCTTCAGGCCCTCCCTGGTCTGAAGGAGGGGCCTTACGGGGACTGCCGCCTTCCACCCAGGAATCTCTCTGCCTCCTGCTGCCCCGGGCTCGGCCCCAACCCCGGTCGGAGATCAGAGCAGGCACCTGGAGAGGAGAGGGGCCGGGCAGCGGGAGCAGACACCCCCGAGCCCGCAGGGATGAAGTGGGGGGCGGGTCTTCCCGGGCCCTCCAGGGTGCAGGCTGCAGAGATCCCAGGTCTGCACCTGGGGAGTTCACGCTCCACCAACTCAGTAAAGGCGGGGCTCCCTCTTGTCCCTGGCTCCTGCCTGCTCGATTGAGCGTGAAGCCCAGGTCTGCAGCCGCAGCAGGGAGGCTGCAGCTCTACCCTGGAGGGCAGATCCTGTCTGCTTCCGGCCCCCACCAAGAGCACAGGGAAGCTCCAATCTCCAGCAGCAGTTTGGGCAGCTGTAGCCCCACCCAGGAAGGCGGGGCTCCTGCCTGCTCCATAGAGCAGGAAGCCTGGTCTGCAGCCACCGTTTGGGTGGCTGCAGTGGCACCCACGGAGCCCCTGCCCCAACTCAGAATGGGTGAGGCTCCCACCGCCTCCATGGAGTGTGCAGCCCTAGCCGGCCTCCCTGTTGCAGCAGCAGCTGCCATCAATAGATGGAATTATAACCACCGAGCACGTCCTGATTCACATGACTTTCGACATGTTATAAAGGCATACTCTTCATGGAGGCTGTTTTCTAGCTTCTTTCCCTGTCTCACATCAGATGAGGGCTGCTCCCCTGGCTGGACCTGTGGCTCCTGACATGACTCCCCGGAGGTATGGCCTTTCTCCGGCAATAAATCATCGAAGCTGCTGCCGTTCCTGAAGGCGAGCCTTTCCTTGGGCTGGGAAATCAAGAGAGCAAGATCGCCTCCCTTCCCCTAGGGTTTGCCGGGGCAGCGTTGTTTACAGTGAAAAATGTGCCATGCAGCCTCAGTTTTAACCTGACCAGCGAACATATGGACTCGGATGGAAGCAAAATGGTGTTTTGTAAATACTCCGGGTGCTTCCGCCACCAACGCAAGAAGCGAGGGGGAATCTAATTATTCTCGAACAGGTTGTCCTCTGCCGAACACTATCATGCCTGCCTGCCGATTAACAAGAAAACGGCCTGTCTCTAACTCCAAAAGCCACACAGAACCGTCTGCAGGCCCCTGTGTCAGTTTGCTGCAGTGATTAGACGGAAGACACCATCAACCTTCACCAAGGGAGGAACAGTTTGGAGAGTTCTTGAAATTTTCAGCTGCTGCTTTCTTTCTTCTCTTCTGCCATCCTTCCCCTTCCTCCTCTCAGAATTGGTGCTGTTGTGCCAGTTCTAGGTGAATTAGAGTATGTGGCTCTGGCTAGCATGGGTGTGTAGGCCCCATTATTAGATTCCTGGGCAGTTTGCCTCCTTTCTAGTCTCTGCTTCCCAGACTGGTTCTCCACACTCCGCTTCACTTCTAGTTTATTCTGTCTTCCTCGAAACTCACCCCCAGGACGGTCTTCTGTTAGTCTTTTATGCCTTACCCTGCACCGGGTCTGCATACCCTCCATTCTGAGAAAGCCAATTGTGTTTACTGTCTCTTCTTTAACTGCTGAAGGAAGGATGGGTGTTGGCACTTGGCGGAGAAGGAGGTTTGTTTGGACAGAGGTCTCTTTCCCAAACCCTTGCCTTTAACTCACGTGTGCAGTTACGTGTTCTACTGAGGTCAGGCCATAAGCATTTTCTTCTTTTTGGTCCATTTACAGTTCTGTAGTTTGATTCTTTGATATACAAATGTCCTGGGTTGCTGGAAATCCCTAGAAATTTTAGTTTTAAGAAAAGGTCATAAGCTGTTTTAGTACCTGGATTCTTCTAAAAAGTTCATGTTTATCCACTTCCCTGTTCTTCCTGCATGGTGCACCTTTAGGCTGGTGTATTTTCCTTATCGGAGAACATGGCATGCTTTCTTGTCTTGCCCTTTATTTCTCCCAGATAGGTAAGCTCCCTGAGGGCAGGGATACCCTCTACCTTCTTGCGATTATATCCTCAACAATTGGCACTTTGATCAGCCTGTGAATACTCAATAACTGTATATTAGAAAATAATGACTGAGCCTGCTTTAAGAGTGCTTTAGAAGCATTAGGGTTGAATATGAGTTTTGAAGTCAGACCTGGAATAAAATTCCTTCCTCTACTCCTTAATATCGGTAAGACTCTTTGACCTTTCTAAGTCTCACTTCCTCATTTGTATCAGATTCGATCTTGGATTGTCACTAATTCAATAATAGCTACTAACATATATTGACCACTTAGTTTGTGCCAGGCATTGTGCTTAGCAGTCTACATGGATGGTTTCATTTAACCTTCGTGATGTCTGTGAGATGAATGCTGTTTTTTTTATTAGCTACTTTTCTCAGGTCGGAAAGTCAATTTAAGAGGCTTACGCTACTTACTGAATGTTACACAGCTAGAAAGTGGGCTGAGTTCACACTCGGTCACCTGATTGCCAAGCCTGTGCTCTTAAGATCTCAGGTTCATTGAAGGCAGCAACATTTGGTGAGTATATAGCAGTTAATCAATAATCAAAACAAGTAAAATGTAAGAACAGCACTTTAAAACTTGTCTTTAATCCAGTGAAGCTCAGATGCCTATATTGCCTTTTAATTGTCTAAGCACTTGCACAAAATTATCTAATATGATCCCAACAATTCAGTATTATTGGTCAAATTTAATATGTAATCGTTGGGAGAATAAAAGCTGCTATTTATTGAGCTATTCACTGCTGACACTACATACATTATAACTAATATTCCTGATAGCCTTTTGAGTTAGATGTTATATCGCTTTCATTTTGCAAATAAGAACCAGAAGCTCAGAGAAGTTTCTGAGCTTGATCAAGGTCACATTGTAGCTCAGATTAAAATTTGCATCTGAGCCAGGCATGTGTAGTCTCAGTAACTCAGGAGGCTAAAGCAGAAGGATCCCGTGAGCCCAGGAGGTCAAGGCTATAGTTTACTATGATTGAGTGTGTGAATAGCCACTGTACTCCAGCCTGAGCAACACAGTGAGACCTTGTCTAAAGAAAGAAGAAAGACAAATTCAGATTTTCAAGCCTGTGTTCTTTCCACTATACACAACTATTAGGATGCTTTCGTGAGGCAGTGGGGAAGTTGACTTTCTGGAAGTTTTTTGCTATCCAGATCCGGGAAACCCGATTCATGCTTCCTGAATTAGCTCTGTTATATACATTGCAGAGTAAATTCTGTGTCCCTAGTCTTCTGTGAAGTGGGAACATGGTGCCTGTGTCCAAGTGTTTTATCTCTTTCCATTAAAGTCAGCAGTTTTCCAAAGGTCTTGTTTATGAAGGTTGTTAGTTATGCAAAATGGGCCTTTATGGATAGTTCTATGAAATGATTCCAATTAAAAAGAAGTGGGTAGATTGCCAGTTGGTGTCAGCTAATTAAATTATGATATGCTCCTGTCATTAACAAGGACTCTGACTGGAGGAAAAATAAAAAGATAAAAGCAAGTTTCTGAAATTTGTTGACAGGGAGGGTATATTACTTTGCCCGTTCTCATATAATTAGAAGAATAAAACAGGAGCTTCCCATTTTGTATTTGAAATAGGGAAATCTGTTATTACTTTCTTCTAGGGTAAAATTAATCAAGTTCAGCTGCAGTATTTTAGATGTTATGGTGAAATGGAGTTTCATTAAAAACTGTAGTTTAATAATAATGGATCAGTCGTACTGACATTATTGCAAACATAAAAATGGGCTTCGAATATCAAAAACACATTCAATAAATTTAATTGAGAAGGGGCTGTGTTAGAATTTTTAGGCTGGTTCCACGTCAGTGTTTGCCATGAATAAGAGAAGACATTGGTACCCAGGCTTGCCCTGAAGAGTGCCAGGGACATGGCGGTAGCAGCATCCCGATGTTTAGTACTCCTCTGGCGGGTGTATCCGTCAGCTCTTGTCAGCTCGACAGGGAGGCTGTCCGTCCAGGTGAGGAGAGCCTTGCCGGGCTGCAGTAAGTAGCTTATAAGTACAATCAGGGAATGGAGAAGAAAATTTCCAGCTTTTCCTCCAGCTAAAGGTATCAATCTTTACAGGTACTTCTAGAGGCTGTTGGTTAGCCATGCTGCTGTTCTGTGAGGAAACGAGTGCCTGGCTGGAAAGCACAAGGCTTTGGGAAAGTTACTTTTTCTGCATTAAATCAAATGTTCAATATCTTGATCCTGTGCCCTTCTGTGAGGTGATATAGTGGAGCATTCTTCTAGACATATAGGTAAATGGTGTTGACCTAACAGATGGGAGGATCCAGAAGCATAGAGGCTGGGATCCCAAAGCATGAATAAGCAGAATCTAGAATTTAGACCTTACTAATTTGACATTTATGATGATTCATATAGTGCTGCTTTGATTGAATCATTGATTGATTTGAGATAGGGTCTCGCTCTGTTGCCCAGGCTGAAATGCAGTGGCACAATCATGGATCACTGCAGCCTTGACCTCGTGGGCTCAAGTGATCCTCCCACCTCAGCCTCCCAAGTAGCTGGGACCGTAGCCACATGCCTCCACAGCCGGCTGATTTTTTGTATTTTTAGTGGAGATGGGATTTTGCCACATTGCCCCGGTTGGTCTTGAACAAGCTATCCACCTGCCTTGGCCTCCCACAGTGCTGGGATTACAGGTGTGAGCACCATGCCTGTCCTGCTTTGACTTTTTTCTTTCAAAATGTGTTATGGAGAGAACTGACTTAGAATCCTATTGTATACCCAAGACTGCAAGGACACTGTTTAAACTTACAAAGAAAGGCACCTGTTTTGAAGCCTTTGGGAAGACGTATTTCGTGCAGTAATGCATGATTTACTAAGAGTCCCTATCCTTTAAGCAGGTCCCAAGACCCTCTACACTGTTAGTCTAATTGGAGGATGCATGTGTGTGTGTGTGTGTGTGTGTGTGTGTGTATTAAATATACAACTGTATTTCCATTAAAAAAGACAATGTAATCCAGGTTAGCTTTTTTGCCTGTTAATTCACTTTAGTGAGATTTTGTTGTCCATTGTGATGGCAATTATTTCTTACCATTCCATGTGGGTCTTACACAATTAAAAGAGGCTGGTTGCACAGCCAGACTTGCACAGAACTTCCTACCCTCGTGTTTATCTCCATGAAGAAGCTGCCAAAGGTTGGAACTAAGATCACCAAGCCCTTCTTACTTGTCTTCACACTAAACATTCTTCATGATGTTATGGCCAATTTGTGTTTGTAGGTGTCCAGAAAAGAGCAATATACTTACGAGAACTCTCTACTGAAAGTACAGCAGTGTCCCCCTTATCTGAGGTTTCATTTTCTGTGCTTTTAGTTACCTTTGGTCAACTACAGTCTAAAAATATTACATGGAAAATTCCAGAAATAAACAGTTCATAGGTTTACAGTCGTGCACTGTTCTGAGAAGCATGATGGAATCCCGTATCCCCCAGGACATGAATCATTCCTTTATCAAGCGTATCCATGCGTATACACGACCTACCCATTAGTCACCTAGCAGTCACCCTCAGTTATCAGATGGAGTATTGCAGTCTCACAGTGCTTGTGTTCAGGTAACCCTTATTTGACTTAATAATGCTCCCAAAGTGCAAGACTAGCGCTGTCAATTTGGATATGCCAAAAAGAAGCTGTAAAGTGCTTCCTTCAGTGAAAAGGTGAAAGTTCCCGACTTAATAAGGAAAGAAAAAAAAATACGCTGAGGTTGCTAAGATCTACAGGAAGAAAGAATCTATCCATGAGACTGTGAATAGTATATTGTTATAATTGTTTTATTAGTAGTTGTTTTTGTTAATCTCTGTGCCTAATTTATAAATTAAGCTTTATCATAGGTATGTATGTATAAGAAAAAGCATAGAGTATAGAGGGTACAGTACTATCTGTGGTTTCAGGCACCCACTGAGGGTCTTGAAACGTATCCCCTAAGGGTAAGGGGGACTACTGAATCGAGAAGAGAGGTATCCTTCTGGTGCTAAAGAAAGAAAAAAGAATGTGGTATACTGAGGTTCGAGGCCGGTGATGCCTGATTCTTAGTGACTGCTATCTTCTGAGCAAGTTCTTTTTGCTTAAAGGTAATTTCTTAAATGTGAGAGTAAGGAAGAGGAAAACTTTGAAAAAGAGAATGAACCTAAGCATAATTTGTCTTCTTTATAGGAAACTTAACTTTGTTTCAAAATAAGTCTTTCATTGCTTCCAGCTTGACTCTGCTTCCACTGAACATAGAACTCAATCACCAGGGTTTAAACAGCAACTAGTGCTGTATTCCAGGAGATGTATTTACTAAATGGAATCTTGAATGTTTTTACGTTGGTTTATGAATTCTGGACTGTTTAATAAATTTAAATGAAGATTTTTTTAAAAATGTGTTTACGTTGGCATGTTAGTCATTTACTGCAGAATTCTGAGTACATTCAGGGGGGCTGTGGTTCTGTAAAGGACTTACCACAGTTTCTAGCACACTGTACGTGTTTAATAGACATTATGCTGCTGTTGCTTTTGTTAGCTACCATAACTGTGAAGGAGAGAATTGAGGACAGTAAAATGAAAGTAAGTAATCATAGGAATGCACCATTCTGTCAAGGTGTGCTTAAGACATTAAAATTCCTTTGAATATCCGTACAAATGATAAAATTTGAGAAATAATTGTTTGTCTTTGTTTTACCATTAGGCTTTTTGGTAGCTGTATCCTGTCGCCCTATTCAACATTTGCTCATATCGTGTGGAATTCAAATCCTGCTAGATCTTTTGCAGAGTTTCCAGTTCTGTTGTGTGTATACAGTGACAGCTGAGTTCAGTATGGGTTGCTAGAGAGAGTTGATTTCCAAGCCAGATACTTTTGGGTTCAAGTGACTGCTCCCTTATGTATTAGCTCCATGTGACCCTAAGACATTTAGTGAGTGTCCTATGAACCTTTCTGAGAATTGTTCTGAGTTTTCCTGACAGAGTCACCAGCTTCAAGAAAAACATAGCAGTTGAACGGATAGGTCACCTGAATGAAGCCTGCCCACTTGGGTAGCCCCTGACAATACCTCTACTGTCATTAGTTATATAAGATAGTAAGTATTGATCCTAAAGATGGTCCTGAATTACCAAGGAAGATACACTCCACTCTGCTAAGCCAGTGACCATGATGTGCATTTGAAACGCATTTCCTTCCAGCTGGGCTTGGTGGCTCAGTTCTGTGATCCCAGCAACTCAGGAGGTGGAGAGGGGAGGATGGCTTAAGGCCAGGAGTTCAAGAGCAGCCTGGGCAACATAGTGAGACTCCATCTCTAATGGGGCATGATGGCATGTGCTTGTAGTCCCTACTACTTGGGAGGCTGAGGCAGGAGGATCACTTTAACACAAGAGTTTGAGGCTGCAGTAAGCTGTGATTGTGCCACTGTACCCCAGCCTGGGTGACAGATTGAGACCCCCATCTCTAAAAAATAATAAATAAATAAATAGCATTTCCTTCCAAATGGGTGGGATAAAAAGGTTTGATGCTTCAAAGTATAAACTTTAATAGGAAAATAATCCACCATGGAGCAGTTCCTTCAATGAAGATGGTGGATACTTCAGTCCTCTGTTGCACAGCTGCAGTAACTGCTAGCGGTACTAATACTACTGGTGCTAGTACTAATACTAAAGCTAACATTTGTTGACCTTACATTGCTGCTAGAAAATGTAAGTCTTTTATTTTTTCTTAGTCCCAAAGAATACGTGTACAAGATGAATACCACTAATAATTTTCCAGAGGAGGAAATAGGCTTAGGGAAAAGTTTCTGGGCCAAAATAATGCACATCCAAAGCAGTGGAGCTGGAATTTGAAGCAAAAGGTCCTGATCCCCAGAACCCATCATCCTTTTACCTGTTTTACCAAGCATTTCAGCAGAAACCTGGCACTTGTACCTCATTGGCCATTACTGGCAAATCTTCTCATTTGTATATATGTGCATTCTTCATGCATCCTTTTGAAAGAGATCTTGGTTTAGATAATATTCTTATGTAACTAAAGAATGATTTGGGCCGGGAGCGGTGGCTCACGCCTGTAATCCCAGTACTTTGGGAGGCCGAGGTGGGCGGATCACGAGGTCAGGAGATCGAGACCACGGTGAAACCCCATCTCTACTAAAAATACAAAAAATTAGCCGGGCGCAGTGGCGGGCGCCTGTAGTCCCAGCTACTCGGGAGGCTGAGGCAGGAGAATGGCGTGAACCCGGGAGGCGGAGCTTGCAGTGAGCCGAGATTGCACCACTGCACTCCAGCCTGAGCGACAGAGCGAGACTCCGTCTCAAAAAAAAAAAAAAAAAAAAAAAAAAAAAAGAATGATTTGTATATTCTTATGTAACTAAAGAATGATTTGTCCATTCTTATGTTTTGTCTTCGATCAACCAATACATGATGAAAAGAATATCTTAATGAAAGGGAGAGCTGTGTCATTGCAGAGTGAAATACGGGTGATTCATATCTTAATGAAAGGGAGAGCTGTGTCATTGTAGAGTGAAACACAGGTGATTCATATCTTTGTGCAGATTATCCATGGCATATTTAAAAGCTTAGATCAGCTGCTCTTTCCTTTCCAGCAGGATTCTTTGCTGTCTTCTCAGAGTGTGATGAAATATTCAATTCTTTTAACATTAGCTTGAACAAAACAAAATTGGAGAAATAGCCTGTCATTAAGGCCTTCTATAACCCACCATTGTTAACCATCTTGGATTTTCTGTGTAATATTAGCACATATCAACAATTTTTAATTTAAAATTCTACATGTGTAACTATAAAATCAGAATTTATCATTTTTGTTAAAGAAATGCGTTTCAAACTCAGCTTCTTGAATACTTATGGCATGCGGTTTGTTTTGCTGTGAATTGACAAAGGGAATTACTAGAAAAAGAGAAAAAGAGTGCAGAGTTTGCTAAATTCCTTTCCTGGAAAATAGGGAATTGATAGTTGAGAAATGAAAGTGTGTTATAAAGCCCTTATAACACCCACTGGAAAATAATCATTAAATATTAGACAATATGATTGGATTAGGAATGTTTTAGGTAGAATGAAGTCAACCAAGTTCTGTTTTTCTGTGTGGTCTTGAGAAAATCTATGTATTGAAATACTCATGTTAGCCTCCCATTTTCATTAGATATATTTTATAAACATTTTTTGGTCCATTGAGAAAGACCCTTTATAACAGAAGGTTAAAAGGTTAATTTTAGGTCTTTGGTCTATGAACAATTAAAATTTCCCAGGAAGCTTAATCAGACATTAATGTAACACTCAATCAGTCCCCTGAACCTGCTGTGAGTTTCGCCATTACTCCTTATTGATTAGACTGTATTCTTTTTGCTGCTAATGAATTATTTATGGAGGATTCCTTGAGTGTATTCAGGCATTGTGAAGGAAGAAGATAAAAACCCCTTCCTCTGTATAGCTCAGGCCAGGGGTTTGGTGGCTGCTGTGACTGATTGTGAAGGCTCTGTCCCCTGGGTCCCTGTTGTCTTAACTGTCCTGCAGCTTTACAAAGTCTTGAGTTACTGAGAGAAGATACAAAAGGGATTAGATTATGTCTAGCAAACTTGACAGACCTGAGCATTTAGAAAATATTTTCCACATGATTTGTCTATAGAGAGCGGTACAAAGAAATTTAGGTACTGTGCAAAGTATTTAAACTTTTTTTAAAAATAAATTTTTGGCTGGGCGCGGTGACTCATGCCTGTAATCCCAGCACTTTGGGAGGCCGAGGTGGGCAGATCACGAGGTCAGGAGATCGAGACCATCCTGGCTAACACGGTGAAACCCCGTCTCTACTAAAAACACAAAAAATTAGCTGGGCGTGGTGGCGGGCTCCTGTAGTCCCAGCTACTCGGGAGGCTGAGGCAGGAGAAGGGCGTGAACCCGGGAGGCGGAGCTTGCAGTGAGCCGAGATCGCGCCACTGCACTCCAGCCTGGGCAACAGAGCGAGACTCCGTCTCAAAAAAAAAAAAAAAAAAAGATAAATAAATTTTTAAGATAGTTTATAGGAAGAGGTGAACTGACCAAAATGCAGTCAGGTTTTTTGTTTTTTGTTTTCAGTTCGGGCTATATTTTTTTTTAAATCCTAGAAGCTTAGTATTATGAAAACAACTGTTTTAATGCAAATATCTTTCATAAGTAGTGAGCGAATATATACGAAGAGGGTGTCTTGCTCTCACAGTGCAGCACTCGGGGCGGAGTGAGGATGGGACAGAGGAGGACTGTGCACAACCTCGGTGCTATGTGTAAATTTAGTCCCTTGGCCCTATGCACAGAAGGAGGAAAATGAGTAAGACATACATACTATATTTTTATTCAGCTGGATGTAATTATCTTAAGGAATATCTTTTTATCATTAAAGGTATTTTACATTTTTAACAGAAATAAGAAAAAAAATTATGTGTTTGTGTGTGTAATGTGGGATGACATACAAAGCCTAAATGAAATTTCTTCTAAAATTCAGGGTAATAATCTCTGAGAGGAATTTGGAGATTTCCTTTTTTTAAAAATGTGTGCTCCCAAATACCAAAGAGCCATTCCAAAACTCAGTAGTAGAATTATATACAAAATGTAATGGAAATACCTTCTTAGATGACTTTAAAATGGAAAAAGAAATCGGCTTATCCTATAACCCGCTACTTCCGCCTAGGGACTTGCAGAGAAACACCTGTGCGTTCTCAGAACTTCTTTCACTCTGTAGGGTGGAGGGAAAAATCGATCATGATCTAAGGCTGTGGTTGCTGAATTGGGTTATTAGTTGTGCACCATCTACTTTTACCGTCTTTTGATCTGGCCACTATATTTAGGTTGTTATGGTATCCAGTGGGGAGAAAAACAACTTAAACTTTTGCAATTGGGAAACCAAGTGATACTTTAAAAAACTTAATGAACCTTGAAAATTGCTACTCACCGTGTGAGAGTAAAAATGTCGCATCAGGTGGGTAGCAAAGAAAATTGTCTTGATACTTCCTGAATTCTGACAATATTTCTTTGGCAGATAATCATGTATCTTTTACTGAGAGTCTGCTTTGTGCAGATATCCTTATATTGTCCTTGTATGCACTTTGGGGAGATACATAAAGGAGAAATTAATATTAAGATTAAAATATGTGAATCCCATGAACTCAGGTGAGGAGAAATGGAGAGTAACAACTAATAGGTCCAGAGTTTCCTTATGGAGTGATGAAATATTCTGGAATTACATAGTGGTGATGAGTGTACAGTTTTGCAAATATATGAGAAACAACTGAATTGTATACTTTAGAAGCATGAATATTACAGCACATGACTTATGTAACAATTAAAAAAACCCAAATCCAAAATTCTAGTATATGCATGATCAGAAAAACAACAACCCAGTGGCTTAGCTCGTAGTCCTTGGACCTGTTGTAAGACTTCTGTTTCTTATCCTCTGCCTACTGTTCCCTGAATGATCTTCCACAGTGACTGATTTCATAGAGTTAAAAACTTTCCATGAACTCTCATTGCTTTTAGTTAGGTCTGTGCATACAGTTGGGCAGACTGTGCTCTGCAGAAGTCTAAGAAATGTCTTTCTCATTCTGCTTTTTTGGATGAATTCAGACTCATTACCTGACATTTAGGACTGTCTGCATCTTAGTTCCAGCCTACCATTCATCAACTTCATTCATTTGTATGCCCGCTCATTCACTTATTCATTCATTTTATTTGTATGTTCATTGGTTCCTATGTTGGTTCATTCATTAATTTACTCACTCGTTGATTCATTTAACTGTATTCCTTATCTTGCCTACTGGTTGTTATGTTCTCCCTGCCAAGTCTGCAGAGCCCATGCTGTACATTGTCTCAGCCTTTTTCCCACCTTCTTCCTCCAACTCCCAGATATATTCTCAAGGCCCTGCTTCTATCCTGCATTTTTTTTTGCACCTTTCTTTTGCCATTACAGAGTTGTACTTTTTTTCTTTAAGTGCCCAGTACATAACAAAAGAAGGTTCTATCTCAGATGGGGCAGCATTATTCACAACTGTCTCCGGGCTCCTCCATGAGGTGTCTAAGGTGTCTACCTTTCTTTCAACTTTAAAATCTGAACATGATGGACCTATGCTTTTGGAATTGGGGGTGGGTAGCCAACTAAAAAATGGAGAGCCACTCTTTACCTGGATAGCTAGTTTTTATGTTATTGTAGGATAATAACCACAAATCAAGGCACAGCTACCTATTAGAGCTGGCCTGAAAGCTTTAAATTCTGCAGAATGTGTTATATGTGCTATTAACTCCAATCTGTTGGTGCTAATTTGAAATGGTGGTTTGGGAACATGTGCAGTTCCTGGTGTACTTGAAGATTTCAGGACATGAATGACAAACAGTACCAATAACTCTCTGATCTAACAGTGAGAAGTTATCAGCAGGCACTGCCAGATTTGAGAATATTCATCTTTTCTCCCATTGTTTTCTTTCTTATTTTGCATAAGTGAATAAAGGATGATTTTGGAAAGCCTTACACTTGATATACATTATATAATCCTAGAGGCCTTTAAAAAACAGGACAGAAAACTTACTTGAATGCTTGAAAGGTAATGGACCAGATTAGAGTTTGAACTAGATGACTCTTAGCAGTTCCTTCTACTTGTATGATGTCATATGCTTCTCTTTTATTTAAAATGTCATTTTGGTTTGTGTTTTAAAATAATTTTAGCTGTATATTTCTACTCTGTTCATATATAATATGTATACATTATGCATATATAATATGTATACATTATATACACACACGCGTGTGTGTGTGTGTCTGAGACAATTGCCAGACTCATTTTAATTATGAAGCTTTAAGGTGATTGATATTGGGATCACTTTTGCCTCTGCATCTTAAGCAAATTTGCATTCTTTTCCTAATGACTTCTATATTTGCTAGCATGGACTTATCTTGAGATGACTCAGGAATGTTACTGGAAGTGATAGTTGTTTGGAATAATTTGACACATGTCCCTAAGATGGCTTACTTTTGCCCCTCTGTCATTTTAGAACATACTTAAGCTGTGCACACTGGGATAGCTTCCAGAAGCTTAAATTTTAGGATTTAATTAGGTCATGCAATATTAATTAATACAAAACTTTTTGAATTGCTTTGTGTTCGCAGGTACTGTGTCTGATGCTCCATATAGAAGGATGAATGAGACCAAAGGTCCTACTCTAAACCATTTACAGAGGAGTAGTGAGACCTATTAGAAAAGATTTGAAACAAAAGCTTTCAGGTAGATGACTCAATCATTGTAGCTCTTCAGCATATTATAACACAAAAAAGAGCCAGTTTTTGAATTTTTATGAGCATGTTATAGTTTTAAATAATGTGATTTTCGTGAACTGTAATACTGATGTAATTCTAAGTCAGAGAAGCTATTTTGCATTTCCAGCTCTTACTGCCTACTTCAGCACTAACCAAGGTACCAAACAGCAGCCTCTTCAGCATATATGCTAAGTTTTTTTTTTTTTAAGCTTGACTGGGAGCATTTTCTTGGGGATGTAATTTTAGTTTGGTGTGATATGCAAACAAGCACACTTTAAAAATAGATATTATTTAGCATTTAAGTGGAAATTAAAAATGAGTCATTAAAAGTGGCGGGTGGGGGGGAAGAAAATGTGGTCAATCAGTTTCAGTTGCATATAGGTGTAGGTGCAAATGGAAAGCTGCATGGTTATTTAACCCTCTAAAAGTCAGAGGGTCTTATGTCTCCTGTTCAGAGATGCTGCTTATATTTAAATAATATGATGGACATTTGGGAATAGACTAGTGGTTCTTCTTTTGATTCACAGATTCTTTTGAGAAACTGTGGAAAGCTAAGCACATGTATGTACAGATATAAAATTTGCTTATTATTTCAATGGATTCATGGATTCTGAAGCATATTCTGCTAGGGGCATATAAATAGTATGTGTTAATTTATGTTATGAAAATCATGGGTATATAATTTAAATTTTGTGTATAAAATTTATAAATTATCTAGATTACTTATGAATCATATACATGATCTAGCTGAATTGAATACATAAGTGTTTATTATAAGGCATTTAATAAACATATATAAAATGCCTTATATAGAAAGCTGCATTTTAAATTATGTTGAAGTGGAACTTAGGTTGGAATATACTTTGGGAGTACTATTTCTAAAAGAGAATGTTTCCAAGTAAGGCTATTCCTCCTGAAATGTCAGTCATAGGCCACTTCTAGAAGAAAAGGTGGGAAAATAAAAACATTTTCTTAATGTAATACAGCAGGTGACAAAGTGAGCTGACATGCTTATGAAGCTAGGTTGTAGGAGATGTGATATATAAAGGAAAATTAAAATGTCATCTTATCTGAAGGTTCACTAGTCATTTCCCCGGGCTGTCTTTAGCCTGTGCATGGAAATAGGTTCTTCTGGTCCAAATACAATGCACTTTTAATTAGTTGACCATAACAAGAATACATTTCGTTTGAAGTGCTTTTAGCTTAAAGATGGAAGTGGTTTAATATGGAGTTCTAAAATGAAATGTTCGGGTATAATTTTAATTATATAAATAGTAGCTACAACAGTGTCATTTGCTGGCTCAGCTGTGGCTATTATAAAATAGTGAAATGTTTTCAAGCTTTTTTTTGACAGTAGTTGAGTTCATTGAGCGTGTGTGCATTCAGCTCGCTTGCACATGTGTTCTCCCTCTCTTTCTTCTTATAAAATAATATAAAAGCTGACATTTCCTTAAGAAGATGTTTCTCCTGATGCACTTTAATAAAGCCACACCCCTCCTTCCATTAGTATCAGCCAATCGTGATGACATATATCAAGAAGATAGTTGCTGGTGAGGTAAGCAGTGTAACAGGCCCCTTTGGCCCTTCTTTTCCTGTACATTCTTAACTAAGGAAAACTATATTAAAAACTGAAGGAACAATGAGATACTATCATTAGATAATAAGTTTAACAACACTCAGGTCTTTAGAAGTATTTATTTATTTACTTTTTCAGATTTTTCATTGAGTAAAGTATGGAGATTTGTTATGGGAAACATTCTCATCCTTTCCCTACTTGGTGGGAATTGGACCAATAGATGTTTTCAGTAACTTCACGAGCCTGGAAGTGGAATCTTGTGATGTTCTGCTTTTCCCTCAGTCATGCCATGGGTTCATTTAAATGACAAGCTTTGGGAAAGTTATTCAATCAGATGTTCAGTTGTTCAAATTTGAGTTTTGAGAGTTCTTTATATATTCTAGATACTATACTAGATACTATTCAATTCTTTTGGATGTATACCCATAAATGGGATTACTGGATAATATGGTAATTATTTTTATGTTTTTTTTAAAGAAATACCATACTGTTTTTTGTAGTTTTTATAGCACCTTTTATATTTCCACCAACAGTACCCAAGGGTTTCAGTTTCTCTGCATCCTTGCTGCCATTTCTTCTTTTCTGTTTATTTGATAGTAGCCATCCTAGTGAATGTGAAGTGGCAACCTCATTATGGTTTCAATATGCATTTCCCTAATGACTAATGATGGTGAACATCATTTCATGTGATTGTTGGCAATTTGTAGTTCTTCTTTGAAGAAATATCTGTTTGAGCCCTATCCACATTTGAAAAATTGGGTTTTTCCTTTTTTGTTGTTGAGTTGTGGAGTTATCCATATATTCTGGATATTATACCCTGACCAGATAAATGATTTGCAAGTATTTTCTCCCATTCTGTGGATTGCGTTTTCACGATGTTGATTGTATTCTTTGATACATAGCAGTTTTAATTTTGATGTAGCCCACTTTTTCTGCTTTTACTGTTGTTGCCTGTGTTTTGTATCATACCTGAGTAATCATTGCTCAAGCCAATGCCATGAAGACTTCCTTTATGTTTCTCCTGAGAGTTTTATAGTTTTAGGTCTTTTGTTTAGGTGCTTTAATTTTTGTATATGGTGTAAGGTAAGCGTCCAACTTCATTCTTTTGCATGTAGATAAACAGTTTTAACAAGAGCATTTGTCAAAAAGACTGTCCTTTCCTCCATTGAATGGTCTTAGCACTCTTGTTAAAAATTATTTGACCATATAGTTTTCTAATCCATGTACATGGATTGTTTTTTTCATAACCCAATTAATTTTTTAAAAACATAAATTCAAAACCTGGAATTTAATCTGGATGAATGTAATCTTGTTTGTTTAGGCCCGTCTTCCAATCTGATGAGTTTCTTGTAAAGCTTTTTTAAATATATAAATTTAATATATACGCTACTTCTCCCAATTTTTTGTCATCTCTAAATTTGGTAAGCATGCCTTTTATGATCTCAGCCAAGTCGCCGATGGGCATGTTTAGTAGAGTTGTCCCAATTCCAGGACTTAATAACAGCCCATTAGAGATAGTGCTAAAAATTGAATTTCAACATTCATTTTTCAGTCTATACTGTTTGGGTGTGTTGCAAACATAACTGATATCATTCCCCTGTGCTTCTTCATTGTGCTCAGAAGGACATCAAGAATTTCTCATTTAAACATTATAGTCTTTTTCTGACCTTCAGCCTTATAACCATATAAAAAAGGGAAAATGTTTAGTTTCATATAAAGTGTTTTAATGAAAATGTTCTGTCTTTAATTGGTCATTGTCTTCATATGTGTTCATCATTGTTTAATAACCAGTTCTAGACTTCTCCGGAAATTTATGTCAGACTTTATCCTTGCATAAATCATAAAATTGTGGTTCAAACTCACCTTTTTAAAGAAATAATTTGTGTAGTCAGGAGGGGAATATTTCAATAGACAAAAGACAATCAGTAAGAGTTATAGCCGAAATTTATGTTCTGTCTCTCAGTGTGCCCCGCACAGTGTTGGGAATGTATAATACATCTCAGGTCATTTTGGGTTGACTATGAAATAACAGAAATGTATATTCTTTCCTTGTTATTATCATGGTAGAGCAGGCATGGTCAGCCTTATGAATAAGAACCTAAGGTTCTTATAAGTGAAAGTGCAGGCACTCAAAGTCCTGTCTTTGACTCAACATTTCACCCTTATTCCTTCTTACTGATTGACTGATTGGATGTTTACACGATTCGTTCATTCTTTCATTTAGCAAACATTTCCTGAGCCACCACCATGTACACAGTGTTTTGTTATAATAATCTGGAATTAAACACGACAAGACCTTTGATCTCACACAATAGAGGGAAATAGGGCAATGGAGGCAACCCCCTATACTACTAATCATGATAAAATAAACATCATTTTAAAGATAAAATGTTTGTGTGTTGGGAATGCAAAGGAAGACATAAGTAATTATGACTGTGAGAACTGGAAATGTCTTCGTGGGAAAAGTAGAACATGTGCTGATTTTAAATTTCAGCGGCAGCCAAGTGGAGGGAGTGAGGAAGCCACACAAGGAAGGTTCCTGAGCCCATGGAAAGGACTTTATCTGCTTCTAGTCCTTGGAGCATAGAGTGTGTGTAGTGTACAGGACTAGGAGTGTTAAGACGAGGTTTGACTGTGGGGTTTCTTCAATGCTCTAGTATGAAGTTTGGAACTTATTCTTTATTAAGTAAAGAGCTGTTTAAAGTTTCCAAGTAGGAGAATGAAGTGATTATGACCATTTAGAAAGATAATTCTTGTTCATGGCATGAAATATAGATTAGAGAGTCAAGACTGGAAGGAAGGAGCCCAACTCTCAAGCCAGTGCAATAGTTCAGGCAGGAGAAATGGAAATACAAAATTGGTCTCTTACAAAAAGGTCAGAACTGTCTGGAGTGCAATGAGTGGCATGTAACTACTGCTTTTAATCCAAACAGCATTTTCTTTTTGTGATTAGGGAGACATTAAAATTCTTTGTTATATAATGAGAAAAAATATTGGATTTTTGAAAACAAAAATGCCCTGTTTTTACTTAAGGTTTCTAGCTTCTTTTTGAATGATAAATATAGGTTGTAATTTTCTTTCACTGATGCAGTTTTTAATTTTAAAAGGGTAGTCACTCTATAAGAATCAGCATGTTTTAGCATAAATGGTCTTCCTGTAGGAGGCAGTCCATCTGAGCTACCTGTATTTTAATTTAAATATTTTGGTTTTCGGGAGACATAAAATGGATTCAGGGCTTATAAATGGGAGCTCAAGTGTTTATAACACTGGAAATACGGAGGCCTGGGAACTTCATGAAAAGTTGGACAAGCCTAAATGATTTTAGTGATAATTTTGTCTACATATTAAACATTAAAACTTTCATCCTAAATTGTAGCCTCTCAAGGTGAAGAGTTCCCTCCATTTATGATGGGATGAATTCTATGATGATAGAAAAATTGAACATTAAGTTTTTCTCCTGATGACTTGCTGTGGTCACCTGCCTCTGGGGAACCTGTTTTCTGAGGATATTCTTTCCAATATTGTACTTGCAACTCATTCTGAAATTATGGAATTAGTATTCTTAGTTTCCTCTTCTCTCTGCCTTTAAACAGAAGTAGACATAGCTACAGTTATATATTTGACTTGCCAGAATTTTCAGTTTTCAAAATGCCTGCTATGAAGGGCATGATAAGGCAGTATTTTTTGCTGTGGGATCATGATTGTTTCTATGCACAAATTTAGTGAATACACTCTTTGCTTGACTAGCTAACAAGTGCTATGGGCTTATATCCATTTTTCAGTCTTTAAAAAAAAAGGGAAAGAAATGTGTTCAGAACTTTCTCAACTCGATGGGGAAATTATTCATGTTACGTGAACAGACGAGTCCTCTCCATGGCAGCCTCTTTCATGTAACCTCTAGTGAGTCCCCTGACAGATTTTACTTTCCTTATGTGTACAAGCTCTTTATTCAGGTTTGATTAAATGGCAAAACAATAGCTGTGGACTGTCTTGGTTCCCTTTGGGCTACTTTGAATAGTGAACATGCAGCAGAAGATGCCAGGAGTCAAAGGAAATGGCGCTGAATGTCGAAAGGTCAGTCCCTCAAAGATAGTTTCACCAAATGAGAAAATAGAAACTCTCACAGAAAAGCTGAGGTCAACCATGCTTTACTCTAGTCTTAATTTCTACCTTTTTTTTTTTTTTTTTTTTACTGTATTTGATGAATAAATTTCCTTTTACCTCATGTAATGTTTAGGTGTAAATCTTTCATTGTTGTAAAGGTGTTAAGTCAACAATTACCTATTAAAGCTTTCATGACCCCAAAATTGAACTATTCAGAAATACAAGTGCATTAAGACATTATTTTTAAAGGCTTAATTTTTTTAGAGCAGTTTTAGTTTCATAGCAAAATTGAGAGATTTTGAAGACACAAAGATTCCGCATCCGTCCCCTGCCTGCACCTTGTCTTCCATCTTGCATATTTTTTGAAGGATCGCAATGAACAAGAATGGGATCAACAATGGGGAGGGCCACACACTTGTAATCCTAGCACATTTGGAGGCCCAGGTGCGCAGATTGCTGGAGTCCTGGAGTTCGAGACTAGCTTGAGTAACATGGCAAAACCCCAAAAAATACAAAAAAATTAGCAGGGTGTGGTGGTGTGTGCTTGTAGTTCCAGCTACTTGGGAGGTGGAGGTGGGAGGATCACCTGAGCTGGGGAAGGTTGAGGCTGCAGTCAGCTGTGATCGCACCACTGCACTCCAGCCTGGGCAACAGAGTGAGACCCCATCTCAAAGCAAAACAAAAGAAAACCAAAAAAGCACACAACACACACACACGCACAATGGAGCTGACTAATCCACATACTCCTTTCACTCCCTAAAGGGAGAAAAAGAGTATCTGAGCTCTACTTAGTTTCTGTTGTGGCAAGTATGGAACTTTCAAGTCAGACTGCCTGGGCTTGAGGGCCAGCCCCACTGCTCACTAGCTGTACCATGTAGAACAGCTGTTGTACTCTCTCTAAATCCCAGTTTGTTCATCTATGAACTGGGGATTCATAATATTTACCTTGCAGGCTTTTATAATAAAAATTAAATAAGATTTCTATGTAAAGCACTTATCAATGTGCCTGGCCCATAGAAAGCACTCAGTAAATGGTACGTGCTGTTGTTCATTCTTTCCACGAATACATACTGGTTAACTTACCCTGTTCCAGACACTTTTCAGCATGCTGGACTGTATGGTGAACAGTTCCTCCCCTCATAGAAATATATTCTAGAGGTAGGAGGCAACTATAACCATAATAAATGAGCAAATTACATTGTATGCTAGAAACTGGTAAGAGCTATGAAATAAAACTGAGCATCGTAATAGAGATGGGGAGGAGGAGTGCAGGAATTGGGGCAACTTGCAGTTTTACATAGAAAGTCACATTAGGCCTCGTGGAGAAGACAGCATTTCAACAGTGACTTGGAGGTATTTGATTGTTATTGTTACTACCAAGTAGGATTTTGTTCTACCAAATAGGGCTTTGCTTTACGCCTACATTTCTACCCTTACTGCATTTTGTAAAAGTTGATGATAATAATAAATGCATACTTAATACTAATAATTAAAATAGTAATACTAGAAATTATAATCTATGTTTACACTCATTTTAGCTATATAATCTCCTCTCCTTTTCGTATTTTTCTTTTCTTTTCTTTTTGAGACAGAGTCTTGCTCTGTCTCCCAGGCTAGAGGGCAGGGGCGTGATCGTGGCTCACTGCAACCTCCGCCCCCCAGGTTCAAGTGATTCTCCTGCCTCAGCTTCCTGAGTAGCTGGGATTACAGGCACGCGCTATCATGCCTGGCTAATTTTTGTATTTTTAGTAGAGATGGGGTTTCGTTATGTTGGCTAGGCTGGTCTTGAACTCCTGACCTCAGGTGATCCACCCGCCTCAGCCCCCCAAAGTGCTGAGATTACAGGCGTGATTCACCGCACCCAGCCTCCTTTTCATATTTCACTCATTTCCACTGCAGTGAGTTTAGGGATTAGACCAGTAAGGAAATTAGTTCTTTTTGCTTACAGACAACAGAAATAGAAGAAAACAAACTAGAAATTAACTCCTTAAAAACAAAATACTAAAACAAAATACAGAATTTTTCTACAGGATTTCTCAACTATCTTTTGTCTACTTTATCCAACTTTCCAATGCAGTATCATCACACTAAAATGCCAGTATTTCTGAAAATACTTGGGCTCATCTTTGTTGAAGTTATTGACAAAAAAGTTCTCGCCTTTTCTGTGAATGAGAAATATTGAGGTGTTTATGCAGTCTATGGTTTGGTGCTGCAGTTTTGACTCAGGTTGGCATGGGAACTGGTGCCTTGGCATGGGAACTGGTGCCTTGTGACCGCTTACAATAACCAAGCATCCTCAAAGAACAGGAAAAGCTGCCCTTTCAGAGTTCTATATGGCATTAATCTGTATTTCTCTCTTCTAATCATGAGCAAATGATATTTTCCTTTACAGAGCTAGCATCTCCTTTTGGTACTTTTGCACTTTACCTTCCTGTGTAGATACATTGGAATCCGCTCTCTACGGTTTCTCTGTGCATCCAAAGCAGTGGTTACTAACCCTATTAGATTCAGTGCTGCATCTTTGTAATATGTTTTGGAATATCCCCTTCATTTCTGAAATGAAATGTATTAATAATATAACTGCCTCTACACATAAATTTAAATATTAAAATAGTGTTACAATTTTAATATAAAGAAAAGAGAAAGATAGCTTTCAGTGCATTTTATTATGTAAATGCTTACTTGTTGACTATTCCTGGAGATAAAATGATGTCATCAGGTGTTTGGACCTACTTGCAATGAATGTATTTGGATTAAAGAGGAGTAAAACAACATTCAACTGAGTATTGGCAAAAAGTTTTCTTTCTATTTGAAGCTTTGAAATAAGGAGTAAATAAGTATACACATAAACATACATAGAATCCTATAAATGTAACATCTATGTATGTAGATTGATGCCTGGTTATTGTGTTGGTGATTGAAATGCCATGAATTGTCGACATGATTTTTCACAGTGATGAACAACTCGTGGTACAATTGCAAACAAAACAAAGTATAATTCCTCTTCAATTTACATTTAAGGATGTTGCATTCCTTGATAATTCAGTGACTATTAAACAGTGCAAGAAACACTTGTGTCTGTAAGTAAAATACAGTTAGGCTCTATATTCAAAGAAGTAACAGGATTTTCTCACCTACCGGCAAGTCTGGTGGAACATCTGAAAGACTTGGAGGATACTGGGTAATTATTTGTTATCTAAGGCTGTCCTGTCTAGCAGGCCTGGCTACAGTCTACCACATGCCATAGTGACAATTAAAAATACTGAAAATGGTCCCTAGTACCCCCATTGAGAACCACTGATCTAAAGCTCCTTTGCAGTGCTCATGCCCAGATGGGGATCCTGTCCAAGCTGCAGCGCTGTGTTGCTCCATGATTTAGCTTGGCACAGCACTGCGCTGTGTGTAAGTAATGCTTCTTAGTGCTCTGGAATTATTCTGCTTGAAGCACTTTCCAGAGGGCTGGCTGATAGCTTCTGGGGATACTGAAATGCTGTTCCGATGGTTTCTAACCCTCTAGTCTCTTCCTTCCAATACATCTTATAGATTTCTCAAAGGCTATTGTGTATAAAATGGATACAGTGGATAGGTAGTTGCCACTCCTTTTTACTGCTACTGGAATTACAAATTATGTTTTCTTGGTGGTGATGTTTCATTGATGGACTGATTGCTTGATTGGCTGTTTTCCTCTCTGTCGTCATCTAAGGTTCATAGCCATATTGCCCATAGTTGTCTGTTATTCAGGATCCCTCTCACCACTTCTGATCGTCATCACATCACTGTTGTTTTTGCCATTGCCATTCTTTCTTTTATTCCTCTTAGCTTTACCAAAGGGTCTTTTATTATATGTTACCGCTCCATCAAAGTATATCTTTCCTTCGAGCTCATAAATTGTGGTCCTCAGCTGAACTTTAAAAACTGTTCTACACTCAGTAGATTACTTTTAAAATATTAAATAGCTAAAAAATTTAAATTTTATTTGTTTATTCCTCTTTGGTCTATCTATATCAAAGTGAAGAGGTATCTGAAAGACCTGGTTTCTAGAAATCTCAAGTTTCTTTGTCATAGAAACTTGTCATACATAGTATGGTTACCCCATTTACCACATAGGTGCGGTGGGATTTTGTCTGAGGAATTTGAATGTGGCATAACAGGCAATAAAGAGCTAGTGCATATTCTTCGGATAAAATTAACATGACAAAAGTTATATTCTAATGACTTAAATAGTATTCATTATGCAGGGGTTTTTGAAGGGCATGGGATGCAGATTCTACTTCAATATATGAAGTACTAAGGAAGACTATTCAAAGTTTTAAATATGCTGCCATCAACATCTTTACCAATGTAGTAAAGTTCCATAATCATTGAGACATCATAACTCCATAAGGGAAATTCCAGATGTGTGTGTTTTTTGTTTTTTGTTTTTTTTTTGAGACAGAATCTCGCTCTGTCGCCCAGGCTGGAGTGCAGTGGCGCGATCTTGGCTCACTGCAAGCTCCGCCTCTCGGGTTCACACCATTCTCCTGCCTCAGCCTTCCCAGTAGCTGGGACTACAGGCACCTGCCACCACGCCCGGCTAATTTTTTTTGTATTTTTAGTAGAGACGGGGTTTCACCGTGGTCTCAATCTCCTGACCTCGTGATCCGCCCAGATTTTGTTTTAAGTAGAAGATCACTGTATTACAGTGTCATGGGTGGCCTGGGGAGAGGCCTGTCCAGGTCTCTGTGTATGATCATCAGATACATTCTCAACCAAGATATATTCTAGCTGAAGCCATCACACCTGGTTATTTTCTGTCTTAAATTATGCTGCTTGTGTCCCTCTCCGGCCTTATGTCATCTGCCTTGTATTGTAGTCACTCTTTTACTCATTCATCTATCTCATTAGGTTGGAAAACTGAGGGACAGTCTTAGGCATTTTTTTGCACTTACATTGACTGGCTCAGTGTTTTGCACTTAATAGGTGATGGATACATGTTAGGAAATTGGCTCTATTCAAACTTCACCTTATTTGTGGACAGCATCTTTGGATTTTATGCAATTTAATTACCTTCAAAGACTTAGTGATTTGGTTGATAAAACCTTAAAAAAAACTTGTACAGCTGTAGTCTTTATTGCTGGAAGTAACTTTTCTTTCTTTCTTTCTTTCTTTCTTTCTTTCTTTCTTTCTTTCTTTCTTTCCTTCTTTCTTTCTCTTTCTTTCTTTCTCTTTCTTTCTTTCTTTCTTTCTTTCTTTCTTTCTTTCTTTCTTTCTTTCTTTCTTTCTTTCTTCATTCATTCGGAACTTTTTAAATAGTCACTTTGGCCAACTCCACATTTTACAGACTGGGAAACAAACTAGAGAGGTTAAGTGACTTGCCTTAAATCCACAGCCAATTAGTGACAATATTGAGACTAGAACACAGGCTAAAGGTACTTTTTAAAGAGAGTGTTTATCACTTATTAAAACCGTTGCTTTTGCAATAATAGTGATAGGATAATTCATCATTAATTCAACACTTATTGACTTTGTTATACACAAAATATGGTTTAAGCATTGGCAGTGAGGTAAATACGAAGACATTTTTTGTGAAAAGGATCTTAAATGGAGAGATTTTAAAATAAAGAAAATGTGGTATATTCGTAGATATAGCTATAGTGACAAGGATGACAGAGATGACTTGTAAGAGGCGCTGATAGGAAGAAAGGCTGATGGCAGCAGATGCAGAACTAGTCCCATCTTTGGATGCTAGGGTTGCCAGTTTGTTGACAGTTCCTACGTAAAATTGTGCATTTCTCAGGGAAAAAAAACACAAGAAAAAGGGACAGTATGCATCCCTTTGTAATGTTTTAATTAGGCATTTTGGACTTAGCTTACTACCGTATGTAAAACAATACAAGCATGTAATACAATTTTAATAGCTTCAATTTTATTAGGGACAAAAATAAAAAGATGGAACCCAAGGACTGCCACCATTAGGAAAGTCAGTGCAGAATGATTTGTGTGTGTGTGTGTGTGTGTGTGTGTGTGTGTGTGTGTGTGTGTGTGTGTGTGTTTTGAGATGGAGTCTCACTCTGTCTCCCAGGCTGGAGATTGTAGTGGCGTGATCTTGGCTCACTGCAACCTGTGCCTCCCGGGTTCAAGCTATTCTCCTGCCTCAGCTGCCCAAGTAGCTGGGACTACAGGTGCCCGCCACCATGCTCAGCTAATTTTTGTATTTTTAGTAGAGATGGGGTTTCACCATTGTTGGTCAGGATGGTCTCGATCTCTTGGCCTCATGATCTGCCCACCTCGGCCTCCCAAAGTGCTGGGATGACAGGCGTGAGCCACCATGCAGGGCCAATGCAGAATGATGTATGCTGTTGCATCAGATGGCTCTTCCGTTTAGATTATCAACTGCTTGCACCTTGAAGTTCTCTTTAATTTTGGATTGCTTTGAACATATTCAGCTCGTTTTTTGAAAGGTGTTCTGGCACTTCTAAATGTCAGATTTCTGTGATTTTGAACTTTGTAATTGTTATTCAATTTTCAGTGAGAGAACAGGGTAAAAGAGGATAATACATTGTAAAGGACAGTCTGTTATCTCCTCTTAATTTTTCTCTTTATAAGGTATTATAGAGAGAGTGTTTCGCAGAAATCATAGTAAAACCAAAAAACTCAAAGTATGTTTTCCCTTGACAGGAACTTCCTATGAAGAAGTTCTGTGATCCATAGATTTAAAATTGGCCTCTTTTGGGAGCCATTTGATTGGCCTGAAGTTAATCATGGCTAAGCCCTTCATTGTGTTTTTCAGTGCAGATGTGAAATTAGTCCCGGAGAGCAGGGGCATGTTTGTTTGGTGTCCTTGGTTAGGACATCAGCTGAGTTCGGCCTGGTCACCATACACAATGTCGTCTTACATTTGGTTACTGAGCAATCCAGAGTTCAATGAAAGTGTCCAGCTAAGAGTTAAATGAAACGTGTCCTTTAGTTAAATATGTGATTTGGTCTTTAATTAGCTGGTGCATTTTTGAAAATTACTTGGCAACTAGGGATATTTCATTAGCATGTAATGGGATTAATATTTAGTGAATCATTTTTGAAATACATGACAGATGTTCGGAGCCTTGGTAATTTGCCATATGGTAGCAAGTAGTAGTTTTCAGAATTCTTAGTTCTGTCATATACGAATACACCTTCATAAGGGTGTGTGACTCTGTGTTTGAGAAACAGCACTTTCTTTGTTGCTTAGGCTGGAGTGCAGTGGTGCGACCTTGGCTCTTGGCACACTGCAGCCTCAAACACCTGGGCTCGGGTGATCCTCCTGCCCCTGCCTCCTGAGTAGCTGGGACTACAAGTGTGCGTCACCATTCCTGGCTAATTTTTTAAATTTTTTTGTAGAGATGGGATCTTGCCATGTTGCTCAGGCTAGTCTCAAACTCCTGGCCTCAAGAGATTCTCCTGCCTCTGCCTCCCAAAGTGCTGGGATTACAGGCATGAGCTAGCTTTCCTGGCCCTGCATTCTTTATAAGTGTGTCTACTTATCTCCAAAGAATATTGGCGATTCTTTTTTTTTTTTTTTTAATTAGTCTTTTCTTCCTGTTCATTCTGCAAGGGATATTTATATTTGAAATTTTGGAGAATGAGAGTTTTTCCTTTAAAATTGAACTATTTTTGAATACCACTCCAGAGGATGTAGGTGTAGTATTAACTGAAGTTTCATTCTGAACATGGAAAGTTTAATTATCTTGTGATATTCTATTTGATTAGAACTCTGTAGTAATCGCTTTGCTATATTGTGATGCTCTTGTCATGGATGATATTCCCAGTTTCTGTCATTAACGCTGCACTCTTTTCCCTATAATGACATCACTGATTACTCATTTTAGAACCAGTTTCCAGCATATGTTCTTCCTACTTCCTGCAACAATCATTTTGTAGTTACTGCCCTGGAGGGCAAGTCTTTATCCTTCCATTAGACGGGTTCAGTATGAGCTGCTATTAATTTTAGGACATGAAAGAGAGATAATCAACGCTGTTATTTCTCTGGGAATACACTGAAAATTAAATATGTAGACTAAAAACTACACTGTATCTTAAGTCAACTTCTGTTCATTTTGACAGACATTTAGATGAATTTTGGACTCTTTCATTTTTAAAAGATTACAGTTATAATGAACAATAATTAGGAAAGCTTTTTTTTTTTTTGCAAAATGGAAGGAATTTCAAAATTCATAGTAATGGTGAAAAGCAAAGAAAAAGAAATAACGCTAAACGCAAAACAAAACAAGAAACATGAGAGAGGACCATCAGTTAGCCATGATCTGACTCAGTCTGCAAGACTTGGAATAACTTCCAAATGGTTCTTTGTTGCTACACATTTACTGGGTGGCTTAAAAAAAATACTCATAGAGCAAGAGAAATTATGTATTAGGATAATGTCCTAGTAAAATATTACTTTTGTTTTGTCTTTATATCACAAAATATTTTAAGTTTAGTACATATTAGGGGCCAGAGATTGCAGACACAACATGATGTTCTGTCTTAAAAGCTGTATTCATGTTTTCTAATATTCTTAGACTGTATCCTTCTCAAAGCAAGAAGTGTGTTTTATTCGTTTTTGTATCCCCACTGTAGCAACGTGGAATGAACATGAGATTACAGAAAGCCATCCTTCATGTAGTCATTTTTGTCAACACTGAGAAAATACTGATTGAGCAGGTGGTGTAAGCCAGGCACAGTGCTCAGAGGTGGGGGTACCAGCTTGTGTGATAGGTGCTCGCTGCCCTTCTGGATCTCACAGCCTAGCAGGGAAGACAGATGTGGACATAACTAACCCCAAATACATTCAGAGTGTCTGGAAACACACAGGAGGGATGGTTGGGTTGGAGATGATTTCACAGAATAAATCACATTCAAGTTTGGCTGGCCTGTGACCCATAATTTATAAATCAAAATATTGGCCATCTAGCCAATGTCATTATGAGCCACGCATTATGCCAAGTGCTGAAGATACAGAACTGGACACAACATACTCCCTGAACTCAAGAGCCCATTGATTTGTAGAAGACATATACAGATGTTTAGGAATCCAGCAAGTAGAAACTGTGAATGGGATGCTGTGGAAGGAGGAGAAAGACTGAAGAGGAGAGCCTTAGTAGGGCTGGAGAAGAGAGACCCAGCAAAAACTATACAGGAAGCGACCCTTGAGTTTAGGAAGGGAGACTAGGAATTTAGTAGGTCAGTAGAGGGTGGATTAAGGTCTGATTTCAGTCAGTGAAACCCCTCATCTATGAAAATTTGGAGCATGATAAGTGATGGGGTTCCGGACATGCTACCCCAAAATATGGCATTAGAACAAACAGCAGAAGCAAGAAGGTCGCTCTTATCTTCTACTCATCCTTATCTCCTGAAGCAAGTTATAAATCCTTCATTCCAGAGGCATACTCTCTATACCTGGAGAAGAGACCATCCTTATCCTCAAAGACAGAGAGATACCAAGAAGAATGTGAACAAACAGGCGTTGCTAAGTTTTCCCCAATTTATTACCATTAGATCATATTCCCATTGTCCAATCACACTTCCCCATAACTGTCTGGTCTTCATCAGACCTAAGCATAAAAATACACCAATTTCCCTGCTTCTTTGGGTCTTCATTTCTGAAGGCTCCTGGGTCACTTAAAATCTACATTAAAATAAATTTATATGCTTTTCTCTTGTCAATCTGTCTTTTGTTGTAGGGATCTCAGCCACGAACTGATGGGTAAGAAAAGAAACATTTTCCTCTCCTACATAGAGACATAGAGAATAGAATTCTTAAGAAAAATAGTGTATGTCGTACATGGCAGGAGATGAAACTGGCAAGGCAGCAGGGCTTAGAACTTCTGGTAGGTGATAGAGAGTTGTTCAAGAGTGAGTGTTTTAGGCCGGGTGTGGTGGCTTATGCCTGTAATGGCAGCACTTTGGGAGGCAGAGGTGGATGGACCACCTGAGGTCAGGAGTTCGAGATCAGCCTGGCCAACATGGTGAAATCCCGTCTCTACTAACAATATAAAAATTAGCCAGGCATGGTGGCACATTCCTGTAGTCTCAGCTACTCAGGAGGCTGAGGCAGGAGAATCACTTGAACCCTGGAGGTGGAGGTTGCAGTGAGCAGAGATCATGTCACTATACTCCAGCCTGGTCAGTAAAGTGAGATTCCGTCTCAAAAAAAAAAAAAGAAAGAAAAAAAAAGAGAGAGTTTTAGTTACAGCTTGGACTTAGCTGCAAGACAGAGACCCAACTGCAGTGGCAGAAAGATATGACAGTTTATACTCCCATATAAGAGAAGTCTTGGCTGGGTATGGTGGCTCATGCCTGTAATCCCAGCACTTTAGGAGGCCAAGGTGAAAGGATACCTTGAGGCCAGGAGTTTGAGACCAACTTCCAAAAATAAAAAAAAATTTAGCCAAGCATGGTGGCATGCGTTTGTAGTCTTAGCTACTTGGACAGCTGAGGCGAGAGGATGTCTTTAGCCCTGGATTTTGAGGCTGCAGTGAGCTATGATTGTGCTACTGCTCTCTAGCCTGGGCAACAGAGTGAGACCTTGTCTCTAAAAAAATAATAAAATTAAAAATAAAAATAAATGACATCTAGAGGGAAGTATTCCACGTCTAGAGAAGCATCTTTAAAAGGTCCTCAGATGTCAATCTTTCTTTTGGTTGTGCTGCACCTGACTTTCATCCTTAAGGTCCTGCACGGTTCAAGGTGGCTGCTGGAGCTCCAGCCATTACCCCTGCATTGAGAAAGAAAGGCAGAAGAGCCAAAAAAAGCACATGCCTCATACCTTTTAAGTTTAAGTTCTGGTGAAGTTTCATGCAACACTTCTCTTTAGCACACATTTAAAAAAAAATTGGGAGTCTCAAGGAAGAAGGGAGAATGGGTATTTCAGACTAGCTGGCATTTTCCATCACCTGGAGGTGTCTCATCAGATGTTGATTTACAAAGATATCCCTGGCAGAGGATGGAGGATTTGTTGGAAAGGGTATGAAACCAGCAGAAACGAACACGCCACAGTTTGTGCGTTTAATGTTTCCCATCGCTGACATTCTTGAGTAAGCGTCAGTGATGGTTCTAGCTTGAGGCATTTGGATCATTGGGGTGCAGGTGCACCATATTGCACATGATACCTGCACATGCAACTTCCCGATGGGATTTAATGGAGGCTTCTAGGGTGTCTCTGAGGGTCTTCGGTGCATTTGAGGTGAGGAATGGAGTTGAGTTCTGTCTTCCGTGATTTCAGTATTTGGTGCACTTTCTGCTTGGAAAAATCTCACCTGCTTTAAAAATATTTCCCACTCTTTGAATAACCTTAAAGGTATCATTTATGATGTTTTCTGCTTTGACTTTTTTGGCCTAACATTTGAGTTCAGGAAAAATAAACTAAAAGTCAGCTACTGTTTTTACCTTAAATTTATCCTTTAGTGTGTATTTAAAATAATTATTTGTGAAATTTTTTAGCACTTCAGGTTTATATACCTCGTTGCAGAGAATTTTGCTCAGTATATATTCTGAGCATTTTCGGAATCACTATTGTTTGTGTAGTCCCTTACCTTTAAAAGTTCATTATCAGCATTACACAGTTATTGGTCTTTGCCTCCTAGGACCTATACTATTTGTACTATGTGTGATGATTGTGATATTGTAACTATTAGCTCTTAAGTTCCTAGCAGAAAGAAATTCTGTCACAGAAAGAATATGTAATTTGACCAATGCAAAGAAATAATGTTATTCTACTGTTTTTTGGAAATGAAAGAACCAAGTTTTTAAAGTAGTTATGTTTTTACTATAAAAGATTCTTGGGTTGATAGGCGCAGCAAACCACCATGGCACACGTTTACCTATGTAACAAACCTGCACATCCCGCACATGTGCCCCGGAACTTGAAATAAAAAAGGTTCTTGAAGTTTCTGGCTGCCTGCGTGACATAGTGGGTTTCTAAGTTTAAGGGAGAGAGAGAGAGAGTGCGCAAGAGTGAGCACTGGGGTCAGGAGTGGGAGGGAAACCTTGCCTTGTCATTACTGAGTTTGTATAACCAGACACCTGGATCAGATTTCAGAAAGCACTTGAAATAATTTCAATTGTAATATGAAAATGCTTTTAAAAAATGAGATAATCAGTCATCCTGGATTTGTTTATTCTGCGAAACCTGGCTTCGAGAGGTATTTTTGGCATCTGGGTTGCCTGCCTACGGTGTTTTGTTGAAGCAGAAGGGGGCAGCAGAGAAACCAACTAGAAAGCCCACATCCCTGTTGGTTCCTTCTAACGGAAGGTGCTGTGCAATGTAAATACACTACAAGGAAATGAAAGTGGAAAGTCCTATCTTTTATTTATTAAATTCTAAAAATGATTGGAAAACATTTTCAGATAACATGATTCGGATTTCTACTTGTCCATTTATACAGATACTACGAAGTGGATATATTTGTGTGTTTTGTTCTAAGATCTGACAAGCAAGTGTAGAGTGGATTATTTGTAATTCAGTACAGCTTTCAGTGGGGCTTGTTTTCCAGTAGACATTCTATGTGTTTATAGAAAAGCAGATGCTCTAGTGGGTTTTTGCAGTTCATTCTAATATTTATAATTTATCCACTGGAGTAAGAGTTTTTAAGGAAAACCATTTCATTTCTTGTTAAAATTCAGGGGAGTTAATGCCTTTTGACTGAATTTTGGTTTTGGAGTCAGTTAGCAGTCTAATTTTTTTATTTTATTTTTAAAGTATTGCCTGTGAAAATTTTCCCGTTTGTTGAAAGCAACAAGGTTTAAGCTGACTGATTGGTTTCATGCCCTTAACCTTTGAAAATGTGGTAATTAATTAAAGCAATACTATTTTTCTGTAAATGATAGCCAAGTCATGTTGATGGGCTGGCTAACTAGTTATATGTGCTATGTATGAAAGCTGTTCTATTTCTCATTAATATTCTATATTTCTTTTCCTGTGATTTAGGACAGTGAGATAGCATAGCTGAGGGCTTCTCACTGAAAACCTATCAGGTGTTTTGATGTATTCTATGTTTAAGATAATGGACAAGGTTTAGTGGTTAACAGGAAACTAGTGCCTCTTTTCACTGACTTACAAGTTAAAAAAAGGAGTCGTTGAGTTATATGGTATCTTCCTCTGCAGGAGAGCCAGTGAAGATACAGCTGCAGTTCTGTTCCAGATCCATTATGTGTGTTTTATATTTTGATAAATTTAATCTATTGACTTGTTATAGCCCCATTTTATAAGATAAGCTGTGAAAGAAACCTCCTCAATGTGATTTACAAAGTGAGAAGTGAAGTGTTAGCTGTACTCTACTGGTTAGGATTTATAGCATGGTACAGTATTTAGCAGAAAGTGTGTGTGTGTGTGTGTGTGTGTGTGTGTGTGTGTCCATCTCAGGGTGCTTGAGGTATAGGATTACAGTTAATTCTTTTTTTCTTTTTTAGACAGAGTTTCGCCCTTGTCGCCCAGGCTGGAGCGCAGTGGTATGATCTCGGCTCACTGCAACCTCTGCCTCCCAGGTTCAAGCGATTCTTGTACCTCAGCCTCCCGAGTAGCTTGGGATTACAGGCATGTGCCACCACCCCCAGCTAATTTTTGTATTTTTAGTAGAGATGGGGTTTCACCATGTTGGCCAGGCTCATCTCGAACTCCTGAGCTCAGGTGATCTGCCCGCCTTGGCCTCCCGTTGTGCTGGGATTACAGGTGTGAGCCACCACGCCCGGCCATGATTACAATTAATTCTTATTGAAAGTACTCAGTGGCTCATCTATTATCTCTTTCCAGTGCTAGTCATCTCATTCTGTCTGTATGGTAGTTGTTATTTGATGAGCGCTAGTTGTATAAAAGTAATATGTCTGATTTCTTCAAGAAACGTTTTTCTTTTCTGTCATCAGTGACCTCATCTATGACACTGGGGACAACTGTCCAGTGAAAATGCACTGCCATCCAGTGAAACCATGCTGCTTTTTCCGGGCACGTGTATTTGTCCTCTTGAAGCTGTAACTTTTGACTGAATGCCAGATGTTGTTATTTTATCTTTTTGGGTACTAGCTATTTTTGTATCCCTGAAGTTATTCTTGAGCTTTTTTCCCCCCGTAACACAGTGAAGTTATTTGGAAACAGTTTTATTTAGTGTGTGTAGGGGAAGGGGTCTTGCTTTTAACCTTTCTTAGGTGGGACCAGAGCAGTATTTAGTGTGGGGCAAGTCACTGAGGCAAGGCTCTTTGGGTCTTCTATTCAATACTCCTTGAACCTTGAGGTTTTCTACTCTGGTTGATGGGAGCAGGCACTATTCGTGGTCTTATTTGAGCGCCTGCTACTGTTACCTGTAACTCTTTCAGTTGGTCCTGTCCCAGGTTCAGGCAGTGTGTTCATGTGCATGGGCTGATTAGTACTCCGTGGAATATTTAAGGCTGACCTTCTGCAGATTTGTTGATTTCTCTCCCTGTACACTTCTTTCCTCTCTGGTATTCTGTCCTGTAAACTCTAGCCTTTTTTGGTCTCCCTATACTCTCAACTTTGTCACCTTAACTCAGGGCCTCCTTCAGGCTCCACCTGGCTTCTACTTGTTGTGAGCATGACTGGCTAAGGCTGGCTTCACAGGAAGTAAAATAATTTACTGAAACAGATGTGAGTTAAAACCAAGTTTAGGCCAGGTGCGGTGGCTCACGCCTGTAATCCTAGTACTTTGGGAGGCCGAGGTGGGCAGATCACGAGGTCAAGAGATCGAGACCAGCCTGGCCAACGTGGTGAAACCCCGTCTCTACTAAAAATACAAAAATTAGCCGGGCGTGGTGGCATGCACCTGTAATCCCAAGCTCCTCGGGAAACTGAGGCACAAGATTTGCTTGAACCTGGTAGGCAGAGGTTGCAGTGAGCCGAGATCATACCACAGCACTCCAGCCTGGCGACAGAGTGAAACTTCATCTCAAAACAACAACAACAAAAACGAGAACAAGTTTATTAGCAGGGAATTACGTTACCAGGAAGCAATGGCCGGCACAGCAGAGAAGAGGCTGTCTGCCAAGAGGCAGGGGCTGAAAGGAAGTTTTCTAGGGCCATGCTGGAGGGGTTATGTGCAGAGAGGATTGTGCTGCTAGGGTATATGCAGAGCAAGGTATTTGGGAACAGGATGTTGTACAAGCAGGTTGTTTGTGATTAGCTGTCTCTCAGAACAATTGTTCTCCCCGATCGGGGGCTGGCCTCTTCCTTGTTGGTGCTAACTTACCTTGTCAGGACTCCACACTACCTACCTTCACTGTGGTCTGGAAGCTTTCTTAATAAATTGGGGCAGTCCTTTTGTTTATTTCCCAGTCTCTCAGTGATTGCTGCCTTTGTTCAGTATCATGAAAACCACTGGATGTTGGTGTTACACATGGATGGGAGGGTAAATCCAATTTCCATGATTACATCCTGGCTGGTCACGGAAGTGTCTCTCTATAAATTCTTAAAACTGTCCCCTGTCAGAGCCCATCTGAAATTAGTGCTTTTCTCTCCTCCTGATAATGGGGTTCTATTAGTGCTGAAAATCTAAGTTGTAGGCTTCACTATGAAAAACTGCACAGCCTCCCCAAGAAATATCATCACCAGTCTGCCTGGTGGTCTTCTCTTTCTTTCGCGGATTCCTAAATAGGTTTACAGGGAGTGCTAAGAGGATGGTCACACTTAGGCCTACTGAGGGTGACTCGGCACAGAATGGGAAGTCTGCAGAAGAGTAGAGTGAGGTGGTCATTTCTCAGCAGATACGTTTATTGTTACCCACACTCTTTTTCTAAAAGATTCGAGAAGTATGAGATATTTATGTATTTATTTCTGAAGTCTGCCTGTGTTCCAGTCATGACCATTCAGATGCTGAGATACAGGATAAGCAGGAAGCAGATGTTTCTGTCCACAGGAACCTCCCTGTCTGTGGGAGAAACAAATGCTATGTAAATAGAAAGTGATAATATGACGTGATAAACTACGGCTTTCCCATTCAAGGACTTTAGAAGATACTCTCTTTTCCTCCTTGTACCATTTTAACAAAAGCAGCACAGCACTATACTGATGCCTTTTTATACTTTGCGTTACTTGGCGAAAATGAAGTTCTCTATTTTATCTGCGAACATCTAAGAGCAAAATATTTTAAACCTTTGTTCTTACCAAGACTAACTTTATCTTCATGTGGCACATTTTAGTAATTTACCTAGTTTGTAGCCATCTAACTAGAATTTGCTGATTGTTTATGTATTTCTTCAGATTGCTGATAGATTTTATTCTAATAAGCGAAAAGCAATTCTAAGCCTTGATCCTTAAAAGGTATATTTCCCTTGGCAGCAATTCTAGTGGAAACAATGGGTAGTCTCTTTTTATTAAATTTTATTGATTGATTGATTGATTGAGACAGAGTCTTACTCTGTTGCCCAGGCTGGAGGGCAGTGGCGTGATCTCGGCTCACTGCAAGCTCTGCCTCCTGGGTTCAAGCAATTCTCCTGCCTCAGCCTCCTGAGTATCTGAGATTACAGGCTCATACCACCACACCTGGCTAACTTTTTTGTATTTTTAGTAGAGTTGGGGTTTCACCATGTTGGCCAGGCTGGTCTCGAACTCCTGGCCTCATGATCCGCCTGCCACAGCCTCCCAAAGTGCTGGGATTACAGGCGTGAGCCACTGTGCCCCACCTAAATTTATTCTATTTGTATGAAATAACTCTAAAAATTTGGTCTTCATTAGTGTTTTTACTTATACTTCAAGATGCTGAATTATTTCTGTAGAAATATATTGGCATTTCTGTTCTATAAGACAGCATTAAATGAAATAGTTTCGTTTCTTTTCCAAGTATATTTTTAAAAGTACATTAGTGTAGCCTATTTTTTATTTTTTTGCTTTGTCTTTTGATAGTGAAACAAAATACTACTATTCTAAGCTTGGGTTTTCAAAATACACATTATTCACGGTGTAAATTCTGCAGTAGCCTTGTATTATAGCATATGAAGGAGGAAAAATTGGATCCATTTAGCTCTGATCCCTTTTTTGTTAGCAATTTATGCGTATAACCAACAGATTTCTCCTTAAGAAAACCTCATTATTAAGCTAACTTAGTGAAATTTAGTAAAGAAATGATTTGGAGGAAAGCAAATAAAGTAATCCAAATATACAATAATTATACCAAAATTTTAACATCGATTTATAAGAACATTTTACCACTTTTAAATTTCTTCCAAAATTGACAGATACTGATTTTTTTCATTAACTGTCAGTGGAAATCCTATGGGAGACAGCTCAAATTTTGACAGCTTCAAGAAAATGGATGGCTTCTCCTTCTGTGTGGTAATTGATCTTACCTTTTGAAGAATTAGCTCATAAGTATAGATTTGGAGAGAGTTACAATATGCAATACAGCCTTCCTCTTTTGAAAATAAGTCAGTCATTCTGTGAACTGAAGACTTCAGCATGAAGAAGGTTGCTCTGAAGGGCAGAGTATATAATATTATTTGGTTGCGACTTTTGCTAGCTTGGTGGCTCTTGAGAAATCTTTAGTGAACTTGCCAGTTTCATGTTTGTAGGGGGTATGCATCTATCCAGGATAATCATCCCCCATTGAAAAACTAACCTTTTCTAGGTTAAGTATAATGTGAAACAAATAATATTGCTCCAGAATGAATTTCTGTGCAGTTTGTATGGATTAACAGCTGGCTAATAAGCAGCTCTTGAAGTCTGTCAGAAGCAAGGTCTTGTATTAGCCATAGACTGAGCAGACCTATTGCTGCCTCTGCCGTTTACCTCACATGGTGAAGTAGTCTGGGAAAAAGCAGTGTCACTGTTCCACTCCAGATAGCTGTCATTATGGTATTACATAAACTAGCAGACTGCTGTGGGACGCAAAGGGGATGTGCACTGTTTTGGTTATTTGAGGGGACTTTGGCATGCCCTTGTAGGAGCCCAGAAGGAAGGATCATACAGTTTAGTCTTAAGCTGTGCAAAAACATGACCATATGAATGAAACCAGTCTTCCTGAGGCCAGAGGGCTTATAAAGAGGAAAGATACACACCTTGAGTAGACTTCTTTTTGAGCAAGGATATCCAGAAGTAGAGTGTTAAGGCAAAGCAAAAGATTCTTTAGACTGCACTCAAGTCTGTCTTTATAGGCATTTCTTGCTTGTGTAGCATGGAAAGGACCACTGCTTGCTCAGTGTGGCTTTTTTTTTCTGCTATGCTGGACCATGTGAGTAGCCATTGAGATAATTTATTCCTGAGTCAAAATAAGAGGGCATTAAATTTAGTAGAACTGAAGTTGGCACTGGCTAGACTGATTACTATGATGAGATCCCTTGGAGAGCATCACTGGTGAAAGCACCTGGATTCTATTTAGAAAAACTTAAGTATGTAAGTTGCCTTCTTTGGGGGATGAAACTTATAATGAACTATTGTAGAGGGTATGAAAGCCCACGGCATGTTTCTGTCATATACTGTATATATATATGCTATACTAAGATGTCATGCATGGGTCAGGGTCCTTGGTAAGGCTCACCTGTCATTTCTTACGTAGTTTATATTTGTTTCTCTTTGCGCAAGGATTTGGTGAGTTATCTTATGGACAATGAAAGGAGAAATGTCCTAATGCAGAGTTCGCTCCTAAGTTCAAATGAGAAATATCTAAAATCCTAAACCATGAACATGGTTCATGGTTTAGAACCCTTAAAATGGAATTACAGTACTTTTGAATTAGTAGGTGTAAGGAACATGGCTGCACTACAGCCAGGCAGGATAGGCTGAGGTAAACATCCCGGGTGACTCAGCAAGTCTGTAGCGCAGGCGCGCAACTCCATGTGTAATGTAAACACAGCTATGTAGCCATAACATGGGAGGGCCATCACTTGGCTCTTTGCCACTGTTGTCTTTAAAAGGTATAATTGCCCTGGTAACACTGTACAGGTGTGCTTGCACCCAAAAAAAGAGAGAGAGCGACAGATCTGTCTGTCTTGCAGCGGGGAGCCAGGATACAGCTCAGCTTGCTTGCACTCAGAGGGAAAGAGTTAAGCTGTTGACCCCAAAGGGAGAGAGAGCCAGCAGAGATCTGTGCTTGGGAGTGGCTGGAACAAGCAGCCGAGACACACAGTGTAAGAGAGCTGCTGAATAAAATTGTATTTCACCTACCCGTAGCCCCCTGAGTGTTCTTTCAGCTATCTGCCATTCATCTACCCACTCCCGGCCTCAGCATGGGCTGGAACCTGACCCTGGACCTAACAATGGGGATCTTAGGGACTTAAGAGATCATCTAAATGAACTCTTTACAGATGAAGAGACTGAATCCCCAATGGTTAAATGACTTGTCTAAGACCTCACATCTACTTAGACGCTGAGCCAAGACAGAACCTGATTTCTGGTTTCTAGATGTGCAACCCTTACTCAGTGGCATGTACTGTAATTCACAGTTTCCATTCACTTGTTGCCAAGGTCTGCCACTTCCGAGAGTTTCCCAGTTTTGGTGTAAGTGTACATTGCCAAATGAGAAATAGCTTGGAAATATAACTGAAGAGACATTATCTGTTGTGACTGCAGCTGAAGCACCAACTTTTAACCAGTATTAGCACTGCTTATTTCAGCTCCTATCCTTATCTCAAATAATTCTGCCTTCCTATAACACATGATCGGGACCCCTGGGAGCCGCCAAAAAGGACACTTACTCTGAGGTCTTGCCCAGGTCTCTGCTTCTTCCTCCTTGTTCCCAGACGGCAAACGGACATCCTCATAGTAAGACTGGGCTGCTTTCCACCTGCGCAGCCCCACGGTAAGCACCCGCAGCTCCAGAGGGAATTTATTTTAGTAAAACAAACAAACCTGGAGACCAGGAGATCAATTATCAGTAGTTTGGTAGTAATTGAAAACGAGGTCAGAGGCTTCTATTCCTTTTTCCATGAGAGCTGGATGTGTGAGGTTGTTCTTGATGAAAGCTGAATTTTTAAATGCAGGTTAATGGCTTTCTTGGAAGCCAGCAAGCAATTAAGGTTTTCTCATCCATGCAGAAATTACAGCTGCAGGGGGCAATTTTTTAAAATTCCTTTGGATTCTTAGAACATACTATATTTATTTATTTTCCCTTAAATTCTGACCTTAAGCTTAAAAATAAGTTTGTTAATACTAATATTGTTTTCCCTTGAGCTAGCTTTGAACCTCAAATGAATTGCAAAGTGACTGCTGTAGGGCTACTCTTTAGTAAGCTGGTCCAGTTGAATGGTAATGAATCCATTTATAAAAAAAATTGTATGTGAGCTGTTTCCAAGGCTATTACAGTATTTCTTTATCAGACTATACATAATTTTACATTTGTAACATGGTACAGTTCCAACTGAATAGGCAGTAATTTTCTTTATTAGAGTTGCATTTAGAGTGGTTCATTCATCAGATTTTTATCAAATATATTCTTTGTGTCATTCATTGTGATAGGTTCTGGAAGATGATTAAGAAATGGTCCCTGAACTCCAGGAGCTCACAGTCTAGGAAGAAAAAAGACAAATAAAATTATACCAATATAATGAATGCAGTTCCATGGCATATGAAGAGTGTTATAGAAACACAGAGCAAAGATGTAACCCTACCTAGTGTCAAAGGAGACTACACAGAAGATGGTGCATTAGAAGGAAGAGAAAGAATTGGCTGCACCAACAGGAGGAGGGGAAAGGACCTTCTGAGAAAGAGAAGAGTGTGTGCAAAGCAGTGGAGGCCTCAGGGAGGATGGTGGTCTGCTAATACTGAGTTTAGTGTGGTTGTCTTTGTCTTACATTGCTTGCAGGGAATAAAGCTAGTATTTGCTTTGCTAGCTGGACTGAGCTGGGCTATAAGTTGTCTGACCTTTATCCCGTACACAACAGGAACTACAGGAGGTTTTCAAGAAAGGGAGTGAAGTCAGATTCATAGTTGAGAAAAACATTCTAGTAACTAAGTGGTGAGTAGAATGAAGAATGGGAGCACTGATTGGAAAGCATTTATAATAGATGGTGGAGGGCAAGTTTTAGGAAGCAGGCAGTGATTGTGATGTCAGAATCAATTTGTATGATATTTAAATAGTCCACCCGGAACTCAGTAAAGCAAAGATTGTTGAAGAGGGTGAGCTTGAGAGACTGGATGGATGTTGATAACATTAATTGTGTGAGGGTATAATCTCTTTGCTGAGATTTTAAGTACGGTAATTTTCTGACGTGATACCTGTATTCATAGCGTAACCCGTGACCCTATTTGGATAGCCCTTATGCCTCTGTATTATGATTGTCAGTCACTTCCCTGAACTATAAACTTCTTGAGGTCAGAGATAAGTTTTAATGGTTCTTCTTGTTCCACAGCTTCTGACACAGGGCTTAGTTATGTAGTCGGTGCTTGGTAGATTTTGGATGTTTAGACGTGGATGCATCAGCCATCTACTTAAGAATTCCTCTTTTGAATTCTTCCTCTGCACAAGAAGATCTTTGTTTCTTAACCCAAAGAAGACCAGCTCTGTAAGTCCGTTATAATTTTCATTTTATGGCCAAGTTTCTCTGGACTTTCATTTTCCAGAAACTACCTATCTTAGATTTTGCTCTTTCCTTAGTGACAACTCAATAAAGTTCTTATTGTTCAGAGATTACATGATGAAGTAGATATATACATGTGTGTTTTTTCTTCTTTAAGTTTGGCTATTTGAACCTGTGGCTCTGTGGTGTAAACAGTAATTCCTTTCCAGATTTATTTATTTGGAAGTTTTTGGGTCTTTAAAAATTACTCCTGTGTTTCTGGTCTTGAGTTAAATCCACTTATAATTGCCCTGGGGTTCCCATGGCATCAGCACAGCTGGAGGTCTGGTGGGCTTTTGTAAATGGCATTTGGAAGAGTGATTCATTTGCCAAAGCATTAGCAATCTTTTGTATTGTTTCCATGTGGTTTTTGTCTAAAGAGACAAGTGCTGGGATTTTATTTATTTAATAAACTTTGTTTGAATGAGCTAATTTCCCCACTCTCCAGAATTACTAAGGGAAGACCTGAGCATTTATTTCAAGGACTTATTCTATCCATTCCTTGCTTGAGTGGGGAGCAGTCACTTCTGTAGCCACCAACTACCTGATAGTCTAGTCTGTTCTGTGATTAAATTATAAAAATAATCTCTTTGTGAACTTGTCTGCTTTTGGTATAAGGTCGCATATTTAAAGAGCAATCTGTGATGAGATATGTTGGCTTCATTTTCTGTTTGTTTTCTAAAGAAAGGAAAAATAGATACGTTTCCATTTCAAAATTCTTTTTTTTTCTTTTTTTGCGATGGAATCTTGCTCTGTCACCCAGGCTGGAGTGCAGTGGCGCAATCTCGGCTCACTGCAAGCTCCGCCTCCCGGGTTCACACCATTCTCCTGCCTCAACCTCCCGAGTAGCTGGGACTACAGGCGCCCAGCTAATTTTTTGTATTTTTAGTAGAGACGGGGTTTCACCGTGGTCTCGATCTCCTGACCTTGTGATCCGCCCGCCTCGGCCTCCCAAAGTGCTGGGATTACAGGCATGAGCCACCGCGCCCGGCCTTCAAAATTCTTTTTAAGAGCCTATTATATGCCCAACTCTTGTATTACTTTCTCTTTTTTCACGTTCATATCAACCCTACTTGAGAGCTGTTTTTCTCCTCACTTTGCTCCTGAGAACAGTGTTTCGGAGAGTTTAAGGAATCTATACAAGTCCCTTAGTAGTTCATATCAGAGGTTGTTTTACACCCAGGTTTTCTGTCATAAGACAGAAGCTTTGAAACTGCCTCCATTGTCCCCATGGCTCCACATAGGCCAGAGGGCTTCCAGATGCTGATAACATTGATGAAGAGGGAAGGTCAGAGACTAGACCTCAGTTGGAAGCTGTGGCAGTTGTGCTGTGAAAACCCACCAGAGGGAAGAGACGTTTCAATTCTTCTTTCATAACCATGGAAATCCTAAGTGACTTGTGGCACCTCGGTATGTTAGGACTTCTCATTTCAGAAAGTTAATGGTCTTCTCTCTCCTCTCTGTCAGTGTGATGTATGTAACCACTGATTAGCTGACTCATTTGTTCAGCTGGCAGATACAGAGGCGATCAGTTTACTCGCCTTGCTGTTTAAAAATCATGATAATTTTGCACTCCCTTTGAGAAATGGGTAAGTTCAGAAATCAGTTTTGGGACTACCTTTATTTAACTAAGGCATAAGTGATTGCACCTTCAGCAAATTTAATTCCTGGCTTCAGACTGCAGTAATCTTAAATGAGACATTTTGTTGTATGCTTATAACCTCAGGGATTTTATCTGCTGCCGTTGTGGTCTTTTGAGGAGGATTCTCCTGTTGCAAAGGATGTCTACAATATAGTGAATGGCAAGAAGTATCAGGAGTATTTTGAGTGCTTAAACCCATCCGAGGTTTATTAATTTTCCGGATATGGGTTAACATGGTTCCATGAATAGGCACAAGGCCTAGAGAGTAGGATTAGGAAGGTTTCCAGGGATTCTGAACTCATGTCAAGCAAAACTGGCATGCTGGGCAGCTAAGTCAACTGAATAGGGAAAAGACTTTGAAAGTGCTTTATCTCACTGCATAATGTTTGTCAATTTCATTCAATTAATTTACAGCTGCAGGGCTCATGAGGCTGAAATTAAAGTTTTGTAAAGTTTCGATAAGGAGGCAGCCAAACAAGTTTGATTAGCAGTGGATGTTTTGGAAATGAGTTGGCAGCCATGCAAAAATAGAGGGTTTGAATTTCAGGAGGCACGTTGGCATGGCAGTGCCCATTTGATTAACCGTGGAAAGCCCATTACTTTCCACCTGGCATTTCGGGCATTTCTTTTCTCTGTGTGTCTTCTCTGAGGTAACCTCTAACATTGGAATAAACATCTTTTTAGTTAAGTCTCATCAGCCCATTGTTCTTAGTCTGTTTTATTAGCAATAAATCAGTTGTCTGTGTTATTCTTTCTACAGCCATACAACATGCTCTTTAGCCTTTCTTTCCAAATTGTAGACATTTCAGTGAGGTGTTTCTCCCTCTGCAGGTTGGGGCAGCAGAGGGCCTTTCACTTGGAGTTCAGGAGTTGAGTTGTATGAGTTGTGGCTGAAGGGTCACAGACAAGGGGGCACGGCACCTTTTCACATAATATTTAGCAGACTGGAGTCTGTACAATAACATTGATCATTGTTCATTTTTAGTGTTTTTTTTGGTGAAATAAAACATGACCCTAATCCTCAACAGGAAAATTTCATCCTCCTAAACGGGATTTGGTGCTGACAAAGATTCTTTGCTTTTCTAAATTTTAGTCAGGTTCCTGAACTCTGTCCCCACCAGGGCCCATCTGTGTGCATTTTAGCAAGGACCCTGCTAAGTCGATTTAGCCAGAACCCCAGTCCTTCATGTCTGATCAGTCTCAGTGTCTGATCGGCTTCCTCATCCCCCATCCGGTGATGTCTCATCATCTTGGCCTGTCTTCGGCAAGAATCCTGTTAGGATGGTGTGGCCGGAATGTCCTCTTACCTGTGATTTTGCCTCTTAATAATTTTTCATTCACCGACTGCCGCCCTCCTCTTTGGCTATAAATTCCCACTTGCCGATGCTGTGTTTGGATTCAGCCTGGGGTCTTGACTGAGATCTCTTTCCGCCTGTTGCTGTAGTCCTGATAAAAAATATTTTCATCGCTTCGCTATCCAGCTCTGCTTTTCCTTTGACAGTAGCCTATTTAAAAAATGACATAGGAGCAGGAGGGGGAACACAAGGGTTGGGGAAGGACATAGAGGTGGTTTCAACTGTATCTATAATTTTTTTTTATCATGGGGAGGAAAGGTCTCAAGCGAATATGGAAGGTAAATATGAGGAAATTGGTTCTGGTACTCTGGAGTTTCTTATTTTACCCCCTTTGCTTTTTAAACTATCTTGCGAAAGGCTTGTGTTATTTTTTCCCCCCATTTCCAGTCTGTCCCAGATGAATATCGTCCTATTGCAACATGACCAGCCTGCAGCTCTTGCCCCATGTATCACTTTTATACACAAGTTCGACAAGACCCGAACCAGCCAGTACCTTCTCCCAGGAGACGAGCCCACTCAGCCTGCATTTCGATGGATCAGCCGTGTCACATTGCTGTAGAAATTTCTAAATACTTATTCTTTTTATTTTGTTTCTTATTTCACAGGGGACCCACAACAGTCTCTGGTGAACAGCATACTCTGAGTAGCACCGTTCTAGTCTTTGTATACCAGGAATGTTTCACAGTAAATGTTTAAATCATTTTGGACATATTTATGTTTTCAAAGTATCTTATGTTAACTCATTTACCCAATTCTGCATATTCGCTCTTACAAGTGGGTGATTCTTGTATTCCACAAATTTATCTCCATCTTGGAGCTTTGTTAGGTGCTCCTGAAAATTCAGTGGTAAGACTTGTTCTTGCCTTGTCTCAGCCAGTGAATATTCAAAGATGTGTAATTCATAGACTTTTCTTTCAAAGGAGCTCCCATTTTAGAGTGGAGCTAGAACTAATAGTTTGTGTTCCATACCAGGCGTATAAGATAAATGCTACAGAAACGCTGAAAGGAGTCATGATTTGTAATTGGGCAGGTTGAAAGGTTTTATAGAAGAGTGGCTCATCTGAACAAGGTTTTCTTCAAGGATGAGTAGGGAGTTTTCAGGGTGACAGAGGGATAAAGTCAAAGGAAAAAAGCATGAGCACAAATGAGGAGAGATGGCACACAGCACCTGCTGAGAAGTGATCAGCAGATGGGTGGGTTCTAGAATGCACCCAGGGAGGTGAGGTTAGAAAGGTAGAATGAAGCAAGACAGTATAAGGCTTTGATTTTCACACTAATAATTTTGAGCTTTTTCTTATTCACATGAGAAGATTTTAAGGCATGATCAGTTTTGGTTAGAGCCCAGGCGCATAAAGAGTGGGTTACGAAAGGGAGAGACTAGAAGGGGAGAGATTAGTTAAGAGGTTGTCAAAACAGTCTAAATAAGAGATGATAACGACCTCAACTATAGCAGTGGCTCTGGGAATTTAGAGGAGGGAATAACTCTGAGGACTGTCTCAGAGGTGAAAGTGAATGAGTGGGGTTTGGGAAGAGATGGGGGGCCAGGTGAGGAGCACGAGCTTTTTTTTTTTCTTTTTACATGGACAAACTGAATCACAGGGAGGGACATGTTTTCCTGTGGATGAAGATACAGATAATTTTTGCATCCAAGAGGAGAGAGAAGCATCACTCTCGATAGCCTTAATATTCTGTTCTCAAAATAACATTATTTTAGGAATGAGAGTATAAGAAATAAAATTAAGGACAGTGGGAAAATATAAATTTGTCTTGGGGAATGTGATGGGGCCTTCTGTATTATAACAGCTAGAATCTTGACTGACAGTTTTCTGATATAGACCTTTAGTTCTCATGTTTGAACTCCCTATATTCATTTGTTCATTCTTCAATATTTATTGACAGCTTACCTTGTAAGAATCATTGTATTATGAGTTGTGGATAGAAATACAAGACATAAATCCTGCCCTCAGGTAGCTCACGTTTTAAAATGGAGGACAGGCACTTAAATACAGCAGTGTGGTTGCAGTGGGTAGGCTCACAGGAGCCGTAGCAAAATTAGCAAATCTTGCTGAGAATGTGGGGCCATGAAAGTCAATGAAGGAGAATAGTTTTTGTTTTTTGTTTTGATAGGGACAGGGTCCCCTTCTGTTACCCAGGCTGGGGTGCACTTGTGTGACCATAGCTCACTGCTGCTTTAGACACTTGGGTTTAATACCACCTCAGCCTCCGGAGTAGGTAGGATTATTATTATTATTATTATTATTTATTTATTTATTTATTTATTTTTTTGAGAGCCAAGGTCTCACTTTGTTGGCCAGGCCAGTCTCCAACTCATGGCCTCAAGCAATCCTCCTGCCTCAGCCTCCCAAAGCACTGGGATTACAGGTGTGAGCCACCATGCCTGGCCTAGAATACTGTTAGGAGATGAGAACCTGCTAGCCGGTGAAAACAAGAGAGACATTCCAAGAAGGGACTGTAGGGTTTAGAGGAAGAGATGGCTGGGGCCAGATTCTCAGAGGCTGGGTTCTATATGACATGTGAGAATTTGTGGTTGAGTGAGAAAGAGAGGAACAGCGATTAAAGGGTTTACCCTTCAGTGGAGGAGTAACCAACCAAATGGAGTTTCAGTGGGATTGTGCTGGCCATTATGGAGAAGGGGATCTGAGACGTAGAGAAGAAGGGAGACACCTGAGAGACGGTGCAGTGGTTCAGGTGAGAAGTATTTGGAATCTGAACTAGATCAGCAATATTGGGGACAGACTAAAGAGTTAATAAATAGTTAGAAAGTAAAATTGGTAGGACATCGAGGTGGATTCAAGTCAGAAAGTAGGACAGAGGCAAGGAGTTCGAGGTGACACAGGTTCAAGCTTGAGCTACGTACATAGTGGAAGCATCGCTAAGAGCCTGTGCGTGCTGGGAAGAAGGATGATGAGTTCAGCTCCAGAAACCATATGAGGTGCCTGGAGATCTTTAGCAGGCAGTTATGTACTCAGATGCAAAGGTCTGTGGAGAAATTAAAGCCGGATAGAACTTTGGGAATCATCAGCATTTAGGAATAGATTGTTAAAATGGATAATGGAGGTATTTACGTAGGCCGAACAAAGAGAATTTCAAACACCTGCATCCTGTTTAATTCTTCAGTTTAAATTTACCAACAAACATAAAAGGTAGGAGATTGGGCTGCTTTCAGGGCATTGAGCTCAAAAGACAGAAAGAGGCAATTTATGTGTCACTTAATGTTTATCTTACGCTTGCCTACCGGGAAGAGTGAAAAGATGTTAAAGAAAAAGAGGGAATCTTTTCATTCCTTGAACTGTTGTGTTGAATAAATTTTAAAGAAAAAGAAGCAAAATGAAATAACTTGAGAACAAGAACCTAACCGCATATGAACATAATTTACATGCCATAAAATACCATTTTCAATGTACAATTAAACGATTTTTATAAAATTTACATAAGCCATATTTTTTAAAGTATTAAAAGACAGTTATGAGCTAAGCTTTTAAGTACAGTGATGATTGAGAGTGTGGTAAAAATACTGCAGGTAGCATTTAATTAGGGAAATTCCTGCCAGTTGAAAGATGTGGATGGGGATTGGCAGAGATTGAAGGAACAGCCATTTTGTGCCAGACACTCTGCTGGAAGAGGAGCAGATAAACGGGCGAGTCTGGGAGCATTTTAAGCAGCATTTAAAGGATAATAAGGTCGTGTCTTCACTAAGCCATTGACACGAATGTGATACTTTTATATTTGTTTCTGTTTTCTGACTTTAGCCCTAGGAAAATAAAGGGTCATACTAGCATTGCAGTTATTTTCTCACATAAAAAATTATATTTGGCTGCTTCTAATTGGAAGTATCTATTTTAAGCTCAACCAACCCTAACATCTCAGGTAACTGTGGGCAGAACTTCACATATTATAAGCTTCTTAATCTGTAAAAAAAAAAAAAAAAAAAGAAACCCTAAAAATACATATTACTAGTGATGTATTCATTTAAACAAGCTATGACGATTTATCTAGTTTCTGGAAGATACTGAAACTTGATCATTTCTTTGCTGTAGTGACCTACAGCATAAGTTAGATGGTAGTTTTAGTTGATTATGCTTTATTTTATTTTGTTTTTTAAGTCAAAGCCTGTTTTTCTCCATGATAATATCCTCCTCCATGGTAAGACTGCATGGACAAGAAGTTGCATAGAGAATAGAGTGTTCGTGGGATCTTTCTATAACTTGTAAGCAAAGGAGGCTTTGGGTTTGCTGTGGATCGTCCTCTGGAGAGTCACATTCATTTTCTCAAAGGAGTGCTGTCCCATGATGCTCAGGAATATAAAAAATAAAAGTGCAAAAGGAAAGAGGACGTGGCAGAGCCGACCTTTTCCAACTCTGAGGGTGAATATCTTCTGTCTTGGGAGGATGGTGACAAACTTGGGCTTGGAACCAGAACCCTGGTCTCTTGAGCCATGTTTGTCCAGTCCTGAGGGTCAGCAAGCAGTCAGGGAGGAGGGGAAGCAAGGGTTGCAGGCAGATCTGTGGAAAAAGTGAGCTTTGGTATGAGTTGACATAGGCATTGCCTGTTGGTGTGGTAATTGCCCAGTGGAGACGTCCACAGGCCTTGGAGTGACTCCTGAGTGGGGCCATCTGACTCGTCATGCTGCCAGGCAGCGGCAGGTCACAGTTGACATGTTTTCCCATTTCTTCACTACCTACCTGGCTTTTCCACAAAAATGAACTCCCTTTTAGTCATCATTTCTGCAGTCTATTGAGAGTATGAAAAGGTTATACTAATCTAAAATAAACTTTTTTTGTTTTAATGAGTTGAAGTCTTGCTCTGTCACCAGGCTAGAGTGCAATGGTGCAACCATAGCTCACCACGGCCTTGAACTCCTGTGCTCAAGGGATCCTCTTACCTCAGCCTCCAAAGTAGCTGGGACTACCAGCATGAGCCATCATGCCTGTCTTCCTAATCTGTATATTAGTGCCAGTAAAACAATTAAGAAGAGTGAATGTATTAGGTAAATATATCCTAGCAGATTCCGAAGATGAATAGAATTTATGATGATTTTAAATCACACACTCCAGTTTTTCCTTTGGCATGGAGAACTGAAAGCTGCATATCAGTGCTGGGCTGTCCATAAATACTTACTAGTCATTGTACTGTTAACAGTTATTTAATGATTTAATCAGAAAAGACTGGCTTTGGATTTCTGATGAGGTAATGAGAATTGGCATTTAACCAGTTAATTGGAATTGGAAAGAGCTATTAAAAGGCCATGAGAAGGTCTTTCATGAAACCCTTGAATATGCTTCAGTCTGAAGATCTTATTAAATTATGCCAAGGGTGTTTTTTTTCCCTTTCACTTTAAATCACCCGTTAGGATCATCTAATCAGCTTCCTGAATGTTGCTGCAGATAAAATTATTATTGACATCATAATGTTGGAATTTTAATTTTTTCTCTCCAGTTGTCAGTGAATCCAGTGTTCAACAATCACTAGTTTTTCTTAGCCCCATTGGGACCAGACCCAAACTAGTCTTAAATTTTATTTGCACCTTTTTGGGTTTGAAGCTTGATTGTTCGGGATATTGGTGATAGTGCTAGGACTCAGTTTCATTCATTGTTCCATTGCCTATTGAGGACATAGTTCTACTTCTTTTGGACAGACAGCCTTGCTTTATTCAAGCGTCCCATGGAAATCAGTTTGTTGCCACAGAGAAGCAGATGGGTAGATAGAATGGTCAAATGTTGCTGTCCCTTCACTAATAACTTAGAGAACTGTTTATTCACAGCCAGCCATGAAACAAAGTAAATGTTTGTTTCAAAATACGTATCAAATTGAATATGATTCTGAAGAAACAACTTGCCCGATAGGCCCGACACAAACTGGCTATTACCATTTATTTTCAACTTATCAGTCTGATACAACCAAAGAGATTAAATCTGATAGTTGAAAACTATTGTAGGTCTCTAGCATTATTTAAAGATGGAGACTGGTTAGAAGAGGTTGGCTGGAAAAGGGTGGGAGAAAAGCAAAATAGGAAACGTTTTGTTCCTTTAATGACCAAAAATTCTACTATTACAAGAGATAGCCTAGAAGTAGTTTGGCAAATGACATTTTAGTTATTTTTGGAACTGCTTTTCAATATTTTAACATGTTTATGTGTAAGCCTGAAAGGATTACAAATGTGTGTGTGTGAGTGTATATATATGTACATATAACTACACATATCTTTCTTTATATAATAATTATGTTTTTGAAAAGTTGAGTATAATAAAATACTTACAATCTAAATACCATTTTAATAGGACAAGGGAAGCTGACTTTCTAAATACAATGTCACATTCTAAGTGATGAACATAATTTTGTTAATGTAAAATTTAGAACAGTATAGATAAAGTGTGTCACTCAGCCTCAAAAAAGTTCTAAGATTTTGTCATCTTCATACATTTATTTTGTAAATGAAATAAAATATTCCAGGGAAATTTGAAAAAAGATTTTTTAAAAATTAAATAATAGCTCCTTGTTTATTGGCTTTAAATATTTAAACATTCAAATTGTGGCCTTTTTCTAAATGCACAAAATACAAAATATTTTTCCTAAAGTCCATGAATGGTGCCTTTTGGCCTCTCTGAACCCTCTTAACACAGCAGGATTTCGAACGTGTGCTGGACACCAGGAAACTCAACGTCATTCCCACAGGGCTTTGGATTTAGGACTTTCTTAGATTGACAGTGACCGAATATTTGAAATAAACTATTGACATGCAAGAGGCAGATTAATGTGAAGGTTAGTAGTTTCGGAGCTAATTCCATCATCTTTCTTGTTCTTGATTTGCATGTGTGCATTGAATTATGCTGTCTTTTTGGGTGCGGGTATAGATATAGTTTTACCCAATTGATCATTAACTTTTTTGAGGGCATCTATTTGTATCTTGTTTATCTTGATGGAAATAAAATATAAAAATCAGTTTAGTGGTAATTTTTAAATAATTAAACACAGGAAGGAAGAACAGGGTTGCAACAAAAACACTACAACAAAACAAAGGATGGTGGAAAAGCAAGAAGGTAAATTTAATGTAGACGGGTGTCTGTAAAATATAATTGAAACTAAACTTCTGACACCACATAATTTTAATCACAGAAATATACTTGGGAAGGAAATAAATTCTCAAAGAAAACCAACTAGATTTAAGATTGTCACTAAGGAAGGCTGATGCAGGTGCCACACAAAGCGATTTAGGTCTAGGGCCCCAGACACTCCTCTACATCATACTGATATGATAGGTAGGAGGTAGATATCCAAGTCTGAGTTGGTCACGAAGCAGAAGGTATTGTGTGACTTCCCAGGGAGTGGTACAGCCCTCTCGGTGAAAGTACTGGTTGGAAACTGGGGTGGGATTGTGGGGGTTGGAAATTAAAGGTTGGAACAAAGGAATGAGAGGTTTTGGACAGGTCTATTTGAGAACTCTGGAACACTACAGAGCTTTTGCTTTTCCAGCTAACTCTGACCAAGCCAGTATAGTTTGTATACGCATATTGGCAACCACTGGTGACCTTTATTACATGGAAAACATTTTGGCCTGGGAAAGATGGGTAGGCTCTCTCTCCTGGAACCTGGAACCTTGTCTAAGCTGGAACCATCTAGGCATCCTGCTGCTTGCCACGTACTTCTGACTTTGCTATCCCTTCAGACGGTTGAATTCACCCAGAGTGAGGCATAGAACAGGGAATCAGCATAGTTTATAACCCCCTCCCTATTTATTGTTTTCTTAATGTGTGCCAAGCACTGACCTCCTCAGGCTTGGTGCAAGTTAAGAAAACAATAAATGTAAAGGGAATGGATTGCTGTGAAGTCTGTTCCTGGGGAGAAAACGTGAGATCAGAATGATGTTTCTTTGTCTGAACAACTATATTTTTCACGTGTTTTGTGCATTTTCCAAATATTTAAGAATCCAAGAAGTACTTTGTAATGAAAGAATTTTTAATGACCCTGTGCAGAAACTGTAAATTGCATGTCTATGTTGTGAGTTTCTTACTGGATTATAGATTACTGGATTATGTAGGAGAAAATGGAACGAGCACCTACAAATCAACAACTTGGATAAATAATATCTAGAAACGAGCAGGGACTCATCATTTCATTGTCTTTGATAAAATGGACAGATCATTTGGTGGTTGTTGCCCATGTCTCTTCCCATAAACTGTACTTGTTGTCATGTAACTGGAAATAGAGTTACAATGATAAACATTTGTTACAATCATAACCATTGGCAAGAACCGTGAATCCTTTTATTCAACAAAAGTTAGTTCTGGTATCTTTTTCATATACATTGCCTGAGGCTCAGAATTGCAGCGTATTCAAGTTAGGTCTTTGTGTTCAGGCTCCCAAGTACCGGTATTAATCAGAACATCTAAAAAGCATTCCCATAAGTACAATGGACTGAGATTGCCAGGTGTCTGATGTAGCGCAAAGATTATTGCTGTTTAAAAGATTTTGACCTCAGAGCTTCATTCTTCCCATCGTCATAATTTTCTGAGTGCTGAGGCATTGCAGATCTTGTCTTTCTGTTTATTCAGCTATACTTTTTGCCAGCAAAGAGGCCTGAACAAGTAGGTAATGAGACTGTCTACGCAGAGGTTCTGCTGAGCCCACAGCTGCCCACTGGCAAGACCCGTTTAGGATTAATATTTCAGATCATCTATTCTGCTTGCTCTGAGATTGATGCCCAAGACACAAAGCAACCTCTAGACACTTGAGCTAAGAATAGGTATTAAGCGTGAATGCATTTGCATATTTGGTGGCAACCTATTCTACATTCTTCCTTAACGTTTTTTTCTTGTTTATTAAACAGAGGATGCTTTTGCTTACCTCTCAACTGCAGAAAAGGTACTGTTTGATATATATTGGTTTTATTTACTCTGTTCTCACAGAATTGCACGTCTACTGTTCATGGGGGAAATATTTTATGTAATTTCCAATAAATATTGAAGAAAATACTATAATCATGGCTTGATAGAAGGTGTCTTTGTATGGATATTTCAGGGGAGTTTTAATAATGGTCCTGCTCTATGAAAAATAGGAGTTGAAGTTGATGTTCAGGCCATTTCTCCTTTATTTACTTTTCATGTATTTTTTTGACACAGGGTCTTGCCTGTTGCTTAGGCTGGGGTGTAATGACATAATCAGGGCTCCCTGCAGCCTCAAGCTCCTGAGCTCAGGCGATGCTCCTGCCTTGGCTTCCTGAGTAGCTGGGACTGTGGCACGTGCCGCCATGCTAGGCTTAGTTTTGATTTTTTGTACAGAGTCTCACTGTGTTGCTCAGGCTGCTTTTCTCCTTTAAAAGAAAGCAGCTGGGTTTAAGGCCTGGTTATGGCTTGATTGATTTGACTGGTGTTTTTGATGTCAGCCTGCCTTTTCCTTGTGTCTTTTACTGGTTAACTCCCACAGATGCATCAGTCCCAAGCTCAGATGTCCAGGTTTTGTGCAGTCTTCTTTGAATCCTTTAGACATGATTTGTCTTCCTAATCTGTGCTCCCAAAGAACCTTGTCTGCACCTTATTGTTGCATATTACATTTGCGTGCTGACTCCTCTACTGTGTTGTTTGCCCCTGTATATGCTCACTTCTGCGCTTGGAGTGCCTAGTAGATTATCTGGCATACAGTATAAGTTCGATAAGTATTTGTTAAATTAATGATTGAGTAGCTGTAAAGAGATACTAAATGGCCATGGGCTCCTTCCCCTTTCTCCCGGACAGTCTTAACTCCTGTTTCAAATTGTTTTGCTTCCTGTGAAGGAAAGATGTATGAAGTTGTATTTGTGCTAGCCACCCGCAAGCCCATGGTGTGGGGAGAGACAGACAAACACATTCCAGTGCTGGGCATCATTGGTGTGATGATATGTGCACAGGGCTTTGGAAGCCCAGAAGAGGAGCATGCAGTTCAGCTGAGGGGACCAGAGAAGGCTGTTTGAAGAAGATGGTGCCCGAGCAGAAGAGGATCAAGACGTCACTGGTAGGGGCAGACGGTCTAATAGAGATACCAGTGCGGGGCTTGCCGCAAACACTCAGGGCCACAGAAGAGGAAGGTCTGCCATGGAGGGAGGGAATGGCAAGGAGGCAAACTGGAGAGAGGCTCCGAGATACGCTCAGCAGATTTAGACGCAGGTTAGATATGAAAAGTGGGAACTGTGATGTGTGTTAGTTTGTTATGATACTGATTTCTGGTATTTCTGGAGGGACATTAGCCGTGAAGAAATGAAGTATGGCTCATGTGATATGTCACTTTAAAGTCCTGAGGGACAGCCAGGAGTGATCCTGTGAGTTTTGCTATAGAAAAAGCAATGGCTCTGGACCTTTGTGTATCTGCCTGGGCATTGAACGGCAGTTCTTTGACCTTGTTACAACCCAGAGGGCTTTAAAAGTCTGGAAAGTTATGGACTGTTGGTGGCAAGGCGGGGGACATGCTCTCTAGAAGATCAGTCTGAGAGAGCCCGAAGTATCCAGACACACTAAGTCATAATGATACAAAACTTAAATCCGGTAGTCTTTCACAGCAGGCGGAAGTGCAAGGACTGGGCTTATGGTTCAGTCCTCTCTTCTAAGTTTAAGAAAGTTACTTAACCTATCAGAGCGCTCCTAGGGTAGTATACTGCTGGGTAGACTGCTGTGTTTCCCACACGGAGTTGGTGTGTGGATTAAAGGACGCAGTGTATGGAAAGTCCCCGGCACAGGACCTGGCACGTGAGGTACCTTTCCCTGTCTTTGTTAGTTTCAGTGTAACATTATCACCAGCCCTCATGGTAGCGTTTTTTCCTTTGATTAGAAATAACATGAATATCACAAACACTGCATCATCTTGGTGGTCTCCCGCACGCAGCTGCCCCCATGAGAGCGGCTGGAGTAGTCCTTGTAGTGAGAATGCAGCTGTGTTCCTAGGACATGTTGGGCCCCGCCTCCCTTATGGCCAAGTGGGTTTTTGGTAGTTAGACACAGCTCTGCCCCTGTCCGCATAGGGGATATATGCAGGATATTGAAACACGCGCTACACCGACTTCTAGTAAACCAGGAATTTGTATGGGCTGTGTGGTTCTGTTTCTAAAAAAGTATTTGGCGGGTAAGAAGGGGACTGCCAATAAATGGGATTGTTTGTATATATTAAATGTATCCAAATATGCACAGAACCCTTTGATACCATTTTAAAATTTTATCTTCTGCTAATAGAATTTCTATTGGAATTTAAAAAAAAAGTGAAAAATTATTACTCTGAGGTTTTGTTATCAAGTTTTAGGAACTTAAATCATTTTCAGTTTATTAGTTTTATTGATACATAATAATTGTACGTAATAATTATATTTTTGTACCCATGAAGTAAGCTCTCTTCATCCCCTACTACTCTTCCCAGCCGCTGATAACCACCCCTCTACTCTCTACCTCAAATTGTTTTAGCTCCCACATGTGAGTGAGAACATAAGATATTTGCCTTTCTGTGCCTGGATTATTTCACTTAACATAATGTCCTCCGGGCTTATCCATGTTAACTGCAAATGACAGGACTTTATTCTTTTTTATGGCTGAGTAATATTCCACCACACATATATGCATTATATTTTCTTTATGCATTTATCTGTTGATGGGCACAGGTTGGTTACGTATCTTGACCGTTGTGAATAGTGCTGTGATAAACATGAGAGTGCAGGTATCTCTTTGAGGCACTGAGTTCCTTTCTTTTGGATACCTGTGAGATTGCTGGGTCACGTGGTAGTTCTAGTTTTAGTTTTTCACTGAACATTCATAATGTTTTCTTTTGCATAACAGCTCAACTAATTTACATTCTCACCAACAGGATATGAGAGTTCCCCCTTCTCTACATCCTTGCAAGCATCTGTTCTTTTTCGTCTTTTTTAAAATGGCCATTTTAACTGGGGTGAGATGATATCTCATTATGGTTTTGATTTGCATTTCATAATGATTAACGATGTTGAGAATTTTTTCATATATGTGTTGGGCATTTGTCTATTCAGTTTATTCAGTTAATTTGCCCATTTTTTTTTGTTTTTTTTCCTGCTTTTGGTGGTTTTTTTGCTATTGAGTTGAGTTCCTTATATAGTCTCATTATTAATCACTTGTCAGATGGAGAGTTTGCAAATGTTTTCTCCCATTCTGTCTCTTTACTCTGTTGATTGTTTTGTTTGCTATGCAGAAGCTTTTTAGCTTGATATAATCTCATTTGTCTATTTTTGTTTTTGTTACCTGTGCTTTTGTGGTCTTATCAAAAGATATCTTTGCCAGGCCAATGCCCTGAAGCATTTCTCCAATGTTTTCTTCTAGTAGCTTCATAGCTTTGGGTTGTACATTTGCCCTTGATCCATTTTGATTGGATTTTTGTATATGGTGAGAGGTGGGGTCTACTTGCATTCTTCTATATATGGATATCCAGGTTTCTCAGCACCGTTTATTGAAGAGGGTGTCCTTACCCCAATGTATGTTCTTGGTGCCTTTGTCAAAAATGAGTTGACTGTAAATGTGCAGATTTGTTTTTGGATTCTCTGTTCTATTCCACTGGCCTATTTGCCTGTTTTTATGAGAAGCGTGACATTTTTTAATGTACAGGATGGTTTTCCAAGAATGGAAATAGGTTTATTTCTAGTTCTCCTGTGGTTTCCTCTTTTCTGATAGGTCTTGGGTAATTTCGAACAGCAGTTTAAATTTGCACTGTGCATGTAAGAATTTTGAAATCACTTCAGCATTTTTTCCTCACTTCTTTGGAAAAAATAAGCACTTAAAATGACCCCCAGCCTGAAAAAGTAAGATTATGCCTTATAATTCATCAGATTTTATCAAAAGTGAAGTATAATACCACATACATGGCCTTTAGTCTAAATTGACTTTTTTCTTAAAGTAAGATTTGAATGGATAACAGAATCTTATATAATATTTATTAGTAAAAGCTACATATACTTTTTAAAAAAAATTTGTGTTAAATGACTAGAGGATGTATCCAGATTTCTGTGTCTATGATTATTAACAGTTTTGTTGGTGATGAGCAGTGATAATGTGGTTAAGACACCTATTTTCTTGTCTGTTTTGAATTCATGCCCAATAGAAAGGCTATAGGTATTATTAAACGTTTATATAAAAAACCTTTGAGTTTAAAGTTGAAAGTAGCATTGGAAACACAAAGTTAATATTCCTGATGCAGAGTTAGCACCACGCTAATCACTCATGCCTGTCGGCACTATATTTAGCTCATCGAGCTCACATTTTTCCAAGAACTACTAGGATTTCAAGTGAAGCTTCAGTCATCACAGACATTGTCTAAACCACTCAAGTATGTGTTTAAAAGAACTGCCTGTCAGTGTGCAGTGGTAATGCCAGAGCACAAATCAATAGCATATTCTCCTTGACCACTGGAGAACACCACAGCCAAATTTAAAGCACATTTTCCCTGGATGAGTCCAGAACCGACTTCAGTTCTTTTTTTTTTTTTTTTTTTTGTGCTGAGGTTTAATAGGCAGAAGAATAAAGAAAACCAGCTCTCTCTATAGAGAGAGGGGTCTTCCGAGTGGAAAAGATAGGAGATATGGTGGGTGCAGACAGGAAAGGAGGAAACTACATAGGAAAGTTGGAATCCTGTTGCCCACACCCCATCCAGCAGTGGGAGGCTGGGGTCAGTCCAGGAGGATTTGGGTAATACTGGGCGGTAGCCCCAGCCAGTAATCCTCAGTTGCTCCAGAACCTCTTCCAGCTTCAAGTAATGGCTAAGTCCTTCATGAAAGGAAGCTTGTTCACACGTGGCCAACATGCCCAGCAACCCATGGGTGCTGGGAGATTCTCCATGTTTTCCCCAGTACCTGGCATCCCAGTCTTTGAACAGCAGCTGTGCTAACCGCGTTTCTAACTGGCTGACGGATGCCTGTTACTGATTTGATATGGTTCTAACATTTAGGCTGAGAGCCTTGAAATGAAAGGGCAGAGTTGGAGTCCGTTCCTCTGCTCACCATTTCAGTGACTGCTGTACCTTGGTTTCCCCGACGAGGTTCCCAGTATGAAGTGGCTACGTTGTCTGGGGTACGTACCTGGGCTTCGTCATTTCACGTCAGCAAAATTTAGGACATGAACACACAAGAGGAGTTTAGAAGCGGAGTTAAGAGGCAAAAGAAAAGAGAAAGAACCGGGTGTGGTAGCTCATGCCTGTAATCCCAGCACTTTGGGAGGTGGAGGGCGGGTGTATCCTGAGGTCAGGAGTTTGAGACCAGCCTGGCCAACATAGCAAAACCCCGTCTCTACTAAAAATACAAAAATTAGCCAGATGTGGTGGGGCATGCCCATGATCCCAGCTACTCAGGAGGCTGAGGCAGGAGAATCACTTGAACCTGGGAGATGGGGGTTGCAGCAGACAGAGATCCAGCCACTGCACTCCATCCTGGGTGATAGAGCTAGACTCCATCTAAAAAAAAAAAAAAAAAAAAAAGAGAAAAACAGCTCTCTCTCTTTCTCTATAGAGAGAGGAGTCTTCCAAGTGGAGAAGACCCAATTTCAGTTCTTGGTGGAGATCAGGATTTTGTTCAAACAGAAGATGGTGTTCTCTCTGTTTCTTCCATGCCCATTTAATGACCAACGTTCAGCTGTCACTGAAGGGCTAAAGGAGAGAAGCTCTTATATGTGATTATTTTGACTTAATTTTTCTGGAACTGGTTTCTTTCTCTGTTAGGACATACTGGGTGCTTATGCAAGGATTATGTATGTTGGACAGTTTGGCCATTCGTATACACCTTTGTAGAATTTTTCTGTATCTTTTGTACTTTAGTATTTTAATATATTTTGTCATTTTGCAATTTAAGCCTGGGTCTGAGACAGTTTCACCTTATTCTTAATAATGCTAGATAATTTCATATCCATTAATAGAAAGAAAGGGAATTTGTGATGGTGACTGCTTTGGTACCAAGAGGGCAGAGGGAGAAAAAGAACAGAGAAAAACTGACTGGATTCTTCTAGTGCCAGCCAGTGGAAAATGGAAAGAAAATTTCTCCATACCCACATTTCCCCCAAATCTCCCTTGTAAAAACACCCCTCCCCCAGAAAAAAAAAAAAGCAAAGTACCAATTTCAGACGTAGGTTTTAAATGCAGCATCATGAAAACCGAGCATTTTGGAGGGCGAGAAAACATATGTGAGTGGCTGGCATTTGGGGTAGGAACAGCCGGTAAAGGTCTAAAAGTTTTGTCCACTCATCTCCTGTTCATACCACCATGAGAAAAAGGGGCAGTTTTCTACCCGAGACTTTTGGTTGAGTAGTTGAAAACTTGTTTTCATGGGTGTGCAAAAGAAATATAACATGAAAATCTGGATCAAGTGAAATAGAAATATTTTTAGAAACCAAAATCTTCAACAAGCTTCTGTGAAGGTTTGTGAAGATTCATATGTTCCTTTCTCACGGTCTTAAAGGAGCAACTGAAGTGATTTCAGGAATCTAAGCTATTCTGGCTCGAGATAGGGATGGGTTGGATATGCACCTTTCCCAAAATAATTCACTGCATCTAAAATTTATAATTAAAATAGTTCTTAGGAAATATAATAACATAAAGTGCTACTCATGGACATGGAAAATGTTACTCATGCCTAATGTTTTGGTTATAGGAGAAAGAATGTTCCAGGGAAATGTAATCTTTATGTATCGAATTTTCTAAAAGTAGGGTCAAGTGGCTGGGCTTAGTGGCTCACACATGTAATCCCAGCGCTTTGGGAGGCTGAGGTGGGAGGATTACTTGAGCCCAGGAGTTTGAGACCAGCCTGGGCAACATGGTGAGACCCCATCTCTACAAAAAAGTACAAAAATTAGCTGGGCGTGGTGGTGCATGCCTGTGATCCCAGGTACTTGGGAGGTTGAGGTAGGAGGATCTCTTGAACCCAGGAGGCCACAGTGAGCTGTGTTTATGCCACTGCATTCCAGCCTGAGTGACAGTGCAGTACCCTGTCTCAAAAAATAAAAGATCATCTCAAATAAATATAAGGTCAAGTAATTACCTACACAATAATCAATGAATTCAAAGCCTCTGAAACTAAAAATGTAGCTAAAACTTTTCTGGATATAAAATATATATGTGTGTATGTACACATAAATTTCATAAAGGTAAAAACATTTGCCATCTTCCTATACAAATTATAAGCTGTCTGAAATTATTAGAAGGGGATGTAATATAGGAAGTGTATTGTGACAAAGCTAATTTTTCAAACTTTTGGGGATGTTGTACTGAAAACAAAAATAAGCACTAATCAATGTCCTCAGACTTACCTCTAGGATAAAATAAAGTTTTAGTTAGACTACTTCATGGAATTTCCCTCATTACTCTTAACTTTTTTTTTTTTTTTTTGAGACGGAGTCTTGCTCTGTCGCCCAGGCTGGAGTGCAGTGGCGCGATCTCGGCTCACTGCAAGCTCCGCCTCCCGGGTTCACGCCATTCTCCTGCCTCAGCCTCCAGAGTAGCTGGGACTACAGGCGCCCACCACCACACCCGGTTAATTTTTTTTGTATTTTTAGTAGAGACGGGGTTTCACCGTGTTGGCCAGGATGATATGGATCTCCTGACCTCGTGATCCACCCGCCTCGGCCTCCCAAAGTGCTGGGATTACAGGCGTGATTACTCTTAACTTTTAAGCCGGGAGAAATGGGAAATTGAGAACTCCTGAATAGAGAGAGAAAGAAAGAGAAAGAAGGAGAGAGGGAGAGAGAGAGAGAGAGAGAGAGAGAAAGACAGAGACAGAGAGAGTGTGTGTGTGTGTCCCTGTTTTGATGCGCTTTTACCTGGGTTACCTTTCCGTGACAGTTCTGAGCTTTGTCAGATGGGTGTTTCCTGCTCATAAGTGCATGGTGCTCACTGTAGATAGGGACAGTCTACACTGGAGGTTTCAGAAGTTAAACCAATTCATGAGTCAAAGGGGCTCACAGAGGATGAAGAGCATCTCATTTATTCTAAACCAGTGATTGCTCTTTTTTTCCTTATTAGTGAGATGTATGTTTTTTCAATAAAAGCTTAGTTAGAAAGTCATTGTGCGACTAGATAAAAATAATAATTTTCTATGTTTACATATAAAGATTTGCTTGCTATGATGTAGTTGGTTAGAGTTGGGAGGCGGTTTGGTTAACAGTTGGAGTACTGAGGACGGGTTTCAGTCCGCGTAAGTCTTCATGTAGAATCTAGAGGGGGCCCTGTCAGTGGTGCTTTATCTAAAGCCGTAATGACAGCAGTGTTGGAATTCTGCTTTGCAAATTGTGTTTGTTTTACTTGTTGAAAGTTAAAATCAAGACGCAGAATCAGTGCAGTCATGCCGTTATTGCACGTAGAGTTGCTATGTTGGTCGGCTAAAGTGTTTTGGACAGAACACATTATTTGTTTAGAAAAAAGTTTCACAGATACCACGGAAAACAACTAACTGAACTTGTTTTTCCTTGTAGCTTTTCTTGTGCGAGCCTCTGAGATTTTTTTTCCTTGCCTTTGCTTTCCGACTATTTGAACAGGAAAAGAACAACTAATGGTCTGGAGGAGAAATCAAGGACACTTTTTAAAATTTACTCATTCAGCAGATATTGACTAACTGATGAGTACCAAATGTGCTAGAACCCAGGGTTCTAGAGATGATTAAGGAAGTCAACGGTCTTGGCTTCGTGGAACTTATGTCTAGTAGGGAAGAAAGATGTTGGTCTGGTGATAAAAAGTAGCAAGAGATGCTTATTCCCTCTATAATAAGAATAACAGGAAGGATCTAGAAATAGGCTCATGGGTTTGTAGCTATAAGGGCAAGAATTTGAGAACTCTTCTGGCCAAAAGCTCTAATTATTCTGAATCATGGGAGGAGCTTTCATCTGCAAGGAACTGCCAGATAGATAGAGGAGCTTTGGTGGCACATACACACCATGGAATACTATGCAGCCATAAAAATGAATGAGATCATGCCCTTTGCATGGACATGGATGGAGCTGGAAGCCATTATCCTCAGCAAACTAACGCAGAGACAGAAAACCAAACACCGCATGTTCTCACTCATAAGTGGGAGCTGAACAGTGAAAACACATGGACACAGGGAGGGGGACAACACACACTGGGCCTGTCGGAAGGGCGAGGGGAGGGAGAGCATCAGGAAAAATTGCTAATGTGTGTTGGGCTTAATACCTAGGTGATGGATTGATAGGTACAGCAAACCACCATGGCACACATTTACCTGCATAACAAACCTGCAGGTTCCGCACATGTATCCCAGAACTTAAAATAAAAATAAAAATTAAAAAAATTTTAAAAAAAAGAAAATTGGGCATTTTAGGTATCATATGGTAGCAGCTAGATATTGATTTCCCTTCTCTCTCTCTGAGGCTTTTTTTTTTTTTTGCTGTCATTTGCTTGTTTAGTGACTTGATTAAACTATTTTACTGAAATCTAAAAATAAAAATAAAAGGCATCAAGTACTTAGTAATAAATCTAATAAGTGAAGTGTAGAAAAAAAAAAAGAAAATATATCCGTAGCCTCTAGTAGGTAGGAGCAAATGAAAACTGAAGGTCTTCTCACCTGCAAGCACAGTCCCAGGCAGTGTGTTGTAATAAAAGCAAGTCTCAGACTGACTCATGCACAGATACAAACATTTATTAGGCAGGCGCAAAAACTGTCACACCACTTGTTCTATAAATTTATCACAGAAAGATTCACTTGAAGCAGGTGAAACAGTGCGTTAGCTTCAGAATTCAGCTAACCTAGTAGCAGTTCGCTGACAAAAATCCATACAGGGTCCATCCTAGTATTAAGCCTAGGGGGCCTTTAAGAAAGGTATGCTGTGGTGGAGTGTCCGTATAATTTGTGGTCCAAAGCAGAATGCTTTGAGAACCAACGAGGGCATTCTTAATAATTATGTTGGGATAAGAAATGTAAACTGGGACTGTAACAGGCAAATTGCAACCTATGGCAATTCTAGTCATTCGGCATGCTAGATTCTTGTACATTGTTCAAGCAAAGGCAAAAGGAAATAAACTAATTATTCTCTTTCTACTATTTTTAGCCATCCACATATCTTAAACACCCCTTGTTTCACCAAGGAAAAATATTTTTATCTATAATGCAAATTATCAAATCCTTTAAGGTTGATCAGAAACAAAGATATTTGAAAATGTTTTGTAGCAAAGGGGAGGAAAAGTATCTTTCCTGCTACTTATTTTGGGTAGCTGGGACCCTGTCTAATAAAATTTATTTTATTAGAAATTTGTTCAAGTTTTATGTGACACGGGAGACTTCATAAGGAAACGAAGACCCGAAGAAGCAGTTAAACGTGAGCTTGTTTCATAGTAGGTTTGATGAAGAGTGGAGAGTCTTAGAGAAATGTGATAGGACAAAGCGGGGGATGAGCTGAACGTTATAAACTGGAGGATGCTTAGTAAGACCTATTTGTTCAGGTCTCTATGTCACTGCATGTTTGGAGATAAGGATGCCCCTTTCTTCTGGGTATAGGGAGGGCACCTCACACAGTAGGGTCCTTTGACCTGCTTCGGGGAAGGTCGTAAAACATAGGAAAGATTTTATAACCTTTTTCAGGGGAGAAGGGGAGGGGGAAGGTCTGTTTTCTCAAATCCTTCAGCTTAAAATATCGAATATGCCAAAGTACCATATTTTGGGGTAGGATGTCTTGGACCCCATCAGTAGCTACCTCTAGCATTGTGGCAGATGGTCACCGTGTGTCAGATGATAAACATCCACCTCTGGATTAATTCCTCATTAGGGTACTTCAGATGTTAACTAATACCATTAGGGTGTGAGTGGAAACTAACCCAGATACACATAAATCACACTGTAAATACTTCTGTATTGAAGTGTTTAAAATTTACTATAGATAGTGTAACACTTTCTTTGCTGGAGATAAAATTTATGTTGTTAAAAGAGAAAATGCAATATTCTTTAGGATGTACAGCTTTAAAGCTGCATTAGGAGTAAAACACAGGAGGTACATGCAGCATTTAGTGATCATTTCTGCTCTTTTCTGTAGTCTTCTAGGTACTCTAATCACAAAATGTTAATGCTCATCTTTAGGGGTAAAATAATGTGCTCTAAAGAATATGGTAGTCACTGATAATTTGTAATTATTTACTAGATTTTTTGTTACTAAATAATTCAGTGGTATTACTATAGGATCAGTAATCAGCCTGCTGAAGAATGAATAATGCAATCAATTTACATTCTTTTGTTGCCATTGATAGACCAGTAACAGCTTACCTTTCCTATATTCTGTAGGCATCTAAGAAGAAAATATACCAAAACTTTAAGATATCAAAATATATTTTTCAGAGGTAAAACAATGACCCTCGTAAATACATAGTAAGTGCGTGTCATAAATTTATTTGCCTGATGAATGAGGGACTCAACATAATGGTGATGCTGATTCCCATAAAATTCCACAGATAAATTACATATAGGCACTGATAGAATGCTAGAATAAGATTGTAAGATCAGTAAACTGGGCTGGGTGCAGTGGCTCATGCCTGTAACCCTAGCAGTTTGAGAGGCTAAGACAGGAGGATCACTTGAACCCAGGAGTTCAAGACCAGCCTGGGCAACATGTCAAAACTCCATCTCTACAAAAAATACAAAAAATAGCTGGGCATGATGGTGCATGCCTGTAGTCCCAGCTATGTGGGAGGCTGAGGTGGAAGCATCGTTTGAGCCCAGAATGTTGAGACTGCAGTGGGCTGTGATCATGCCACTGCACTCTAGCCTCAGCCTGGGTGACAGAGTGAGCTCTTGTCTCCAGAAAAGAAAAAAGAAAAAAAAAAGGAATTGTAAGTTGGTTAATGTCTTACAGGGCAATAAAACTGTTGTCTTTGGGGCTATCTTTCTATCACACAAAAATTATTTACATCCTTTTGGACAAAAATCTGCAAGTTAATATGTTACTTAGCAGTCCTTATCCTGATAGATAATAAGTAGTAAGCCAAACAATACTACAGTATTAAAAAAAAAATCCTTGGGTGGGCCTTTTTAGACTGTGGTCCAATATTTAAAAGAATATAAAGGTAACCTTTTGACATATTTTCAAATTTTTCATAATTTTTACTAATAAAGTCATTTCATTTGGTTTCGGTTTATAATGAGTTATATGATTCTTGAGCAAATACAAATTGTGACCTTTATGTGTGTATTGTGTGGGTTTTTTGTTTGTTTGGACCAGAATCCCCCTTACTTGGGACTCAGTAAGGGAAAGGGCTCATAGTTTTGACTTATCTGAATTGTAGGTGAGATTAGCTGTGTTATTGTTTAGGAACTTTTATTCTGTGTGAAGGGAACTGTAATCACCCAACTGGCTCTTCCTGTCTGCTGCACAGACAAAACTGAAGGGGTGGCCTGCCCCTCCACACTTGTGGGCGTTTCTCGTCGGGTGGAACGAGAGACTTGAGAAAAGAAAGAGACACAGAGACAAAGTATAGAGAAAGAAAAGTGGGCCCAGGGGACCGGCGCTCAGCATACGGAGGACCCGCGCCGGCACCAGTCTCTGAGTTCCCTCAGTATTTATCGATCATTATCGGGCATTTCTGGGAGAGGGGGATGTGGCAGGACAATAGGGTAATAGTGGGGAGAGGGTCTGCAGGAAAACATGTGAACAAATGTCTCTGCATCATAAACAAGTTAGAGAAAAAAGTGCTGTGCTTTTGATGTGCATATACATAAACATCTCAATGCCTTAAAGAGCAGTATTGCTGCTAGCATGTCCCACCTCCAGCCCTAAGGCAGTTTTCCCCTATCTCAGTAGATGGAATATACAGTCGGGTTTTACACCGAGACATTGCATTGCCCAGGGACGAGCAGGAGACAGATGCCTTCCTCTTATCTCAACTGCAAAGAGCCCTTCCTCTTTTACTAATCCTCCTCAGCACAGACCCTTTACAGGTGTCAGGCTGGGGGACGGTCAGGTCTTTCCCTTCCCCCGAGGCCATATTTCAGACTATCACATGGGGACAAACCTTGGACAATACCTGGCTTTCCAGGGCAGAGGTCTCTGCGGCCTTCTGCAGTGTTTGTGTCCCTGGGTACTTGAGATTAGGGAGTGGTGATGACTCTTAAGGAGCATGCTGCCTTCAAGCATCTGTTTAACAAAGCACACCCTGCACAGCCCTTAATCCATTTAACCCTGAGTTGACACAGCACATGTTTCAGGGAGCACAGGGTTGGGGGTATGGTTACAGATTAAAAGCATCTCAAGGCAGAAGAATTTTTCTTAGTACAGAACAAAATGGAGTCTCTTATGTCTACTTCTTTCTACATAGACACAGTAACAGTCTGATCTTTCTTTTCCCCACACAAAACCAATTCGCTGAGACCACGATATTGCAGTAAAGAAAGAGTTTAATTAATGCAGAGCTAGCCAAGTGGAAAGACTGGAGTTATTACTCAAACCAGTCTCACCAAGAACTCAGAAGCTAGGGTTTTTATGGACAGTTTGGCAGGCAAGGGGCTAGGGAATGTGTGCTGCTGATTGGTTGTGGATAAAATCATAGGAGGGTAGGAAACGGTCCTGCTATGCTGAGTATGCCTCTGGGCGGGGGCCACGGGACCAACTGAGTCATAAGTCACAGGTCCAGGGGGGTGAGTTGGTTGCCAGCATGCTAACATCTGAAAAACATTTCAAAAGACCAATCTTAGGTTCTACAATAGTAATGTTATCTGTAGGAGCAACTGAGGAAGTCACAAATCTTGTGACCTCTGGCCACATGACTCCTGAGCAGTAAGGGATTATAGAAACTATGCCTACATTTTAACAAATTGCAGGCCCCTCCCATAACCCTAATCTTATGACCTTTCATTAGTTTTACAAAAGCGGCTCTGGTCCCTGAGCAAAGAAGGGTTTAGTTTTAGGGAGGGACTATGACCATCCTTCCTGTCTCCCATGGTTAGCTTGGCCTGTGCCTAGGAATGAGCAAGGGCAGCCAGCCTGTGAGACTAGAAGCAAGATAAAGTTAGTCACGCCAGATTCCTCTCACCGTCATGATCTTGGCAAATGTGGTTTCAGAACTCCTCAAATATCCAGGAGCTCGATTTGGCCTTTAGGCTAACTTGAAAGAAATAAATACTTCTGTTTTAAATTATTTCTTTAAAAAAGTTTTTTTTGTAAAAAAGTTTTTTTTGTAGAGATGAGGTCTTGGAGTGTTAATCTTGGCCTCAAGCAATCATTCTCCCTTGGCATCCCAAAGTGCCAGGATTACAGGTATGAGCTACATTGCTCAGGTTATTTTAAATTTTTTCTAGCAGGAGGAGAGATATATTCAATCCTGAGCTGGTACACTAGTAATTAAAAAAAATAGAAGCTAGGGGTGGGTGCAGTGGCTCATGCCTGTAATCCCAGCACTTTCAGAGGCCAAGGCAGGCAGGTTACTTGAGGGCAGGAGTTTGAGACCAGCCTGGCCAACATGGCGAAACTTTGTCTCTACTAAAAATGCAACAAGTTAGCCAGGTGACATGGTGCACGCCTGTAGTGTCAGCTGCTCAGGAGGCTGAGGCATGAGAATTGCTTGAGCTTGGGAGGCAGGGGTTGTGGTGAGCAGAGATCACACCACTGTACTCCAGTATGGGTGACAGAGTGAGACTCTGTCTCAAAAAAAAGAAAAAAAGAAAAACTAGAAACAAACAACAACAAAAAGTCTTCTGTTTCTATATTTGAGCAGTCTTACAGTTTGTAAACACATGCACAGAGTCTCCTTTTGAAGCTTCTATTTAGATACCACAGAGTGAAAACAGGATGCCTGCTTAAACACAGAGAAGTCTTTCAGCTCTTAGGTTTTAGGTTTTGACTTAGGGATTTAGATTTTGACTTTAGATTTTGAAGGTAACCACACTCCTCCCAGAGCGAATCAATGGACGCTATGTAAATCTTTCCTTCCTCAACGCTAAGGTCATAGGAGTTAAGTTTGTCTCACATTTTCCTTTCAGTGGGTTGCATTGTTTGATAGTTTATAATAATCAAACAAAGTGGTAACTTATCTGTATTGGTGATGGGCTTCTTTCAGAAGGGCTTTGCTTTTGATTACACACACTAATTATCCTTAGGAAAATATACATGCATTCCATAAACGAGCTGTTTCGTTATCCAAGCCTTGAATCTTTCGTCCATTCTTAGCTACTGTTGACCACCTACTGTTGTTAACCATTGTTGTAGATATTGGGGAGACAGCAGTTAACAACACAGATAAAAAATATCTGCCTTTATAGAGTTCACATTCTAGAGGGGGGAGATAGATAATACACTAAGATAAATCAAATATTAAGCTTTTCTGTGTATTTTATATCAAAAAGGTATACTGAACTTGGACACTAAGTTTAAGGTGTAGTAAGGATTTCCTCCTTTGTATGGTAAAAGAAGAGTCCTTGGTAATCTTTCTTTTTACAATAATAATAGTTCTTTTTTCTTCTAGAGTCTCCCGTTTTCTTAAAGAACTTTACCCACACAAGCAAGGTTGCCCTAGGACAGTGGTCCCCAACCTTTCTGGCACCAGGAACCAGTTTCGTGGAAGACAATTTTTCATGGATGGGGCGGTGAGGAGGGGATGGATGGTTTTAGGATGAAACTGTTCCACCTCAGATCATCAGGCATTAGTTAGAGTCTCATAAGGAGCACACAACCTAGATCCCTCACATGCCCAGTTCACAATAGGGTTCACGCCCCCATGAGAATCGAATGCTGCCTCTGATCTGAGCTCTGGTGGTCATGCCTGCTCACCCGCCATGAGAATCGAAGGCTGCCACTGCTCTGAGCTCCGGTGGTCATGCCTGCTCACCCGCCGTGAGAATCGAGGGCTGCCACTGCTCTGAGCTCCGGTGGTCATGCCTGCTCACCCGCCATGAGAATCGAATGCTGCCACTGATCTGAGCACCAGTGGTCACGCCTGCTCACCCTCCATGAGAATCCAGTGCTGCCACTGATCTGAGCTCTGGTGGTCATGCCTGCTCACCCGCCGTGAGAATCGAGGGCTGCCACTGCTCTGAGCTCCGGTGGTCATGCCTGCTCACCCGCCATGAGAATCGAATGCTGCCACTGATCTGAGCACCAGTGGTCATGCCTGCTCATCCTCCATGAGAATCCAGTGCTGCCACTGATCTGAGCTCTGGTGGTCATGCCTGCTCACCCGCCACTCGCCTCCTGCTGTGTGACCCAGTTCCTAACAGGCCATGGACCAGTACCAGTCCGCAGCCCTGGGGACCCCTGCCCTAGGAGACTGACTTAGGAGTTCATGAAGAAAGTAAAAAATAAATTTAGGGATCCTAAATAAAGGATATATATAGGATAAATAAAGTCGAGTTTTGGTGTAGAGCCCTGATGTTCCAAATTGTCCCAAAGGGTTGAAAAATTAAAGCCTTCTCTTCTTCACACAGATTGAAATTTTCCTTACTTAATCTTATCTGCCCTTAGGTTACCTCTCCAATTCTTTTTTCAATTATTTGGGCATTAAACTGCTCTATCGTGAGTTATTAGAGATCACTTTCTATGGCTGACAAATGTCATTTAAAATTAATACCAACATTTATGATTTCTGTGTGAAATGTTTTTTCTTTCATGAGACAGATTTCATATCCTTGTTCTCTTGTTAACATCCCCTACTTTGTTTTTAGTTGTGGGGTTTTTGTTTTATTTTGTTTTTGCATTGGAGACCACAGTTTGCAATAAGGCTATGCACTAAGCCTCATTGATTTCCTCTAAGCTCTTGTTTATTGAGCACTTCATATGTGCCTTGAATTCTGTGAGTGACAGACAGTCGGGGGATGATGATATACAGGCGCAGTTTTTGTTTCCCATGAATGTGAACTATGTGGAAACTTACACGAGTTTTACTTACCCATGTACAACAATTAGAGAAAAATAAAAAATACAGTGCAGTCTACTTGGGAAGTTTGGATGGGAAACAAGTTAGACTTTAAATTTATCACATTTCTAATTCACACCACCAGGTAATAAATACATCAATCTTCATTATGTGATAGGAAAAAAGTGTAGTCAGAGTTCTTTTCAAAATTCCTTAAATTGTTCAGAAGTACAAACAATATTTTACTTTTTTGCTAGAAGCCAGAAAAATCCTTACAATCATTCAGACATTCTTTTAACATGTATGTCCTATTTCAGACTTTATCAGCTTCATTGGGATGAAGGATTCCCAGTGAAGCTGTGTATATGATGTGAATCTACTCTGTGCCATCTAGTTCCAAAATGCGTGGTGTACTCTGGCACACCTAAGACAAAAGAAGCCTATTGGCCAGAATGATCACATTGGCTGCTCTGCCTATGGAGAAACCATTTATTCCTTTACTTTCTTAATAAAGTTGCTTTCACTTTACTCTAAAAAAAAAAAAAAAGAATGATCAGAGAAGGTTTTGTAGACATCTTATTTGTTTACTGTCTGTCTTCTGCTAAAGTATAACCTCCATAAAAACGAGACATTCTTCTGTCTGTTGATGTATCTCTGGTACCTGGAACCATGGTAGATACTTGGTGCTCAGTAAATAATTGTTTAATGACTATTTAGAGGAAACCTATAGATCATTGTTGACTTTTCCCCCTCCCTTATCTTTACATTCAGTCAGTCAATACATGTGGTTAGTTCTGCTTCCTATTGTGTTTTAGCTAGGCGTTTTTCTTCAGCCCCACTGCCAGTCCCTTAATTGAGGCCACCATTATATGGGTCGCTGAATCAACCTCTTAATGGCTTCTGTGCTTGCAGTTGTGGAAGTACTCTTCCTTCAGTCACTTCTACAGAAAGTGAATTGAACTATTCTTCTTCGACTCTCCATTGCCTCCTAATAAAGTCTAAACTTCTTGACCTTGAAAGATGGATGGACTTCACATCCTCGCAGGAGGAGATGGTCTAGATAGGCAGAAGACGGCTGAAGAAGCAGAAGTGGAACAAGAAGGCCGGTCATTTCAAAGTTACTTTTTCACAGAAGATTAAAACAGAAGAAGCCTTCCTTATCACGGTGCCTAAAAGTGGCCTGGTTGGGGATTAGACTATTATCTCTCTCCTACTTTCTCAGGTTAAACAAGTTGGTTTCAGTTTGGAACTTTAGTCTCAATAACTCCATGTTGGCTTCATGTCTCGGGGCCGAGTGTAGGAGCTTAGTCCAAATCAGTGACCTCCCATAAGTTCTATTTAATGCTTTTTCTCCTTAAGTCTTCTAAGAGTGAAATTGGGATAACAATAGCCCAATAAGGAGTGTTTGGGGCAGGGGAGAAATTTTTGAATGCTTCAGATAAAAGTTGTCTGACATTTTACAGTAAGAGCACTTATATTATTTCAAATTTTAAAAAGTGTATGTGTGTATCTGTGTGTATATCTTCTGCTTGTTTTATGAAAGGCACTTTAAAAGAGGCTGCCTACATGTACTTTACTGAATGTCAACAATAATATATTTTTATTTGAGCTAATTTTGCAAGTCTAAAGAAAGGAAGACAGATTTTGTTTTTATTTGACAAACGATTGTTTTCTTTTTAAAAATGAGAATGTCATTCATAAAACACAATTCCTTCCCTTAAAGAGTTGATAAAATAGCAGAGGTGTCAGATACATAAACAGGCAACTTGAATCCTGTGGGATGAGAACTGTCATTACAGAGAGGAAGAATCAGGACATTATGGGCACATAGAGTAGTGGCATCTATGCCAGAATGGGAAAAAGCCTGGAGAATTTGCAAAGGAAATCCTGTATTAATTTTCGCCACATTAAAAAAAAATCTTTTTTTAGTCCTGTGATGTTATTTTGTACTGTTTTATGACCTTTTCCTGGATGATAGGTATTCTGATTACAGAAAAAAAAAAAAGATTCCTCTTCTCTCTTTTTTTTAAATTTTAAATTATTCTTTCATGTATGTGTCATGTGTAGTCTGGGAGCTTGAATTTGGTAAGGCAATCCCAGGCTTGCCATCTTGGCTTAGACAGAACAATAGCATAATCCTCACTAAGGCTTTCTAACTTGTTGTTCTCTTTACGTAGTTAGCTCCCTACTCAACTGCAGTCTGCCTGAGGTTGGATTTTGTGGGGTTCCTTGATGTACTATTACTTGTTTGCATGTTTTTGGCGCATAATACTTCCAAAGTCTGTTTATTGTTAAATGATGAAAAATGTCACTCCACAATTTAAAAAAATCTTGTGTGAACCTCACTGCCTATCAAATAAGGCTCAAGACCTTTAGCTTGGCTTCAAGAGCCACCATAATTAGACATGCCATGTTTTCTCTCACAGCTTCCACCAGTGTAGCCTGTATGCTCCAGCCTTACTGAGCCAGTCACCTTTCCCTGAATTGTCCTACACTTCCCTGGTCTCCTATTTCTGCTTCTGGTTCCCCACCCCCAGCTTACCCCTGAAAACCTCATCCTGCAAGGACAAACTTTTCCTGATTCTCCAACTGAAAAGATTGTCTCTCTCCTTTCTGCTTTCATGAAACAGTCAGCTTTGTTTTATATCTATTATGTATATATATCCTATGTATTTTACTTAAGTCTTAGACGATAAGGGGCCATCTTATTTATCTCGTCTTCTTCTATGCCTGGCAAATGATAGTATTTCAATAAATACTGTGTGACAATAAAGACATTCAATAAATACTGACTGATTGTGAAGCAAAGCATTTTTTTCATTTTTTTTTGTTCTGTTTTCTGTCTCATCCAAAGGGAAGAGAATTGAATTAATCTAGAAAAAAAAAAAAGACAGACAGAATGCTAGTGGGAGCAGTTAAAATAAATGAGCCAGAAAGAGCAAGTAAGTGACATGCCTTAGACTTATTTTTTACTATTTTGGCTATCAGCATTAGTGTACTGAAGTCATTTGTTTATGTACTAGTTGATTGACTATATAGTTAAGTCTAAGATTTTGGATTTTTTTTTAAACCCAGAGGAGTCACATTGAAACAAAATTTGATTCTGTCTTGAATAAAATGGGATATATTAGAAACACACTGAAACCTAACTCAGCACTTCTCTGTGTTGGTCTATTGGCAGTACATTTGGATGTGGGTGAATGTGTAGACAACACTGAAGAATGCTGGCTAACTATATATAGGAAATGAAGTTCCAGCTCTGTCTTTTCTCTGAATTTCTCTTTCCTTGGTGAGAATTGTGAATGGAGCAGAGAACTGAACTAGAGACGGGTTTGGTATTTTGTCTTTTGGTGCTTTCTTTATATAGTTTCTTTTTTAATTGAATGAGGAGTAGAAAATCTGACCATTTTAGTGGACTTATGTGTTTATGTGCGTGTTTAAATCTACAGATGTATCCCTTACCATTTCTTATGCAGATGAATACATTGGCAAGAAATAGAATTTGCTGAGATTTCATAGTAGCATTTCCAAAACTACTTTCCATGAAAAAAATTTTTATTGTATATTATCTTTCGGTTCTTTTGCTGAAGTTCTTTTGGCTGAGCTTTTTTTTTTTCTTGCTATATGTCTCTGTGTTCTTTTTCAATGGTTTCTCTAGGATTATAAAACAGATAATTAAATTTTCACAGTCTAAAGTTAACATTGTCCCATTTCATATAAAATATGAACTCCTCAATCTTACAGATGTCATATATATTATATTTGCATATTTTAAAGCTCCCTCAGTACAACATTTTACTTCTTTAAGTAGCCATATACATTTTGAAGAAATTCAGAGAAAGAGTCTTTTATACTTCCCTACGTGTTTACCATTTCCAGCACCGTTCATTCTTTCATGAAATTTCAGCCTTCCATCTAGTCTCATTGTCCTGCAGCCTGAAGGACTTCCTTTAGCACCTCCTGTAGTACAGGTCTGCTGGTAATAAATTATTTTAGTTTTCTTTTATATGAAAATGTCTTTATTTTGCCTTTATTCTTGCAGACAATTTTTTGCTGGATAGAGGATTCTAGATTGGCAGCTTCTCTTCTTCTCTTTCAGCACATTTCTGTTTCTTATTGCTGTTGTAAGAAAGTACCACAAACTTAGTGGCATAAGGAAATGGAAAATTCCTTTTGTCTTCGCAGGCAACAATATCATGCTGAGTTCTTACCATGTAAGACTGAGTTCTTATCACTGCCGTCTCTCTGGTTCTTTTATTTGTGTCTCTCTCTTCCTCTTCCATTTTTATTGGATTATTTTTCATTCATTTCACATTTTATCCATATCACATTTTTAAGATTCTTTGTTGATATTTCCTATTTGTTCATTACAAGCATATTTTCCTGTCTTTTCTTGGGCATAGTAATGAAAGCTGACTATAAACATTCTTACCTCGTTTTTGAGGCAGTTGGGCCATTTTGGGTTGGTTTTTATTGATTGAATTTTTTTTTCTTGAGAATGGGTCACCCTGTCCTCTTCCCTCATATGTCTAGTAATTTTGGGTTTTATTCAGAACATTTTTAATATGTTATAGGTTTCTGGATTCTCTTATATTCCTCTGAAGTGTGTGTGTGTGTGTGTGTGTGTGTGTGTGTGTGTCTGTGGGTGTATTGCTTTAGCACGCTATTATGTTGGCAGATGTGTGCTCCAACTTTGTTACCCCTGTGAAGGGCAGCAACTGAAATCACTTTTCAGTTCTTTTAGACTTTTCCGGACTGCTGGGCCTCTCCTCAATGCATGTGGATAGTAGGGGTCACCCAGAGATTCAGGCATTTTATGCACTAGACTCTGTGGCCCTCACTGGGATTTTTTTCCCGTCACTTTCCTTTTGTTTCTTTAAGAAGCTGCAGATTTCTATCCAACTTGTAGTTGCCCCAGCTGGCACAGCCAGAAAAGTTCTGGCTTCAATTTAAAAAGCTTTATAAACAAGAAACTCATCTAGTGTTTTTCATTTATTTTCAAGTGTTAACTCCCTTCCAGTTTCTGTCTGCTTTTGGCCACTCTCTAGTACCTTCAGTTAGTTTTTTTAAATGTCGAATCCAGAGCTTATAGTTGTTATATTTGGTATGTTATATATGGGAGGAGCTGCCTTATTATTACCAGAAGTTTTATTATGGCTGTTGCTTCTAGTGTATGTTCACAGTTTTGTTTTGTTTTTTTAAATTTTTTTGGCAAACCAATAAAAAAGGAAGATAATTTTTTTTTTTAATTTGCAAAACATGCTTTACTAGGAATTAGCCTAAGGATTCTCAAAAGTACTGGTCAAAGTCAATGCTTTGGAGCTGCAGACTGCTTATTAATTTAGTTTGATCTTATCTAGATATCCTTCTGGTGCTACTGACCTGGGCCAGGGGTGTCTAATCTTTTGGCTTCCCTGGGCCACACTGGAAGGAGACAAATTGTCTTGAGCCATACATAAAATACACTAACATGAATGATAGCTGATGAGCTAAAAGAACAAAAATCACACAAAAAAACTTATGTTTTAAGAAAGTTTGCAAGTTTGCGTTTGGCCACATTCAAAGCCATGCTGGGCCACAGGTTGGACAAGCTTGACCTAGGCCGAGATCAATTTGCCATCTATTACACTTGATTTCTTCTTAGGAAATTGTGCCTGACACATGGGCATATGGTTGCGCCAGAATGGAGTCATACGGAACTTCTGTAGTATCTGGCGTTGTGCTTTCCAGTACCTCTATGGAGGTTTGGACCATAATCTTGAGAGACACTATCTTGAATGACATAATTCCAAATGTTGAAATTTTGAAAGATTAAAATCCCTAAAGTCTAGTTTTATTTATTTATTTTGAGACAGAGTCTTGCCCTGTCACCTAGGCTGGAGTACCGTGGCGTGATCTTGGCTCACTGCAACCTCTGCCTCCCGGTCTCCAGCAATCTTTCCACCTCAGCCTCCCGAGTAGCTGGGGCTACAGGTAGGAGCCACCATGCCCTGCTAATTTTTGTATTTTTTGTAGAGATCGGGTTTTGCCATGTTGCCCAGGCTGGTCTTGAACTCCTGGGCTCAAGCGATCCGCCCGCCTTGGCCTCCCAAAGTGCTGAGATTATAGGTGTGATTCACTAGCTCCAGCCTAAAATCCCTAAATTCTAAAATCCCCAAATCACAATTCTGAGAGACCAAAATTTCAAAAATATAATTGTGGAATAAAGTTTTAAAAATATTTAAAATACATTTATTACAATTTTAAAAGAAGACTTTAGAGACATATAAATACATGACTGAACACATTATAGGCCACTTTACACAGTAAAATAGGCAACAATACCATACATATTCTCTTTGCAAGCATAAACACACAGATATACTAATGGGAGTCACTCAGCTATTATAGCTATGAACAGACAAACTGTATTTAAAAAGAAATAGGTCAGAAAGTGAAATGTGTGAACGCTTATTACTATGGTTGGAAATTGTATGCATCCATCGTTGTAACTGCAGTCATCAAAAATACCCTGACAAACATGTTTTCATGAGATGGATCAAAAACCTCTGGTCACTGCCACAAATACAGTCACTCAAAGAGCCAAGGTCTCAAGAAATTTTATCTTTCACAAATGGAGACACAGAAAAAAGGCATTAATTCATTTATGGAAGAAGTTTCAGTGTTTTTATGTACATGCACCATGCTTATACACAAAGCAGCATTGTGATAATGCGTGTACTTGGAATTATGTTTCTTACGTCCAAGGCAGAAGAAAAGTCTGTCTCATCTCTCAGAGAGAAAGCAGTTTACCATCTGTGTTTGTTCCCTCTGGGCCCAAGGCTGATTGGATGGTGCCCGCCAACATTTCAGGCAGATCTCCACCTACTCCATTCAGAGTCATGTACTAATCTCCTCTGGAAACACCCTTACAGACATATCCAAAATAATGCTTTACCAAGTTACTAGATAACTCTTTAATCCAGTCAAGCTGACACTGAAAATTAAGTCTACAAGTCTGCCCCCTTGTGAATCTGGCACCTGTACACATCTTAAACCATAGCTAATTTCCAGATGAAGACAACCACAAGATAAGAGTCCTGTCTAACATGATAGAACTAACACGATGCATCCACACTGAGCACAGTGGAAAGCACACGAATCCCTCCCCAGAACTAACACGATGCATCCACACTGAGCACAGTGGAAAGCACACGAATCCCTCCCCAGAACTAACACGATGCAGCGACAGTGAGCACAGCAGAAAGCACACGAATCCCTCCCCAGAACTAACACGATGCATCCACACTGAGCACAGCGGAAAGCACACGAATTCCTCCCCAGAACTAACACGATGCAAAGACAGTGAGCACAGTGGAAAGCACACGAACCCCTCCCCAGAACTACACGATGCAGCGACAGTGAGCACAGCGGAAAACACACGAATCCCTCCCCAGAACGAACACGATGCATCCACAGTGAGCACAGTGGAAAACACACGAATCCCTCCCCAGAACGAACACGATGCATCCACAGTGAGCACAGTGGAAGGCACACGAATCCCTCCCCAGAACTAACACGATGCATCCACAGTGAGCACAGTGGAAAGCACACGAATCCCTCCCCAGAACTAACACGATGCATCCACAGTGAGCACAGTGGAAAGCACACGAATCCCTCCCCAGAACGAACACGATGCATCCACAGTGAGCACAGTGAAAAACGCACGAATCCCTCCCCAGAACTAACACGATGCATCCACAGTGAGCACAGTGAAAAACGCACGAATCCCTCCCCAGAACTACACGATGCAGGGACGGTGAGCACAGTGGAAAACGCACGAATCCCTCCCCAAAACTACACGATGCATCCGCAGTGAGCACAGTGGAAAGCACACGAATCCCTCCCCAGAACTAACACGATGCAACCACAGTGAGCACAGTGGAAAGCACACGAATCCCTCCCCAGAACCAACACGATGCAACCACAGTGAGCACAGTGGAAAGCACACGAATCCCTCCCCAGAACTTGGCTTTCAGGATTGCAGCATTTGGGGTTTCAGTGTTTGGGGATTATGATTTTCAGGATTTTCGATTTCAGAGATTTCGACTTCAGGCTAATTTTTACTCTCAGGCCTTTTTTGTTTTTAAAGGCCTGTATACCAATATTTTCAGGGATGATGGCATTCAGGATTGTGTCCTTTGGGATTATAATGGCACCACCCCTAGGTACTAGGCTCTTCCCATACTCAGTAATCACTACTTGTGATTATAGTGGGGATAAATAAGTCTGAAATTTTGAAATATTTTAATTGCACAAATAATGTATAAACGCAATAACTTTATTTTAAATAATTTAAAACATTTTATAACAAAGGCAAAATCCCCCTTCATCATTGTCCTTAATCCCTGTTTTCTCCCACCCGTCCTACCCTCCTTCCTAGCAGTAGCCACTGCTAGCATTTTGGCACCTCACCTTTAGCATTACACATCCCCACTCCCACAGTTTTTTTTTACAGACACACACAAAAAATTGTTTTTTGTTGTTTTGATAAGCAGCACCATATTGTATATATATCTGCAACATCCTTATTTTTACTCACTTACACATCTTAGATATCTATGTTTATTACATATGGATTTACTGTATTTGACATTCTATACTCCAGTGTTTCTGCTGATAGAGTTAATTTATCCTATTGTAATCTTCTTAGGAAACCCTTCAACAAGGATTTCTGATTGAACCAGTAAAGCCTCATTGTTTTGGAGCCTACTTACTTGAAATCTGTAATAATTATGCCTAGAATAGAATTAAAATTTATGGTTGCCAATTAATGACTTAAAAGAATATTTGTCCCAACTAAGAGATAAATAGCTTTTAAATACCAGTTTAAAACATACCAATTACACATAAATTTTTATCTGTGTTTCATTATCTAACAAAGCAGTGGCTTGTTCTGCTGACCCTTAAGCATTTGCAAGCGGTGAAAGGTGCATGCCATTAAAACCATCCTCCAGTTGGATTGGGCACTAATTAGGACTTTGCTTAGGTGAACGTAAACACAATGGCTCCCTCTCCACTTTATCTCGCCGTTCACTTTGTTCTGTTGCTTTTTGATCAGGTTTCTGACGATCCTCAGGTCGGTGCTTCACCTCTTCGTGGGGAGGACTCCTCTTGGGGCCCATCTCTGGGTACTTTGGGGAAGTGAATACAGGAAGATTATCTTATGGTGTTGTAGTAGCCTGAAGCTTTTCATCATTTTGGATGTCGCTTCAAAAAGACAAAATGGAAATGAATAAAAGCTAATAACTAAAAGCGCATTATTTTGAGATGGATACATGTATAAAGTCTCTTACAGATTGCTGCAGAAATGCCCAGATGTATTTCTGGCTAAAACAGCAAGAGAGTAAATTTGGACCTAATCGATATCAGATACCACTTTCTCTTTCTCCTTTGAGAATTAAACTCACTTGTGGCATTTCATCATCATCCACAAAGGTGAGATGAATGTTATCAGTTCAGCCCTCAGGATGGAGGTCCCGGGAAATGAAAAGAAGGACCAGAGAGTGCTGTTGCCGTAGGTTTAGAAACTGCCAGTTCCCACCTCACTAGTTTTCAGTGTGTCTTTTGGTAGTCTTTGACTCTCTAAGCTCCTGTGCCTCTCACCCTTCAAGACAGTCTAGGACGGGTAGGGCAACCATCTCTCAAAGCATGGGTCCACTCTCTGAACACAGATTTAGGCCTAAGAAGTGGCCAGCACCTCCACAAGCCTGCCTCATTGACGGGGAGAGGGAAGGGGGCAATTGAGATTCACTTCCCCCCAGACTAAGGCTCCACGTAGGAGGGATGTGGGGGAGATGATGGTATCTGGAGCAGTCCAATAGCTCACTGCCCATCTGAGCATTCCTGGGAAGAATGACAACAGTCTCATTCGTCCTGCCCACCACCAACCCCAAATGGAATAAATGGAATTCAGCCTTCGCAGGCAGCTGGAGGAGTGAGCCTGCCGCTGCCTCTGCCTCAGGATTCTTCAGAGGAAGCCACAAAGGGTTTGGATGGGGGTGAACTTGAAAGTGGCAGGATAAAAAGCTCGAGGTGATGTCTTCCGGGATTTAGCAGTGCCACCTTTCCGTTTTATATTGGCTTTGTTTCTTGATTTGGGATTGTGTTTATCAGTCGGCTTATTAATATTAAGTAATTACAAACAATCATACATGCATTTAGGAACTTATGTTTAATCTCTGGCGACAGCATAGTTTATTGGCAAAAACAAATACACATACACTGTAGGTTAGTGATGAACATCAGCAGACAGGCCTGCTCTTGAGGTTTTTGTCTAACTGAGGAGCGTCATTACCATGGCAGTATTGTTCTGTTTTATGTGAAATGTGTTGGATATTTATGTTGAGTTTAAGATATTCTGGCACGAAGCTTTCCTCACACAGAAGAATATTTTCACAACTTTTGCAGATTCTCAGTTTGTTTTCTTTTATTACAAATTAAAACATTTTGATTTAGATTTTTCTGTTTCACAATTTTCATTTTTATGGTAGAACGTGATAAGGCAGCTACAAGGTCATGACTAAGAATACAGAGTCCAGAAGCAGACAGGCTGTGTGACTGGGGCGGGGGGGGGGGGGGGGGGGGGGGGGGAGGGTTATCTCTGTGCTCCAGCTACAGCATCTCAAAATTGGAGAGAATCTAAATGATGTGCTATGTAGTTGGTCGCCTTTGTCATGTTATATTTTCAGATGAGAGCCACCTTGTTTTCTGCACAGACATATCCTAGTCAGTGCTTCTTCTCCTTCCCATGTTGGTTTTTGATGGTTTCATTTTTGAAAAGGGAGACCATCTTTTCATTCGCTTTTTCAGCGGAAGCATAAGGTAAGACATAAGGCGTAAGGTAAGGCATAAGTTGGAGGTATGACTGGTAATTCTGGATTGATGGCTTTGCAAAAGGATGGCTGTTATGCCTGCAGAACTGGCTCCCCTCCAAGAACCATTCACACTGACTTCATATTAAGGAGATTCTTTGATTTGTTACTAATAAGAGTAGTATTTTTTATTGTGGTTTTTATTAGTGTAACAATAACAAATGCTTCTGTAGTTCATTATTATGAACAGTAAACTCATGTACCCGATTATGCTTTTTGTCGAGATGAGGAAACTGTGGTAGGGGTTTGACTGGTAGCAGGTTGCGGGCACCCTGCGCTCCGTCTCTACGTTCTCGTTCTTCCCTCAGCCTTTCTGCCCCCTCCCAGTCATAGCCTCCCTCCTGAGCTCTGCATCCATCAGCAAAGACTTTAACCATTTAGGTTTAGATCATCATTACTTCCGACTATTCGTTTTTGATTGTGTTGTCAGAAGACTTTTTGTCATAAAGAAGAGAATTATAAAACATAGATTTGAAGCAAGCGTAGCATATTTGTACCCTTTTAATAGAGGTGGCAGTGAAATGACAGCTTTTTGCTGCGTGGGTGTTCTTTTTTTTTTGCTGACCTGTAGTTTGATTTCCAGTGTCTAGACTTAACAGTCTGAATTTAAACACGAGGCATATACACAAAATCATCTGGAACTGATTTTTTCACACTAAACACTTCTTTCTGATCCTACTTTCCAGGAGGCTCCTTCCTCCAAACATAACTCCAGATGAAAATCACTTAATTAACCAAGAAAGACTCAACTGCCCTAAACTGCTTTTCTAAATCCAGTCACACATACTGGATTTACTTATTTTGAGACGTTGACAAACCAGTTGCAAACCACAAATTCATTCGCATGGACCCTCCACACGGTCTCTTGTTCCTTCTGAAGAGGGTCTTGCTGAGGACCATTTGTCCCCCTTCCTGCAGCAGCTACTCAGTCGGTACTGGAGAGTGTGGCCTTTCTAACTATTTGCGGTTTTCCTGCCACATGATGCTGACGGAGCTCAGCCTCTCCCGGGCTTGGTGCACATACAACAGCATCTAAAAGCTCCACTTTCTATTCCAGATTGCTGTTATGCATCTGCTTCTCATTCAAAGAAAATAAGAGTAGATTTAAATCGTCACTGTGCAATTACGTGTTTAATGAAAATGACCTTGCATGCTAGATTCACGTCCAGGAGCGAGTCGCCCTTACTTCTGGTATTGAACTCACTCTCCTTGGAGCGCCCCAAGGCTGTGGGCTGTGGGGGGGCATTAGTGTGTGTGGGCACAGCTATTATTTGTACCAGGAGGCACAAGTCTGCACAGCAACATGAAGATTTAGAATTTCAAGAAACTGCAAATCCTGACACACCTGGTGATAAAACCCAGATGCTCTCCCCAACTCATACCTTGTCCCGTAACTCCCACTCCCCACTTCCTGACTAGATTTTTTATTTTTTGGTCTAGAAGATAGGGGTAAGAGAAGAATGCTGAAGGGAGTGAGTGGATGAGAGAATGCTTGGCTTACTTGCCCATTAGATAGTTCCAGCTGCAAGTACTGTTCTAATTAAGAACAAAATAAAACCATTCTCCCCCACTGGCTGTCTGGTATGTAGACAAATTTGGAAATAGGTAAACAGTTGCTGTATTAGAATTGGGTATATTTTAGCTTGATGACAATATTTACTTGATTTTATCACTGAAGAGAATCACAATCTTTGTGACATATACAGTCCTTCTTATTCTTTTAGCTCTATCTTTATTAAACTAGATTGTCATCAAATGGTGGTACATGACTTCAAAAGGACTCTACCAGCTCTTATTCACCGGAATTTTTACTTTTATTGACTCTCTAAAAGTTTACCGCTTCAAAGAAAGACTGTTCCTACTGAGATAAAGTACTGAATTCTGCCACTCTCTCCTCCTGTCCCAGACTTTAATTATAAAATCACAATCACACCAGATAGTAAGCCTTAAATATTTTAACATTTTTCCCAGCGGGAAGACAGCAACACATAAAACGACATGCAATTATATGAAAAGATTTATTTGTCCCTGACCCAGGAAGCTATGCACCAGTGCTTTCAGATAATAGTCTGCCCGGCCCACCCTGAGGGAGCTAATGAATTAACATAAATACCTGTGAGTAGGTTAAGTACACACAAGGAGCAGATTACAAAAGAATGAAAACTTAAGCAATTAGCAAGGATTTTAAAACATTGATCTATCAGGTGTTCTAGAAAGTATTTGCTTCTACATTTCGAGTTTAGCTCAAATTTTATTGAGCAGCTTAAACAGCACTGTCTGCTTTTGCCTCTAGGTCACGGGTCATTGTCAAATTCATTTATAAGATAGTTTCAATCTGTACTTACTTAGCAGTGCAGAGAATTTTAGACACATTACCTTTTCACTGTTTGTAAAAAAAAATTTGAAAAATAAGAATGGTAATGTAAAAAATATTGGAAGACTAATTCTTAACCTACATGAAGAAACAGTTTTCAGCAGCTTTCTAAATGTCTTGTTTACATCCAAATTGTTGAGAAGCTCGTTGCCAGTCTGTTAATTCATTAAAATTAAACCTTTTAGGATGTCCACTAAGCTGCCTTTTATTAGCCCGGTTTGAACGACTGTGTTCGTACTTGAGATGAGTTGAACTGAATTGCCTTAAAAATTCAAATCTGTAATGAATTCATAAGGAGTTTTCATCCCAAAGTTCAAATTGGTAGGGCCTAGTAATAACTTTAGACATTTATGTGGTGACGAGCTTTTAATCTTCCTTAAGGTTTTTAAAACTCTGCATGTACTGTCCTTCTTCTGTGTTCTCTTGACCTTTTAGTTGGTTTTGGTAGAAATTTTATAAGGCAAATTAATGAAAGTTATCTCCTGAGTGGCAGTTCATAAAACAAAAACAGATGTAAAGGAGAAAAAAATGAAATGAAAATTTGGATTAAAGAAGAAAAAAGTCTCATGTTAGTAACAGATATAACAAAAAGAGTGAACTCTACGTGGCTATAAGTTCCTTGACAGCAAGGACTTTGCCTTCCTTAGGTGGAATCCATTGACATGTAGAGAAGGAATGTTTTACTTAGGAGGTTGTCAAGGAATGTCTGTCAAGTAGGGGTAGAAGGAAGGAATTAACAGGGCTTTGAGAACATTCTCACATTCAAAGTGCTAATAATTTCTGGTGTGAATTTGTTGATAACAGTGTTTCAGTATTTAATACTAATTTGAATTTTCTGGCTGGTTATTAACTTGAGTTACGTTTATAGGTGATGAAACAAACGAAGAGGATTGCATGTGTATACACAGTAGAACTTGGGGAGGGTTTTCTAATAAGCATACTTTAAAATTGCCTCAGCCTGTAAATCTGGGATTACAAGGCAGATAAGTTTTAGGGTGATTACTTCTTTCACCCCATAATTACTTCATGGATTTGCCATGGTGTTTCTTTAAATAGTGAGCATCTCTAGTAAACTGACATTTTGATTCTATTTAAACAACTCATTTTACCCAGTTTTTCAGTAGCACATTGACTGGATAAAGTAAGGCGCACATCTGTCCTCACTTCTTTGAGTCTTGCTCCTAAGTCTTGTGAAGAAAATATGGGTGCACGTGTGCGTTCCTTTATTTAGAGTAACTTCATTGCATGAAGTTGAGCTGAAGAACTAGGAGGAAAATAGCTCTTTTTGTAAGTTGTGCTTTAGGAGACTTTGGATTTAGCTAGGAATGGGATACTGAGAAAAACTGAAGTTTCACCTCCTCTAAACAATGGGACAGTGTTTTCATCTCTTTGGGACTATATACATATTTATTTATATCCTGCTTTAGTCCAGAAGGAATTTCAGCTTTGGAAAAAACCATGCACACACACAAAGATACAAATAAAGTGTAAGTGAAGTAATCAGAGTAAGAGGTTGGGGAAGGTAAGTCGAAACCAAAAGTGTAATTAGTATACAAATTATAGGCTCTGCAGACCTACACGGTCACAGGAAGGCCACCACACATTTGGCTGTTAGCTTTTGAACAAAGCTGATGCAAAGAGGATAACATGAACGATGCACGGTTCCCAGTGTCTGTGCCAAAATCGTCTAAGTTCAGTCTGGTCTAGAAGGCCGGGGGATGGAGCTGACCTCAGGGGAACCCTGCTGAAGTTGTGACATTTATTCAGTCAAGAAGTATTTATTGGACATGAACAATTTGTCAGTGACCATGCCAGACACTGGGGATACACAGTCCCACCTTTAAGGACACACAGTATAGGGGATAGATGAATAAAATAGACTGAAATTGCAGTGCAGTGGGATAAATGCCGTGGAGGGGAGTAGGCATGAGGTATTAGACTGGGAGAGGGGGATATCTGGGGAAGGTTTGTGCTGGTGCCTCAGCTGACTTCTAAAGCCTACATACTTCTTAACCCAGGCAAAAGTGGAAATGCATTCTAGGTAGAGGACAAGTAGCAGAACAAAGTGACAAAGGTAAGAAAGTGCCATGCTTCCTGAGAACTGCATTTAATAGTTCAGTTTGACTAGAACAGAGAGTACAGAAGGGAGAAAGTGTTGAGAAATTAGAGAGAAAACTTGGGCACATCAGAAAAAGGCCCTGTTTTCCACTATGCTCAGGAGTTTGAGGGCAGTGGGCAGCCTTCCCGGCAAAGAGCCTGTGGAGAATGGATGGAAGGATAGGCAGGAGACAAGATAGGAGTTCCGGCAGTGATTCGAGCAAGAGAGAACAGAGGCCTCCATTAAAGCCCAATAGTGAGGACGGGAAGAAGGGAGTACAGGGAAGTTACTCAGGAGCAAAATGGACAGGATTTGGCCTAGAAGAGATGAGGGACAGTGAAGAAGTGGGAATTGGGATTATTTCTTGGTTTCTGGCCTAGTCGCTGTGCAGAAAAGAGTTAACCTAGCAGGCCTAAACTGCTTATCCTTGAAAAGACCTGAGCTGGGCGTGGTGGCTTACGCCTCTAATCCCAGCACTTTGGGAGGTTGAAGCGGGTGGATCACTTGAAGTCAGGAGTTCGAGACTGGCGTAGGGAACATGGCAAAACCCTGTCTCTACTAAAAATGCAAAAATTAGCCGGGCATGGTGGCATGCGCCTGTAATCCCAGCTACTCGGGAGGCTGAGGCAGGAGAATTGCTTGAACCTGGGAGGCGGAGCTTGCAGTGAGCTGATACCATACCACTGCACTCTAGTCTGGGCAGCAGAGGAAGACTGTTAAGAGAGAGAGAGAGAAAGGGAGGGAGAGAGGGAGGAAGGGAAGGAGAGGGAGGGGAGGGGAGGGGAGAGGAGGGGAGGGGAGGGGAGGGGAGAGGAGGGGAGGGGAGGGGAGAGGAGAGGAGAGGAGGGGAGGGGAGGGGAGGGGAGGGGAGGGGAGGGGAGGGGAGGGGAGGGAATGGGAGTGAGGGAGGGAAGGAAGGAAGGGAAGGAAGGAGGAAAGGAAGGAAGGGCAGGCCCACAAGTTTGGCCCTTGGCTGACATTTAGCAACTGAGATTTCAGCAAGGGTTTCCCCCTTATCTGGTAAGAGTGGCTGACAGTGCCTAAACTGTTTGTGTAAACATTATGGTTTATGCTGATCCCCTGCTGTCCTTCCAGGAGTCCAGAATTAGAGGCTGCCTACCGGTGATTGAAGTCCAATAAAGACCCTGGGTACTGAGTCTCTAACAGGTTTCCCTGATTGGGACATTTCTCATGTTATCACAGTTTCTTGTAAGAGGAGTGAAGTGCCTCCCGTGTGACTCCCTGGGGGAAGGCCCTTGGAGGCTCCCACTCTGTTTCCCCAGACTTCTCCCCATGTGCCTTTCCCCTTGCTGACTTCACTTGGCGTTGTTTCCCTGTAATAAATCGCAGCTGTGAGTAGACTGTGTGCCGAGCCCTGAGAGTCTGCCTAGTAGATCACTGAAACTGAAGGTGGTCTTGGGCTCTTCCTGATGCAGTCAGCTGTGGATGTAGTGGTGCCTCTCATAGCATAAAGAATGCAAAAGTGGTAGCAGGTTTGGGAGTGGGAGCAGTGATGCATTCTGCTGTAAGTTTTCCAATGTAGTCACTTATATTGCTTTACTAGGGTTATTTTGACCTAGCATTTGTTATTGTATGTTTTCTAGTTCAAAATTAACTTACCAGGAAAATCTAATTTTTTTCAACATACCTTCGCTCATTCATTAATTCACTCAGCAAGCATTTGCCGAAACGTCATTGAACATTTGGAACTGGTTGGGCATTTTAAGTGCCATAAGGATGCTTAGGAATATGGGTCAAGTGTTCAAAAGGGTTATAAATACACTGGGTAGGTAAGACATCTGCCTTTGAAAAATAAAATAGCATTCATTTCGAAAATGAAATGTTAAAATATATCAATATGTAAACATTTTGTCCTTGAGAAATTAACCAAGGCATTCTTGGGTTAGTGGTCAAAATGACTAGCATTTGTAATTGGGAAAATTGTAATCCAAAACAGACACACCACATATTAGGTTCATCATCACTAGGGCAATTTTTGTCCTCTTCTGGTGTCACAAGATGTTTAAAAGCAAGATTCAGAGTGTTTTCAGTGATTTAGGAGTTCTGTAATTGCAGTCACTGTGGAGAGATGCTCTAAATTCAGCACATTTTCAGTGGTACTCCCGATGGATGTTTTTTCTCGCAGAAAGGCCAAGTCATTGTCAAATGGTAGACTATAAAGATCCCCAAATCAGTGACTAACCTCTTTATGATCTCGGGGAAATATTCTGTGGATTTTTTTCTCCCCACTCAGGAACAATGAAAGGTGACGATCTTTATGTTGCACTAAGTCAATGATGTGAATCACATGTGGATGAACTAAGGCTCTTTCCTGATTCTCAGTCCTCATGAGCAGCTTTTCATTTAACCTGTGGGATTCATTTGTGCCGCCCTGAAAAACTATGAAGAGTTTTGGCTTGAGGTTGTTGAGATCCTAAGGAAATATCAGCCAAATAAATCATTTTATTAAGTAGATGAAAAATCAATTCACTTCCCTTTTTCAGATTTTTATATTATAACGTTGTGGCCTTTTTTCCCTCCATGAAGAAAAATAAGAATTCAATCTTTGGCTTAGAAACTCTGAGAAGCACCACCTCTTGATCAGGCAATGCACATCTTTCAAGTCAGCTCTCATTTCATCACACACGAATCAAAAGGTTCTTTCACATCACTGTTTCTGGGTTTTTGTGTATATTTTATTAGCTTTAACTTTTAAAATTATTTTATTTTTGAGACAGGGTCTCACTCTGTCGCCCAGGCTGGGTGCAGTAATGTGATCGTGGCTCACAGCAGCCTCAGCCTCACTCAAACGATCCTCCCAGTTCAGCCTCCTGAGTAGCTGGAACTACAGGCATGCACTACCATGCCTAGCTAATTTTTCTTTTCTCTTTTTTTTTTTAAGTAGAGATGGTGTCTCGCTGTGTTGCCCAGGCTGGTCTTGAATTGTGTTCAAGTGATCCTCCCACCTCAACCTCCCAAAGTGCTGAGATTATAGGCATGAGTCTCCGTGCCTGGCTTTTTCTTTTTCTCTTTTACCATTTTATTGGACTTGATGTGGATTTCCCTACCACGCATTTGATCCTAAAGAAACTGTAGCAGCACATTTTTTCCAGGTGATATGTGTTTGCTGAAATAGTCATATGGTACCTACCAGTCCTTACTCATATATCTTTTTGCAGTTATTTTTACAAGAATTTAAGCACTTGAGACATTTCTTTTTTTTTTTTTTTTTTGTGACGGAGTCTTGCTCTGTCACCCAGGCTGGAGTGCAGTGGCGCCATCTCGACTCACTGCAAGCTCTGCCTCCTGGGTTCATGCCATTCTCCTGCCTCAGCCTCCCGAGTAGTTGGGATTATGGGCGCCTGCCACCACGCCTGGCTAGTTTTTGTACTTGTAGAGATGGGGTTTCACCATGTTGGCCAGGCTGGTCTCAAACCCCTGACCTCATGATCCGCCCGCCTCGGCCTCCGAAAGTGCTGAGATTAGAGGCGTGAGCCACCATGCCTGGCCTAAAACATTTATTTCTAATGAGAATGAATATGTGAATAAAATCAGGATTCTGTTAGGAATGAAAAGGAATAGATGTGTGTAGTCAGCCAGTAGTGTACACTAAACCAGTTGGTATTGTCAGTAGCAGTAAGAGTGACTGTCTCCTCAGACTTTTGATGGGCTGGCTTAGAAAAGTAACATGAAGATAAAGTGGGTCCTGGATGTCTTTCTTTATGGGAGCTGAGTGATTATGCCAGACATGAGATCTAGGACTCATTTTGCAAATGAAGAAAAAATAGCTGAAAACTTCTCAATGAAAATGATAACCAAAGGAGAAATTATATGATCCAATTTAGTAATGACTGAGGGATCATAAAAATTTATTGAAATGAATAACAGTTTATTGCTTTTCTGCTTTTTCTATTTTTTTCCTTTGTTATCTTCAGAAATCAAGAAAGACATTTTGCTGCTTTGGGAATGTTATGCCATTTTTGTCGTTAAACGGAATATTTAGAGTTAAGATATGATTAGGATAAGGTAAAACCTTATGAAATGTTCTCACATATAAATGTGTGGAACTTTTCAATTAGCTGTTTAAAATGAAATATTTATATATGGAGATCTTGTCAGATATATAATGTTTAAAAAAAAAACGCAACCTTTATTTTTATTTTTTGAGACAGTCTCGCTCTGTTGCCCAGGCTGGAGTGCAGAGGCATAATCGTGGCTCACTGTAGCCTCAACTTCTTGAGCTCAAGCCATCCTCCCATCTCAGCCTCCCAAGTAGCTGGGACTACAGATGTGTGCCACCATGCCTGGCTAAGTTTTTTTCTTTTAGTAGAGACAAGGTCTTGTAATGTTGCCCAGGCTGGTCTATCCTGAGTCTGAGCTCAAGTGATCCTTCCACTTCGGCCTCCTAATATGCTGGGATTATTACAGGTGTGAGCCATTATGCCCCGCCAACTTTTTTTTTTAAAGCAATATATTTAGTGGTCTCTGGAGTAGCTCTGTCAACACTGTCGAATTTGAAATTGTAACTTAAGTATTCTGTACTGTCTTCTCTATTTTAACTTTCATATTAATGCTTAAATGCCTACTGTTCCAACATAAATGGATTTTGCTTAACAGATATTGTGAGTGATTAGGCTCTTACCAGTTTAAGCTGGCTTCCGCAAGCAAGGGGCACATTTCTTCTTCATTAGTTCTCCTGATTGAGTTTCAGAAAATGAAATCTTATTATGCCACAAAATAATCGTATCTTATTTGCCTTTTTCCTGAAGCTTCTCAAAAGTTTTTAAGACCTTTTAAAAGGAAAGGAATAGTTTTTTTTCTTAAATCCGTCTGTTCCTCAGCCTCAAGTCTAAGATAACGTCTGAGATATGTTGTTTTCAGTTTAGACTCACAAGATATGCAGCACTTGGGCATGGCAATGGCTGGCTCAACATGCTTGATAATAAAATAGGAGAAAAAGGTCCTAATGCCAGTGGAGTCGAGAGAGACAAAAACACCTCCAGTTGGTCATATCTCTGTTCAGTTTTTCAGAACAATGGATTTAACTACTTTTAATAGTTCTTCTGTTAGTATAGAATACTTAAAGTCATCTTAATTTGATTTTTTTTCTCTATGTAAATGTGTTTTATTATCCCTGCCTCTGCTGGCTTAGAAAATCTAGCAAAAGCCTGCCACTTGAGTTGGCTGTAACATCAGACCCAAAGGATCTACTGCCTTCCTGGTTTACTTTTACCGCTAGTGAATTTGCAGTCCATTAGAAATGTGGAGTTGTGGGCCGGGCGCGGGGGCTCACGCCTGTAATCCCAGCACTTTGAGAGGCGGAGGCGGGCGGATCACAAGGTCAGGAGATCGAGACCATCCTGGCTAACACGGTGAAACCCCGTCTCTACTAAAAATACAAAAAAATTTAGCTGGGCATGGTGGCGGGCGCCTGCAGTTCCAGCTACTCGGGAGGCTGAGGCAGGAGAATGGTGTGAACCCGGGAGGCGGAGCTGGCAGTGAGCGGAGATCGTGCCACTGCACTCCAGCCTGGGCGACAGAGACTCCGTCTCAAAAAAAAAAAAAAAGAAATGTGGATTTGAGTAGGTAAATGGGCACCTTTGTTAACTATGAGAAACATTATCTATAGATTACTTTTATTACAATAAAAGTCCTTTTATACTATTTAATTTTGAAAATTTCCAACAATTTTTATTGTTTCCTCAATAAAAATGGTTTTGCTTTTGTGAGCTGCTATAAGTTCTGTAGAACAGCAAAATGTTGTATATGGCTTCTAGACTGCCAGCTGTTATACTTGGCTATAAACAGCTTTCCTCAAGCTTCCTTGTACTGGCTTTTGAAAGACAATCTTCCAAATGTTTGAGAAAGTGTAAAATTTTTATTTCCCTAGAAAGAGAAAGGCAGGAAAATGACCCGATTCTGCCAAAGATAAATGAATCATTTATTATTTCGTAAGATAACGTGCTGCTTCAGGTTACTGAATGGGGTTTTCTTTCATCATTCATAGTTTCCACCATACATGTTTTTTAAAAAGATAATTTTTGAAGAGCAAATTTAGGTTCACAGCATAATTGAGAGGAAGGTACAGAGATTTCTCATATCCCTCCTGCCCTCCTCCCCCACCTCCAACACAAAACACACAGCCTCCCTCATTCTCAGCATCCTCTACCAGAGTGGGACATCTGTGACAGCCGATGAGCCTCCATGGACTCTTCATTATCACCAAAGTTCAGCTTCTGTTAGCGTTCACTCTTGGTGTTGTACATTCCGTGTTTGGACAGATGAATATTGATATGTATTTACCTTTATGGTATTATACAGAGGTGCTCTGTGCCTCACCTGTTCATCTCTCTCTCTCTCCTCTCATCCCTGGCAACCACTGATCTTTTTACCGTTTCCATAGCTTTATCTTTTCCAGAATGCTATATAATTGGGATCATACAGCCTTTTCAACACTGCCTTCTTTCGCTTAGTAGTATGCATTTGAGATTGCTCCGTGCCTTTTCATGGCTTGATAACATCACTTATTTTTAGTGCTAAATAATAGTCCATTGTCTGGATGTGCAACAATTTGATTATCCATTCACCTTCTGAAGGCCATCTGGGTTACTTCCAAGTTTGGGGAGTTATGAATAAAGCTGCTGTCAGTATCCACATGCAGATTTTTGTGTGGACATAAGTTTTTAACTCCTTGGGTAAATTACAAGGAGTAAGATTTCTGGATTGTGTGATGAGTATGTTTAGTTCTGTAAGAAATTGCCAAACTGTCTTCCCAAGTGGCTGTACCATTTTGCATTCCCATCAGCAGTGAATGAGAGTTCCTATTATTCCACATCCTTGCCAGCATTTGGTGTTATCAGCGTTCCAGATTTGGCCATTCTAATGTGTGCGTAGTGGTATCTTCTTGTTATTTTAATTTGCATTTCCCTGACGACATATGATGTGGAGCATCTTTTCATATGCGTATTTGCCATCTGTATCCATCATACATTTTTAATGCAAAAAGTATATTTGAGGAACAGCAATGCATTTTAAGGGAGAGAGAGTGGGAGGGAGGAAAGAAGAAAGGAAGGACAACATTAGTGAATTCAAACCACTACCTGTAAAAGTAGCTTTTTCTTTTTCAGTTCTGCATGTAACTCTACCTGTACCTAGCTATTACAGATAGACCATAGCTGTTATAGGTAGACTATATGGAAGAAGAAGGCTAATATTTATTGAGAATTTCGTATGCCTCTAATGCTATGTTAAGCACCTCACATCCATTATTTAATAATCACAAAAGCCCTTTGAGGTAGATGCAATTATTATTATTGTTATTTTTATAGACAATGTCTCACTGTGTTGCCGAGGATGGACTTGAACTTGGAGTCAGATCTTTCTACCACAGCTTCTGGAGTAGCTGGGACCACAGGCAGGTGCTACTGCGCCCAGATAGTTACAATTATAATCCGCATTTTGCAGTTGAGAAAACTGAGGCAAAGGGAGATCACGTCAGGTCACAGCAGTAGGACGGGACCTGGGAAGTGTGACTGTGGAGTGTGTGTTCTTAATCTGTGTGCCCAATTGTTAAGTAAGGAGAAATTACAAAAGACAAAGGTTTCAAGAACTCTTTGCAAGAAGTCCTTAAATGTGAACAGAAGTACCTATTTTCCACACGTTTTATGTCCTTTTTTTTCTTTTTAGTTTACATGTATTTATGGGCTACAGAGTGATATTTTGATACATGTATATAATGCATAATGAGCAAATCAGGGTAATTAGCATATCCATCAGCTTGAACATTTATCATTTTTGCCACACTTTTTATCTTGTTGATATGCACAATTTTCATGGCTTGCCTCTTGTTATTTCCCCTCATGTATGTAGGTCTGGCGAAATCACACGTAGGGAGAACATTTTTACAGTGCACATTTGTGAAGGCTCAGAAACACGGTGGTTACACACTGAGCTTTGCCACTTAATCTCTGTGTGACCTGGATAAACGACTTCATACCAAACCTAGTTTCCTCGTCCATAAACCGGTAACACTCAGGCTTACTGGAGTAACATATGAAATAGAGGTTATCTAAGCATTTGTTGAATGAATGTCCCCCCGCCCGCACTCCCTCCGTCTTTTTCTTTTTCTCCTGCTTCCTATGAAATAGAAAACTGGTAGGCATTGCAGGATGAAATGAGGAAAGGCAGGGAGGAGGGGCATAACATATATTCTTGCTAATTTGCTAGTGTCTTTTTTTCCCCTCATCAACTTTATTGAGCAATAATTTCATGCAGTTAAATGAATCTATTTAATTGGATGAATTTTGACAGTTTTATATACCCATGAAGCCACAGTCACAATCAAGATAGAGAACGTTTCCATTACTTCCAAAATATTTCTGTGCCACTTTTTTCTTTACTATTTCCTTATTGTAGTAAAATGTATATATAATGAAATTTTCCATTATGACCACTTTTAGGTATACAATCCAGTAGCATTAAGTGCATTCATGTTGTTCTGCAACCGTTACCACTGTCGATCTCCAGAACTCTTTTTCATCATCCAAAACTGAAACTTTGAACCCATTAAATGATAACTCCCCATTCCCCTTTTGCCCCGGCCTCTGGCAACCACCATTCTACTTCCTGTCTCTCTGATTTTGACAATTCTAGGTACTTCTATAGGTTGAATCGTACAATATTTGTCCTTCTGTGTCTAACTTCTTTATTTTAGCATAATGTCTTCAAAGTTCACCAATATTATAGTATTGATCAGAATTCCCTTCCTTTTTAAGGCTGAATAATATTGCATTGTATATATATACCACGTTTGATTTCTCCATTCATCTGTTGATGCATATTTGGGTTATTTCCACCTTCTGGCTATTGTGAATAGTGCTGCAGCGAGCAAAGGTGTGCCAATACCTATTTGAATCTGTGCTTTCAGCTCTTCAGGTTGTATACCCAGAAGTGGAATTGCTGGATCATATAGTAATTATTTTTTTAAATTTTTTCCTGTCTTTTATTTTTAAAGACTAGGTCTTGCTATGTTGCCTAGGCTGGCTTTGAACTCCTGGGCTCAAATGATTCTCCTGCCTCAGCCTGCAGAGTAGGAGTACCTGGGGCTGCAGATGTACCAGTGCACCCAGCTCGTGTTTAGTCTTTTAAGGAACTGCCAGACTGTTTTCCACAATAGCTGCACCATTTTGCATTCCTACCAGTAACGCACAAGGCTTCCAGTTTCTCTACATCCTTGCCAACATTTTTTTGTTTTGTTTTGTTTTGAGACAGAGTCTTGCTCTGTCACCCAGGCTGGAGCACAGTGGCACGATCTCGGCTCACTGCAAGCTCCGCCACCTGGGTTCACTCCATTCTCCTGCCTCAGCCTACTGAGTAGCTGGGACTACAGGTGCCCACCACGACGCCCGGCTAATTTTTTTGTATTTTTAGTAGAGACGGGGTTTCACCATGTTAGCCAGGATGGTCACGATCTCCTGACCTTGTGATCCGCCCGCCTCTGCCTCCCAAAGTGCTGGGATTACAGGCGTGAGCCACCGCGCCCGCCCTTTTTTTTTTTTTTTTTTAAATAATAGTCATCCTAATGAGTGTTAAGGTGGTATTTTATCATGGTTTTGAATTTGCATTTTCCTAATGATTACTAATGTTAAGTATCTTTTTATATGCATAAAAATGGCCATCTATATATCTTCTTTGTACCTGTACCCTTTTTCAGTCTATCCCTCACCCACCCCCAGCCCCAGCTGATTAGTGATCTCCTTTTTGTCACTGTACATCAACTTGCATTTTACATAAAGTGAAATCAGTATGTACCCTTACATCCAACTGTTTTCGCTTAGCATAATGGTGTTGAGATGTGTTCATATTATTGGACCTATCAGTAATTCATTCATTTCTGTTTGTGAATAGTGTTGTGTTGTATAGACATACCACATTTTATTTATCCATTAACCTCCTGATGGACATTTACTGTGAACATTCATGTACAAATCTTTGTATGACATATGTTTTCTCTTAGGAAAATATCTGTGGTCACAGTGGCTACGTTATATGGTTAGTATTATATCTAACTTTATAAAAAACGACAAGACTGCTTTCTGAAGTAGTCATGACGTTTCGTGTTCCCCCCAGTAGTATATGAGAGTTCCAGTTGCTCTGCATCATCACCAAAACCTGGTAGTGTCAGTCTTTTTAATTTCAGCCATTCTAATACGTGCTCAGTGGCAGTCCATTGTGGTTTTAATTCCCATTTCTAATTAGTTAATGCTACTGCTCATCTTTTTATGTGCTGTTTTGCCATTCGTATATTTTCTTTTGAGAAGTATTTGTTCAATCTTTTGCCTATATTATTTTGGGTTGTTTTCATGTTGTTGAGTTGTAAGAGTTCTTTATATGACATGGATACAAGTCCTGGGTCAGATATGCATTGCAAATATTATCTCCTTACTTGTGACTTGTCTTTTTGTTTTCTTAATGGCGTCTTTTGAAGAGCCAAAGTTTTTAATTTTAATAAAGTTTATTTGATCAATTTTTACTTTTATAGTTTGTGTTTTCTTCTTTTATTTAAGAAATATTTTCTTATGGAAAGTCACAAATATTTTCTAGGAGTTTTCTGTTTTAGCATTTACATTTCAATTTATAATCTTTTTTTTTTTCCGTAGAGATAGGGTCTCACTACATTATGCAGGCTGGATTCAAACTCCCAGGCTAAAGCGATCCTCTTGTCTCAGCCTGTCGAGTAGCAGGAATACAGGCATTTGCCACCATGCCCAACTATAATCCATTTTTAATTAACTTTTGAATATGTTATGACATAAGGGTCTTCTTGATTTTCCACACAAATATACAGTTGTTCCTGCATCATTTTTTTGAAGAGACTTTCCTTTCTCCATTAAATTGCCTTTTCATCTTTGTTGGAGATCAATTGCCCATGTTTGTGTATGCTTGTTTCTGGACTCACTATTCTATCCTTTCTTCAGTACCGCACCATTCTGATTAGTATAGCTTTTTAGTAAATCTTGAAATCAGGTAGTGTATGCCCTCTAACTTTTTTTTTCTCTCTTTAAAATTGATTTGGCTATTTTCACTTGCCTTTTCATAAACATTTTATAATCAGCTTGTTAGCTTTTTAAAAAGCCTGCTATTTTGATTGAAATGGTGTGAAATGTAGATCACTTATGGGAGATTTGACATCTTAATATTGAATCGTGAACATGGTATGTCCCTTTTTAAAAAAAAATTTTTTTTAAGACAGGGTCTCACTTTGACCTCCAGGGCTCAAGCGATCCTCCCATCTCAGCCTCCCCAGTAGCTGGGACTATAGGTGCATACCACCATGCCTGGCTAATTATTATTATTATTTTTATTTTTTAGAGATGGAGTCTTGCCATGTTGCCCAGACTGGTCTTCAACTCCTGGGCTCGAGCGATCTTCCTGCCTCAGCCTCACAAAGTACTGGGATTATAGGCGTGAGCCACTGAGCCTGGCCCTTTCATTTATTTGGAGATCTTATTTAGTTTATCCCAAATGTGCTTGTCTGTTTTGATTGTGATTTAATGTATGCAACACCTATTCTAGGACAGGCAAAGTACAAAGTGCCTTACACTTAATCTCCCATAATTACTTCCTGAACATGGATTGTTCTCACTGTGTTCAGATGTCATAACTGCACCTGAGCGTTACAGAGCCAGCAAATGTTGGAACTGGGATTCAAAGGAGATCTGGTCACTCCAAAGGCCATGCTCTTAGTCTTTAGTAGTCAAGATAATACATTTGGGAATTCTGTAGATAAATATTTAAAGACATTTTTAGCAATTGTTGCATGCTTGTTTCTCACCTCCTGTCTCCCTCAACCAAAAATAAACATATAAATTGTATGAGTGGATAGATGTATCTGTGGATGAATAGATTCGTCTTTAATTCACCATCTCAAACTCACAGTGGACTTGCTTACTATTAGAAAATCATGTTAGGATTATCTTTGAAATGCATTTTAATTAGCCTTGGGTTTTTTTTCCTCTTATCTATCTCATCTAGATATCATCAAGCATAAAGTACATCTTGTACTATCAGCATCACATAGGAAATCATTAGCATTCCCCAGAGTTGTCTGATCACATGCCGTCCCATTGATGTGTTGGCCACCTGACCCCGTCATCGTTCCCTGCCTCTCTGAGGAGGTGTAAGAATGTGGCCTACTTGGATGTCACTTGTTAAAAGTTGTCTGGAACTTTAGTTCTGCCTAATGGTTTTTTCCTTCCTTTAAAAGACAAGAAAAATGAATGGGCTGTTTTATCCCTTTCAATCCTCTGATCTTCAGAGAGAAAAATGTTAAAAGGCATGATGCAGCCGTTTTATGTTGCAGTTTATAATCTAATTAAGTATATTTTATCCAGATCATTATGGACTTCATTAGAGCTCTGGACTTTTTGTAAGAAAGACGATGAGTTAGATTTATGCAGAATCATTTGGGTATTTTAAACGTTGTGATCATGCCAGCAGTGCCTGATTAAAAAACATTCAAACCTGCCGATCTGATTTAGTTGGTCATTTAATTTTGGAAGGCTCTTGCTTCCAATTTTGCTCACTTTTTTTGTAAGCATACAGTTTCGGAATGATTAATAAGAGAAGTTTGTTGTTTGGGGAGAGTACCATTTGGGAATGATTCTTTTTAGTAGCCTATATACTATTTGAACATTCTGATACATATGGGAAATAAAACATCTAGTGCAATTGGCATAATCTAGGTCAAAAAGAAATGAAATTACATTTTTCTTTTTTTTTTTTTTTGTACTGCAGAAGAAATTAATTTTATGGCCTACAGTTTAATTGCTATTTTTTTCTGGTGTCAGGTATAAGCATTTAATCTATCAATTGATCGGAAAACGGAAAGTGACTCATGTTAGTCTCAGTTACATTATTTGAATGTAAATAGTCAAGAGTATTTTTACTCTGTTTTAGATATGAGGACCAACTTCTGTGTTACTCCCTAGTCTGTTATATTAAAAAATAAGTTAATATTGGCTGGGTGAGGTGGCTCATGTCTATAATCCCAGCACTTTCAGAAGCAGAGGCTTGTGGATTGCTTGAGCTCAGGAGTTCGAGACCATCGTGTGCAATGTGGTGAAACCCTGTCTCTGCAAAACATATAAAAATTAGCTGGGTATAGTGGGAGACACCTGTGGTCCCAGCTACTCAGGAGGTTGAGGTGATGAGCCTGGGAGGTCAATGCAGTGAACTGTGACTGTGCCATTATACTCCAGCCTGGGTGGCAGAGTGGGACCTTGTCTCAAAAAAAAAACAAAGGAATAAGAAAAAAAAAGAAGTTAATATTAAGCTCTGCTTAACAAACATCTCGTCTTTCCAAAGAATAGTACTTGGTATGTCTTCCTCTTTGTAATTTCATATTTTCTGAATCAAGTTGTGTCTGTAGCCTTGAATTTGCCCATCCTTTTACCTCTCATCATATGATCCTAGTAACATTCATAGCTTATCCCTATTTGGATAATTTTTTCAATCAGTTTACTATTGGTCCCAAGCAATCCTGAATTGTTATTCAGTAAGGGACAATATTAAAATATAATTTGATAGTTAATATTAGGTGGAACATTGGTTTTGCCTGACTCCTTTAAGCCATGAAACTTACACCTCCTCTTGGGAGGAGCTCGCTACCTCCCAGCTTGTTGATATACATGTGTGCACCTGCATAATCAAACAAACACACTATCCAACTGGTACAACACAACAAAAATCTTCTGGCCATCTCAGCGTTCACCATTTTAGTTCTAACCTGCTTACAAAGACCCAATTTGTTATCTTCATACCCCTTAATTTCTCATCTTCATCATGTCTGGCCTAGAAATTCCTTTTGCTTTTTGTGACCTCACCATTTACGTTGGACCTGACACTTAGAACCTCTTCTTCATTTATATACCCTGGCTTTCTTCCTCAACAGTGATTGAGATTGTTCCTCTAGGCAGACTACCTTATATTATTCTAGGTGAAAAACCACCCAGTTTGGCCTGGCTTTGAGGCTCTCATCTTTTGCCCATCCTTTTATGGATGATGCCCTACTCTCTGTCTTGTAGCTGTGTCTTAAGAAATATGTTGTACATTGAGTCTCTCTGAATTCATAATTGGGTAACATTATCTCTGTGAACTATTTTTGTGTGTGTTGCACTGGGCTACCTGGCTGGAATCATCTTGGCACTACTACTTCAGTGTTTTTGCGTGATCCTCTTAATTAGAGAAAGAAAGAAAAATTCTAGACTATGAGTCTAATTAAGGCCTATATGGAACCTCTGATCTTTCATTTCAAAGTGAAAAGAACACTAGCTTGTAGTTTATGGCCCTAATCTCTAAGTATTTCGTGAAAGGTTGTTTGTTGGTTATATTAATACATTCACTAGTTGCTTTCAGACTAATACTAAATGGTACTGCTTTTTGATATTATAGTCAGCTTCTGTTTACCTTTGTTCAGTATTTACTATGTCTATTGAAAAATTTGTATATTTTATCTTGGTGGAAACCACTGTTTATTAGTGGGCTATTGAAGTGGTAAGTAATGACTGAAACATTGAGATGGGTTATGCAGTGCTTCTTCCTTCTGAGGGTTTGTGAGCCACTGAGTAGGTGTGGGAGGAATCTCATAAGCTGACTTAAGTATTAGAAAATGATAATTTACAATGTGTTTTTATATTTTTTACTCATTTTACTTGAAATGCTAGTTTGTTTTTCAGTTACAGGCAGAAGCCTAGCCTAGCTGAACTGGCACAGCACAGTTGACGTCTGTTAAATACATACTATGTTTTTTGTTTTTAAAACACATAGTATGGGCCGGACACGGTGGCTCACGCCTGTAATCCCAGCACTTTGGGAGGCCGAGATGGGCGGATCACGAGATCAGGAGATCGAGATCATCCTGGCTAACACGGTGAAACCCCGTCTCTACTAAAAATACAAAAAAAAAAAAAAAAAAAATTAGCCGGCTGTGGTGGCGGGCGCCTGTAGTCCCAGCTACTGGGGAGGCTGAGGCAGGAGAATGGCATGAACCTGGGAGGCGGAGCTTGCAGTGAGCTGAGGTTGCGCCACTGCACTCCAGCCTGGGCAACAGAGCGAGACTCCATCTCAAAAACAAACAAACAAACAAACAAAAACACATAGTATATATTTAATGGCTCTGTTTTTTGTGAGGTGGCTTTGATAAGTCTTCCCCTTGCAGAGTCTAAGAAGCACAGAGTCGTTTATTGTCAGGATACTTGTGGCCTGCAACTAGAACTGGGCGCTTGAAGGATCTCAGGGTTGGGCTCATGCTCACACTTGCTCCTCACCTCAAAATGCCTCCAACCCCATTTTCCTTGTTTCTCAGTCTCTTAGGACATCTGTACATAATGCTGCATGCCTGCTATGGTCTCCTTTTACTAAGAACTAGCCAAATCCCCTTGTCGTATGCCACAGTCCAAACCCAGTCTCGCTTCCTTAATTAATAACCATCGCCTCCTGGTTGGACAAAAACCATCCCAGATGGACAATGTCTTGGTTTGTTCAGGCAATGGTGAGATAAGATCTGTCATCTCGACAAAAAAGGAATCCCACAACAGACATTACTTTGTGACTTAATTTTCTTGAAATTGGTTTTAAGAACACTTTTTTTTTTGCTTTAAATACTTTATCTCATTTGAGCCTTACAATAACCTTGTGAAGTCGCTATTATTATCCCTGTTTGCTGATGAGGAAACTGGGGTCCAGAGAACTTAAGGAAGCTGCTGAAGTTCACAAGGTTAGGAAGTGGTGAAGCCCAGACTTGGAATGGGCTGTCGGGCTCCCATCCTCTAGAGTCCTTACTACTGTATACTGTATTACATCTCACTGCAGCAAAATACAGTTTTTTTGGCATAATGTATGCATTATGTTCCGTAGAAATGGCTGTAATGTGATATATTCAGTCATGCCCCATTAATGGACCCAGTATTTTTACTTTTTTGTCACTAAAATATGCAATAGACATTCTATTGCATACAGCTTTGCACACTGGCCCTTTTATTTTGACTGAAAAGACTCTTCAAAGTAGAATTTTCTTTTCTTCAAGGCCATGTGAATTTTATATTCTAGAAGGTGTTGCCAGATTTCCCCAAGAAATATTGTTTGTAATGGATTAAAATTTCACCCACAATGTATTTTACCAGTGAAATGCTTGAAATGAAATATTTTTCCAATCTACTGGGTAAATAGTGTTAACTAACGTGAGTTTGCATGTTCTTGAGGTTGAAGACCATTTTATATACTGGTTATTTGCAATTCCTTTTTTGTGATTCACGTGTACTATTCATTTTTTCATTTTCATAGTGAATTTTTGGTCTTTTCCTTATCAATTTATAGGTGTTCTTTGTGACATCAACACTTTGTTCAACATTTTACGGATATTTTCACTAGGATGTCACTTGTCTCTTGACTTTAGTTACTAACAAATTTTACATTTTTTACACTGGAATATGACTATGTAGGTTTTTTAAAAAAATGCCCTGTGGGTTTCCTGTCGTGGGTATCTTTGCTTATATCAAAGCTATATAATTATTTTCACATTTTTTTTTTCCTTCTGCTACAGGGTCTCACTCTGTTGCCAGGCTGGAATACAGTGGTAGGATCATGGCTCACTGCAGCCTTGACCTCCCTCGACTCAGGCGATCCTCCTATCTCAGCCTCCTGAGTAGTTAGGATTATAGGCACACACCACCATGCCTGGCTGATTTTTTTGTGTTTTTTGTAGAGATGTAGTTTCATCATGTTGCCCAGGCTGGTCTTGAACTCATAGGCTCAAATGATCCACTCCCTCAGCCTCCCAAAATGCTGGGATTACAGGCATGAGCCACTGTGCCCAGGCTGGTGAATAATTTTTAAGATTGAGATATTTAGTCTGTCTAGAAATTCGTTTGTGTATGGTTTGAGGTAGTACAATCCAGCTTTCTTTTTTCCACAGGTGGAGATGCACATATGCTAATGCCTTTTTATTATACAAATGGTTCTTTTCCCCACTCAATTGAAAAGTCACAATTGAGTGACTTAACACTTGGCTTAAAGTTGTCATAACACTTGGCTTTTTTCTGTGCTATCTGGTTAATTGTTCAACTTTTCTGTCCCTGTTCTAGAATCATTCTCTTTTCTTTTCTTTTTCCCCATGGTGTGTAGTAAGTTTGGTATCTGGCAAGACAATTCCACTCCCACTATTCTTTTGCACACTTTTCTTTACTGTTCTGTATGGACATTATTGCAAATGAGCTTTAAACTTACTTTACCAAGTTGGAGAAGAAAAAATACCACTGGATTCTAATTGGAATATATGGAATTAAATGTATGTATTAAGTTTAGAAAGCATGACATTTTAAGAAAGTAACCTCCTCTTCAGGAACATATGTTTATCTTTTTGTTCATATGGTATTTTATATCTTTCAATAATATTTTCTGTTTGTTATATAGAGTTTATATATATTTTGTTGTTAAATTTATACTATGTGGCATTTGATATAAGTTGCTACTTTTTATAAAATATTTTTCATTTGATTTTCTAGCTGTTTATCTCTGGTACAGAGAAAACTAATAGTTTCTTTGTATATTTGTCTTACATCTTTGTATCTAAGTACATTCTCTTATTAGAGTTAGATTTTTTTATTAAAGTTGGATTTTCAAATTATGTAATCTTATCTGTAAATAAAGATCACCTGCTACATATATGTATATAAAATTTCTTCTTACATCAGCAAAATATATATATTAAAAATATATGTGTAAAATATATATATTTTATATATATATATTTTATTACATTTTAAGTTCTAAGGTACCTGTACACAACGTGCAGGTTTGTTACATATGTATACATGTGCCATGTTGGTGCGCTGCACCCATTAACTCATCATTCACATTAGGTATATCTCCTAATGCTATCCCTCCCCCCTCCCCCCACCCCATGACAGGCCCTGGTGTGTGATGTTCCCCACCCTGTGTCCAAGTGTTCTCATTGTTCAATTCCCACCTATGAGTGAGAACATGCAGTGTTTGGCTTTTTGTCCTTGCAATTGTTTGCTGAGAATGATGGTTTCCAGCTTCATCCATGTCCCTACAAAGGACATGAACTCATCCTTTTTTATGGCTGCATAGTATTCCATGGTGTATATGTGCCACATTTTCTTAATCTAGTCTATCATTGATGGACATTTGGGTTGGTTCCAAGTCTTTGCTATTGTGAATAGTGCGCAATAAACATACGTGTGCATGTGTCTTTATAGCAGCATGATTTATAGTCCTTTGGATATATACCCAGTAATGGGATGGGTGGGTCATATGGTATTTCTAGTTCTAGATCCCTGAGGAATTGCCACACTGTCTTCCACAATGGTTGAACTAGTTTACAGTCCTACCAACAATGTAAAAGTGTTACTATTTCTCCACATCCTTTCCAGCACCTGTTGTTTCCTGACTTTTTAATGATCACCATTCTAACTGCTGTGAGATGGTACCTCATTGTGGTTTTGATTTGCATTTCTCTGATGGCCAGTGATGATGAGCATTTTTTCATGTGTCTGTTGGCTGCATAAATGTCTTCTTTTGAGAAGTGTCTGTTCATATCCTTTGCCCACTTTTTGATGGGGTTGTTTGATTTTTTTCTTGTAAATTTAAGTTCTTCATAGTTTCTGGATATTAGCCCTTTGTCAAATGGGTAGATTATAAAAATTTTCTCCCATTCTGTAGGTTGCCTGTTCACTATGACGGTAGTTTCTTTTGCTGTGCAGAAGCTCTTTAGTTTAATTAGATCCCATTTGTCAATTTTGGCTTTTGTTGCCATTGCTTTTGGTGTTTTAGTCATGAAGTCCTTGCCCATGCCTATGTTCTGAATGGTACTGCCTAGGTTTTCTTCTAGGGTTTGTAAGGTTTTAGGTCTAACATTTAAGTCTTTAATCCATCTTGAATTAATTTTTGTATAAGATGTAAGGAAGGGATCCAGTTTCAGCTTTCTACATATGGCTAGCCAGTTTTCCCAGCACTGTGTATTAAATAGGGAATCCTTTCCCCATTGCTTGTTTTTGTCAGGTTTGTCAAAGATCAGATGGTTGTAGATGTGTGGTATTATTTCTGAGGACTCTGTTCTGTTCCATTGATTTCTATCTCTGTTTTGGTACCAGTACCATGCTGTTTTGTTTACTGTAGCCTTATAGTATAGTTTGAAGTCGGGTAGCATGATGCCTCCAGCTTTGTTCTTTTGGCTTAGGATTGACTTGGTGATGCGGGGTCTTTTTTGGTTCCGTATGAACTTCAAAGTAGTTTTTTCCAATTCTGTGAAGAAAGTCATTGGTAGCTTGATGGGGATGGCATTGAATCTATAAATTACCTTGGGCAGTATGTCCATTTTCACAATATTGAGTCTTCCTATCCATGAGCATGGAATGTTCTTCCATTTGTTTGTGTCTTCTTTTATTTCATTGAGCAGTGGTTTGTAGTTCTCCTTGAAGAGGTCCTTCACATCCGTTGTAACTTGGATTCCTAGGTATTTTATTCTCTCAAAGCAATATTTTATAAAGAGTCAATAATAGTTATCCTAGTCCAGTTTGTCATTTTAATAAAAATGGCTTTAACACTTCACCACTGAGCATTAAGTTTGCTATTGAATTTTGCTGAATGGTTCTTATCATGTTTAAGTAATTTTTACCTTTCCTATTTAGGTATTTTCAACAGACTTATTTATTGACCTAATTTGTTGTACACCTGTACATATGGGACCTCATTACCTCTCTTCTGCAGCCTTGATAGAATAAAGAGTTCTGGTAAAATTGCTAACTGGGCTGGAAATCAGTTTGTAAGCATTTTTTTTCCTCAGTGACCAGTGACCTCTTGCCTCTCTGCCAAGCATGAGACAGAGCCTGACTGATCTATAAATTAGTTCTGGTTTTATGTACCTACAGAATTTCTTCCCCAAACAACCCATTTATTTGCAAGTTCTTGTACTGACATCATCATTACCCAGTTTGTGCGCATTTCTCTGAAGGTAAAATAGACATCATGCGATATCTCCATTTAACATGGAGTTCTCATGTTTACTGTATGAACACCTGTGTATCTTACCCAGAACATGTTATTTTGGTGTGTATGGACATGGAGTTGTTTAAATTATTTTCTATAAATTGAACCAGGAATCATTATAATTTGCACTGAGAACTAAATTGAGGTAATGAATTTTTTTTTGCAGAGAAACTCCTCTTAATTTATAAAAATACACTGTGAATCAGTTCAAGTTGGTCTTTATTTGTAGAACTGTTGAATTAGAAGAAAACTGGAATATATAATATTTTGTGGAATGATCTCTCTCCATTTTAAAAATTGAAATCTTAGACTAAAGAGGCTGTGAAAGAACCTCATTGAGGTGTGAGAGAAAAATAAACCACACCAGGAACCACGTGTGGACACTGCAGCAGGTAGAGCGAGTCCTGAATATTCCTAAAGGTGAATGTGCGAACAGGCTTCCCTGTACCTGGAGATCCCAGAAACTGTTGGTGCGAGTCATTATCCAGTCCACTCTCTGTAGCCAGGTTTTCTCCTCTGGCAGGGCTCTAACTCTAACTCCAGTGTTTGGGAGGAAGGGGAAGGCACGCTGTGAGAGCTTTGGGAAGCTGCCAGGGAAGAACTACCTCCTCAGACAATTACTTTCTATTGTGCTTTACTGCACATATTATTCATCATTGGCTGAGCATGTTCATCATAAATGCTGTGTAATCACATTTTAAAGGTAAACAGCATTTATCAAATTATCATCTGGTGTCTCGCTCCAAGTCACCACTGATTCTTCACCAGAAACCTGTGCCCTGCAGGAGAACGTGTGTGTTTATTTGTTGTCCCATGATCTGTCCAAAGGCTGAGAGCCACATTCATGTCCCATTGGGTTATTTCCTGTGTTCCCAGCCATTCCTCATCTTAAAATAGTCATCTGGTTTTGGTTGTGTTGGTTCTATCTCAAGATATAGTTTAAATATGGGCAGGACTTAATTTTGCTTTTTTGGATCTTTCTGAATGTCTGTAGTGGGTGTTCGAGCATTTTGTGTTCAGAACATAGGAGCATTTTAATTGATTTGCTTCTACTGCTTTACATAGTAGTACTGTGTGCTCAATAAATATTAGTTTGAATAAAGGCAATGCATGAGGAGACTTTGGTAGATTATGTGATTTTGTGTGAATATCATAAATTCTTAAATTTCTTCCTTTGTCTTGTTTTTACATGAAAGGTAGTAGATGAAGCAGAGTTAATCCATGGAGTAATCGATGCTGTGTATATGTGTACATGTGCATACTTAAGTGCAGGTGTTGGCATGTGTTTATTTATGTGTAGATAGAGGTGGGGATAAAGAAGTAGTGACAATGGCTGAAAAAAGAGACAAACATTTGCCAGTGTGTTCTGGAAATTGTGTTAGGCCACTCGGACCATTTGATTTTTCATTTATCCCTAAGAGTATATTTACCTATTTATTAAGAGTAGCCACTATTCAGAGCCCCTGGAAATAGCCTCAACAAAATGAGTAAAAAATTAATCTCCAGTAGAAAACATAGCAGAGAATGTGTGGTCAAAGCTTTGTTGAAGGTAAATACAGGGTTCCTAGGGCTGGGGGAAGACAAAACAGGGCAGCCATACTAGAATGGGTTCAGAAAGGCTTTGAAGTGTGTGTTGGACTTAGTCCTGAAGATTAAGAAGAGGAGGTAACTTACCAAAAGGGGTGCAAAGTGGTTCTATGCAAAGGAAACCGTATAAGAAGAGAATGATTGATGAACGCAGCTCTGATTTCTTCTGGGGTGATCGGGGAGAAATATTCTGAACTTAAGACATCGTAGGAGGCTCCCGTGTTAGAATCGGTTCACTAATCATGTGAAGTCCTTACATGGAGATAGATAATTGAACGGTGTTCCCGAAGAGCAGACCATTGCCACTGAGTGCTCCGTGGCTTGGAGCGTGAACCTGTTGAAGGTGCTGAGCTCCTCATTGCTTAATCTGCAGTTTGGAATTTTTACAAACCCTGAGTATGTGGCTCTTGAATTACAGTTATATTCTTATACGTTCCCATGGATTTTCCTCCACAGCTTTTTTTCCTGTCATATTAATTTGTTTCCAATCTTAGTTTCTCTCCATTCTTAAAATATTTAGTATATATCTGTGAATCCAGAGAAACTTAAGTATTTGTTACTGTGGGAGAGTGTTACAGATTCAAATGATGAGCTATATAAAGGTAGAATTTAGAGGGAAATATTAGCTTTTCTTTGTAGCTGTGCCTTCCAGAACACACAGATAACTTGAAGCTTTCTGCAGTTAGAGGATTATGGGCATTCAAATCAAATGGACTTGGGGTCCCATCCTCAAAATGTGACTTATCAGTCATAAGACCTTGAACAAATTGCTTAATCTTTTTGAATCCACCATTTTCTCAACTATGAAATGAAAGCAATAAAACCAATTTTGTGGTGGAGAGTGTTAGAAAAAGTGTTTCAGAGTGTACGTCGTAAGGGCCCAGGAAATATGCAGGTAGCAATTTTTATTGGTAGTTTCATCTAGGAATACAAATTATGATTAAAGCATATGTATTTAGTCATCCTTTTTTTTTTTCCCAATAAAGATTACATACCATCTAGATTGAGCTAGGTATAACTCTGAGTCCGTCCATTGGAAGAGAGGTTATACCCCCTCCAATTCTCTTCCAGAACCAGAAGTCATGATTTTTCTGATATACCCAGTTTATGTGATCACTCTGGCTATGAATGTTTTTCTCTCTCTTCCTTTAGCATTACCTACTTAGAGAGTATGAACATTGCTGAGTTTACCCACTACAGGTCTTGTACTTATCGTGTGCATACGACGTAGGGCCCTGGCAACACTGGGATACATGCCCAGGCACACACACACAGAGACTTTCCTTTCACAAAAGAAGTTTAACTTGGGACAAGCTAATAAGAAACTTACTATTAGAAACTTCAGAATGCTGTTATGTAGGTTTCAGCATATGCAGAATTTTGTCTTTTGATGATTCGTATTTTTATTTTGAAGTCCGCACTGAGGAGAGAGAGTGAGAAGCATGAAGTCATTTCACTCTGTGGGGACTCCAAAGAGCTTCTTTCCACCCTCAGGATGGTGGGTCCAGCGTGTGTTGCTTAAGGGTGGGAATATTTTCTGGGAAGTGCATCTTCAGGCAACTTCATAGCTGAGCACACATCATAGAGGTACCTACACAGACCTGGATGGTATAGCTCACTCTACACCTGGGCTGTGAAGTATCGCCTCTTGCTCCTGGGCTATAAACCCGAACAGCATGTTACTGTACTGAATGCTGAGGCAATTTTAACACAAGGTTAAGTATTTGTGTATCTAAACATAGAAAAGGAATAGTAAAAATACAGTATTATAATCTTATGGGACCACCATTGTATGTGTGTTCTGTCCTTGATTGAAATGTCATTACGCAGTGCGTGACTATATATCTGTCTTTTTTCTACCATGTGGTTCTTGGAGAATTTATATATATCAGAGAGGGAGAAAGACACAACCATCTATCTTCCAGTTATTTGCTATTTGTGTGATATTTTACATGATTTTCA